>NW_026944434.1:2048267-2731023 GCF_033439665.1 Chaetomium strumarium
AAAAAACGATCCGGTTTTATAAGTAGTGGTCTTAGCTTTTTGTTTTCTTTGGTTTGAGCTGCTTCCTCTTCCTTGGTTCGGTCCAAGCTCCCGACCAGGGTGAAAGCGGGTAAAGCGGAAGGAAATCAGGAAAGAACTGAGGGATTCAAGCTGCCCCCATCTTTGACCGAACCGGCCATCAGACGGTGGAAATGCGGTTCCCGCTGGCTCTGGCTCTGGCTTTTCAGCCTCACTCAAGCGAGGCGGTCGAGCTGCTGCTGGAGTGGTTGCCCGATCTGCTCCTGTGGCCGTGATTGGAGGAGGAGGTGTGGCGGCTCCCCTTCCTGGCCTTGCGGCCGGTCTCATCGGCCGGCAGGCCCTGGACAATGCCGTTGCGGGCAAGCATGCCTCCGTTGACGGAGAAGTTGCGGCAGACCATGAAGGCACGCATGGCTGCGTTTTCCTCGGCCAGCGTCTTGGACTCGTACGCCAGATCCGTTTGGTACTCCCGCCCATTTACCAGGACCAGGCACGTGTAGCCATTGGCGTCCCGGTAGGACTCGTACAAGGGGTCATGCCATCCACGCCGCCGGCATAGGCCTGTTAAGTCATCCTCGGTTAGCCCTGTGTGCTGCGCGGTAGCTGCCCAATTGGATACCCTGCCTCTGCGGGAAAGCGGTCAAAGAATGGGAGGAGACTCGTGAGGGTGTATCATGTAACGTGTAAGCCCCGGAAATGACGAGACGAAATGGAGATAAATCTGCATGACAGCCCGACATGAACGCCTCAGCCCTACGGGATGCATTGGATGGTTATGGCAAAGTGCCAGCAGGTCGACAGAGAAGGAGGCCTCACACGGGAGAGGTGGCCAGGGGCTTTCGAGGTCCGATCAGAGTTCAGGGACAACGGAACGGTGCGTGCGGGGGTCAACCACGTGGGGATGCCCTCCTTCTCATCTCAGAGACACCCCACCGTAACAGGAGTGACGTGCGTTGCTGAGGGCTAGAAGACCACTGCCGGGACGAGCTGCCTCGGTAGACATACAGAAACGCCAATTGACCACTTACTTTCGAGATACTGAATGTAGAAACCGCCCATGGTGCCAGAGTGCGTGTCAATTGCTTCCTGAGGCTTCCGGGGAGGCTAACAATGACACTTGTGTGTAGTCGGGTAATAGGCGTGGATAAGACGGGAGAGCGGCCCAGGGTACCTCAGCCAGAGGCCGGAAATTTGGAGAGCCCAAAAACAAAAAATAAAAAAAAAGTGGGCAGAGTTGTAAACAAACTGTCGGCCGCGAACCGAGATATTCGGTGTGATGTGCTGCAATCGAGCCCAACCCAAGGGGCAATGCGGGATAGAAACGGACTGGGGGACAAAAGTAGGGAGCAATGCCGGAGGTGAAAGCTTGTCTCACAAGTTGGAGGGTGGTGTGAGCTGGGAGAGGTTGAGGATGTTAAGGCTGATATGCTACGTATCCAAGGCGACGGCAGGAAGGGGGAAGCCGGGGCCGAGCCACCAGCGAGACGGGAGTGCTTTATTGCGGTGACGGGAAGGGGAATGCGGGGCATGGATGGCAAACAGGGCCCCCGGATCACGGCCAGATGCAACAAGGAAATGACGGAGAGCTCGAACGGAGAGAAGAGGAGTCGGAGCAGAGAGGAGGGAAGGGGTCCGCGAGACGCATGTCCACTGGGAGATGCGGCTCCAAAGTGTGACCCATCCTGATGTGTTGGCGTGTGTCGTTGCCAGTTGATACAACCGCAGAGGCCCGGCCAACTCCACACCAGCAACATGGGGGGGAAGCAGAAAGATCTCTCGTCTGATAAGTCCGGCCAGTTTGGATCGGGTAAAGTCGATAGTCCTAGCAGATGCTGCACCTTCACACGACCCTGTTGGTAGCTCCAACTGGCCGATCTGTCATCCAGACCCCTTCACGGATTGTTTTGGTCCGATGTTTGGGCCGGCCCCGGAGCCCCCTCCGCATCGTGTAGTGTATGTGGATATGGAGGGTTGACTGAGACCAGCAAAGGTGGGCAAGAATGGCCATGCTGAAGGTGATTTCTAAATCGGGAAACAGAGGAGCACGGCGGGACTAGGACACCAAGTGGCTGGAAGAGACTCCGCAGGCTTGGTTGTTGTTGTTGCCGCTAGGAACTGTAGAGTTAGTCTACACTATGTACGAAGTAACATACGTACTGCCGGATCTCGGTCAATCACCCCCACCTTACAGTTGAGGTCGGGGGACCTCAGAGGAAGGGATTGCCTTGTTGGAGTTGACACAACAGCAACCGAGGACAAGGGTGTGAATGAGGGGACGAGGGAGACTGAGAGCGCTGGTTCTGAGATGCGATCAAGCGGCCACTAACACGTCTGCATCCTGTGTCATGCTGTGTGGTGTATCCGCTTGGGAGCATGATAGTGTCATCCACGCACCGCGGTACATGTCATATCTGCTTGCCAAAGCGGTTATGTGATATGTACATGGGGGCAACAGAAGAAAGTGAAGAAAGTAGCCCGCGGTAGAACTACGCCGCGCGAGTACATTGCAGAGCAGACGGCGGGGAATGGTTTACAGGAACAGAGTTGCGCCCGAGAAAAAAGAACTTGCGAACGACGCAGGTAGCCGGGCCAATCTGCAACGTTGGAGTGAAGGCGGGTTTTTTCTTCGAGGCAATCTTGCGGGCCATGCAGCTTGGGAAACACGGGCGATTCGCCAGGCTCACAATTCTTGTTCATGGCATCGCAAGGGATATTCGGGAGGCAATGGAACGCGGTTCTCGAAACTTTTTTGAGAACTTTCCCGCTGGCATGCAGGACTGGCGAATCAGAAGTGGGCAATTGGCTTTTCTGGGACGAACCGCAAGCGGGAATCGGTAGGGGGCCCGGTGCTCGTCGGGATCGCTGAGGATCAACGAACGAAGCATTGGAGGAACAGGAGCGGCTCTCATCGAGATCGCCCGGATGGCGAATACAATGTTTCCCCTGCTCGCCCTCCCAGTCGGCGGGACAGGAAGAAGCCAGCGCGGACGCGTTGACTGGCTTGGAAGCGGCACCACGAAGTCGGTGAGCAACGATGAGGTGCATGAACAGTGGCTGGGATGACTGGGACCGGCAAACCCTTGCAAATCCTTGCATGCCCTGCATCTGACCCTAACGACGAGCGGCGACGCTGAATGGCGGATGGCTCGCAAGGCAACTACATAGGCACAGGCCGGCCTTAACGCTTCATGCAATGATGAGTTGGCACTGCTGCTTGATATTAAACCAAGAAGCCCGAGTATGGGTCGGCGCGCGAGGGGCAAAAGGACTCTGGTACGAATGCGTGCACCTACATGCGGCGTACAGACACGTACATAAGGTACATATTCCGTACTGTACATACATGATACAACACCGCCCGCGTCCCGGGCTCGGACCCCGCGATTCCCCCATCCGGCCCAAGCGAGAGCGGGGAGTTGTGTTGCAGGCCAGGCCAATTGCTCGGGTGACGATGGACAAAGCGACAAGCTCGAGATGCTGGCCTAATACACGTCAAGGTACACGACTGGAAACGGTGGGCCGAGAAGTTCGAGCGTGGGACGACTCCACCGACCGCAAATGGCGAGAACAACGAGCGCCATCTTTTGGAACTCATCACCTCACCATTACGTTTGTGAGCACTCGAGGCTGTGGTCTTGAAAAAAGGGTATCCTTGTGGGTTTTCGGTGTCGTCCCTGGTATAAGGTCTAGCTGTGCGCGGTGAGTGGTTGGACGTCAAGAAGGAGGAAGAATTCTGGAACCGCCAATGGCCCAATCCCGTGGCTCTCTCGGCTTCCAGCTCGCAGACCTGCGCACTGCCGGGCGAACGGCCTCGCGGTGGGCTCACCACTCACACGGAGCCACGCGGAGACCTGGCAGAGGACAAGCTCGTTAACGGCGCTTCATTCGCGCCCACCCACGAGATCACATCATCAATTATGACACCATCAAATCGTCCTGTCGCTTATATGGAAGCGCGTCTTGGGGGGTAAGCAAGTCATCTCTGGCATCCAGGCCTTGATGGGAAGTACTAGGTCCTTCAAGATCTTGATCAGTCTGGCTGCCGGAGCGACGGGACTTCGGCCCCCCGGTGCACAGTACCCAATGGACCGGCGCCGGGGGCGGGAGGCCGGAGGTGTACATAAACAATATTCTGATGTTGGGGGCGGGATCACCCCCGGTGCTACCGTACTGAGGGGCAGAAAACAACCCCTCCATCGCCTGTCGCTGCAGCACTCCCTTCCCCCACAACGTCATAAGGTTACCTGGCGCATTTGGGGGCAAGCGAGAAGAGTCGCAGACGGGACCGATAGATACAGCAAGAATCATCTTTGATCACCCGCAGCTGGAAATCAACAGGAACACATTCGAACAACTGGGCAGAGGAGGAAACAGGGTAGCGGCATCGACCGCGCGGGGGCGCTGCGGTCTCGAGCCCATGTCCTCCTCGCCCCGAGCTTTGTCTCTGCCGCTCTCCCATCATCCATGCCGCCGGACCTCGCAGCATCCTTCGGTTGCCTTCTTTTTTTCGGAGCCATACATGTTAAACCTCTGCTCACATAATCCTCTGGGCAGATTACACCACAGGAGTCGTACGGCCTGGGTGCATGGAAGAGGCCTGCTGCCATGCAACCTTTCTATCCAAGATCTGGAGAGTTCGAGGAAGTTCACTGGATGGCTGTCATCCGGATATCCATCCCGAGGCCCATTCTCGCGGCCCAGTGTCGCAGAACGCCTCGGGGACCACTGCATTCGATGGATAAGGAGGATGGGAAGAAGCAGCTAAAGCATCCAGGCAGGTCGATGTCGACGTAGAAGAGCAGCAGTGGTCAGTAGGCATCGGGGACGCAGCTCTTTCGCTTCGGCTCACTGGTTTTCAACCTGATCGGCTTCCGCGGCAGGTTCTTCGACTGGACCGTCTTGCACGAGCCGAAAAATGTGCCCAACCGAAGATAAATTTGCGTCTACCGCGGTGCACGAATCCCAGCCTAGTAGACCACCACAGCAGCAGCGGTCCGGATTGGCGGGTCATCATTTTTGACAGATCCATCCGCCCTTGTTGTAGACACGGGATGGTCGAGAAATGAACCCGCCATGGCTTCTTTTCATGGCAAGTAGTAGATGGGTCTCCTGCATGAGCAGGATGAGCAGGTGGCGAGTCTCCGTATTCTGCAGACATCAGTCCAGTTGCCTCACACACCTCACGCACATTGGATACATACGTGAAGGAAAGGAGAGGACTGACGGCGAATGTCCTTGGCGTGTGCTTGTGTAGGTAGGTATATCCATGGATCCAGATCAAGATGGGCAGCTGCAGCTTGGTTGTAGATTATGGCCCCCTTCATGCACATCTGTACACAATGTATGTACTTGTACTACCTGATATGATACACACACGGTCGTACGCAGCATGCTCAGCCCGGGCAACAAGTCCCCTTTCGCCTGCATTATCGCCCCCCGACTCAGTTGTACATGCCCGTGGTGCATTCGATATATGATGCTTGCTGCACTTTGTGTTCAAAAGGGAGTAGGCGGTTGGAGCCTTGATGATACCCGGTGTTTTTTTGGTGAGCGTCCAGGGAGAGAGATACCTTAGCCTCTTCTCCTCGACCTCTGCCTCCGCGGAAAGGAGACGAGCTGTTTGGCACGCCCTTGCAGTGCGGCAATATCACGAGAGCGAACCTCCCAACTTCACACGTAATGACAACAGAAAGACAAAAATGTCTAGCCCAGAGAAGATTTGCACTTTCGCAAGGCTGAGGGTTCATCGACTCTCTCTAATGAGATCAGTAGCCGTGAAGCTCGCCAACATGGTCTGTCGATACAATTGAGACCCAGACAAGAAGTCCTTCTAGAAACCACTCGGATAAGCTGTCTCAGAATCCCTGTTTCTGCTGGAAGTACTCCTTCATAGCCCGCACATTTTGCTGCGGTATGGCGTAGACGGGGTGGATCGGCCGGACGCGGTCCTTGTTGTCAAAGATCTGCACGCCGTCGAGGTACGGCAGGACGGCCCACACCGCATCCGCTGCTCCTTCTGATGCTGCAGTTTCCTCGGGCTCGTCCAGTTCCCATTGATGTTGCGCTGAGCTGAGCCCCGATAACACGTAGTTGGTGTGGTAGGGGTCTGAGTTTCTGGTGGGGAGAAAGCAGACGATGAGCACGACATGTGGCACCTGACTAGTCACGCGGAACAGGGAAGAGGGGAGCAAGAGGGAGAAGGAGGAGAGGTAGGCAGGTAGGAGGGTACTCACTTTCCCGGTTTATCGCGCAGTCCGCCCCTTCTGGACTGGTCTTGGCAACAGCAGAGGATATACCGGATCAGGCCTTCCCGGCTGAATAGGCTCTCTTCTGCTGGCGGAAGCCTGGCTTTGCTTCTGGTCGTACTGGTCGAGCTGGTGGCGGCCGGGTCGCCCACGGCCACGTCCCCGGTGATACGGCTACTGGACGTACCAAGGCATGCCTCGATCAACGGGAAGCATCCACCAACCCAGTGGCTGTAGCAGCCGTCGACGAGTTTGTTAGTCCGGCCGGAAAGTCCCCCTTCGGGCGCATACTGTCGTGACGACAGCCAGGCGATCAGTCGTGGAACGTCAAGGTAGCTGCGCGCCGGGTCAGCATCCTGTGTGGTATTGCCACATATACACAGTACACGTGGATGGCTAAATGGGTGTAGCACCCCCGCCGATGCTGCATACCTTGGGATGATGCGAGCTGGGTGGCCCAGGAGTGCGAGACAACCTAGTGCGCAAAAGGCGTATGCCCCGTGTGCTTCTGCGTTTGGCTGACCCGAGATGCCGCCCTCGAACGTTTGACCTGCGCGGAATCAGCGATGTGCATTACGACAATGCGGCCCAGGCAATTCTCCTCCTTACTTACATCGTCGGACGTAGTCGGCCACGCCCGTTAAAAGATTCACACTGCTGTCTCCAGTCCATGCGGGAGACTCAGGTGTGAGGTCTAGCGGAAGCCGTAACAGTGTGACGATAACGGCTGCGCAGTACGCCCCCCTTTTACCCCGGCGGTTAGCTCGGGCTTTGACTCTTCTTTGTTCGATCAGACCTCGGCGTACCTGATGTCCTCCTCGCCCCCGAGGCAGACTTGGAATCCGCCGTCCGGCTGTTTGAGACTGCAGAGCCATCTCCACATCGCCTTCCGGTCAACCACCTCGTATGCTTCGTCGCCTCCGACCAGCGCAAGCGCCAGAACCACCGCATAGGTCGTGGCCATGTGCGAGAGCTGTCTGCCGCCACCGCCAAAGCCTCCGGAATCGTTCTGCATCGAGCGCGCCGTTGCCACCACCGACTCCCGATAGGATGTCACATCCTCCCCGAGCATCGTGAGCGCCGACAGGCACCAGTACAAGTACCATGGCCTGCTGGCGTCGGCGGCCACATACGCGCCGGGCAACTTCCCTAACGACTTACGCAGGAAGTTGACGTGCCTCTCCCGGCTTAGTCCCGGCACCCCGTGCCCGTTGTACTCGACACTCTCATCCTCTCCACTCAGCGAAGGCAGACAGACGGAGACCGTCTCGTCCTGGACCCTGGACGTTTCCGTGACCAGGGCGTCCCTGACCGGGGGAAGTTGAGTGAAAAGGTCTGGAATCATGAGTCTCAAGCTTCTCCTGTCGAACACTATCTCCTCGTCTACCAAGTCGCTGTCAGGACTGGGTTGTCGTGCTGCTGCTGGCGGAGGCCGTTGCCGGTTTGCCATTTGTTTCCACGGGAAGGCGACGCCTTTTGGACGCATCTGTGCCTTTGTCCGTCGGACGCGCGGTCCACGGATTCTTCACGCGGGACGGCCTAGACAGGGAGAACAATACTTGGGACTGCTTGCCCATTAACATTGTTCTGTCATGCCAGAAATGGAAAGTTTGGATGTTTGCAGCATTGCAGTCTGATGTGATTGGGCTCACCAACAGTTGCACATTCACATGGGCGCCAGATGCCAAGACTCTCCGATTGTTAGATCCGGAATGTGGGTCCTGGTTGCTCCTCCCAAGTTTGCACCTCCTGCACCTCCTTCCCTCCCATCATGTTGTTTGCCAGTCGGTACTAAGGGATACGGATAGGATGTCGAACATTTCAGCATCCATGCATTTCATATTACTTTTTAGTACGGATACTCATTGAGACTAGGATGGTGATACGGAGCATACGGAATAATGTCTGAGTATTGCACAAAAGACGTTGTTCCGCCCGAGGGGTATCCTATTGAGAATCGGTGCACCCGAACAAAGTGGAGGGGCTGGTCTTGAATAAGCACGATAAGGTACCTACCCCAGTCTGGTGGACACTCCCGGACCGGTCCTTCAGACGACGAACGACTCAGAAGCGGAGGCGTCAGAGCTGGCATGTTTCCCGGGTTGTTCATCCGGTCAGCGGCATGCTCGAAAAGGGGCGAACTACATCCTAACATTGATGAGTTGGAGGTTGACCCAGCCCACATGATCCGGACGCGAGACAGGGCCGCAGTTCGAAGTTTGACAACCCAGTCGGTCATGATTCCGCCCCTTATTAAACTTTCACATATAAGATCCAATCCGTGATGTGGTTTTCAAGCTGTCGGGTAAGCTACCGGTCGTTCAAGGAGATCTCGCCGAGTCTGCCGATGCTCCCGGCAGATCTTACAGATCGTCCTCATCCCATGGGGACCATGGCTTGCGGGGCTCTGAGACATGCAGGGTTCATCGGACAAGCAGTCACCGTATTTGTGCAGAGAAGTCTCCAAGTGAACTGTTGAGCCTTGAGTTTGGCCTGCCCCTCGATTGCCACTGATACAACATATATATACTACTAAGCTACTAGCCTCGCATCTCCTAACAAACATCTTCAAATACCTACGGATAGCAAGCCCGCAAATGCATGAGGCCACATCGGGCTCGGCTGCGGAGAGTCGCGCTCTCTCCGGGCGGTCAGCAACCGGCAATCCGTTTAGGCTTAGAGGCTCCAAGGGACCTGGAGGGATTCCATGGTCCGGGACCTTCCCCGATCGATGCATGGGGGTCAACCCAAGCCCGTAGTGTATTGGGCTGCAGACAGAACCCTATTGTTTGTCTTCATGGGTACTGGGTGACTTATAGAGCATCTCCTGCGTAGGTGAAGCCCACATGTGCATAGCCTACTAATCCAAGCCATAGCAATGCCGTTGCCATGAAACGATAAGGCGAGAACTCACTTTTACGTGGAAGCAGGCTGGCAGGCGAACAATGGCGTTTTGTGCATCTCGTGCTGTTTTGTGGCATGTTCTCCTCCTATCATCGATTCCCCTCCACGGGTCACCACCCGGGATCTCAATCCGTCTTGATCCTGTGGCTGAACCCCTGTTGTGACATGGCTGGCATCAAGGGGCAGCTTCCCCTATCTTAGTGGCGTTCATCGCACCGAGGAGGAAGGTGTCAAGTGGCCAGAATGGTCAGTGGAGTTCTCGAGGAGGCTTTTTTCAAGTTGCCACATAGGAGGAGTCTGGAGCCAATTGTCTACTTATCCTGTAATGGATACAACTTGTTCTCCCCAGGTTAGAAACTTTCAGGTTGATAGGTTCTGGCCTTGATAAGGGACTTACATGAGGAACCCTTCCGGCAAGCTGTGTCTGGTAATCCGAGGAACTGTTAGCTGACTCGTGTTAAGGCTCTTCCCTCGACCCAATGACTGACTGAATTGGTCCCCTCTCTTGCTAGTGAGGTCTAGCGTACGCTTAGAAGACGCGTCTAGAATTGTCTTCCTCTCTCAAACAAAGACGAAGGCAACATTGGATGAACTGGAGGCATAGCCGCATAGGTAATGTAGGCGTGAGCGGCCCACTTTCGGGAGAGATCTGACAAGTGAACTTGTGGAGTGTGGAATCTTGTGGATCACTCGTGCTAACCCTCGTTGCCGGGCGCAGATGAAGTAGTGCACAGTGGGAAAAGCAAAGACTAACACGTAGCCAATAAATACACGAACTCTGCCACACACAGCACTGCGGCCTCGGCGCTAGTGTAAGGTAACGTAGGTATGTATAACTTACTGCGTAGTACGTTGTTATCCCGTAAGAGAGACACGGGTCCGTTCTTTGAGTGTATGGATGACTTCGAACATTCTCCCGTATCACTTACACTGAGGCAAGTATCCTTGGTAGCACTTCAAGCTGTGGCATGTTAAGAGGGCAACAATCAGGCTCCGCTTAGGAATCCTATCAGAGACTTGGACAAGCAGCCAGGAGACAAAGCTTTGCTGTCAACAAACTACTTTGTGTGTGGACACAACGTAATGCTTCAAGGCGCGCATTCACATTGGCAGAGTGGCCGCGGAGATACACAGTGGACTACCTTTACACAGTGAGTGAGTGTACTGTGTAGGATAGCCACTGCTCAGGAATAGGTAACGTTAACGCAAGCTGAAGAACGGATTCGGCAGAAGCCGAGCTGCAGTGCACCGTGCAAGATGCTGTCCAACAGGACTGCATTGCACATCGGTGCCTGCAACAGAAGCCGTTACAATGTGCACACTGGCATGCACCTGCTTCCCTATGTACATAGGGTTGGCGAGGGCAGAGCTGTCGAGCGCGAGAAGTGATCTGAGGACGGATGCTGCAGCACAACGCACATCTCGGGATCGTGCGCAGTGTGCTTCCACTGCGTTGTGCTCTCGCTCCAGGGGGGAACACTCCAGCTCGCATCGCGATCTCCACAAACATCCATGGTCGCTGGCTTCGAGCGCCAAAGCCGGTCAAGCCGCTCCGCAAGCAACGGGCCATACCGAGGTTATTCTTCTTTAGAGGCTCGGCGCCAAAACCTGGAAGCACTCTCAACAACTCCCTCGAAAAATGGCAAAGGCAACACAGCAATGAATCGCATTCTTAATTTGTGCAATACCACTGCCAAGAAAATTTTGATGTCGGTGATGAGTCCCCAGGCTCTCAGCTCCAGGACAGCACCGCTTCCGTGTGTTTGAATGTCCTCTAACCGTCTACTGAGCCGGGACATTACCCCAACTTTGTCTACATCAAGCGCGGTTATCATTTGCGATGGCATCTGTGCTAGGAACGGATGTATTTCAAGTTATACAACTAACGTTATACATTTGGTACATCTGTACATACGCAGTTATGCAAATATACCTAGTGCGCCCAAATAGTAGGCTGGGGGGCCTACTTAAATACCTTAGTTGTGGTTGCTTAAAATTACTTTATACACGTGTAGCTGACACGTGACTCAGCATCTATCGGCAGTTCGCGTGGCTGGGAATAATAATGAGGTCCTGGCACAGTGCGGCGCCACTGGACGTAACCATCCTAGCTGCCGCCTCGGCCAATAGCGAGCCTGCGCTGGCGCACAATGATTGGTCAAGCGCCCTGCAAGGACCCATCACATGCATATCCCGGGGTATATTCTCCAATCAGGAAGCAATCCGGGACCGGGCGATATGCACTCTCACCGCTTCTTCAACCGACAGGATGAGAGAGGGACGGCATCTGGTGAGGAGGGGGAGACAGCGTCCGTTATGCTCCACCTAGCCCAGTCAGGTCTCCAGCGATCTTCTGAGAGCAAGTGTTTTCTCACGTTCTTGCAACGCCCGAATAGGGTTGCTCCCGTACGCTTTCCCCGGACTCGAACCGCCGCCTCCTTTCCCCTTTCCTCCGAGCAACGTAAACGAACGCGCCGGACCCGTGCTCGGCGGAGTCCATTTCTAAGAAAGACTCCAAGAGCGCTCGACGCTTGTCAATGAACCCCTCCTGACCGACTTGACATCTACATAGAGAAAAAGCGGTGTCTGCGCCGCTCGCCGTCCCTGTCCGGCGCTACAATACGCTTGGATCTCCTCCAATCCCGCTTTCACCGACTCTTTATTCCGCTTGCCCCTTCCTGGTTTTGGCAAGATGACTTACGACTTCCACGCCGCGGGGGGGGAAGCCGCACTGTTGGAGCAGCTTGTGTATGACCACCGGGACCGCTACTCGTATACCGCCGTCTCCTCGGCGGCACCGGCTCAAGACCTCACCTCGACCGCCCTGACCACCATGCCGCAAGCAAACCGCCAGAGCTTGAGCCCGGTGACGAGCTGGTTGCCGCTCGATCTGACCGGAACCGTCAGTGCGCCGGTGTCGATTCACTCGCCCAACTCGGCCAGCGTGCCGCCTTCGTCCCCGGGTGACCAGAGCGCCCACTCTCCGGGACATCACAGCAGCACCATGTCGAGCCCGCTCCAGCAGCAGCCGTCTCCGTATCAGACGGCCGCTCACCCAAACTCAGCCGGGCTGATGCAGGACTGGTCGGGGGCTCTTCCGCTGCAGGCTCAGCAACAGCCCGCCGCCGATCTCTCTCAGTTTATCCAGGACTCGGCCCTGATCAGCTTCAACCCATATACGTCCAACTTCCAGCCTGCCCCGATCGAGTATCTTCCGACAACCACTCAGGCTACGCTCGATGCTGGGCTGCAGCTGGAATCGCCGTTCGCCACAATGTCTCCGATTGATACCACCTCCCGGGTAATGCAGTGGGGGGCGGGCATGGCGAACTGGCAGGACTTCGAACCGACCCTGAACTTCCAGGCAGACGGGCTTCCGCGTGTTAGGAGTCTTGGAAGCCATTCCCCGACTGGGACGTACTTGGAGGTCCTGTCGCTAGGCTCGAGTAGCGACAATGGTTGGACATCGGTGGACATGTATCCGAGCTCTGACACCTTCCCGCAAACTCAGCACTCGCACAACGCCGCAATCTTCAACCCGAGTCAGACCCTGCACTTGCGGAACAATTCCGATTTGTCCACATCTGACGCCAACTCGCTCGAGTTTGGCAGCTATGAGGAGGTGGCTTTCCCTTACTCTCCCTACTCGCCAGCATCCGACTCCTTCGTCGACGCGTCAAGCAACCACCGAAACTGCGTGCCCGGAGAGCACCATCACCACCACCAGCCGCCATCAACCGCCTCGGAGCTCATCAGCCCTTCTGCCGCCGTTGCTCCCGTGCCTATCAAGACTGTTTCGACTACCCGGCCCCTCCTTGGTAGCGGTTCGAGTGGCTCTGGCTCTACTTCACCCCCCGCAAGGCGGAATTCGGGGACGAGAAAGAGCCCTATTGCCAAGGCCACAAAGCCCGTCATCCGGAGGACGTCGACAGGAAAGAAGGACGGCACTGGCGAGAAGAAGGTTGGCCGGAGGCGCGGCCCCCTGCTTCCGGAGCAGCGGAAGCAGGCCAGCGAGATTAGGAAGCTCCGAGCCTGTCTGCGCTGCAAGTTCCTCAAGAAGACGTGTGATAAGGGTGAACCCTGCGCCGGGTGCCAGCCTTCTCACGCTCGCTTGTGGCAGGTTCCGTGCACTCGTATCGACATCAAGGATATCGGGTACTTCATGAAGGACTGGAAGGCCGACTATGAGCGGCATCTCGGCCGTGGCGTGTCTGTTTTCAACGTGAAGGGGTTCGCGCAGAAGGAGACGCTGATGTGGATCACCCACGGCTACGGGTTCTGCCTCCCCGTCATGGTGCGCGAGGTCTACGTCGCGGACGACAGTTGCTTCCAAGTCGATTGGGTTGAGTCAACGCTTCAGGATCAGGACCCCATCGACTTTGAGATTCGCACCGAGCGTCTTGACGTTGGCCAGGATGGCATCTCGATGGAGGCTCTCCATGAGTATCTCGACAAGCACATCGATGAGGGCTTTGAGCGGTTCATTGACGACCACTTTGAGGGCACACCGTTCATCACTGAGATCTTCAAGACGGCGTATCGCTTCTACACCAAGGAGAGGCTACCGGTCATCCGCAAAGCCCTGAAGCTGGTTGTGGCTTACAATCTTACATTGCACATCACCATGGTCGAGCAGCCGCCATCGGAGGAACCAATGGAGGGCCAGATCGACGACGAAGATTCCAAGTACTATGGAAAGGTCGTCGCCCCTGTCATGATCAACTTCCAGATCAAGTGCGCCATGGCCGACATGTGGCGTGAGCTCCAGAAGGATATCCTGGAGGAGCTGTCGGCTCTCTACTCGAGCGTTTACAGCGGAGAGCGGCTGAAGAACTGGCCGACCATCTTCATGCTTGCCTCCATCCTCCTGGCTGTCTGGGAGGAGGTTCAGTTCGACTGCCACTACCGCGTGCCCGACCCTGTTGCTGTGGAGAAGTTCTGCCACGACATGGAGACCGTGCCAGTCGGCGTGATCGTCGGGTTATTCCATGCAATTTCGCAGAAGCTGCCCGCCTTCACCGAGTGGGATACTCGGAGGCATGGCCAGCTGCTCAACAACAACCCTGCTGTCTGCGAGGCCATGACAGAAGTGCGGCAACATGTCATCAAGCATGGTGAGTGGCACTAACCCCCCTTGGGCCCCCCTGAGACACGCACTAACCTATCCTACAGAGGCGTACCTACGGACGCGTGCCGACTCTAAGTTCGACCGATATGACTTTGATTCCTTATCGAACAAGCTCCTCTCGAAGCTGGTCATCCGGTCTAACTAGTAGATGCCGGCTCCCTTCGACGTGTTATTCCGTTATGTTCCGCTTTTTTCTTTCTTGGTTTGATTTCTGGCCTGCTGCTGAGCGAAGGCGTTAAATCTTGTTCTTTCGTGCTTATCTTCTCTTCTCTTTATTCGACTGACACGACTCTCGCTATGATTTTCATCTTCTCGACTCTCACTTGGGGCTGGCTCCTATACGGGCTACGCTATTACGAAATGACTCACGTCCATCATGACGAGAAAAGGCATTGAGTTATGACCAAACACACACAGACACAGACACACACACACGCATACACATTTACTCTCTCTTTATGATCGTTAGACACGCACACTGCACACACAAGCCCGTTTCAACAGCACCGATGATCCTGTATGCCACGAGGGCGACTCAAAGGGAAACATGGACGGGAAGGGCGCATGGCGAGGAATTGGCAGATGGAGATGCTCTTGATATGAATCTTTTTTTCCGTTCGAGACCACCATGCAAAACACGATCACGAAGACGAAACGTCAGAGCATATAGAAAAGCGATGTAGCATGGAATTTGGCGTTTGTTTGATAGGCGCTGTTCCTCAGAGGCAAGAGGCACGCTTAAAAGACACGACTACCTTAGCTTATGCTGTAGGGATTTGCTGTAGGGACGTTGAGAAAGCGGCCGGTGGATTGGAAAGAGGGGGATTGAGTATCTAATTGAAGTTGAGTGGTTGCTTGGACCGTTGACTGCAGTCAATGTGTTGTCAACATGAGTGTGTCGTGAGCGTAGAAGTAAGGTACCAGGTAGGTAACTCCGAGTCTAGCTTAGACTGAACCAGGTTGCCCGTTTGTTGCCTTCTAAACACTGCCCAGCACACCGGATGTGGACTTACGCATACAGACACTCCAATCTACTTGGGCCGGCGTCCAAGTCAACCTGCTCTTGCTCTTTTCCTGGAAACCTGCCTGCTAAGTCTTGTGCTACATCCAAGCACATCTTGCATGTTGCTGCTATCTGCTATCCGTCTCTGGCGACGAGCCGATGTCGGTCGATCTCACCCCTGAGCCGGGCACTTCCGGGACCCGGGGGCCTGCTTCCGGCCCTCCATCACGCCGGTTAAGCAGACAAATACAAGCTCCGGCACACTATGCTGGGCGATTATTCAGCAGCTTGTGTCCGTAGACGTAGGTGTCTGGCTGACAGCAACGTCTCACACGCCGCTATGTTGCAATGAGGGTATGCAACTACTGCTGACACGCAAGAGCTTTTCATGAACCGTCAGTGCCAGACTACGTCTATCACGACGAATATAAGAGATCGCAATATCTTTACCACTCCACACAACATTAGGCTCTAGAGTCTAGGTTGTTATTTCCTCTGCTATTTCGCGTGCTAAAGGAAGCCCCTGAGAACGGCGTCCCCGACGTTGTTGCCGTACTACTCACCTGCCGCTGTACATGCGTACAGTGGCATCGTGTACATGGCAAGGTGTGAAGAAGAGTCAAGAGGAGTTGGTTTTGTTCTGACCCGGACCAGTACTTGCAAAGAGGTATTGTCGGAAGCGAACGGGGCGATGACGTCGATCCCATCGACCCTTGATAAGGCAGCTTTCACTATGATCCAGAATGGCGCGATTCGGGCGCTGGCCGAGAGGCATCATCACATTTGCGCAGTGACGGCTGAAGACCGCAGCCCACACCCAGCAAAGCATTCAGAAACCACTAAGTTCAAAGGGATAATGTTCTGATCCTCAGCGGTTTGGAGAAAATACCTATACTCAACTGCTCAAATGTATGGAGCTGTGGGCCAAGCGGGCAGAGCGGTCACGATAAGGACGTGCACGGCCCATACTTCGCCGCCTTTGCGGGGAACTGGATTCGGCCGTTTTGGGAGGCCCAGCGAGTATACTCCGGCGTACATACAGGAACTGCAAAGCGCCCCTTCTGGCCCGGACCAGTGCTTGCAAAAGACATCAAGTTGAGTACAAACCAGGTACAATACCCACTGTGGCTTCCTTCCGATGCGCAGGCCTGGTGCTTGTCCAGCAAGGTTCCAGGCAAGCACTACCTACCTTCCCTGTATCCGTATGTATGTATTGTACGAAGCCAAGAACACTGCTCAACTCCACGATCTAAGCTGTGAAGAATGAAGCACAATATTATAACACGATAGAAAGCCTAACTGCATCGCATGTGATAACCGGTAGCATGTCTTACGGAAATGGAAAATTCTTTGACACATCCTTTCGTTGCTGATTATTCACCCTCCGAATGTGGCAATGAGACCATGTGGCGCGCTGCGGCGAGGCTGGCCTTTAAGCTAAGCCATCTGACCGGGCCATTCTGGCGGCTTCGCTCCACTTCCCTGTGTTTGGTGAGTTGTGAGTCGTGACCTGCCCCACTTGCCGGGCAACCTACCGACTTTCCTACCTATTTAAAGGTCCAGCCTTCCTCCTTCCACCTGCATTCTTCTGTTTCCTTCAATAACCTTCTATCTCTGGGTTTACGATTGAAAGAAACATCCATCAAGGAGAACACGATACCGGCAATACCTCTTGACGACGTCATTCAGAACGCTTGCCCACCATGCAGATCTTTGTCAAGACCTGTAAGTTCCCCTCGTCATGACAGTGTTGGGTCGGTCACAAGACCCCCAACTGCACCAGAAGACACCGATACTGACTCGTGTTTCTAGTGACTGGCAAGACCATCACCCTCGAGGTGGAGTCCTCCGATACCATCGACAATGTCAAGTCAAAAATCCAAGACAAGGAGGGCATCCCTCCTGACCAGCAGCGCCTGATTTTCGCCGGAAAGCAGCTCGAGGATGGCCGCACCCTTTCCGACTACAACATCCAGAAGGAGTCTACCCTCCACCTCGTCCTCCGCCTGCGTGGTGGTATGCAGATTTTCGTCAAGACCCTGACTGGCAAGACCATCACCCTCGAGGTGGAGTCTTCCGATACCATCGACAACGTCAAGTCAAAAATCCAAGACAAGGAGGGCATCCCTCCTGATCAGCAGCGTCTGATTTTCGCCGGGAAGCAGCTCGAAGATGGCCGCACTCTCTCTGATTACAACATTCAGAAGGAGTCGACGCTCCACCTTGTCCTCCGTCTCCGTGGCGGCATGCAGATATTTGTCAAGACCCTGACAGGGAAGACCATCACGTTGGAAGTTGAGTCGTCAGACACAATTGACAACGTGAAGTCCAAGATCCAGGATAAGGAGGGCATCCCCCCCGACCAGCAGCGGCTCATCTTCGCTGGCAAGCAGTTGGAGGATGGCCGGACTCTGTCCGACTATAACATCCAGAAGGAGAGCACTCTTCACTTGGTGCTCCGGCTTCGCGGTGGTATGCAGATCTTCGTCAAGACCCTCACGGGAAAGACGATCACTCTGGAAGTGGAATCTTCGGACACGATCGACAATGTGAAGTCCAAGATTCAGGACAAGGAGGGTATCCCGCCTGACCAGCAACGTCTCATCTTCGCTGGTAAGCAGTTGGAGGATGGTCGGACCTTGTCCGACTATAATATTCAGAAGGAGAGCACCCTTCACTTGGTGCTCCGTCTCCGCGGCGGTCAGTAAGCGGTTGGTGTTTTGGGAAGCAGGATGGGTAGCAGCGGTTTGGGATGGTCAGCCATGCGCGGCCGAAATGTTGCCTGAACCTCTATAGCTTTACGACACTGGGTGCAATGGGATACCAACGATGAATTGACTGCACTGATCTCAGTATTTCGATCATTTTGTGTCCACGGTGATAGTGATGTGTTGATAGTGACGTGTTTGGTGTCCACTATGTACAGTACGTATCAATACCGACCCGTCCCACACTGCCAAGACAGCGGCACCAAGGCTGCATGGAGCCTAAAAGTGAAGCAAACCATCGTCTCTCGAACTCGACAAAACCCCCAAGTCAGCTCCTTCCTGTAATGCGAAAGCCATGATAGAGGGAATTTCCGAACGTGATGTTCCTACGATGTTACCAATCAAGGCGACAAGTCCGAGCCGAGAGTCAGAGCCTTTATTGCCTCCGTGACGGTGCTTATTTACCCCTCCGTAGGGAGCTTCTCCAGTGCTCCACTAATACTTTACCTAGGTACCTTGCCTTTTTGCGTCCGACAACGACTTTTAGAGGACACTTTATGCGCCTAGTCATACAAGATTTGGCCTGGCTTTGACGGCACAGCTGTGGAGTTGCCAGCTATGCCGCCGCATTATTACTACCATCTCAAATTCGAGCTGTATCCGACGCCCGATCCTGCCGACAGCGGAGATCACAGCCGTACCGACCACTCGTCCGACCGACCCGGCGACATCTGGGCGCCTTCTCCGGGCGCGACCATATTCGACGACCTTCCTTCGCACCCCCGCTGCCCAGAACCGACACTCCCGCGCTGGGCGAGTTACGACGGATACCAGCACGATCATTGCGACGGAAACAGCGGCCGTGCCTCGGGGACATACGGTGCCGCTGCCGCGACGAACTCGAGGGTCATCGACTGCGGCGGGCAGCGCGGTAAATCCCACGACACCGGCGACAACGGGCGGAACGTAGTGCGACTGAGCGAGCGGCAATATCGCGCGAGAACGCAATCCCCGCCGCCGACGGTGTCGGACGGGATCGGTCCACGAACCGCCGTTAGAGACTGGCGGTTCGGGAGGATCAGTATCGAGAGTTTTGATCCCGTGCGGGAATACCAAGAGGAGGAGGACGAGAAGAGGACGAAGAACATGGAGGGCAAGCAAGAGGGCGAGGCCTCGTCAGCCATGCCCACTGCGCCTACCCCTGCGGCGAGCCTCGGACCAAACCTGGGCGGGGTGGGACAGGCTACCAAGGCCAGATATGTTCCGCTGGAGACGAAAAGTACACATGCTGGGTGGGGGATTGTGCACCTCTATCGTGAAGGAGAAGACGAACCGAGTGCAGCAGAGTGGTTACCAGAGGTGCAGGATGGGCCGCAGGCGGGGAATACGCAGGGAACTGGTGGGAGTGGAGGCGACGAGGAGGGCACGGTTCTGTGCATCCTCGCTGTGCCTAGCTACATGTCGCCGAACGATTTTTTGGGTTTCATAGGGGAAAGGTGGCGGGGGGATGTCAGCCATTACCGGATGGTCATGACGAGCAGGATGAGCCGGTACATGGTGCTCATGAAGTTCCGAGATCCCCGAAGGGCTAAGCAGTGGCGGAAGGAGTTCGACGGCAAGCCGTTTGATAGCGTGGAGGTAGGTTCTCTGCAGCTATCTGATGCTCGTGAAAGCACACATCGCTGACTTCTGCATGCATAGACCGAGATCTGCCACGTTGCCTTCATCAAGTCTATCGCGGTTGAGACGCCGACCCGGACAGGCAGGCAAAGGAAAGCTTCCGAAGGCAACGTTCTGGCTACGTCGCCTGTCAACTCGCTGAAACCGTTCCCGCCGCCAACTCCAAATCTTATTGAGCTCCCCACCTGTGCGGTGTGCCTCGAGCGGATGGATGACACTACCGGCCTGATGACAATACTCTGCCAGCACGTATTTCACTGCACTTGTCTACAGACATGGAAAGGCTCGGGCTGTCCCGTCTGCCGGGCTACGAACCCGAAGCCGAACCAGGACGGCTATGACCCAGACAACCCGTACTCGCAGCCGTTCGGCTCTGGCGTGTCCAACATCTGCAGTAACTGCAACTGCACCGACGACCTCTGGATTTGTCTGATTTGCGGCAATGTTGGCTGCGGACGGTATAACGGAGGGCACGCCAAGGAGCATTGGAAGTTGACGGCGCACAGCTTCAGCCTCGAGTTGGAGACGCAGCACGTCTGGGACTACGCCGGCGACATGTGGGTGCACCGGCTGATCCGCGACAAGGGCGACGGTAAGATTGTCGAGTTCCCAGCAAGCAACAACGCCAACGACCGCCAGGCGCCGGGCTCGGCTGCTCAGGAAGATGTCGTCCCGCGCGCCAAACTCGACCGCATCGGCATGGAGTACTCACACTTGCTCACGAGCCAACTGGAGAGCCAGCGCGTTTACTTCGAGGAAATGGTCAGCAAGGCGGCGGACAAAGCTGCCAAAGCCTCGGCGGCAGCCGACTCGGCCTCGGCGCAGGCGGCCGAGGCGCTCAAGCAGCTCGCTGTGCTGCGCGAGGAGCACCGCATTCTCAAGGAAGACACCGTCCCCGCGCTGGAGCGCGAGTTGGCGCGCGAGAAGAACCGCGCCGCCAAGTCGGCCGAGCTGGCGCGGAACCTGGGCAAGGCTTTGCAGGAGGAAAAGGAGGTCAGCGCAGGGCTGATGAAGCGCATCGAGCACCTCAAGAGCGAGGCCGAGGGGACCAGCAAGGCGATGGAGCAGCTAAAGGCCGAGAATGAAGAGCTTAAGGAGATGAATCGTGACTTAACCATGTTCATCAGCGGACAGGAGAAGCTGCGCGAGTTGGAGGAGGAGGGCAAAGTTGAGCACGGGGAATTGGAGGAGGGGACGGTGGGTGTTGCGGAGACTAATACTGGGGGGAAGAGAAAAGGGAAGGGGAAGGGCAAGGGGAAGAACTAGGGAGGCTGTGTTTGCCTGGCTTGGGACCTGGGAGTCTCATGAGAGGCTATTGGGCGTGGAGAACGGCGGAAGAACTTTGCTGCCGGTGATTTCTCGGCGGATGACCGCGGACTGTACGTAGGGATTACAAGCTCTCCTGACCGTCAGCCGAGTCGGAAAGCACATCTTCGGGTTCTCATCCATTTCGAGTCTTTTAAGACCCTTTACAATCACATGCAAATTCGCAAGGCTTGGTCGACTGCAACACTAATTGTGGATACAATGCCCCCTGCCCTAGGTAGCTTCTGTCTGGAACACGCTGACGGCCACTCCGAATCAACCGAGGAACGATGTTTTTGGCCTCCAGGGACCTACATACCTAGGTACGTAGTGTACAGGTGTCGTGTGGCAGGCCGACTATGTCCGCGGGCGACATGCGGATGCCGATATGAACCTGAACAGTCCGCATCCGGATCCCCGGCCGTGTGCGATAAGACTCCGCACCTTGATCGCCCGGATCCTGGGATCGGAACCCCGCCGATACGGTATCAAGACGGGACCCCGGAGACTTGATCGCTGAGATACCGTATCTGAGAATCCTTTGACTAGTGTAACTACTGGCGTTGGATTGCGGGTTTGCATGGCGCCTCTCCGGTTTTGATTTGTTCTGCATACCAAGCTCTGATATGAAGCATGCCTTGGTGCTCGCTGCGGGCAATCTGCGGATGCATCGATGATGCGTATCCGTACACAGTACGGATACATTCGAGTCTCTCGCTGTAAGCTTGCTCCAGCACACCAGTGGAAAGCGACCATGAGAGCAAAGTCCCCACTGTGTGCGTGGGCCCACTCCGCTGGTATCGGAGCACCAGGACGCTCGGGCCAGCAACGGTTCAAACCTCTGGGGGTCAAGGGATGACATCTGGGTCCCGCATTTATTTGGAGCTTGGATCGTGGTCGGCAATGCATCCGAATTTCTCTTGCGCATGCGCAGCACTTTCGCCACGCTTCTCTTGATCTCTTCCAAGGCATCCCAACCGTTCTGGCCTTCGTAAACAGCCACGCCGCCACGGTCCCTGCTCCCGATAGATTACTACATACCTGTCTAAAATTCCGATCTAGAATAATCATCCTATCTAATTGCGACAGCTGCCCCGAGCTTTTTGAGGTCTCATTGATACCCCACCAGCTCTAGGGATCTCCTCTCCTGGGTGACGGCGCGACAGTTCGACATTGCGACTGCTCACGAAGCTTAACCGCGCCAGCTAAACGCCTCGCCGACCACATTCGCATCGAGCGAGCCAAACCCGGCTGGACAATTGAGCCAACTACTCCTGCTTACGGCCGCCTCAGCCACAGTTGGTGATGGTCCGCGAAAGTTAGAAGCTGTGCGAACGCAAAGACGACCTTCACGCCTCATACGAGACGGCGGCGACTGCGAGTGTGCGGCTGGACACCCACGCAAGTTCAGAATCAACCCGAAAGACCAGAAAGTTGAAGGCGCAGCTCATCCCTTCCTCGCGGTACTCCATTGACATCCGTTGTTTGCCATGCCTGAGGAGACCCCCCGACCGCCTCAAGATGGCGGACAAGATGGCGCGAGCTCGCCCGCTGTTTCTAAGGAGCTCTACCCCATGAGCAACTGGAAATATGACACCTTCTTGTGGACCATGTCTGTATTGGCAGATCTCTTCTTCCGTGAAGTCCATCCTCGGGGCGCTTGGAGGGTCCCTCGTCACGGTCCAGTGCTCTTCGTGGCTGCACCCCATGCGAACCAGGTGCGCAACCCTTGCTCCCTCCGTTTCCCACCGCGGCGTACGCTAACAATGATATTGCGTCGCAGTTCGTTGATGCGCTCATTTTGCAGCGAACGCTCAAAAACGAAGCGAAACGCCGAGTCTCCCTCCTGATCGCGCAGAAGTCGGTCCACGGCTTCATCGGATGGGCGTCACGCCAGGTCGGTTCGGTCCCTGTCGGCCGGGCCCAGGATTCGGCGAAGCCTGCGAAAGGTACCGTTTACCTTCCGGATCCTATCAACGACCCGACGCTCGTTCGCGGAATCGGCACGAATTTTGAGGAACAAGCCGAGGTCGGCGGCATGATTTTCCTCCCATCTGCCAAGGGCCAAACTGGAGCGAGCGTCGACATCGCTCAGATTCTCGGACCGGAGGAACTTCGCACCAAGCGTCCCCTCAGTGGTAAGCTGGCCTTGACACAGCTCACTGGCCGGGACGACATCGACGATAACGGCAAGTTCTTGAACAAGGATGTCAACGGGCCAAGGCCGGGCTATGAGGGGACCAAGTACAAGCTTGCTCCTCACATAGATCAGACCCAGGTGTACCGGGCGGTGTTTGATCGCCTCAAGTCTGGAGGATGCGTGGGAATTTTCCCTGAGGGAGGTAGCCACGACCGGACTGAGCTGCTTCCCCTGAAGGCGGGTGTTGCCATCATGGCTCTGGGGACTCTTGCCGAGGCGCCCGACTGTGGCCTCAGGATCGTGCCGGTTGGCATGAACTACTTTCACGCCCACAAGTTCCGTTCGCGGGCCGTCGTCGAATTCGGGCCACCGTTCGAGGTTCCCACGAAGCTCGTCGAGTTGTACAAGAACAACCAGAGGAGAGACGCAATTGGCCAGCTGCTGGACATGGTACACTCTGCGTTGAGTGCTGTCACTGTCTCGGCGCCCGACTACGACACCTTGATGGTGATCCAGGCGGCGAGGCGACTTTACAAGCCAGTGGGCAAAAAGCTCCCTCTCCCCGTGGTTGTAGAACTCAATCGCCGGTTAGCCATGGGCTACGAAAAGTACAAGACAGACGAGCGCATTGTCAAGCTGAAGCACTCGGTCAACGAGTACAACAAGCAGCTGCGTTATTTGAACATCCGCGATCACCAAGTCGAGTACGCCAAAATGTCGTGGCCGACAGTTGTTATCACATTTATCTACCGGCTCGCCAAGCTTCTGGTCCTCTCCGCTGGTGTGCTTCCTGGTCTTGTTCTGTTTGCACCGGTGTTCATCGCGACAAAAATCATCAGCCACCAGAAGGCGAAGACGGCACTTGCGGGCTCATCGGTCAAGATTCAGGGCAAGGACGTGATGGCAACGTGGAAGTTGCTGGTCGCGATGGCCTTCGCGCCGGTTCTCTATAACTTCTACACATGCATCACAGCCTACAAGGTTTACCAGGACCGTCTGGGCGGCCGGGTGCCCGAGTGGGTGCCCATTTGGGCGGTGTTCTTGGCCGGCTGGATCTTCTTCCCGGCCATCACGTTTGCGGCGCTGCGGTTCGGTGAGGTGGGTATGGACATCCTCAAGTCCCTCAGGCCGCTCGCTCTCTGCATCAACCCGTCCTCGAGCTACAGCATCGGCCAGCTCCGTGAGCGGCGCGCCGAGCTTAGTGCGCAAGTCACGGACGTCATCAATACCCTCGGCCCCGAGATGTTCCCGGACTTCGAGCAAACTAGATTGGTGCCCGAAGCCAAAGCTCGTACGGTGCCACTGGACACGGCTCAAGAAGGCACAACGCCCGTCTCGCCGACCCGGCCGTCGATACACTACCGCAGGCCCAGTGGCGCGTCGTCGCCCGAGGCCGACGGGACCGTCAGCTCGCCAATCCGGCGCAGCACGACGCAGTCCAGCCGGGCGATCCCGCGCAACGAGTCCTTCAGCAACATCGGTCAGGCGCCGCTGTTTGCTACGCGTCCTCCCAGCCGCAGCAGGAGCCGGAGCAGCAGTGCTGGGGGCGGGCTGCCGGGTCTGGCAGGTTTCCCCATCAGTGCGTTTACTACGCTGGATAGCAAGGAAGGGTTCGACCATGCGAACAAGAAGATCCGCGAGGCCATGAGGGAGCGCGGGGAGTTGAGGCGGCGGCAGAGTGAAAAGAGACAGGTATTCTTGGACGAAGACGGGACGAGCGACGAAGCGGAAAGTGTGAGCGTGGTGGGGAGCTCAGCCGCGGATTATGACGAGGCGAGGAAGGAGATGTGAAGCGAACATCGGTCATGGGTTTTGCTCGGAGTTAATTGGTTACAGCAGTGGATTCGTTGGTGTTTATGGGTTTGTTCCAACTTTTGTGTTCATGTTTCTGGGTGGCGGGCTTGTTTACTGTGGTACCTAAAAGGGGTCAGTGTTTTCTCATAGTGTCCATGTTCTCCCGGCGTTCTCGAGAGATGAATGATTGCGTTCCGATCAAATAATTCCACACCAGTCCAATGCATCTCATGTGTATGTTGTAGAGACAACCTCTTGGGACTATGATATCTGGTCGTACAGGACTATGGCCCGTATAACCCAACTACAGCATCATCCATGCATCCCATAGCCGTTTCCTGCTGCCCCCTATCTAAGCTTAGTCTTACTCCATATTCGAAAGGAAAGGGTACACTTAAATTTCTTACCTTGAAGAAAGAAGGAAGATAAGAAAGGGGAGAAGAGAGCAAGAGAGCCCCGATCGAGCATCATACCTAGTCACAAAGGTCATCTCATGTTGTAACGTATCATGATGTGTGACGCAAGCACTATCTGATGATCTGATAACCAACGGACCCCCCTTGTACATAGCTCCCACATCGGCCCCTGACTCGCTTGAGCCTGCAACTTATCTGCGGATCATTACGCAATGTCCGCGCAAGCTGCCGTCATGAGCCTGTGGCTAGCCGACAAATGTCTGGGCTGTGCTCACGGATGCTGACTGCTGTTGGGGAAGTACATCCGCCTGGTACATATTCGCTCGGCGTTACGAGGGCTGCTGCTAGGCTTTCTGCAGCGTCAATCTTACCTACGCACTAGGTACCTAATTACACCATTCCCCGAATTCCAGCAACTGTGTAGAGACCCCAGGACAACGATCAACATTCTGGCGTATGTTGCGCCTTGTCATTGTCGATGGGATTCCGTTTTCAGCAGGCGTACACTATTCTTCCCTTCTCTTTTCCCGTTTAACCACACCTGACAAGCCTCGTGCCGGTTGGCGGGTGAAAGTAAGGTGCGGCCCGCCCCACCTCTTCGCCCGTTAGCTCCGAGAGGGATCACCGAAATCAAGCCGGCACCCACGGCATCGGCCGTTCGCTTTGCAGTGACGTCCGGTCCCGCGGGCGGGTTGGGGCACCTCATCAGATCGCGATTCTTTTCCCCTCTCAACAAGACAAGACGGCCGGACAGCTTTCGACAGGAAGACGCAATCAAACAGTAATGGCGGCCGCTCTCAAATCACTCGTCAACGGCGCCAAGGCGCTAGCAATCGGCAACTCAGGCCACAAAGCAGCCCTGCAGGAGTTGTTTCCCGTGGTCGACAAGGCTGTCGACGGCGAGGACTGTGATCACGATTGCGACAGTTGCTCGGTGAAGTACCCCAAAAGTTTCAAGATTGATGAGGATGACGACCTCTACGGATTCGTCAAGGGGTGGAGTACGCACGTGCTCGTCGCGACGGGCAAGACGGACTGGGTCCGCGACGTCGAAGATGAGAAGGGCAGCGTCATGCAGGCAATCGGAGCCGCCAAAGGGCCGAGCAACGGGGTCTGTCGTGCCCTCCTCCACTCACCTATCTTCCCTCTCTCGCTACTTACTGACAAGAGACACTCGGAAACCAGCGCCTGATGCTCTCAGCATCCAACATCCCCACCCCGCACCACACGACCTCCTACTCGGAACCCACCACCGTCCTTCTCCTCCCGGCCTTTACCATCATCGAGAACGTGACGCCCGCCACCGTTCCGACCCTGATAGCCTCCATCATCTCCAACGCGCCCACCACGGCCTCCCCGCTCGTGCCCGTCTCCATCCCGCCGTCCCTCGAGGCCCCGCTCCCGGAGGCGACGCCTGCGGCATTACGAGAGCTGACCACCCGGCCTTGCCCGCATCGCGCCCTGATCCTGCTGTGCAGCCAGAAGACGCGCGACGCGCGCTGCGGACAGAGCGCGCCCTTGCTGCGCAAGGAGTTCCAGCGCCATCTGCAGCCGCTGGGGCTGTACCGGGACCTGGACGACGAGCGGCCTGGCGGTGTGGGGATATACTTCATCAGCCACGTGGGGGGCCACAAGTACAGCGCCAATGTGATGGTGTACAGGAGGCGGGATGCATTTGGGTTGGACAATGTGAAGCGCGGGGAGGTGGTGAAGCAAGGGCAAGAGGTTGTGCTGCCGAAACAGGAAGTGATTGAAGAAGAAGGGGATGTTGGAGCGGCGCAGTGTATCTGGTTAGCAAGGGTGCGGCCGGAGGACTGTGAGGGGATTGTCAAGTTCACGGTGCTGCAGGGGAAGGTGGTCAAGCCGAAACGGCAGCTAAGGGGTGGGTTTGACCGAGAGAAGGGCTTGATGAGTTGGTGAAGTACTGTCCGGGTGTCACTATAGTGCGTGAAGAAAGAAATTTGTGTTGCTGAAACCGTTGTTCCATGTTTCCCCAATTGTTTGCCCAACGGCTGTCAAAATGCCAAGTGCGGGGAAGTGGGGGGGGCAACCGCGGGGCAGACCAAGCGAGTGGGTTGGCTGCAGTGCCAGGGAAAAGGATGTGTTGCTCAGCAACGCGCCCCGGTAAACAACTGTGTCATTCTACTAGGAACTTCGCTCGGGCCCAATTCGACCCAACTTGGAACATCTCTCTGTGTGCACCATCTGTTTCAGCTTTTAACAGCAAGGTGAACCTTTTGCTTACGCGGACGACCTCGGTCCTCCTAGTCAACCATTGGGATTCCCATGGCTTCGACAGCAATGGCATAATACAGTACAGCACCTGCAGCATCCGACAGTGGCTCCGTGGCGTCTTTTCGGTATCGGGTTTTGTACTTTTTGGGATCTTACTTTGGCATTTGCATTTTTCGTGAGCATTCGCATCGGCACTGCCATTTCCCTGGGGCGCCCTCCCAGTCTACTACTGAGACATTTGCGGGCTCCCGGGCTATAGTGTCTTGTCACGGCAACGCGCGTTCAAACCGCAGCCATGTCTTCTATAGCTGGTCTCAATACCGTGCACGGGTTTCCGGCATCAGCACCACCACCAACGACAGCAGACTCCGAGCCACGCCACCACCAGCGATCCAAGTCATCCGTCCTGCGCTCGCTCATGGGCGGCGGTCACAAGCGGAACAATTCAGACGGATCGGGACTGCCACCAGCCCCTCTTCTCACGCCGCTAGCGACAACCCGAGCGTTTCACATGTCCCAGCAGAGCCTTGCGCCTAGTCGAAGCAGCGGCGTGTTCCACGTCGGCTTCGACGCGGCAGCGGCAGCGGCCATGGAACCTGAGCGATACGCGTACGCCCTCAGCGAGCTGCAGCAGAACCGGCAGGAGCGGTCACCCGAGAGACCAAGGACGTGTGACCGTGGCGATCAGGCGCCGCCGTCACCTACGAAGAGCGGGCTGGGAACCACGCTGAGGGCGTTTGGCGGGCGGGATAGAGACTCGAGCAAACCGCCCAGGACGAGGGACAATGGCAGCACCTCGCCAGTCAAGCCCAAGAAGGCCAAGTCAGCGACCAGCCTGGTGTCGCTCCTGCGGCCGAAGTCCATCAAGAACTTGAAACAGTTGCTGACGGACGAGGGCGATACTGCCCGCGATGCTGCGAGAGAAAAAGACAAGGAAAACAGATCGCCGCCGAATTCGGTGGGCAGCGGAGACCACGCCAATATGCCTCCGCCACCGCCTCCCCCCATCTACGCGCAGTTCGCGTCCCAGCACTTTGCACCGCCTTCCCCGAGAACAGAGTCCCTGGTTGAGACTCCCATCCGAAGCGGGAATCCCTGGATGGAACGGACTGACGCCTCGGCGTCATCTCGAACGCACAAGCCACGTCCGAAGTCGTTCCAGGCCTACGTGACCCGCCGAGATGATGACACGCCGCGGTCTTCTGGCTCCGGCGGCAGCAATAGCCGTGCCAAGAGGATGACGTGGGGGAAGAACAACACACCATCGATTGAAGCATCATCGCAGGGATCTAGGAGCAAGTCGTCGGCGCCTGCTGCCAGGGTTGCACCAGAGATGCCCTGCATTGACCCCAAGGACATCGACAAACATCTCGAGGCCATGCTAGACCGGCGCAACATCCCGGAGAACCAGCGTTACAAGATGCGGAACCTGAGCGACACCATCAAGATGGAGCTTATCCGGCAGGATTGGGCAGAGATGCAGGCCAAGCTGGAGCGACCACCCTCGCACGACGGCAACGTCACGGCGGGAGCCAGCGGCCCTGCTCCAGGAGGGGCTGCCTCGGATCAGCAGGGGGACAATGACGGCACCGGGAGTCCTACCAAGAAGGACAAAAAGAAGCACGGCCGGGGTCTGAGCCTGACTCTCGTTCGCAGCGGCAACAAATCAAACCCGCCCTCCCCCTCCAAGAAAAAGGGTGACAGCAGCCTAGGCCGGCACTTCAGGACGAAATCAAGTGAGAGCCTGGTGAGCGAGCCGCCGTCGCCAGGGCTCCTGCCCTCCGGCTACGGTAACAGTCTCTTGGCGAAGGTGAAAGGCCAGCAGCTGCCGGGTGACTTCGTGGCATACCTGCAGAAGGTGCAGCAGCCGGAGGTGGTCGAGGTGGGCAAGCTGCACAAGCTACGGCTGCTGCTCCGCAACGAGACGGTTGCGTGGACAGAAGAGTTTATCCGGCAGGGCGGCATGAAGGAGATCGTGGAGCTGTTACACCGTATCATGGCAGTTGAGTGGAGGTAAGCTTCGAACATTGATTCTGATTCTGATTCTGATTCGTTTCTGGAGGAAAGGGGCCCGACAGGTTGCCGGTGTCACCATATTTCCTGGGCCCCAGAGTCCCCGGATGCACACCCCTCTTCCCTCCACCTCCGCCTCCCTTGCCGAGTACCTGGCTGATACACCTCTCAGGGAGGAGCACGAAGACGCGCTACTGCACGAGAACCTGCTGTGTCTCAAAGCCCTCTGCACCACCGACATGGCTCTGCAGTACCTCCACTCGATCCACACCACTCTGTTTCCGGCACTGCTGCACATGATCTTCGACCCCGAGAAGAAGGGTCCCAGCGAGTTCACGACACGCAACATCATCACGTCCATCCTACTCACCTACATCGAGGCTGCCACGTCGCAGGAGCGGGTTTCGCGCGCCCAGGCCGTGCTGGGCTACCTGCGCGACCCGGAGCCGAAGGAGGAGGATCGGCCGGTCGACTTTGTCCTCGAGATGCGCCGCGAGCGCCCCTACCGCGTGTGGTGCAAGGAGGTGGTCAACGTCACCAAGGAGGTGTTCTGGATCTTCCTGCACAACCTCAACATCGTTGCTCTGCCTGCCGCCGACATCAAGTCTTCTTCTCCCGAGCTGCCTGGGTTAAGCAGCGCGGGGAGGTTAACAACCAGAACCCCGTCCAACCCCAACCAAAACAACAACAACAATACCGACCTCTCACTAAGGGACAATGGCGATACAGAAAACCAATACGCCTACATGTCCCGGCACTTTCCGCAGGAACGGCCCCCCGTCCCCGCGGCGCCCTACGTCGGCGGCGTCGAGTGGGACGCCACCAACTACCTGGCCAGCCACCTGGACCTGATGAACGCCATCCTGGCCTGCACGGGGCCCACAGCGGCCGAGCGCAACGCGCTCCGCGCCGACCTGCGCATCTCCGGGTGGGAGCGCTGCCTCGGCGGCAGCCTGCGCCTGTGCAAGGAAAAGTTCTACGGTGCCGTCCACGACGGCCTGCGCACCTGGGTCGCGGCCGCGCACGAGGACGGCTGGGATGTGCGGGACGTGCGCTACGGCCCGCCGCCGGAGAGCTGCGCTGCCAAAAGCAGGAGTGCGTCGCCTGCCAAGAAGGCCGGCGGTGCGGGAGACAAGAATAAGGATGCCGGCCCGCCCAGGATTGAGATGCCCAAGCTTGACTTTGGCTTGCCGCCTGTCGTCGGGGCGGGTGGCGATGGGGATTTCAGGCTCTCCGGGGTGAAGAGGGCTAATGAGCCGTGGTTGTCATGAAAGAGGGAGGGACTGGCCGAGATGACAATGAGATGCTGGAACGTGTTGGAAAGACGGAACAACCTGTACAGCCTCGCCATCCCTCATTCACTCACCGTATTCCTTTGGTGATGAGCGGGATCTCGGGCTTGTCATTTCTACCGTATATTTGGTGTTGGGCTGGGGCTACACGGGTCCCTTACGGCCATTTAGGGAAACTGAAGGGATGGCAGTGACGATGAGCCGCGTGTCTCGGTTCTTATGGGGATCTCGATCGCTGCTGTCAGAAAGGACGAAGTAGGACGGTGCGGGCATTCATTGCATAACAACTGGGGCGTGCTGATTCTGGTTGGGGTTTTTCCTTTCTGTCACACCCCACTAGCTTTGGGTCTGATGTTGTACCTCAATCTCAGGAGAGATTGGGGGAGCAAGGAGGGAGCAAAGGAGGTGCGATGTTGTTTCTGTTTGTCATCATGGCGCTCTTTCCGAGAGATGTCCGCCAATGGGGCGTTGTCAGGAAAGAAGAGAATAATGAATATCATGACTGTATGCATAACGAAAGAAAATCTTGATGGTCTCTCTCTCTCTTGAGTCACACTTCACAGATGTGAGGTCCTCCTGCTGTGTTACCCAACGATCTCTCAGCACATGACGTAATCTTGACTCAGATGATGGACAACGTGCCGAGAGAGATGGGCGGAAGTTTGAAAAGCAGAGCATGAGTGTAGAGATTGCTCTGACAGCTAGGACCAGCACTTTACTACCTAGCCTCCCCCCTGAGCAGAGTAAGGGTGGCACATGCACACAACACAAGGGTGGTTGGATCTGTCACAGTTCTTTTTGCTCAGGAGGAGCGTGCCACGACTGCAGTGTTCAAACGGTACAGCATGTAAGGCATGCACAACAAAGGAGAGATGGACGGAAGCTGAAAGGCAGAGCATAATAAGAGTAGAGATCGCTCTGGCACCTACTGTAGGACCAGCGCTTCATCTCCCAGGTGGCCGGGCAGGACTTGACTACCTGGCCTAGGCATATCATGCCAGCATTCCTTTGTCTTCCCCACTCCCTCCATCGACGTGCGATCCATCAACGTCAGTCAGGACTGTACTGCCACTTTAGGGATCCCGTTTTGTCGAGCCCTGCTATCTCGGGACACGTCCAATCACACGGCGCCCCGGCTGGCCAGAGTCATGGGATAGTGTGTTCCGTCACGAGGTATGACCTCCCGAAGAGTAATCAACAGCTGGCAGTGGCCTTGGCGGTTGTCGGTGTGTTCCTGAGCAAATAGTTAGGTTGTAGGTACTCACGATCACTATCCGTACTACTGTCACCTCCCCGGATGAGAAGCTTGGAATGCGGACACCGTAACAGACGTGGAGAAGGCCGGCCGCAGAAACGGGCCAGTTGACCACCTGGAACAGTCAGGGGAAGGCTCATCCACGGATATGCGATTAAGCAGCGTTGGCCAGTTCCCGGTGGCCGATCAGTCTCTGCCTCAAGCTGAGCGCCGCTGGCTTGGTCGGTCCGCGGATCCTGGGGCCTCTTCGAGACTATTCAGTGGAAGGGCGTTCTCGGCGTCTTCCTCTCATTATTTCCCCAGAGACCCCAACCCAGTGAGCGTCCAAGCCTGCATGCGCGACTGTCCGGCATCCCAACCTCTGGCCCGGGTTAGTGGTGGAAAAGCGGAGGCAGTCGTGATTTGCTGTCGAGCAGGCGGTGGGCAGGGACCCAGAGCCCCGTGGCAACCGCTCGTTCCTCCCATGTTCGGGGTACTGAACCCCTTGTCGCTGGCACGAGCTAAGGCCCCTCTCTGATGACCTGCTAGACACTGCCGGCCGTCGTCTGCTGGTCCTCGGCGAGTTTTTGAGGACACATCTTATAGAGACGAGTCTCCGAACAGCTCTCCTGTCCACTTTCCAATGTCAGCCATGCATAAGGTATTGTGGCCACACGTGAGCAGCTGAACTTCCGGGAAATGAGGTTGGATGCAGGGGTCTTTCTTGTCCCGAGTCCCAACGGTACAAAGCATTGGCGGCCAACCCTGATGATCATGCTGCATAATTCCTGGAGACGGACTTGTCCAGCCACCGCACAAGTGTGCCAATCCTCGCCGTCTAAATGAGAACCGACCACAAGATAGGTAGCTGTGGTGCTGCTATCATGACCTCATGGATTCGGGAAAGCAGGAATTTGACCAGACGAGACTTCATCAAAGCCCGTCATAGCGGAGCGAGGGGACCTTTCGGATTGGGCGAGGGTGGTGAGGGTGACATAGTGGGGACATCGCCGTCCTCTCTGAGATCCCGTTGCCTTGACTCCACAAATGCTGAGAAGCTTCACGCATAACCGGCCTTGGGAAGCAATTGGAGAGAGAGGGGCTGCAGGCGGTGCGCATAGACATTTGCCTTGCTTGGATGCGATTGGAGGCGATATAAGAGGAGAAGTGGATGATTCAAAGCATATTGCAGTAGTCAGGGGGGGATCAGGAGATGCGGACGCAGCTCGCTCGCACGGCCTAGTCATAGCCGGGGAGAAGAACCAGAAGCGGTATCAGCCACGACAAAGCTACCGAGCCACAGGAGACACTTGGTTCCGTCATGTTGGATTGCCAAGTGCCGTTGGACGGTCCCCTGGAGGAGGATCTGGACTGAGATGTGATAGATCCGATAGACCAACCAGACCAGGCCGCCCTGCAGTCTGGGCCACCGAAGGGCTGGCAACCGTGTAAGGAACAGCTTGCGGGGTGGCGGGTGGAAGCTGGCACAACAGCAGGAACGGGTCAGTTGTGTCTGCTAGTGATGCTGAGGACCGAGGACCCTTGCTGGTGTACGGCCAGGATCGGCCGTGGAACGATGGCTGAAGGCGGGAGACGTCATGCATAGATGGGAAACCGGAAGACTGTCACGGCAGCCCATCCCTAAGGTATTGTACCTTAGGTAGGCACTACACGCCAACTCTCGTCCCGAACCTTTTTCCTAATAGTGTCCATCTAGGAGCATGTCCAGATGTCGTCGGAGAGGCATCGGGGCGACGGTCGCCCCCCACCTGCCGGCGCAAACCCTTGCTCGCCTCCTCCATGATACCGGGCGGTGAAGCCTTCAACTGGGCTGGAGAATCCCGGACGCTTCGGGAAAGTGCCTCGTCTGACCCCTGTGGCTCGGTGTGCGATTGCGCCCACTGATAGGCGGCGAGAAGGTTGCCGAACCCAGGGCCGCCGGCTCATTGGGGTTCTCATTGGGATGTGCAATTCTAGCCGGATAATCAATAACGTTAACTCGTTCATTGCATACGTCATGCGGGTTAGCCCTAACGTGGATTCACTCTACCTCGATAATAATGCTGTGTACCCCCAACAATGAGCAGTGCATAGCTGTGGGCTCGGCTCGCTACCGTTGAGCGTGCCACCGGCAACAGCCCAGATGCACTGGCGGAGCAGACAGGCGGCGACGAAGACCAGTGCTCACTGGCGGGCCTGCTCGTTTGCTGGGGTTGTGGCCACGGAACATTCGCATCCCGGCCCTGTTTCTTTTACGGATTCAAACGGAGCGCTAGTCTTGTGTCAGAGCCCTGAAGATATTGATGCTGAGCGCCGGAGTATTGTTGTTTTTACCTTGGAGGAGACGTCCGTCCACTGCCTCCTGCATGCCTTTTTGCTCAGTGCCAATGCAGAGTGGTGAGCGAGCATTGTTGCCACACACATACTAGTACCTGAATATGCCTGGAATAGGGACTCGGGGCCCGGTGGGCAAATGATGCGGCAGCATAACATGGCTCCAAGCGCTTCGTTGACAGCTGGCCCAGCAGTCGGAAGCCAAGGTTGGCGCGGCCTTGCCACGCCTGGTTCTGCACATGCCAGCCCGCGGCGACATCAATGAATCGCTATCCGGTAGGCCGGTGTGCCGAGAACTGACAACTTCAATTTCGTCCGTATACACCCTCATAGTGTACCGAACTTAAACTGAAGCGGCGAGTGTCTTCTCAAGAACTTGAAGCCCCATGGGAAAGAAGGGTCGTGGAGGTGTGGAACAGCGCCGCTGCAGCCGCGCGCAAACTCAATGCAGCGAGAAGGCGGAAAGAGCACGATACGAAGCTCGACGTGGTCGTCGGGAAGAAAACCACTTGGAGGTCGCGTCCGTCCCGTCTCCGTTTCATGTCTCACGAGCCAATTCTGTCATCACATATGGCGGACAGGAGCATTGACGAGACAACATTCGTTGAAGCTTGATTGGCAGCGACGAGCTACCCTTGCTAATTAGACTAAAGCAGCCATCTAGCGATACTGTGCTTACCCAGCTTAATACAGTGTACAATACACTAAGGTACATTAAACCAGCTCCATTTTAGCTCCTTGGCTTCTCTATGTAGGTACCACAGCTAATGCTCAATTGCTTCTCCGACGGATACCGTCAAAACTACTCAAGTCTTCTGTTAGTATATTATCTCTTGCCCTATGTAATCTTGTCTATTCTTTTGGTCTTTCTGTCCTCCCATTCGACCCAGCTTGGTCAATAAAAGACTGTGCGTCGGCTCAGGACCCGTTGCACGGACGACCCACAGCTCGACTGCGGGGGGCACGACTTCAAGTTGCTAGCGCGGGGTCCAGGAAACCCAGGCTTGCACGCCCGCACCTATCCATCCTGGCCGTGGGAACTTACTGTAGGAAAGCGTTGTCCATCCCTCACCTTTACGTTCCGGGACCGATACCTAGGTAATACCACGCCAAAGCAAGAGAACCTGCGGCCGACATACCTAAACGAAGTTCCGTGTTGCCCATTGCACGCCCGCCGAGACCGTTCGCTTACGCCGGCGCCATTCGAGCACTGTCAGGACGTCACAACCGAAAGTCACCCAGCAAGGCCCGGCAGAGCGGGTTCCAGAGGTTGGGTTGGCCGAGGCGCATCTAAGTCCCGCATCTCCATCGATTCTTCAGGGATCCCAGACATCCCGGCGCCCGGCGCAGAGGCTCCTAAGACCAAGAGGGGAAGGAAAGTATAGGCCGCCAGCACTTCCAGCAAATCTGGCCCACACCAGATACTACTTACTACCTACCCACAAAGACTCTCATCCTCAGATCTCGCCCGGCAGGGCCTGCTGCAAGCGGCACTGGCGGAGGACGCACTGGTCTGGTCGCTGACACCTCCTGTGCCGCTAAAACTGCGTGAACCCTGCGCCGTGGATGTGCTAGCGAGCAGCAAATCTGACGAATCGAGACCCCATCGAACGGCTCTCTGTGGGACACCCAGACAACATCTCCTCTGCGGGCCAGCGCTGCGCGGCCAGCTACCCGCCTCCTCGATATGTCAATAAAGTGAGTACATATGATTTTGCTCTTCCCCACGTCCCCGGCCACCCTCTCTCTTATGTCGTGCCCGCCGTGCCCTCTTCTTCATACTGCCCTCGCGACTCTCTTCTTCGCCCATGACGCCTCTGTCTTGCGAGAGTCCTCCCTAGTAGCCGCCAACTGGCTCCCCTCCCCCTTCCCCCCCCCCCCCCCCCCCCCTGCCTGCCCGATGCCCCCTTCAAGCCCCTGGCCCCACATCGTCTACGCCCCGTCTCTTGCCGGATCATGGCCGACCAGTTCTTGGCCGAGCAGCACACATGGACGCTCTTTCGACATTCCCAGTCTGACGAGGAGGATAGCTGGGTCATGTTGACTCGGGATGGTCAGATTGTGCCCATTCCAGGAGAGAAAATTCTACATACCTCGCGGCCGAGAGTCAGCCTCGAGATCTCAACTCCGCGCGAGCTTCAAATTGCCGAGCCGTTCTCCCTCAAGTGCGACAATGGCATCGCGTACATTACGAACGAGCGGGTAAGCTCACCACCCTTCCACGCCCTGCTTCCGTTGCCCCCACCCCCGGGAGCCCCCCTGTTTCTTCTCCGGCGGGAGACACCTGCTGCTCGGTGCTAAAGCTTACCCCTTCTGCAGGTAATTTACCTCCCAGCCAGACCGAGCGAGGACTTCAAGTCCTTCTTCACGCCTGTGCTGAACTTTAGCGACACGCATGTGCACTCGTCCTGGATTGGCCCCTGGAGCTGGGGCGGCACCGTGAGGCCGGTTCCGGGAGGCGGGATCCCCATGCACATCCCCCGGATAGACGTGAAGTTTGCCTTCCGGGATGGCGGCCACAGCGACTTCCAGACCAAGTTCGAGTGGCTCAAGGAGCGGCTGCACCACGCCCAGGAACTCGGCTTGATCCCGGGCCAGAACCTCGAGCCGCCACCGCCGTACGAGGTCGGTACGCAGGGACCGTCGCCCTCCTCCTCCTCCTCCTCCTCCTCCGCCGCCGCCGCCGCCGCCGCTGCTGCCCCCGGCGACGGTCATGCACAAGCCAGCACCCAGACGCAGCAACAGCCGCCGCAACCCGCGCCTGACGAGCCGCCCCCGGATTATGTAGAGGCGCAGACCCAGGCTGTCGCTATGCGGTACGAGGAGCGTATGCGGGAGGAAGCAGAGAGGCAGTGAAGGGTTTGCGGGGATGGCTTGTTGAGCATACTTTGTGGGACATTCTACCTTCTGTCTTCTCTCATGGCTCCTTTCCATTCTTCGGTTTTTGTTCTGTCATTCAGCTTTTTCTGCATGAAATTTGCGGCCTCTTGATACCGTCAGTCATGATTTGGGTGGTGTTTGAGACGGGGACATGTGGTTTGGTTGGGGAGGGGGGCGGGGTTGGCGGGGGATGAAGCTGTGTGTGTGTACATATGAGTAATGAGGATTGGGAAGAAGAGGCGCTATGCTCTGTTTGGACTGCGGTCGGCATTTATCACCATTCTGTGTTCTGAATCTCGGTCGCTTGGGTGCTGTCGAACAGGAGAAGGCGGGTTCCTGCGTGTGAGATTCCCGTCATTACAGGATCTTCTTGTGGCTGATACCGGCCTAAAGTCCGCCACGATACCACAGCCTCGGAGATCGACGCTTTTGACCCCCTTTGACTGTTTGCTAGCTAAGTGGGAGTAGATATCGGATGTCCGCATTAGGCACCTCAGCATCCAAACGGGTCACCAGTTTGGGGTGATCGATGGGTGCTTGTGATGGGACGGTCAGCCCGAGACTTCGGTCCAGCAGACCGTGAACAATCCAAAACTATGGCGACACCAGGCAGAAAAGACAGGGAGGCATCCACTACCACGGCTCGGTCGCTTGTTGGGGTACCGTCCTGAGGCTTGACCGAGCACTCAGCAAGACGTGGAAGACGGAGTGAACGAGAGGCAACGGGATAGAATCTAGCAACTCTAGGTGGAGATTCTACGGGTATCTCGAGGTTATGTCTATACTATCTGTTCTAGGATTTTTGCCCACCGGCACTTGGAGGCACTCCGGCCAGATCTTTAACCGCCGTCGTCCTACACAACATTCGGCGGCGGGGTTAGAGGACCCATGGTCGAGCCCGTTTTGGAGACGGTTCCCGATCGACCTGTTTGCCCACTGTATGACCGAGCTTATTTTAAGGCAGATTATGTTGACTTAGGGTGTTTGGATTCCAGAATCATGAATGGCTGCGTCTGTGTTTCAGGTTATCCTTGAAGTATTGTGGATTTCATCCCGTGCTGCACTTGTGACGCAGCACTGAGCTCTCAGGAGGTCGGGGTTATTATTATGGTGCGATGGCAAGCTCCGGGCACAGCGCACCGGAAGCCGGTCATCAGAGCACGTGACAGGCGGGATTACCCGGAGCCAAGTCGGATGGCAGCATAACCAATCAGGACAGACCAATTGGCAGCTCGGGCGGTTTTCGCCTACCGGATTTTCGCTGGAGGCTTCAACGTCGCGCGATTGTCGTTGTTGCTCGCACCTTGCCCAACTGCCAAAGATTCTGCCATTGACACCGCTCGCCGCCTCCCCGGCTTGATCAACCATGGGTTTCTGGGACACCATAACCGACCTCGTCGAGGCCGCCACGCCTTGGGCGACGGCCGACGCCGAGGCTCCCGCGAGAGAATCGGTATGCTATGCGTCACTTTCTCCGCTGGCTTGTTGCTTCTCTGCTGGGGACGACAGCCAGCCATCCAGTCTCCTCCCGTCCCTTAGCTTGCCGGGCTACTGCATGCATAGCTTGGGGGAGATCTAGGAGCCGGTGAAACAGCTGCTGACGGCTGCGTAACAATCTACAGACCGAGGAGACCACTGCCGAGTCCACCAAGGAGGAAGCCAGCACAGAGGCCCAGGCCGCCGCCGAGGAGGAGCCTGCTGCCGAGGAGGAGGAAGAAGAAGAGGAGGAAGAGGAGGAGGAGGTCGTTGACCCCAAGGAACAGCTGGAGGAAGGTGGGTCACCCGATACCGCTGGCGCTCTCCCGATCGAACAGCTCTCCGAGCCGCTAGGCGATCATCGCGGAGGCATTTTGCGGTCCCTGCGGACTGCATCATTGCTCTGCACACCATTTCTAGCACAAGCTCAAGCTCGCGATGACCGGACAGCTTCCGCGCCACACCGGCCGCCGCTTCTTGCATCAAGACCACCGAACGAAGGCTGACAATGGGGATGATCTGTGTTACAGAGTGCCGGAATTCCAAACAATGCGCCCCTGCGAAGCACCACTTCGATGAGTGCGTCGAGCGCGTCACCAACCAGCAGGCCGAGGGCGGTGCGAAGGAGGACTGCGTTGAGGAGTGTATGTTGCTTCCAACTATTTCTTCGGAAACGTCAATGTAGATTTGCTGACTCTATATTGCTCCACACACAGTCTTCCACCTCGCCCACTGCGCGACCCAGTGCGCCGCCCCCAAGCTTTGGTCCATCCTCAAATAAATCGGTTCCCGCACCCCCATCGATGTGCCCGTCCCGCGATCGACAATCAGAGCCAGCATCCCCTAACGAGACGGTCCAAGCGTTTTCTCTTTGTATACATGGCGTCCATAGAGGGAGGTTGTTCCTATAGACGAGTGAAGGGGCTAGGTTTCCTTGTTTGCCGGGGGGAGCAAGACAACACATTTCGTGAGACGGGCGCACACCAAAGGACACTGGGAGCAAGCAGCAACGTGTATAACTGGGACGGTCTGGGGTCGAACGCCGGACTTCTGTCCGATCTGGACCTGTTGTATCATTACCCTCCCATCATTCGTCATCGACGCCGCAAGAGAACGGAGGTCACTCAAACGCCACCACGTTTCCAGTGTCAATGTCTCGGAGATGGCTGGGTCAGTGAACGGTGCAGCTTCCTATCTGACCAAGCTGCATGCGCGCCAACTGCGCCTGAAGAGGATCTGCTCTTCCCGCCTGATCTACCTAGGTAGTTAAGGCAAGGAACCCATCGGTAAAATGGATGCAGGCCATGCCCTCACGGCCGACCGACGGATGCTGAAGTCCTTGCAATCTAGCTACCCATCCCGCCTAGCCCCCTTTCGGCTGGCAGCATTTCTTAAACGGGCTGCCCACATAACTGACTACTTAATGCCTTGCTACCCTACATACACCTCTTAGGCATGTGTACAGATACTATAGACTGTGTGTCGTCTCGCTATCGGTGCCTAGTGGTCAGCTGAGTTGTTTTGATAACGTCAAGGCCGATTTGCATGTGGTTGCCGCGGGGTTCTTGACAGGAAGCGAGGGGCTTTGCTCCGTAGGGCTGCTGTGACTGCTATTGGTTGTTGCTGACCGTGGTGGACTGCTTTGGACTGAACCCTTCCTCTCCAACCCCCCGCGCAGGACATACCTTCGTAGGTAGGATAGAGTGTGTACAGTACGTTGCATGCTTTACAATCCATGTCTCGCTTGGACGCGGACGATGACTTGCAGGTTGTGGGGGTTGGGGGGTGTTTATTCATGGGGTACCTGTGGTGGTGGTTCGAAAGGGATTCCTTCTCTTGCTACAGTACTAATTACCAGTCCCTAACTACAGGACGGTGGTTCTTTGGATGCGATGTGGGTCCGACCTTTGCTTTCTACGCACATAACCTCAAGCAAGAGTTGTTTTCGTTCTATGGATAATAATAAGTTTGTGGTCTGAGACTCTTTATTACTACGTACTGTAGTAATGGAGCGGTCGGCAGTAAATTCTCGAAACAGCCACCCGTGGCTCCTTTTCCGCCGGCCGCGGCTGACACATGAAGACATTTTTGTTAAGAGGCCGCTGACTGGCTTGCTGGAACAGCCCGATCCGGAAGCCGGTCATGTGTTTCTACCTGATACTACGCACCATCATCTTCAATGGCACGGCGGTGCGGAGACGGACTCCAATTCCCATGTTCCTTGTTCCAGCGCGCCTCCGACCTGCCAAGATCGGGACGGGGAGAACCCAAGACCCGTGGGCGGTCGCGGCACTTGAATCCCGTCCGCAGGAGCCATCTTCAGTGGTTGAACTTTACATACTAGTAGTGGCTCAATTAAGACCAATCCATCGTGTCTGTTTCATTTCCGTAAGGTAGGCACCAGTACCCGGAACCAGTACCAGGACTGCCAGTAAAGCTGGGTAGGTAAGGAGGAAGGATCGCAGCAGGGATCAATCAGGAAGGCGCAAGCCCCAGACCGGACGGATCGGACTTTCCAGCGCCGGGTCGGAAACTCATCAGCTCGAACGCCCCCAATATCCGGTGCGCTGGCGGCTGAACTAGGGGATAAATGCTCGGCGAATGCTCAGCGCTGACGCCGATGACCAAAGCCCCATGGGCCGACCGCCAACGGACAGCAGCAGCTCAAACAACCAGGGCAGCACACGCGACTTCCCCGGGCATTGAGACGATGAGCGGTTGGCCGTCAGAAACACACCCGTGGCAGGAACTGAAGGGGGACGAGGCCGGCGAGACCAAGAAGGCGACGACAGCGGCCGCGCGGCCCAGCGACAGCGATGGTCATGGCGTCAGCTTCGACAACGGTGTCACGGCGGTCAGCTACGGGACTACTGCCGGCAGGATTCCGACCGACGTGGAGATGGGCCCGTTGGGGACGCACGCGATAGACTCGGGCGCAGGGCCGCGTGCCGCCCCGTTCGGCTCCGTGTCGGCTGATGCGGATGCCGCCGGCGCGGACTCCGGCGTGGTGGAGACGGGCACGGCGCCTACAGCGGCCCAGTACAAGGTGTACAAGCGGCGATGGTTTGGCTTGGTGCAGTTGACGCTGCTCAACATTGTTGTTAGTTGGGATGTAAGTGTATCTCCTGTTCGTCAGCCGTGCCGTCTGCGTGGTTCATCCCCGTAAGCTCAGGGGGTTATTCGTTGGGTTGAAGGATCCGCCCCTACTTATTTATATTTATATCATCGGCTCCCTGGTCATGGTTGTGCTCAGTCAGCGCCCCGAAACCATGCATAGGTTAGCTTCTCTTATTACCGAAGCCAATCTCATGGCCTGGCGTGTCTGAATGTTGTTGGGAGCGGGCTTCATGCCGACTTGGTATGGAGCTCAATTCATTCCGAGGGGAAAGACAGACAACGACCTTTGTGTGTTTGACTAACCAGATATCCATGGATAGTGGCTCACCTTTGCGCCTGTCGCCAGCCATGCGGCGAAGTACTTCCACACCAGCGAGACCATCGTCAACTGGCTGAGCACGGCCTTTCTGTTCGCCTTCACCTTCATGACGCCCATGGTGATCTATGTGCTCCACCTGGGACCGAAGCTGTCCATTGTCACCGCCGCGGCACTGATCCTGGTCGGGAACTGGATCCGCTTCGCCGGCTCGCACTCGGGCTCGGGGGGCCTGTTTGGCGTGGTCATGTTCGGCCAGATCCTGACCGGCCTCGCGCAGCCGTTCGTGCTCGCCGCGCCCTCACGCTACTCGGACCTGTGGTTCAGCAACCGGGGGCGAGTGGCGGCCACGGCACTGACCAGTCTTGCCAACCCCTTTGGCGCCGCCCTGGGCCAGCTCATCGTCCCGTTCTGGGTCGGCCAGCCCAGCGACATCTCCCGAATGGTGCTCTACGTGTCCATCATCGTAGGTCTTCCCCAATCCAATCCAATCCAATCCAATCCGCGGCGGGTGTCCCAGTACCAGTGTAGGTATATAGCAACTGACAAGCAGTGACAAACCCTCCCAGTCCTCCGTCTGCGCCGTTCCCTCCTTCTTCATCCCTGCCCGGCCGCCAACGCCCGTCGCGCCGTCCAGCGAAACGGCCAAGCTGTCCCTGCGCGCGTCGACGGCGATCCTCTTCAACCACGTCGAGTTCTGGCTGCTCTTCATCCCCTTCGCCATCTACGTGGGGCTCTTCAACTCCACCTCGTCGCTGCTCAACCAGATCCTGCTGCCGTACGGCTACGACGACGTCGAGGCCGGCATCGCCGGCGCCATCCTCATCGTCGTCGGCCTGGTCGCCTCGGCCGTGACCAGCCCGCTCATCGACCGCACCAAGTCGTATCTGCTCGCCATCCGCGTGGCCGTGCCGCTCATCGGCCTGTGCTACCTCGTCTTCGTCTGGATGCCCGCCACCAGAAATGACGACGACGGCGGCGGCGTGGCGGGGCCCTACGTGGTCCTGGCCGTGCTCGGCGCCGCGTCCTTCTCGCTGCTGCCCGTTGTGGTCGAGTACCTCGTCGAGCTGACGCACCCCATCAGTCCCGAGGTGACGTCGACGCTGGCGTGGAGCGGCGGGCAGCTGCTGGGCGGCGTGTTCATTGTGGTTTCCGGGGCGCTGAAGGCGGATCCGGGAGAGGGCGATCCGCCTGCGAATATGCACGATGCGCTGATCTTCGCCGCTGTGATGGCGCTGGCGGCCGTGCCGTTGCCGTTGTGCCTGGGCCTGTTTGGGAGGAAGGAGAACCTGCAGCTTAGGAGGGTCAGGTCGGACGAGGAGGGGAGGGTCAGCGGGGACAGCGCCGAGGATGGCAAGTGAGTGGATGGGTGGTGGGCCGAGTGGCAGGCCACGCACGGGTCACGCTGGGAGTTAATGGCGTTTTTTATTTGTCTGGGGCTGCAAATATGGACGTTGGATATCACGAATCATAATGGATAACTCTGGCGTCTGAGGATAAGATTCCGATATGATTATGTACGCTTCCTACTAGTAGGTATACATGCATGTGCATTGTACAACCCAAAACCGCCCGTATGAAGAGTGATTGCTAGGTTGAGGGAGCGCACTCACCCACCGTCAATCATTATTAGGTATTAACAATATGATTATATCTCATACCACCCTAGTACTCGTCAATGCCCGTTCTCGAGGGCATCAACCCTCCTTTCCCACTCCTCCCTCAACTCCTCCATCCTCCTCCAGCAGTTCGCCCCGAGCTCCTTGAACTCCGCCAGCCTCTCCTCCGTAACATCCACCGCCCCGGGCTTCCGTCCGGCCAGCTTGTGCTCCTGCTTCAGGTGCAGCATCTCCTCCACCTTGCCCTCCCACCCCCAGCCGTCCACCTCGGTCTTCTTGACGCGGCACTCGCCCCAGAAGTCCGTGCTGCTGCCCCACTTGATGCGCTCGGCGTGCACCCCGTCCAGCCACCCCTGCTCCTGCAGCGCCAGCCACACGGGCGCGCACGCCCCGTTGTAGGCCGTGATCGGGTGCCAGGGCGACCCCAGCCAGCGGGTGATGTAGAGGACCACCGTGTACCAGAAGTACATGAAGGCGTTGAGCGGGAACAGTGTGGTCTGGACAACGCCCGGGTGGACGAGGTAGACTTTTGGCCGGGTTGGCGGTTGTCTGTTGGCAGTGCCTTGCTGGGTGTCGATGTTGAGATATCTGCTGACATACGGCTTAGAGGAGGGCAGTGTGGATGTCAGGGCGAGGAGGTCGGTCAACCGCTTAGTGGACTCGTAGGCGGCCTTGGTTTCGATCGCTTCAAAGTCATCCGGCGAGAAGCTCTCCCAATCCGGCTCAACGCTCGACTCCCAGATGATGCGGCTGGGCGGGAGGGTGCTGCTCGCCGGCCGGGTAAGGAGCGGCACCAGCCTCTGCGCAAAGATGTAATGGCCGAACACGTTCGCACAGAAGACCTCGCCCATCTTTGGGCCGTCTTCTCCCTTCGACCCCTTGATAGGATCAATTACATGCCCGCCCAATGCGCCCTTGAAGGTGGGCCATGTCGTGGCACTAATCAGGCCCTGCGTAAAGATGTGGCGGAAGACTTTGGGCCAATCAAGCCCGTACCACCCCCCTATACCGGCGTTGAAAATGATGGAATCTAAGCGCGGGATCGTGACGTCGGTGAGGGACACAAAGTCGCCATCGTCGCTGGGGCTACTAAGCGTGCCGGAGACGAGCTGGTTTGCGGCGCGCCGAACGGAGGGTAGGTTGCACAGATCGATCTGGACGCTGAGGATGTGGACCCGCCGAGTCGTTTGCCGTGGGTCATAGTTTGGGCCTCCGCGTGCCCGAAGGCCGTTCGATGTGACGGCGAACTCTTTGGCGTGTTTACGGAGAGCATTGATCGTTTCTTGCGACTTTTTGAGGCTTCGTGTGGTTGGGATCAAAACAAGGTGCGAGGAGAGGGATCGCGTGGTGAGGAACTCGTCGATCAGGCGCTCGCCGATGCCAAAGCCAATTCCGCTACAGCGTGTACGTCAGATACGACACGATCTTTCCCTCGGTGAGACTTCTACCTTACCTATTGCCACCTGTTACCAAGACGAACAAGGTGTCGTGGGCTGGCACCTCGTCCCATGGTGCTCGTGCCATTGTGCGGCTGCCGACCTCGGTGTAACAAATGCGAAGTTCCTATCAGCAATTGGGACGCTACGGCATCTCCGCTGTCTCAGCGGCAAGAGACTGGGGGTGATCTTGGGAGGAAGTTCAGTGTCCAGTGGGAGGGTTTGGAAGAAGCGAAGCAGTTGTGCATCATCATCAAAATCCAAAGTTGCACGACAGGGACCCACTCCATTGGGTTTCCGAGTGTGGGCCTGAAGTCTTGGCTCTCCCACCCGAGGACCCTGTCCTTCCCTCGAACAAGTTCCTGTTCAACTCACCCCGGGGCAGTACCAGATCATTGCCACATCTCAACTCTCAAGCCCTGTTTGCTGGCTGAATTCTCGTCTTCTGGTTCAAGACATCGACATCTCCACATACGGCTTTGGCGGCATGTCAAGCAAGGTCCTCATATTCACCGGCGCACCCGAGAGTAACGTCCTTGACTGGAGCTCAAGCGGGTTGCTCTCCGAATTTCAAGACGCTATCGCCTGGTTCGCCCGCATAAACACAACCACACCACTGCGTTTGGCGGCTTCTTCAACGCCAGAATATGCCGTATGGAGATCACTTTCCCTCGACAAGGCGTATCTTCCGACAGGCTTCTCCCAGCAGCATGCGATTCCCTTTGGAGACACCGCTAGGGACTCCGTCTTCGGGCCTAGTCCGGAGTTTCTCACCCCTACGTCTCTGACCTTCACCTTGACCGGCGAGGACGGTGACCGCACCCTGAGTCAATTCTACGAGCATTCCATGATCGCTCACCAGGGAATTTCCTCATCCCAACTGATCTCCCAGTCGAGCGAACAGGCAGCGTCGTTTCTCAGCGACGGCACTACCTCCTGGAGTGGAGATGGCACGCAAGAGGGACCTGTCAAGGAGCCATTGGTATTCCGGGGGAGCGACCTTCTCAGTGATCTCAGGAACATTCCCTCGGCTTCGTATCTTGTCAAGATCCAACCGCAGACCATGACCTCCAACCTGATTGTAGGTATCATCTCCATCTCACGGCCCCGGGCGGTGAAGACCCGCTGGGGTGCCACGAAACACCTAGTTGAGGTGCTCGTTGGGGATGAGACGAAGGCCGGTTTCGCTATAACCTACTGGCTCCCATCCGACAGCGTCGCCAACAGTGCTCTTGCAGGATTGCGGCCACGGGACATCGTCCTGATGCAGAATGTGGCCTTGAATGTCTTCGCCAACAAGGTGTATGGCTGCAGCCTGTCAAGAAACCTGACAAAGGTACACTTGCTCTACCGACTGAGACTGGATTCTCAAGACGTCCAAGGATATTATAGCACATCCGACTTGTCATCTACAGGGAGCGTCCACCCACAGCTGGAGAAGACCCGTCGAGTGCGAGATTGGGTCGTGGACTTCGTTGGACGCGGGAGCCAGGACAGGAATAATACGAGAACGAGACATCGCTGGGACAGGCCCCCGCTAGACGACACGCAAGTGACATGAATGCAACTCCTTCCGTTGTAAGTTCTGCCCTTCAGGTCGTTCGGCATTTTCCGGTGCCCGCCCCACTCATTCCGGAGGGGTGCTTCTCCTCGTGCCGACCCCTGGCCCGCCCTTGGCAACGCAAATCGATCAAACCTCAGCGTGGCTGTGGCAGCAGAGACGCGTAGTCACAGCAATTGTGCCTCCATATAGACGCAGATTAAGGGGTAACTACGAGTTGGGCCTCATTTCGACCCGTGAGAGCCACGTAACTATATATCGTGCTTTCGCCCTAAGTCTTCGTATGGAGGGGGTCCTGTGAGGCAGCAACCAAACAGACAAGATCCCAGAGAACGTCGGCGCAGCCGCACGTTGGAGGAGGATGCGCAGAAGCCACAGGAAGTCCCGGAATGGGTGTCTCGAGTGCAAGAAACGCCATAGTGAGTGAACATGTCTTTCTTCACTTGACGTGGCATTCTTGTTGACTCGGGCACTCTCAAGTCAAAGTAGGGTATCAGATCAAGTCTTGGTTGTCCCGGCACACCCCTAGCTAACTTTCGCAGTGTGACGAAACTCGCCCGCAATGCATAAACTGCACAACAGTTCAACGAGACTGCCGGTATCCCACTCCCCGGCTTGGTGCGGAACATTCACCGTCCAATCGCTCTGCCAGTCCGCAAGTCTTGACTCCGGGACATGATCTCACCCCGACAACGCTGCCGACAGCGTTTCCGGGGCCTCATCCGTTCGCCTTGGGAGAGGAGCCTCACTCGAGGGTTGACATGGTCCACATGGAGCTATTACACCATTACCTTACCGACCCGGTCCTTCACGTGCTGCCGTGCAACGCTGTAAGGGATGTCATCATGGCCAACGGCCTCCGAGAGCCCTACGTGATGCACTCGCTCCTTGCCCTCTCGGCGCACCACCTCAGCATCCTCCGGCCCAGCCAGGAATCCTTCTATCGCACTCTCGCTACCCAGCTCCAGACTCGCGCCTTATCACTCTTCAACTGCATTGACGTCAGCGTATTTGGAGACTCGGCCGAGAAGCGGGTCCCGGTCTTCATCTTCTCGAGTGTACTCGGATTCCACGCCCTCTGCGATACCCTAACTTACCGTGATCCCGATTTTGACACCGCCTTCGCGCGATTCGTGGCATACCTGCGCCTGCATCGCGGCTTGCACAGCGTTATGCACGGCTATTGGGACGACTTAAGCCGCAAGACCGAGCTCAAGCAGGTCTTCGACGAGATCCTGCCCCGGTGGTATCAATTTGATAACGTGGAAGGACGGGAATGCGACGAGATCCGGGAGAGAATCAAGTCGTCCGCGCTAGATGCCGAGGAGGCCGAAGCAACTCAGAGGGCGATCGACCTAGTCCAGTCGGTGTTCGATGCTAAGCCGAGGCCAGAAGACCGTGCCTACGTCCTGTGCTCTTGGGCCGCCATGCTGCAGAGGCCATTCGTTCGGATGCTGGAGGCAGGCCGACCGGAGGCTCTAGCAGTTCTTGCCTACTTCTTTCTGGCGATGCATTACTGCCGCAGCGCGTGGATGATTGGCGGCGCAGGCCAGCATTTGCTGACATTGCTTGCCCACCACTTCCGCGGCGGCGAATGGTTTGCGTGGGTGGAGACTCCGTACCGGGCGTTGCAATACTCCCTCGCAGCCGATGCATCAGACAACGGGACCCCGATGGACGCCGAACGCTCGCCATCCCATGCAACTCCGGCCAACCACTCGGAGCAAGCATGCTGAAACGTGGCACCTGTCACATGATCCCACCCGCCCCGTCATTAGCCGCCGCCACTTAGTTTCGGGTCCCTCCCTCGTGGCAACCCAAGGCTAATCCAGCTAGCTTCCGCTCCATCGCCACCCTGACACCGACGAATCGTGAACCGTACCGATGGCTCGGGACTTTGTGGTCTCCCGGCCCCAGGAAGCCGATGCGCCCCGCATCGCCGAGATCCACCTGGCGGCGATGAACGCCAACCCTTTGCTGCATGCCCAGTTCCCCACCCGCGAAAGCCTCGAGTCTCTCCGAGGGTTTCTGCAAGAGCACACGGCCGAGCAGCTGCGCAACGCCGCCAGCGGGGTGCTTGTGGCGCGCGATCCGCACACCTGGGCAATCGCGGCATTCATGAAGTGGGACTCGCCTTCTCACCCCGAGGAAGTCAAGCTAGAGAGCGGCGATCTGCGGTACTTGGAGGGATGTCACCGCGAGTTTCTTGACGGCTATGCGGCGCTTGCTACGGCGGCGAAGAACAGATGCTTTGGAGACCAGCCTTGTTACCGTAGGTTTTGCTGTCCAACTTTGCCCCCTTTCTTCCGCCGCGTTCAACCGTCTCGGCTATGCCTCGGCCCGGCCCGTTCGACGCGGGGGTTCCCAACATCCCCTCCCCCTGCCCCTCCGCCCCCAAACACACCGGTCCGATTCTCCGGCGATCATATTTTGGAGTTCGGAGCTAATTTGGGTACCGGTCCAGGGTTGAACTTCGTTTGCACGGACCCGGGATACCAAGGCCAGGGCGCCGGCTCTATGCTGACACGGAAAGTGCTGGAGATGGCCGCGGCCGACGGACTGCCGGTCTACTTGGAGAGCACCGAAGTTGCGGTCCCGCTGTACACCAAACTGGGGTTTCAGCTGCTCGATTGCTTTCAGATGAGGATTCCGCGTGCTGGGTCTGCCGAGCTGAACGAGGTTTACAGGGAGTTGTGCATGGTCTGGCGTCCTTCCTTGCAGGGACATGGCGAGTCAAGTTAGAGGAGGAGGGCAGGGACAACTACGTAAGGAGAGAGAGAAGAGTTCCGAGGAGATCGAGTGTATAGGCTCACTTTCTCAGTCTTCTATGTGCTGTAGGCATGGGTTGTTTCCACCCCCGAACTGGCCACCAACATAACGGCAGCCTCAGCGAAAACCATCTATACGAGGATGAACTGCAATAACCACTGCCCAGTTTAGGACTGTGATACCTACGAGGACACGTGTCGTCTCAAGGGGAAACGCATCCGGATCCGGTGGCCGATGGTTCAGATGACTGCCCTCTCCATCATGTCCTGAGCCGCCACACCCACGGGTATTCCTGCCGAATCGCCTGGACGATTCAGCCGGCTCTGGCAATTCACGCTGTTGGTCCCCGTCGCTGCTTATGTACATACACATTGGCCGATGCAGATTGGCGAAGTCGGACAATGGTGGGGGGAGGGCGATGAGATGCAGCCGGCGCCCCCGCGCCGGGCCAACCTGGTGTAACGGTAATAATGGTGCAGGGCACCCCGGGACCCTCCTCCGCACGGCTGGGTTGCAACGGGCAGTGGGGTTCAAGGGACCTGGGGCGGCAAGCGGGAAGCGAGCGGCACGACCTTTTGCTGTCAACACGCATGGCTTGTGTGTTGATGAAGAGAGCAAGTCAAGACAGGATCAGTGTGCAGGTGAATCAAACAGGATCGACAGCCCAGTCCTTTCCCCTCATCTGGTGGACTTATGTGGTAACCAGTCATGTGTTTTGTTGCAGCAATTTTGTCTGGGGGGAGTCTGTACATGCCTAAAAACTGTATCTATGTAGGACGCCGCAGTCCAAACCTGGGCACGCGAGCGTCGTATCCTCACGTACACAGTATGGATGACAAGATCTCGTCCGCACAACCCATAGGACGACACAACAAGCGGTCTGGCCTGCAAGAAGCTGGACATGCAGGATGCAATTTCGGGGGCCCCACCTCGCTTTGTGATCATGATGTAGGACAGCGAGAAATACTCGGAGCAAAAGATCGGACTAAGGGGCTCAAGTTTGTCGTGCTTCCCGCCTTCATCACAAGTTGGTCGCCGGCAGGCCGACTTACTGCCTCCAAGGTAGTAACGTCAATATATACGGATGTAAGATGAGGTTCTCTCTTACCACTGTCATCCGGCTTTCAGGATGAGGCTTTCGGAACGTCCTTATCGTTATCAACGGCTAGATAGGTGGCCAGGATCCGACAGCGCGCAGTCTGCACTTTCTGATGATTCTGATCGGACGTCGTCAGGTCGTCGCTGCAGCTCTGGCTCGGCGAAGGGAGCCATTACGTTACAAGTATTCTTGGAAGGGCGCAAGCCGGTTCCCGGGGCTCATTGAGGCGTTTCCATTTAGTAATCGGACCCCATCCGCATCGACGGTTTCACTCGACGTTGGCGGGGCTAAATGCGGAGTGTTGCACCAGATGCGCCGGAGACTTCGGAGTGACCTAAGCTGGCAGTGGAAGGCTCCCGAAGCCAAACACTTGGCATGAAGCTTTGCTGGAGATTGTCGCAAGGGAGGTCTCTTAGCTGTTACTGATTGCAACCCGGCAGGCACGTCAGAAGTCACTGCAGGTAGACTCAATTCTGCAACCCAGGAAACCTTATCTGGAGGCTTTGGCATTAGGAATTTGAACGTAAAATCCGCAGCCCGATAAGGTGTCGTGTGTTATCGGTCTGCATTCACAGCGTCTTCTGCACCGCTCAGGAAACGACAACAGAAGAGACACGGTAGCCGCTCGGTAGGTAATAGGTATGCGGGAATATCTTTTTCGGCAGGACGGCCAGAGATTCAAGGATCTACATGCAATGAGCTTCAGAAGGCGCAGACAGACAAAACCAAGCTGGCACAGCCTCAATAGATCTGTGGACTTACTACCTAGCTTCCTTCCTTTTCGTCTGATATCAGGGGCAGAACTTCTGAGTTCTGACATCACTGAGTTTCTGTCGGAGTTAGATCTTCCTTCATTATTAACTGCCGTACTCGCGGATCCGCAGACCGGGTCGGTTTTATCCTTATCGATCTGAGGCTTCTGAGCTCCTGCCCGACTTGTCAATTGGCGCAAAACACTTGTTCCCACCTCCTCTCTGGACACTTGCACGCTCTCCCCCAGTCGAACATGCAACACACCCTGACTCGAAGAGCGAAGTCCAGGTCCAAGTGAAAAAGGGGCTCTGTGCCAGTTGCCTCACGGCGCGAGCCGAAACCCCAAACCGCCGCGTGCCTTTGCTGCCGCCGCAGATGACGCAGATAAGCCAGGCTTATCTCGTGCTAGTTTCGATCATCACATAGATCCCCCAATTGCAGGCCCCGTCGTCCTGGTCCGCATCCCAATATCCCCAATCTTACGGCCTGCATAACGGCTGCTGCTCACCTATCGCTGGCTGCTTTCCTCCATCCGCGCGCGCTGCCAGGTGGCCGTCCCCTTCCTTTTCATCTCACGAGACGCACTTCCCTTATCGGTCAACTGTGCTAGCGGGGGGTGGAAAAGGGCTGTGCCAAACAGCAGATAGCCACCACGATAAGGGCGTCTCGGTTGCCCACCTTCCAGGGTACCGATACCAGCCAGGATCAACATCGTTGCACGGCCCGTCGTTATCTTGTTGACCAGGGACGCGTGGGCGTGGCCAGCCGCGCGGATTGCGGGAGACTTTGACTGGACGGGGTGATTTGCGCTGAGCCGGGAGGGGCATCGACCTCAACGTCACCTACCTACCGTAACCTACACCTTATCTCCACGGTACAATCGCCGGGCCCGTTCTTATCGGACCCCAGCTTGACAAGCGCGGAGCCGTCCTCCCCGCGCCGCTGGAGCGGTAGAGTACCTACCTGCGTTGGCTATCTCCAGGAAGCTGACAAAAAGAACCTTGCCGTGTGGCATCCGTGGACCCTGTCAGTGCCAACAACAGCTCTGAACGGTCAGGGGCAGCTGCTTGGGCCCCGTCCAGTGTGCGTCACTGCGCACCCACCACCTCCGCGGGGCTGTTATCGACGGGAAACTTCCCGATCCGAGGAGCCAGTCGCCTGATTGCGCCTCCCGTGCGTCTCCGTGGCACCCCGGCAGTGGAACGCCCCATCCTCTTGGTTCGCTGGGTCGAGGAGGACCGTTTAGCCAGGTTGCATTCTCGGCGATCCTGCCGAACGGCAACCAGTTTCCAAGCCAGCCGTACACTTGGTGACGCCGCTGCGAAACGGCCCCCCAAATTACCTCGGCCATGTCTACTCCTTGCGCCGTCCCCCGGACGGTTCCCATTGCCATTGCGCCAAAACCGCCGCGCTTCCCTCCGAGCCGTCAAAGCAGCCTACACCTCGATTCGTACCCTGGGCTCCGGAGCGGCTTCGACTCGCCGGACTCGGACTCGGTAATAAGTGGATCCTCGGGCCCTTGCGAGGCCTGTCTGAACCGGAGGAGCGATTGTGTCATGGGCGACGACGAGGAAAGCTGTGTTGCATGCTTGGTGGCCGGCACCGAGTGCTCGATGGTTGACAGCCCACCACCACCACGCAAGCGCAAGCTGAATGGCGGTGACCTAGATGGCAGCAGCAGCAAACGAAGGTGAGACGCGGACCTCTCCTTATTAACTGCACCCCACGCTTGCCCCAATACGCCAGCCTGTGGCCCTCCCCCCCTCTGCCCCCCGTGCCCGCTGCATGAGGCGCACACCGAGGGCCGGGCGCCAGAATCTACAACAGGTCGGCTAACACCCGATTGGCCAATGTAGTTCTCCTGGCCGCTCTGATATCAGGCGGAGACGGCATCAGCAGCAGAGCGTCTCGTGCACCACGGCCAGCAGCTCGCTCGTCGAGGATATGGCCAACTTCGGCGGTCCGACGCTGCTCAAACGCACCCTCGGCCTCCAGGCGGACCGGTATAGCCAGTATATCGGGCCGACCACCGACTTCGAGCCCTCCCTGATCAACCTCTCCCCCTTTGACCCGCACGACGAGAGCCTCCTAGCACGCGGTACGCTCAGGAGGGTCAGCGACCAAGACACGTTCCTGCTGCTGCCCGACCACAACACGCCGGGCTACGAACACATCTTCAACGACGCCGACGAGATCGAGAACATTGTTGCCCCGCATGGCCGCAAGCTGATCGACCTGTACTTCCGGGTCGTACACCCGGGCTTCCCCATCATACAGAAGACCGTGTTCCTCGAGAAGTACGAGCGGTCGCACCGCGAGTTCTCGCCTCCGCTGCTCGCCGCCATTTATCTCCTGGCCATCAACTGGTGGGAGCACCACGAGGAGCTCGCGAGCCTCCCGCGGCCCAATGTGCGCGAGCTCGAGAGGCTGGTGCGGACGACGTTGGCCGACGCCATGTACCGGCCGAAGCTGTCGACAATCCAGGCCGGGCTCATTCTGTCGCAGCGGCCCGAGGGAGACCAATGGGCGCCGACGGCCCAGCTCGTCGCCATCGGCCAGGAGCTCGGCTTGCATCTAGATTGCAGCCACTGGAAGATCCCGCCGTGGGAGCGCGGTCTCCGGAAACGGCTGGCTTGGGCGTTGTATATGCAGGTAAGCCGTGCAGCCTAACAGCGGGATCGAATGGGGGCGCTAACGAAGCGTTTGTTCCAGGACAAATGGGGTGCGCTCGTCCACGGGCGGCCATCGCACATATTCGCCCCCAACTGGGCCGTCCAGCAGCTGAAGCCGAACGACTTCCCGGACGTGGAATGGGACGAGAACGATGGCGAAGAGCGCATCGAGATCGAGCGCGGACGGGTGCTGTTCGGGCAGATGGTGCAGCTGTCGCAGATCCTCGCCGAGATCCTCGAGACCTTCTACACGCTGCAGGCGGCGCAGGCGGCCACCAACGCGGGCGCGCAGGCCACGCAGCTGATCCTCTCGCTCGCCAAGCCGATCCAGCTCAAGCTCAAGGAGTGGTACAGCGCCCTGCCTGCCGTCGTGCGCATGGACTCGTCCTTCCAGAGCCCCGGCCTCGTCCACCAGCAGCCCAGCCCACGCTTCTCCAGCATCGGCTACCTCCACCTCGCCTACTTTGCCACCGAAATCACCCTCCACCGACGCATCATCCGCTCCATGGACACCTCCTCAGCGGCAACAACAACAACAACAACAACAACAACAACAACAACAACAACAACAACAACAACAACAACAACAGTAGGAGGCGGAGGAGGAGGAGGCAGCACGACGCCCACCACCACCAATCCCGCCGCCACCGCCGCCGCCGCCATCTCGCCCTCACTTTCTTCCGTACTAACCCCCGGCGGCGTCGGCGTGGATCCGTACGTGCAGCACATCTGCCGCAGCGCGGCCAAAGCCCGCCTGATCTCCGCCATGGACTTCGTCAACCGCCTGACGCCGTCTCACCTGCGGTCGTTCTGGTACTTCGCCTCCAAGACCAACTTCGCGCTGATCGGCACCTTTGGCTCGCTGCTGTGGGCGACCTCTCCCGGCCGCGAGGAGGCCGAGTGGTACCGCCGCCGCCTGGCCGAGTACCGCTGGACGCTGTCGGTGTCGTCCAAGCCCGGGGAGGGTAAGGGGCTGACCGAGTTTGCCATGGGCATGCTGGACATTTCGACCGGGTTGTTGAAAAAGCTGCCTGAGAAGCCGAGCCTGAGCAGGAGTGGGAGTGCCGTGGATATTGATGCTGCCAGGCGCCAGAGCTTGCTTGCCCTTGGTGGGACCGGCAATACCGCCAGTGGGTTGTCGCGTATGGGGATGGGGATGGGTGGTCATGGGTTTGGTGGTGGTGGTGGTGGTGGTGGTGGTGGAGAAGAAGGACGACATAGCGCCGAGGCCAGTGTGATGCAGAGCCCACCGAGCGAGGAGAGCGAGAGTTCGGAGGAGGGGGTGTATGGCAATTTCTCGGCCACGGCGGGCATGGCGGGGATGGGCGACTGAGAAGGTTTATATATATTGATATCGATGGTGGTGGTTCGTTCGTCCTCGGCTGGATGGGCTTTTGCGAGGGATTCCAGCTGGGATATCGCTGGGGAATCTCAGGTCGAATCGGGCTGGGAGAGACGCATATGAGGGACGCCGGCTATTCTTTATTCGCTCTTTTGGCTCGCTGCGGAAATGTTGGATATTTGGCGATCTCGTGAGCGGAAAAAGAGAATGGCGGCTGTTGGCGCGGGCATGGCGTGCCGAGCACGCGATCTGCTCAACAACCAGTAGCGCGGCGTGTGGCTGAGGGGTCCTGGCCCGGGGCTGGATGGCGTCATTTTGTCCTGGGACTGTGTCTGAAAATCTCTCCTTTTTTCTTCTCTATACTTTTTGAGACGTCGGTTGTGTCCCGGGGGGGGATGAGTCTCAAGGTGGCGGTTGGGGCCGCTGTGCCCCCTTGGCCCGCGTGGGGACTTTACACCGTAGGGGCTTTCAGCACCGATGACGGATGGACGGGAATGAGTCGATGCGACATGCCTTGCTTTCCGCGCAATAGTTATACTTTTGGTCATGGGATGAAAGGGGGAATTCTGATACCCGCCGGCTTATAGACGGATTTTGGGTGTCTGCACCTATTGCAAGGTGGGCGGCTCGTCTTTGTCCTTTTGCGTGTGTTGGGAGTTGCCAGATGGGCAGGATCTAGGATATACAGATTGCGAATGATGGATGGTGGTACCTTGGATAGTTATTCCCGCTTTCTCTGTCTTGTCTTACATCCCGGACTCGCACATGCATCAGTGCAACCCGTGTGGAGCAGCATGACGGCGCGGTGTTCATTACTGGTACAGTACATGGAGTTATGTTGGACTTCTCCCGCCGAGCCCTCTCAAACCTGTGTCTGCACCGATGTTCCTCCGGAGCTTGTATGCTGTATCCGGCGGGTGAAATATAAGGACCCCTTTTTGTATCAAGAAAACACGGTCTCTACTTTCATCCAATATTGACAGGTCGAATTAACATCTTCAATAAATCTCCTCCTCAACTCGAAGCGAAATCAGATTTTCAAAATGCAACCACTCATCACTTCCCATACCCGTAATAACTGGTGTACGTGGGCGTTGGCTCCGTCGGGTCCGCGGGCAGCTCAGCCGCGGCCTGGCGCGCACTGGGCATCTCTGGCAGATAATACGTCCCCGGCATCTCGTGGGGGTGCGGCTGTGTCGGCTGCGGTGGGCTCCCGTAGTAGTACACTGGCAACTTCGGCTGCTCCGTGAGCTGGTGGTGTTCGTCGGGTGGCGCCACTGATGCTGTTGCGGCTGTGGCTGCGTATTCTTGCTCTGGCGATAGTGGTAGTACCTGTTGTTTCCTCCTGCGCCAGAACAATAGCCCCAGTATTAATGCGCCGATGACCACCAAGGGAATGACGACGCCGATTGCCGCTTTTGCGCCGGTTGAGAGGCCCGAAGAGGAGTCTGCGCTGCTGGAGGCGGAGCCGGAAATCGCGGGGGGGTCTCCGGGGGATGCTGTCGTAGAGGGAGCGGCGGTATCGGTCGTATCGGACGCTGATGACGACGACGATGTCGAGGTAGAGGTGTACAAGTCTGTCGACTGGTACACCATGCGCACGCCGTATGCATTGATCCCGCCCGGCGCGGTCACCTGCGCCGTCCCGACCGACGTCTTCCCCCGCCTCTCGGTTGTCGTGATGACCGTCCCCGTCTCGGCCGGCGCGACCCACGTGCAGAACAGCGTCTCCCACACGCTACTAAGGGTCAGCGGGTCCGCCACGCACGACAGCTTAATGTCGCCGTAGGTCGGGCAGCAGGTGACCGTCGTGATGGACGACACGCCCGTGGTGTCGTAGCATGCTGTCCAGTAGCCGCTCGGGCAGGCAATGCCCGGCGAGTAGAAGAAGGACGAGTCCGAGGTCGAGAAGCGGGACGGCAGACAGGACGGTCGGTCATCGATCATGAACAGCGGCGGGTCGTCCGGGAGGTAGATGCCCCCACAACCTTCATTGGGCCGCGTGAAGGTCGTGGTCAATGGTATCGTGGGAAAGGAGGTGATCACCAGGGGCGTCGGAGAGGTTGTCGTCGCGAGGACCGACGTCGAGGTAGCCATCGTTGGCTGGTTGACGCTGGATGCTCAGCGTCCTCAAACCCGCAACGCGCCAACTCCAAAAGTCAATCGACGCCAACAAAAATCGCGGTCCCTGAGAAGGGTTGCAAGACGACGGAACTTGCTCCGACCCCCTCCCATTGCGAGCTAGGTACTAGGCACACTAGTCCTTGACCGGATTGTATCCGTAGGGGGGTGCTTCCCTTGTTGATTGATCGCCCGGGTGCCGGACTCGACGAATAACCCCGGCCAAGCATTTCGCTTCTTAGCGAGGTCTCGGCAGAGCCGTCGGAACCGCTGAAGGATTTAAGTGGCCCGCTCGGACAAGGGTGCTGCATGGGTCCTGAACGGGTCGGGATCGGGAACAGGTTTGCTTGTTCATTGGCCAAGGACCGCCGACTTCGAATCTTCCTAGGTGGGACAGCGAGGCTGAGAAGCGACTGTGCTGAGCCGTCAGCTTCGTGGGATCAAATATAAATTATGCATCTCGAAACCAGAATGACAACCAGTCAGCGGAATCGCCGGGAAGCGCAACAATGTATGAGGGGCGAAATTACGAAACAGTGTTGCATTCTGCGGTTCAGCATCACATGCGCCCCCCGGAACTGCCCTCGCCGCGCCGCTCCCGTTCCAACATGGCATCGAACTCTTTCTGAGCCTGTTCCTTGGCGTACGCCTTCTCTTGCTCGCTCGTGGGATATGTGTACTGCTCCGTCTTCTCTTGCTCACTCCTCCCATATGTGGGCTGCTCCGTCCTCTCCCGGCCACCGAGCCGCCGTTGTTTATTATTAAACCGTTCCAGCGCGGCCTCCAGATCCGTCATCCTCTGTTGTGTCTGCTCCCCAGCCTGCTCGAACCTTTGGTTGAGTTGTTCCGCGATCGCCTGCGATCTGACCCTGTCCCAGGCAGATCCCTGTCCCGTTGAAGGATTGTAGCTGGTTGAGGATTGCTTAGGTCGTTGTCTCTGAGTCGGCGCAACCGGTGAGGCATCGTCGAACAAAAAGGTGTCATCATCCTGCGCCGCGTCCTGTGGCTGCGGCGCGGATTGCTGTGCTGGCTGCTGTTGCTGCTGGCGCTGCTGCTGCGGGGACCAGCTTCCGATTGTCGTGCTTCTTTCATATCCCGGTGCGCCCTGTATGGCGTCGGTGCCTGGCACGCTTTGCTGGTTCCTTACCGTTTTCGCGGCGTCGCGTATCGTCTTGAGCCGGGGGTCGGCGATCACATTCATTAGGTAGGTCGTATACGCATATGAATCGACGAAGCCCTTGACCAAGAAATAGCACACGATTCCGTACGCGCCGAAGCGAAAACCGTGCCAGAGCCGGACAGCCGACGGGCCCGTGAGGAACGGTCTCGAGGCGGTCGGGAAGGCATTCGGATTAAACTTCGCCGGGTCGGGGGTGATGAAGGGGAAGCGGAGCGTCGCACGGCCGCGCCAGGTGAAGTACAGCGTAGTTGCTAGCACTAGAGGGGGCGACCAGGAAGATATCGCGCAGCATCTGGAGCGATGATAGGCGAGCGCATCAGCCTCCGTTGTTGTCAACACGCGGCGCATTTCGGCCGAGAAACCGGCGAGGCTGCTCGCAACCTGGACCTTGTGCCACTGGGTCGTGTAGCCGAAGAATGGCGCAAAGGGTGGCACCTGCGGGAGACTATCAAATGGGACGCTGAGCAGCTTCAACGCCCGCTCCGTCTGCTCCGGTGTGATTCCGATAATCTGGCCGCGCGGGGAGAGCTTCCCAAGCGAGTTCGGATCGGTTGGGCGGTCCTGCTGGCCTTCCTCTGCCGAGTCGCTCGGCCAGTCTCCGCTTGGCCACGACGACATGGTTGTCTCGATTAACGGGGTACTTAAAGAAGTGAGACAGAATAGCAATTGGCTGCGTATGTTGGCGCTTCGGCCAGGGACAAGCGAGGTGGTGATGCCAGAGGTACTCCGTAGAACAGGAGCTTGGGCCAGTGGATTTGATGACGTTAAGGGTGTAATATACCGTAATCCTTGTGCAACTTTCATAACACATCCATGGATCCCGGTCATACAGCGAACCCACCAAATCCAGGGTCGTCCCCTGGTAAATATGCTAATAAGTACCCGGAGGTCACTCGATCGAAATGAGTCGCGGCTAAATTCTCTTTTATTTTTGTAGCCTTTCGCTGCTCTTTATACCGTAAAACACCGCGAAGGTCGGATATGCTACGTGGGGGGCGCTAAGGGTTTTCCGTGGCACCGATTGGTTTGATCCTTCCGTGCCTGGGCAATATGGTACGTGTCACAGTGCCTATCACAGTCATGCAAGCTGACCAGCACTGTAACACAGACCACGTTTGCGCGGCCGGGCAGGATCAAGCGGCTCGGTAGTACTTTAAGTGGAGCAAATAGTAATATCCCTTGAATCATTTTGAGAATAATACTAACGTGGTTGATAAGCGAATGCTCCAGACAAGCGAATGCTCCACTTTACCGCGCCTACATAACACCTTCTCCTCGCATACATTTTCTTTGCAACCCAATATGCATCCAAAAGACGACGAACGCCAGATAATTTTAGCCCTCCAAGCTCTTGAGAAAGACTCTACTTTGAGCCTAAGAGCTGTAGCTAAGATCTATGCGGTTTATTATACTAAGCTAAGCCGTTATAGGCGTAATATATAATTACGACGCGACATTCTAGCTAATTCGCGGAAGTTGACCAATTTGGAAGAATCGGTTATTATTTAATATATCCTCGACCTAGATTCCAAAAGGTTTCCTCCCCGCTTGTCTGGTATAGAAGATATAGCAAATCGACTATTTGCCAAATATGATGTAGGACGCGTCGGTATACGTTGGGTATATAACTTCGTCAAATGGTACCCTGAGCTTACTATGCGTTTCAATCGGAAATACAACTACTAGAGGGCCTAATATAAAGACCCAGAAATTATTCGGAGCTAGTTTGCGCTTGTATAGAATACGATCGCAAAGTACGGCATCTAGGAGGCAGATATCTATAACTTCGACGAGACTAGGTTTCTAATAGGCGTTATTACAACCTCAATGGTTATTATAAGCTCTGAACATTATAGTAGGGCAAAGTCAAAGCAGCCTAGTAATCAGGAGTGGGCAATAGTGATCCAGGGTATCAATGCTACTGGCCAGGCGATCCCACCGTTTATTATCGTCCAGGGCAAATATTACCTCTCCTCTTAGTATAAGGGCAGCCTATTACCAAAGGAATAGGTTATTGCGACATCTGAAAACAGTTGGACTAGCAATAACAGAGGTTTAGATTAGATCAAGTATTTCGACATATATACCAGAGCTCGAACAACTGGGGTTTATCGCCTTCTCGTCCTCGACAGCTATAATAGCCACTACTCGATCGACTTCGAGCTCTACTATAAGGAGAATAACATTATTACGCTCTATATATCTCTGCACTTATCTTATATCCTCTAGCCGCTCGATATTAGGTGTTTTAGCCCGCTTAAGACGGTATATGGCAAGCAGATCGAGGCGATAATATGGGCAAGCATAACCTATATTACTAAGGAAGACTTCTTTCCCGTATTCCTCGTAGCTTACCAGGTAGTAATAACACCCGGAAATATTTAGGGAGGTTTTAAAGGCGCTGGACTCGTTCCTTTTGATCCCAAGAAGGTAATCTCCCAGCTCGACATCCGTCTGAAGACACTAATACCCTCAAACTCCCAGCCTGGCAGTACCTACACCTGGGTTTCTAAGACCCCAAACAACCTAGTCGAAGCTTCCTCGTAGTCCACCCTTATCAAGAATCGAATTGCCCGGCATCAAAATAGCTCTCCAACCGAGATTTTAAGAGCAGTTGATATCCTTACAAAAGGGACGTCTAAGGTTATATATCAATTGGCATTGTTAAGAGCAGAGAACCAAAGCCTCCGAGCAGCAAATAAGGTACTAAGCAGGCGTCGGCAGGCTAAAAAACAACAGCTCCGACAAGGAGGATTGCTTACTATATAAGATGCAAAGGACTTGCAGGGTCAGAGAGAGGTTGAGGTGCAGATAAAGGAGGAAACACGGGCGGGTAGTGGTCGGAAGCCGAGGGTCGAGACGCGCGCGCAGCGCTGTGGCACCTGCGGCGAACCTGGCCATAATGCGCGTACCTGTCAGATAGTTGTAGAAACGTCTGAGGAAGACGATTCCGAGTAGTTTCATTTGTTTGAAGCGGTTTTGGTGGGATTGATATACATTTTGTTATATAGGTGCAACTTTGTGGAGCATTCGCTTGTCTGGAGCATTCGCTTATCAACTACGTTATTCTTCTTATAAAATAAACCTTAAAGCTCCTTGAATGTTATTCCCTAAGGAGAACTATTTCGTAGAGTAGTGCTTAATGCTATGATAAGATTCAAAACCCTACGCATCCGTACCAAGGGTGGTGGGTGTGAGATCGGGGAGTTGTTGGTTAGGTTGAGGGTTTTGCTTAGCTGAGCCTGCACGCCCGGTAAGGTAAGACAAAAAGGGAAAGCGTGATGGGGCGACGTTCCGCGCTAACAAACAAACCAGTCTTGTCCCGTAGCTTTGCGCTGCCCGCTTTCACCATTTTCGAGTTATAAAAGCCATGGTACCTGAACACATTTATTACCCATTCCAGTTTTACTATAGCACCGCCCGGGAGAACGCTGTTAAGATGCTTTATTCCCTACACATCGTTATATCTTCTCGCTTTCCAATATCGGCTTGGCCTCCTCGCTCCGCCACCAGCTGCCGTCGCCGCCGGGGAACTCGTACCGGTCCATGCTCTCGGGCTTCATCTCAACGCTGTACCCCGGGTCGGTCGGGGTCTGGTAGTAGCCGTCCTTGATGACGGACGGGTGCAGGAAGTGCTCGTGCAGGTGGTCGACGTACTCGAGCACCGAGCGCTTGCCGCTGACGACGACATAGTCGATGGTGCTGAGGTGCTGCGTGTACTCGGGCAGGCCGACGCCGCCCGAGTGCGGCACGATGGGCACGCCGTACTTGCGGGCCATCAGCAGCACGGCGAGCACCTCGTTGACGCCGCCCATGCGGCAGGCGTCGATCTGGCACACGTCGATGGCGCCCGACATGAGCAGCTGCTTGAAGACGACGCGGTTCTGGCACATCTCGCCCGTGGCCACGCCGATGCCGTACGGCCGCAGCGCGTCGCGCACCGCCTTGTGGCCGAGGATGTCGTCGGGCGACGTCGGCTCCTCGATGAACCACGGCTTGAACTCGGCCAGCTGCTTCATGTACTCGATGGCCTCGGGCACCGACCACACCTGGTTGGCGTCCACCATCAGCACGTTGCCCTTGTCGTAGCCGATCACCTCGCGCGCAATGGTCAGCCGCCGCCGATCCTGCTCGACGTTGCCGCCGACCTTCAGCTTGAAGTGCTTGTACCCCTTGGCCTGTGTTTCCTGCAGCAGCGCGCGCATCTTGTCCTCCCCGTAGCCGAGCCAGCCGGCGCTGGTGGTGTAGGCCGGCACGGCGCGGCTGTTCTCGGCGTCGCGCATGCGCTCGGCCTTGCCGGCCTCGGCCTCCTTCAGCATGGCGATGGCCTCCTCGGGCGTCACGGCGTCGGTGATGTAGCGGAAGTCGATGCAGTCGACGAACTGCTCGGGCGTCATCTCGGCCACGACCCGCCACACGGGCTTGCCGAGCACCTTGGCCCACAGATCCCAGATCGCGTTCACCACGGCGCCCAGCGCCAGGTGGATGACGCCCTTCTCGGGCCCGATCCAGCGGAGCTGGCTATCGTTGACGAGGTGGCGCCATGTTTGGCCCCAGTGGGCGACCAGGCTGGACAGCGTGCGGCCCTTGATGCGCTCGGCGACGTGGTTGATGGCGGCGCAGACAATGTCGTTGCCGCGGCCGATGGTGAAGGTCTGGATGGACCGTGGATTAGCCTGGGAAGAGGGGAGTGCTGCGAGGATGGGGTGTGGTCTGTCTGCGTACCATGCCATGGCCCGTGTAGGAGGAGTCTGTTTTGAGGATGCAGTAGGCAGACGAGTAGTCGCCTGCTGCGTTCATGGCATCCGAGCCGGTCTTGTCCAGAGAGGTCGGAAACCGGACATCTCGTGTGGTCCAGCCGGTGATGGTGATTTCGGGCATGGCTGGCGGCTGCTACGGGGAGAGAACGCGCAGTGGGCTGGGTACGGGTCGGTGAACGAGATGTCGAGGACGAGTATCAACCTACTGTCCTAAGTAATCCCCTCACTGCTAACAACCGCTTTAAATCCAGTCGGCAGCACCATGGTAGCTCCAGGACGCGACCTTGACCGTCCACTTCTATAGCGACCATGCGTGGGGCCCAGTGTTGGGAATGAGGGGCATGGTGGGGTTGAACGTTGCGGGCAGCTCCGGGGTCGAGGCAGCGGCCTGTGATTGATGGATAAATCATGGAGTATGGGGTACGGAGTACTGCTGAGCAGGGCACCCTCGAGGCACCGCATCGCAGCATCACTGACGCGCCCTGTATCAGGAGTCGACCTATTGATGGTTGTTGTCGTCGGAATAATTCACGCTGAAGTCCGAGTGTCGGCCGGCGATTGCCGGTCCAGGACGTCATCGCCAAATCCCTTTCTGTCACCCGGCCAAGCCCTCTCCATGGCGCCGGCGGATTGGAGACGAGCCTTGGCCGCCTTAGCTGATGCTTAACCACAGTACCGTACGGAGCAGTCAGTGGTGGGAATTGGAGGTGAAGTTGGCTAGCCTTCGCAAGGTGGGATAGATGCGTGTCTAGCCGTAGAAATACGGGCTGCGGGCCCCATTAAAAAGGTTAGAAACGCTCACTGGGGCACGGTAATTTTGTTCCTGTCCCGTTTGATTAGCACTGGATGCCTTCGCCCTCGCACGACAGCAGACGGTTTCAAGGGCAGGCGTGTGCTTCTCAAGGTGTTCGTCTGTGTATGCACCAGCGTAACGGAAACGCCTTGTCAGTTTCACTCAGAAGCGGGATTTAGACCCGAAGTGTTCTCTTTGCATTGCTAAAAGTGATGGAACTATGGAACTACTTACTAGTATCATGCAAGCGAGGAAGGCACCCTCGAATGCTGGATGTCGAAGGAGCAAACACCATTTCGGTGTTTGCCGACTGCTGGAGCGGGTTCACGCGCACCTACTCATCCACTGCATAGTACTAACATGGAGAGCTTCGCACCTGATGATCTCTCGAGTCAGTGGCCGCGGGGTTTGATTTTGTGCCTCGAGTATCGGCCGGAATCCCCGACTCTGAGCACTTGGGCTCCGCCAAAGGCGAACTTGAGCCACCACTCCAGCTCGCCAGCCCTTCAATGCCAAGCACATCAACCATGCCCTCATGACTCCGTATCGTCATCAAGGCGTGATAGAAGCTTCTTGCGGCCTTCTATCGCCACCGGAACTGACTCGGGTCCAGGAGCAGCTATTCTGAAAATGTGGTATAAATGATCACTCTGCAGCTCAGCTTCAGTCTTCATCCAATCAATAGCCGCAATCGCACAACAATAGCCTATTGCTAGTTCCCTATTGTGACCTTCTGAGTTGTGGACTCCTATTATTACGGGCTCCTCAATAGGCACTTCCCAATACACAATGGAACAATGGAAAGGAGGTTTATTTGGAGCGAGAGCATCTACGCCACAGAGAAAACTACAAAAGGGCGTCACGAAGCAACGAAGCTGCCACCTCGGTAAACAATTCCACGCAAGCATATCACGCCCGGTAACAAGAGCCGATATAAGCAATACCCAAGACGACGAGTCGAAATTCCTGACGCCCCGTCAACTATCATCAGCATCTTTGGATCCCAGTAATCCTAGACCAGACTTGCCTTCACGAAGACACGGGCAGTTCTACGAACGCGAGACACCTTTCCCGCCCTTAGAACGACTCAGACAGCCAGCTCAGATGTTCTCGGAACTCTCGCACCTCATTCCCGGCAAACAGCTGCGGCGGCATTCGTCGACCCAGATCCGTCGCGCCCTCTCGATTTCGAAAATGAAGCCGCGCAGGAAGACACCAACGCTTTCCATCGCCCCGGTGGAGGATGCCCCGAAGCCCTGTCCCGGCCATGACAGGACCAGGACATCGAGCGTCGACCTAATCGCGGAGCAGTACCGGACTCTACTGGAAGTTCGGCGCGACTCCACGTATTCGGATACCGATTGTTCCCAGCACGACGACAGCCACAACTGCGAACTCCTCGCCACCACTACTGAACGGCGGCGCAGCTCGAGCTACTATTCCCCAGAGGAATCTCCCTTGGACCCTTCACTCGACTTCGCCGAGTGGCAGGATATATCTCCACGATCAGAAAACGACACGCTGGTCTCGTTCGACGACGAAGCCGTATACTTCAAGCCCGTCTCCTTCTCTCCGGAGCTACCGTCCCAATTTTCCCACCACCATCCTTCTTTCCAGACGACGACAGAGAGAAGGCTTCCATCACCATCATTATCGTCGTCTTCTGCGTCTTCTGCGAACGACAGCAGCAACGTAAGCCTGCAGATCTGTCTCGATCTCCTCACGCGCGAGCTATCAGCGGCAATTGGAGGGAGCCGGCCGGCGAGCCACTCTTCCTCTTCTTCTTCTCCGGAGAGTGAGAGTAACAGCGGCATGTCGGCGCTGCAGGTGTGGGCCATGATCGAGGCGTACGAGCGGTTGCGGGACCAACTGGTTGAGATCGGTACCACTACTGCTACTACTGCTAGTCACGGCAGGAAGGATGATGATGAGGATGAGGATGGGCGGCGGGCGAGGGAGATGGAGCGCATGTTTGATATGTGGCTACGGGCGTTGTACGCCATCCACGACTCGCTGGCTCGCTAAATTGGAGAGACGAGAGTATGGGACTGCGGATGGTGGGGTGCATGTGCACTGGTGATGATTATGTGGCAGGGGTTGGTTGGGATTTCCAGGTTGGGAAGGAGTTGTGGGATTATTAGTGTAGATTGTGGCGTTGGGTGTGTGCGATACCAAGGTACCGAGTTTTGTTTCCATCTCAATAGACCGCTGCTTTATCAACAGATGATCCTCTTCTAAGCTAAGCTGTTTGGCCTGTTTGATCTGGCTGTATGTGTTCATCACGATCGCCACGGCGTTCAAATCAAAGGTGCTTCTTCCCGACCGCTATTGAAGAGCGTCGATAAGGTGAAGCGGCGTGACCAGAACTGGCACGGGGCAATCAGAATATTGTGTGGACTCGAATCGAACCTGAAGCTGGAAGCTGAGATGCATCGCGAAGACAGGTTCCATGTCCGAGGTTTGATTAACATTTAGTTATAGTAACACTCTTATATGACGTGATGGGCCATGAGAAACCAAAACTATGTACTCACTATATAAAGTACAACCCAAGATCTCGAGGCAATCCAGTATCCATCGCGTTTGCTTTACCTGGACATAGAAGTTCCGACCGAGCGTTTCCATCGTGGTTATTGGTGAGTACAGGGAGTATGAGCCACCAAGCCAGCGCCCTGTGGCGCGCTATGGTAGGCATGCCCGACGATTCTTAGAATCTTGAGATGTTTATGGAAGTGTACCATGTATTCTTGTTCATTTTCCAATCACTCTATAGAGCTGGACGCTCCCTGGATCATTCCCAGGGAGCGCGTGCGCGTACCGCACTAGGGTATGCTGGGAACAGGGGGAGAAAACAACATCTTCAAGAATCAGATAAAGGTACGAAGAAGTATGATTGGCGGGGGACCATAAAACTGGAACTATGGTAAAGCGAATCACTTACACGTATCGTGGTGGCTGAGCTAGTAAGCCGCGGTGCGGCTGATTATTGATATCAGGGGGTCCAGCGGCGACTCCGGCCCTGGAGGCAACACAAGGCTGCGAAAAACACACCTCCAAGCACTATTCAAAGACTTGACGACTTGCCCCCCCAACAACTTCTGTTTAGTCCAACAATGGATCCGTTGAGTGTAGCCGCGTCCATCGGAGGTCTACTCTCGGCGGCGGGCGCCGTGGCCAAGCTGCTGGGGCCCTATGTCGCTGCGATCCGCGACACACCCGAGATCGCCGTTACGGTACACACCGAAGTTCAGGCCACCACCATCATCTTGTCAGCGCTTCAAAGCCTTGCGCAGAATATGGCATCTGTGCCTGTTCAACGTGCCGCACTCGTCCAGGTCGACCAGCTTATCGCTATCCTGACCGATGGCGTTCTCTTATTCTCCCACCTCGAGGCAACGGTCGGGTCTCTTCTCCTTGGGGACTCTCCGAGTCCTGTTGCGAGTCTTGACTTCAGATTCCGCTTGCAGTGGGCAAGAAAGGAGACCGAGCTTACGTCAATTGTGACGCGCTTACAAGGCTTCAAAGCTTCTATTTCTCTGATGCTGGGCATTTTTCAAAGGTATGGCGCTCATCACCTCTGCTCTTCCCACGATCCCATCCCTTCATTCCAGATTTCTAGCCGTTCAACAAATGGCTGACATTTCGCCCAGCGACTCGGCGATGCGCGCAGAGGAATGCCGAGAACAACTTACGAGCAATGTCAGACAACTCCTTGAAAGCAACAGAGATATTTGCCACCGGTTGGCGAAGCTCGAGGATTTCTATGATGCTCAGAGCCTGATTTCCAACAGGCGGGGCGTTGCCGCCCCATCTAAACTCGATCACGCCGAAGACGACGAGATGCAACAGTCTTGGGGAAACCCAGCCGGAGACGAGCAATCTGTCTCCTCTGGGGCCCTCGAACTAGGGCCTGGGCCGCCTGGCACACCCTCATTCGCCTTTGAGTCGGACTTGGAGGCATCCACCGCCTACCGTCGAGCGCAGCGAGAGACTGTGGACTTCTCGTTCCGAAGCTCGGTGGCCTGGTCAAACGGCCTATCAGCCTTCTCGAGACTTACTTTCGGCGACGTGTCCGTATTGTCAGTCATTGCACTACCAATCCACGCAGACGAGATATCCAACTCTCACCACTACACTTTCGGCGGCCACCTGCTTGCTTCTCTGCCCGCAGAGGTCTACACAAGGGCCGAGCCGAATTCTCCCGTGACCGCGGGGCGCTATGCAGATCGGAGGCGTAGAGCTTCAAGAACACGGTGTATTGTGATGTAGAAGTAGCTGATCATTGGGCCCTTCCTGTGCGGTGTCGAGTGATGAAGCACAAGCTTGATGTTGCAATATCGGTGAACTACTAGTGATATCGTGCTTTCCAACTTCGCCTCCTCTGCCAGAACTACCTTACCTCAGGTAGTACCTTAGCAACTCCTCGGACTGGCCCGCAACTCAGGTCCTAGTACTCAAATAACTCAGTGAGCACCACCGACAACCACACCACTTCCGGCCTCATCCCATGACCATCAGCCTCCCGCCAACCCAATTGGACCGTTTGGACTTGCGTACCTTAAGTTACACATGGGTCAGACTGACTCGGAGGGCAACCGCTCCAATCTCTGGCTTTCGATATCTGCCTCCTGTGCATTACCATCTGGAAACTGGAGTCGCTGGCCACCGGCTTTCCTGTATCGCGTCCGTCCTTTTGCATCTTGATTTCGTTTGACGATGGCGAAACTATCATGTTTGGATCAACTGCCCTGACAGCGCTGCTGTTGGGGTCCTATGCTACAACCGACCGCTTAATAGTTTCGAGACTACATCTTTTCTCAGCAGCAATCACTTCGCTGCGACTAACACTCCGGTTGCTTCATGCCCTGGCTGGCCCGCCGTGCATGTCGGTCTGTGAGTAATATTAGAGACAAACTACAAGTTAAACGTTTTGTTTGAGGACTCTTCGCTAATCACATATGTCTATTTTTGTCTGCGCGTCTTAGTGAAGCAGCCAGCTTTGCCATCCTACGGAAGACCGAGCTCCAGGCTCTCTGTGGCAGCACTTGTCAGGATGACCTTGCTCTCAAACTGGACCGTACACCGCGGCTCAGAACTGCGAGTCCTTGTGGCTGGGCTATGTGGTTTGCGTGGAAATCCAGGTGTGCATGATTTGAAATCAACTCCGGGAGTGACAAGCGACACTCGATTTATTCACCGCTTAACTCCGGTGTCTAGGGAACCAAGATATTGCGTCTGGCGTGTGTGTCTGCTGTCTCACGTCACTCACGAGACTCAAACGCCCAAAGGCAAAATCGTGTGTTTCTGGTCGAATGGTGGTGGTTGGAACTTGGGAAGCCTAGGAGGGTGTCTGTCGGCTTACGACGCTCCACATCTAGAGTGCTGTCATACGGAGAAAGGTGGTATGGCTAGTAAATTCAATTGGGACATGCTCCTTTTTCGGCGAGGTCTATAATCTAACGCGCAGATATGTATGTCGCATTCGCTACCAATATTGTCAGACTCAGAAAGCTGCTACCATATTCGGCACCGTGAGCAGTTTTCTGAACAGACCATCGCGTAGCACCTGCCAGGTCCTGCCTACATATCCAAGCCACTTGGGCCCCCCAAGCATACCTACCTGGTAAGGAATGCCTATTACTATATGCATAGGACGTGTGTAATGTCCTAATAAGCCTCGTGGCTACCCCCGGGACGCCCGCGACACAATGCTTGGGATTTGTGTGCGCTGTCTAAGTCAGATCTTAAAGTCCTTTTAGGACCATGTGGGACAGAGGTGCGGATGCGATGCATGGGCGACTCATAAGATATGACTGGGTGATTTGTGGGAAACTTAGGTAAGAGATTTCACCTCGTAGCCGAGTGCGGATACGTACTATTTATCTTGTAATATGAGAGCGCGGCACAATGCAATTCCTCGGCCCCCAGGTCATTGTTCCTCTTGGGGCCAAGAAGCTCGGTGTGGTACAGAACAATGAGAGCGTCAGGCGCGGAGTTACATAGGGTGGTATATTTATGCTATGCTGGTACAATACAACAACGGCCTAATAAGGCTTTGATCACTTTATTTTCCAATGGACGTTGGCGCCGGTAGTACAATGGCTGGGGTTAGCTGCGTCCCAATAACTGAAGTAAGCACTTTCGTAGCCCTACGCCCCTAGCTAACAGGTAGGTACTGTAACACAAGCTCGTGATGTCCATCGCAAGCAGTCTTCTGACTCTTCTTCACCATAGCATGTCTAAGGAGGTCCAAGATGCTTGCCGCCCCCTCAGCCTTTCCAACCGAGATACCGTACTACCTTCTTCATGCGTAGTCCTTGCATAGTACTGCCAGCCAACCGCATGATGTAAGGACCTTACAGGTGCAACACTTTGACTGGACCCGGGTGCAGACGACGATGGCAACTTGGTGGTCTTGCCCATTGCGGACTTTTGCGGTGGCTCTCTGATGGCCGGCGTTGATGGAGAGACGGAGATGTCTATAAAAGGGGGCCGCTGTTCCGCCCTTGAATGCTTCGTCCTCCTCGCCTCCAAACAACACTGGCAGCAACAGCTTCAGACTCAACTCCTTCTCAACCACTGCCCTGCCTCTCCATTCCCAAACCAGGCCTCAACCGAAAGCCATGCATCCCGCCGCACTTCTCCTCCTCTTGCCGGGGCTTGTCGCGGGCTTCACCATTCCCGCCGACCAGCCCGACGGCGTCTATATCGTCAACTTCAGCAACGACGGCGAGGCCATCCACACGCTTATCGGCCCGCCCCTGAACCAGACCGAGGTTGCTCAGCTGGCGGCCCGCGCAGCAGCTCCCCGCAAGCCCATGACGCCCTCGCGCATCCACGTCCCGCGAGCCCCAGGCATCGGCTGCGGCAACTACGATCTCGACCACGGCTCGACCGACGCGGCTGTGGAGGCGCTGAAGTTCCAGTGCCAGCCCGGCGCCATCAACCGGGGCATGGACTTCTACTCGATCGCCGGGAGCACCGTCGCGTACATCTGCAACTACGGCAGTAACGCCTGGGCCTGCCAGCGGAGCGACATCACCAACGACCTCCAACTGATCACGAACGTCTGCGGCTGGTACAGGGCCGGGTGGCGCGAGTACTGGCGCGACGGCAACACGGGCGCCCAGACCGGCTACGAGAACAGGGACGCCAACTTCTGCGGCCGTGGCATTGATGGATAGAGCGACCATCGTTTGTTGATGCGAAGGGCTTGGTTGGGCAACTCGCCCCTCGGGCTTTTCTTTTTTGCTGATGGCTCCAATCTTGGTTTACCCCTTCTCAACGAGGAAACAGAATGTTAGGTTCTTTTGAATCTTTGATTTCTTCCTTCCGCATTGATGCTTGAGGCTGGATTCGGGACCCGTTTTATCTCTGGCGCAGTTGTTCCACCTCTCATCTTGCGCCCCTTTCGGGGGGGAGACACCTTTACACTGTTTTGGTATTGGTGATTGCCAGTGGGATGAAGTAGGTAGTGCAGCCGGTGATAGACGAACATCAATTCAGAGATGTGCAGTGTACCTTAGTTCTCAGGCAGTACCTACAGCACTGACGAAACGGCCGTTTTCAATACCAACGCAGTTTTGACGTCCCGGGGCAAAAATAACAAGCCAACGGCTGACCGTGATACTCTGTTACGGAACGGAAACTGGCTCGAGATTGGTTCTGCCTGTGTGCTCAGCGTCCAGATGTAATATGAGGAGGTAGGTACCTAGGCACGTGCTAGGTTACGTATTCGCAAATGTGTGGTACCTATATGCCTAGGTAAAGTACCTATATTTGTGCATAAGTTACGCATCTGGGTACCAGGTAGCTCGCCTGATATACCTTACCTTATCCGTGTACGGTGTCGTTGGAGTACGTGTATGAACAGACTTGTACTTTGTAAAATTCTCGACCGGCTCACAGACGATTATGTAATGACGACTGGGGGGGTGCCCTCTCTGTTCTGACAATTGGACACTAGCTTGAGCGATGACGAAAGAATGAGTGTTGGATACCGAACTAGTAGGCATACGGTACTATTCAGGGTTGTAGATTTGTCCAGCTATAAGTCCAAGATCTTTCCATAAAGCTAATATATTCCAGCCATCCTCGAAACGCCATTTCTTACCAACGATTAAGGGGTTATTGTTACGTTGAACGCGTCGCTCAGCACACTGTTGGCTGTTTTGCTGGCCCGTGAGGCACCCACCTCAGCAAGGCTTGGACGGAGCGATACGTCGAGAAGACCTGTTTTCAGGGACGAATATGGGGGTGTATGGTGATAATGGTCAGATAAACAAACCGCAGCAGGCATACATCTAAACAACGGCTTCCTCGGCGGTGAGTTAGAAGTCAAGCGGTGAACCTATCTTCTCGTACATCCCATGGTTAGTTCTTTAATTCTACACTTCCCGCACAATCTGGTTCCGCGAGTCCCACAGCGCCCTAGCTCATACCTTTGAATCCTATGCACCGGGTCGAGACAGGATAGCAATGACAATGACGGTGACATTCGGCATCCTCTAGTTTTCGTAGTTATCACTAAGCGCCTAACAACTACGCCAGGTTATCAAGGTACGGCAAGGCCATACACAGTCCAGAGTTACGAGTAGCTCGCATTGCCTACTATCATAGGTATTGAGAGGAAGGTAGAAAGGCAAGACGACAGACGGGGGGAGGCGACTCTATACCTAAAGACCTGTCCCCAGAAGTGTCTAGGCCCTACTCCTAGCTCGGGCTGAGCTCAGTACTGAGCCCAAATTTAACCCTAACCCGAAAGCCTAGATCACTCCGCAATCAAAAGGTCAGACAAGCACTGGAGTCGCGGAGCCAGGTCAATCTTTCCTCCGGGCTACAGTTTGACGCAAAACCCAGCTGTCGTGTATGCCTGACTTCATTGTTCGTGTTGAAACGCCAGTGGTTCTGAGGGTTGTGGCTTGTCCGGGATCGAGGTATTGTATGTAACATGACTCGCCTGCTGAGGAAACAAGAAACGGTTTGAAGCTTGGCGTGACCCACTGCGGATAGTCTCAGGTTAGCTTCAACCGCCGACACATCCATGCCAGACATTAAGCCGTACTTCCTGACACCAAGTAGGAAGCTTACAACTGGAAGGAACCGTTTTCCGACGGCTGCGATATAGCAGTAAGATGGACGACGAGTACGGAGACGCCGACGATGTCCTGGTCGCCCTTGCGACCGCGCAAGCCAATCCAGCCCCGCAACCTCAGCCCCGACCAGCTCCAAGAATCCAGCAGCCGACACCGCAACGACTCGATCGCGCACCACCATCCAATGCCTCCGGTTCGGGACCGCCCAAAGTCGTACAGCCAACTCCGCAAGCGTTGCCGGCGCGTGGTTCGGGATCGTCCATTCTCGTCTCGCCCCGACAGAAGGGAAACCCCGTGCTGGCGTGCCTGAAGTCGATACCATGGGAGTTCAGTGACATACCGGCGGACTATGGGCTGGGCTTGACGACATGCGCCTTGTTTCTAAGGTGCGTTGCTTCCCCCTTTTCCTACTTTCCGTTTTCTGTATTCCCGCCAACCCATGCCCTCCTCTACAACTTCACGGAAAGAAAACCCAGCTGACACCCCCGGCAAACGCAATTACAGCCTCAAATACCACCGCCTCCACCCGGAGTACATCTACACGCGCATCCGCAACCTGCAAGGGAAATACAACCTCCGCATCCTCTTGACGCTAGTCGACATCCCCAACCACGAGGACGCGCTGCGCGAGCTGTCCAAGGCGTCGCTCGTCAACAACGTGACGGTCATTCTGGCCTGGTCGGCCGCCGAGGCCGCCCGCTACCTGGAGCTGTACAAGTCCTACGAGCACGCCGGATTCTCGGCCATCCGCGGCCAGCAGGCGACGGGCTATGCCGAGCGCCTCGTCGAGTTCGTGACGGTGCCGCGCAACATCAACAAGGCGGACGCCGTCGCGCTGGTCAGCACGTTTGGGAGCCTGCGACATGCCGTCAACGCCGACCCGGAACAGGTCGCGGTGGTGGGCGGCTGGGGCGAGAAGAAGGTCAAGGCGTGGTGCAAGGCTGTGGAGGAGCCGTTCCGGGCCAGGAAGGCGGCGAAAAGGAGGGCGCCCGGTGCAGCGTCGGTGGGTTCTAGTTCGAAGACCAAGTGTGCGGGTGCGGATCCCGAAGAGCAGGAGGGTGCTGCGGAGGCTCTCGCTGCTGCGGCGGCGGAAGTGGAGGCTGAGTTTGCGATGGGAGACAACCAAGCCGTGCCAGCCCGGGGGCTTCTCACGACGGCCGCCGCGCCGGCCCGCAAGGAGGATCAGCTGAGCGACGGCATAGCTGCTGCTTTGGCACGGCTGAGGGAGAAGGGCTAAATTTGGTCCCACGGGATGACTCCATTACGGTGGAAGTTCGGTCACGTTTTTGTGCGGTACGACACGGACACTACGTTATGAGTGTCGCTCAGCATTGCATTAGTCAGGGGCCTGTTCACCGCTCGGGCGCTGCTGTACCTGGGTTCACGCAGGCCACGCGGGAATTCGTCGTATCGGCAACTGGCCGCGCTCGAAGCAACGGTTCGTCACATTGCTGGGGGCCGGACACCGAGGACGCGAGAGAGTCGTGTTGTCCTGCTCTCACATATGGTGGCGCTACCACGGAGCGGATGATAGCCGATGCGGAAGGTGGGCGCGATACCCGAGATGGCCGAAAGCACCTGGCCATGGTTTTTGAGGCCGATGGTTATTCGGCATTACATGTGCCAAGGAGCGGAATCGGCGGGAGGGGTGCGCGGGAGCTGGACAACGGCCGGGGAGTCCGCTTGGCCTAAACCGGGCCCTGTGATCTAGTCCGTCTGCATACCTAGGCACGAACTTCTGCAAGGGCTCAATCAAGCAGTGTCGTTGTCCATCATGGGGAAGATGAGGAGTTACAGCCAGCGTGTGCAACCCACCGTACCTTGCCTTACCCCATGATTCTTGCTCTAATATGGGCTATCATCCGACCTTCAACGTTGCACAAATCTGCAGCATACGTTAAATATTGCCTGCTTTCATGCATTTATTACGATGGGTCACCGAGGACGCGGCTTACCGGAGAGAAGAGCGACTTGTTTACACCATGCTACCTTCCCCGCGTCCAGGAGCAATAACACGGTCTCCTGCCAGACTGGGAGAGACATTGTATGTAACAGTAACATTTGCAACCCCAGAGTTTGTACGGCAAGCCAACGGTCAAACCTTTTCCAGGAAACTTATCCTTTGAGACCGCTGGCACCGATGTTGAGGCCGTTTCCGGGTTACCTTATGCTGACGGTTCAGTGTCCGGAACATGAGCCAAAAATTGGTGGTATTGGGATCTTCTCGCACTTTGCGCCTCTGGCCACTCACCACGACTGCCTTGTCTGCTGCCAGGCAGTGCGACAGCTTCCGCCTTAAATTGAAAGCTTCAACTCCACAACGTCTCTATGAATTTTAAGAAAGTTCATCACCCAGTCGGAGAAGAGCACATGATCGTTGCGTGAAGCCAGAGGATCCGGCATCGTAACCTTGGATCACAGTGAATCTTGGTCACAACCACCAAGAGTGTGATCCAAGCGCCTACCACTTTAGGCAGGTATATGGGGATCTGACCAATCACGCCATGGCTCCGTCTTCACAGGGGTTTGTTCGGCGAGGACGTGTGCCATCGCGACAAGAGGATCGGCACACCATAGCTCTTAAGCTATTGTGGACCATGGATGCCTCGTGCCTGTCGGTCATGGCTCAGAAGTCGTGCCTGTGTCTCCTTCCCTCGCAGAAATGATACCGCACAATCACATCAACGAGGATACCGCGTTCTGTGATCTCCCTGGCCCACTCGCACTTGCAAGGTGCAGTGCAACCTGCCGCTGCAGCATGGCATGGACGGCATGGTCAAGGAGGCCGAACCCGGGCGCAGCCGCCGCAGTGTCGCCCCGACGTTGATCGTTTTATGTCTAAGGTATTCAGGCTCCCGGTGAACAAGGATTTCACTCGAGTATTTATCCACACTCGTTCCCCCCACACTTCTCTGCGAACAGCATCCCTATCACTGAGGCACTAGTGGCTTTAGGTGCCTGTTTATTTCCTGGCTTGCGCCGGGATACCGTTCGCTACCACCAACCATGCGCTCCCTCTCTCTTGGCAGGGCAGCTCTCCTGCTCGCACTTACAGGCCATGTCACCGACGCGGCTCCATCCAGGGCCCGGCAGCACCGGTACGCCGTCAACCAGCAGCGTGCCGGTGCGGTGAAGGAGGCTTTCCAGGTCTCGTGGGATGGGTACTATAAATACGCCTTCCCCCACGACTCCTTGAGGCCTGTCACAAACGGCTATGCGGATGACAGGTGTGTCTCTACGTCATTGTCATGACGATGTCTGAGTCCTGACTAACTCTGGTCCCAGGAACGCATGGGGGGCGAGCGCTGTCGACGCATTCAGTACGGCTCTGGTTATGGAGAACTGGGACGTCGTAAACCAGATCCTGGAGTACATCCCGCAGATCAACTTCGACAGTACCACGGATGAGGTATCGCTGTTTGAGACCACCATCCGATATCTTGGCGGCCTCGTGTCCGGTAAGCTGCAGATGCCACAGCATGAAATAATATTATAGGAGAGAGTCCCGTCTAACACTTGTCAAACAGCGTACGACCTCATTACAGGGCCCCTTGATGGGCATACCAGCTATTCGGACAACGTGGATGCCATCCTCACGCAAGCAAAGCGACTGGCCGACAACCTGAAAGTGGCCTTCGACACGCCCAGCGGCGTCCCGGACAACAGCCTCTACTTCAACCCGCCGCGCAAGGGAGGCTCCAGCACAAACGGCATTGCCACCATCGGCACGCTGGTGCTCGAATGGACGCGCCTGAGCGACCTGACCAACGACCCGGAGTACGCGGAGCTGGCCCAGAAGGGCGAGTCGTACCTCTTAAGCCCCTCCCCGGCGCTCGGAGAACCGTTCCCGGGTCTGTTGGGCACCAACGTCCGGCTCTCGGACGGGCAGTTCGTGGACGGCAGTGGCGGCTGGGGCGGCGGCACCGACAGCTTCTACGAGTATCTCATCAAGATGTATCTCTACGACCCGGAGCGCTTCGCCACGTACCGCGACCGGTGGATCGCCGCGGCCGACTCGTCCATCAAGTATCTCGTCTCGCACCCGACCACCCGGCCCGATCTCACCTTCCTCGCCATGTGGTCGAACACGACGCTGCGCTTCGTCTCTCAGCATCGTATGGCCCCCGCTCTCTTCCCCTTCCTTCCGTTCCGTTCCGTTCCCTTCGGCTTATGAAGATGATATGCTAACAACCACCCACCTTCCCGCACCAGTGGCCTGCTTCGACGGCGGCAATTTCATCCTAGGCGGCCTGACGCTCGACGAGCCCGCCTACACGCAGTTTGGCCTGGCGCTCGTCGACGGGTGCCACGAGACATACACGTCCACGGCGACGGGGATCGGGCCCGAGGTCTTCTCGTGGCAGGACGCCAACCACCCGCTCAACGCCAGCAACAACCGGCCGCCGCCCGCCGACCAGGCCGCCTTCTATAACGCGTCGGGCTTCTGGATCAACAACGGCGGCTACGTCCTGCGCCCGGAGGTCATCGAGAGCTATTACTACGCCTACCGCGCCACTGGCGATGCCAAGTACCAGGACTGGGCGTGGGAGGCGTTCCAGGCGATCAATAAGACGTGTCGCGTCGGCAGTGGGTACTCGAGTATCAACGATGTGAATAAGCCCGATGGGGGTGGGTTTACTGATTTCCAGGAGAGTTTCTGGTTTGCGGAGGTGTTGAAGTATAGCTATCTGATTCATGCCGAGGTGAGTATCTGTTTACTCTTGCTTTTCCCGTGACGAGGTATTCCCCGGGAAGGATGCATGTTACTGGAAGCAAGCGAGATATGCTGACCGATTATGGGGTTTGTAGGACGCGCCCTGGCAGGTCAAGGCCGACCATACGAATGAATTCGTGTTCAATACCGAGGCGCACCCGGTTCGGATTGCGGGAGGAAGGGAGACGTACAGGAGAAAGAGGTCCGCGTGAGCGGCGGGCAGGGCGGCGGGTATCTACCGACGGAGTAGTGGTAAAGGGTATTCACAATGCCTTAGTAACTAATGTCCTTGGATCATTGACAGCCGCATATTTGCGGTTGGATAGGCATCGTCCAAACTAAACTGGGTCTCCGACAAGGTCTTGGACGAACAGCACCTTCTGTCCTGTGCATCCACCTGACGTTTTCAGTCGCCGACCATGTGCTGCTGCAACTCATTGCCACTATGTGTAGCCGTGTTCATCGAACACTACTCATATAGACGTGATGCGGATTTGAGAGGAATGCTTCACTGGAAGAACCAAGGGGCTATGTTATCCTCGTATCACTGACACGGCTCAAACGTCGGCTTCCTTCCAAAGTTGACCATGAAGAGTCCCAAAAGCCGATCATCAATTCATCGCTGACTCAAGCCTCCGAATAGACCTGCGGGAACGCAGGATCATATCGTTGACTTGGCATGCAAACCAGAACCTTAATGTGGCAGTTCACACAACAACAACAACCCCACTGCCTAGGTAAGGTAAGGTACCTAGGTATTGAGTGCTAACCCGACCCGACATTCCGGAGCCAGCGACCTCGCATCCGCAATCCCCAATCCCGCAATAATCAAACTCACGCACCACCCTCGCGCTTAGCATATTCGTCCTCCATGGCCTCCTCATAGCGCCTGTCCGCCTCCAGCTCGGCCTCCGTCTTTTCCCTGGTGGTCCCAGCACCCGTGTTGACCCCGGCGCCTGTCGGGCGGGACGACGCCGCCGTCCCCGAGTTGCTGGATTCCTCTATATGATGCTGGGACTGTTGCTGGGTGGTGGTGATGACTGGCTGGGAGGTGGCGGTGACGGTGACGGTGGCGGGGATGGTTGGGGTTTGCTGGTCGGGCATTGTGAGCGTTGATGTCTTGTGCAAAAAGGGAGAGCAAATGATGTAGTGAATGGGTGTCTGCTTGTTTACGTTTCTCAGACTTCAATGATGGTGCGTACTAGATTCCCTAGCCGGTTTTATACCTCTCTCGCTTTGCAGGGGCAGATACGTAGTCGAGGTGGCGAGAGAAGGTGGCGGAGTCGGACTTGGGCGTACTTGAAAACTTGGCAGCTCGGCCCTCTCGTGCCGCCGCAAGCCGTGCGGTACGGCGGGGACGGCTTGCTCCTGTAGACATCCCGAGGCGGACGGCAGGGCAACGGCACCCTTTTCTCCTTGCAATGGCAAACTCATCCCCCTAAAGCACTAGGTATGACTATTATTGCGTACATGACGCAGTATAGCCTCAGAACTCGAGCTCGTAACTTAGATCTGTGAACGAGCTAGGCGCGCTGGATGGTGCCTTTCCATCAATATATATCGAGCTCACCACCGACGTCTATCCTCACCCCTTGAAGCATCATACTGTATGGATCACAGGCATTTGCAACGAAGTCTGGTGGCAGCAGCGCGGCAACTGCGTCTGCATTATGCTCTTCTGCCAACCAAAGGCGCTATGGGAACGGGAAAAACAAACCTTACAACCATGGCCCGCGTCACTTAGCCTTCCGCCGGACCTTGAATGTTTTGAGCGGGTCCTTTTTCCCCCCAACCTTAAACGACCGGCCCTTTGCCTTGCCTTTCCTGTGTCTCCTATCCTTGCCCCCTTCCTTCTTGAATGGCACAAAGCCAACTTGCTGCGACGCCAACGCCTTCTTCCCTTCTGTTGGCAGCAGGTAATCCGGCACATGTTTCAGGTGAGGTAGCTGTCTTGTTGTTCGCCCGAGCTCCCCATCGTGCCTCAGGTGGGCGAGTTCTGTGGGATTCTCCTCGAAATATCTGCAGGACGGAAGTTAGGATGCTGCTAGGCGAGACTCCCACACGCGAAGACAATGGAAGTACTCACCGCTTTAATGTCTCGCTCCTCAGCAGCTCCTGTCTCAGCTCTCTTGTCCTCGCCTCTCGGATAGCCACCTTGGTGACGGCGCGAAGTGCTTCACCAAGTTAGATCAACAGAGATGTAATAGATTCATACTGCCACTCACCGTCGTTCATGCGGTATCTAAAGGCCTCCATCTGCGACTTGTTGAAGTTATATGGCTCAAGCTTCCTGTTTATCTTCGCCTGTTGCCTCATAATCTTGGCGAGCACCTTTTCATCGTTTTCGCAGCTCTTTATGGATGTTGGTTTGTGTTTGCCATACAGTTCCTTGGCAATAACGAAGGAAAGGGCAATGCCTGCGCGCCCAGCCCTGGCAGTTCGGCCGATCCTGTGGGTATATGATTTGGCGGATGTAGGCATGTCGAAGTTGACAACCGCGGCGACGTTCTTGAAGTCAATTCCTGTATCCAGTTAGAGCGCTTTCTGCCATAGCCAAACTGTCTTGCGTACCTCGTGATACTCCGTATTCCTCGTCCTTTTTGTGTTTCCGTTTCTTCTTTGGCTTCTCGGCGCTCTCTTCCCCTTCCTTCTTGGACTCCTTGGACTCCTTCTTTCCCGCTTCGTCACCAGCAGCTTCATCTCCGAATAATTCGCTCTTCTCGTCTGACGCGATGATGATGTCGTAGATGCCCTGCCGGTGCGTTAGCACTCAGTTCTTCCCCTATACCCAAAATGTCGCCTGACATACCCGGTTGAATTCCTCGATAATCTTGATCCGCGTATTGATGGGGAGCTCCGAGTTCAAGACGCAGCTCCTGATGCCGAATTGTTCAAAATAGAGCTGGCGGAACTGTCAGCAGGCGCCCAGGTCAGGGACGTGCAACGCTCATTGCGTACCTTTAACCGATAGGATCGATCAATGTCAGCAACGAATATCAGACAAGGGCCCTTGATCAGCTGTAGCTTGAATATGAGGTATGAGATCAACCACTTGTCATCCTCGCCGCATCTAACACCTGTCAGCTACGTGCCACACTCACAGCGCAAAGGGCACACCGCATACTTGACGTAGAATTGCGTGAGCTTCTCATCCTCCGCCCCAAACTCCTCTTTCAGATCCAGCAGCGTCGGATTCCGGCAGAATATCCCCTTCAGCGTATCCAGCTCGGCCGACAGCGTCGCACTCATCATGATGGTCTGCACGCCCTTGGGCAGCGATCGCGAAATATTCTCCATATCCTCGTCGTAGCCATACGACAACACCAAGTCGGCCTCGTCGAGTACCAGGTACTGCAGCTTGCTGAGCGAGAGCGCCGACGAGTTGACGCTGTGCCATGCGCGGGCGGGCGTTGACACGACAATATCCGGAGTGTTGGCGAGTAGGGAGCGTTGTACGGCGTCGGACACGTTCTCGGTCAGCTTCGCGGCGTGGATGTCCTTGGTGCAGAAGGCCGAGAACTGCTCGATGGCTTTGAAGACTTGGTCGGCGAGCTCGCGGGTCGGCACAAGGATCAGGCCGGCAGTGAAGGGGGCAGAGTCGGTCTTCAATGGGTCAGTTCTCAGGGCTCGATGCGGCTGGCTGGGTAAGAGAGAATTCAGCACGTACGCTCTTGCGCTTCAAGATGCCAGACAGCAGAGGCAGGACGTAAGCAGCCGTCTTTCCGGAACCGGTCTTGGCTTTGCAAAGCACATCCTGTCCTTGAAGGGCTAGCGGAATGGCCTTGCGCTGTACGAGGGTCGGCTTCTCGAAGCTCTGCTTTGCGACAGCCTGCACCAGGCGTGGGTCGAGACCGAGCTCGGCGAAGGAGGGTTCAGCTTCTGCTGGTTGCTTCTCCGGTTGGCTAGGCTTGGTTTCGTTTTCTGGCGGGACGCCCGTGGGCTCATCGTTGCTGTCCAGTTTGCGCTTCATGGTGGCTGCTGGGATCGAGTTCGGGCTTCCGCTGCGTCGTTGGATCACGGAAGGCCAGGTCCCGGTCTCTCTGTCCGCCAGAGGGACCATGGACTTCGAAAAATTTGGGACTATCCTGGAGATAAGATAAGGCTGCTCCACATAGCCATGCGCGATGGCTTGGCACCGAAGCTTCAGACCCCACATTCTCCACGAGCTTAATCGGCAGCGGCTTGGCTCTCCCCTCATCAGGTGTCTCTTTCATCTTCACGAGTGGTATTATGCAAGTCCGGATGGTGTCGGGTCTCGCTTCCTCTCCAATATCAAGGCAGAATCTACTCTAGTACGCTTACGTATGCTGGAGGCCGTCTCTCATTTGCGTGAAATCCTTCTCTGGTGGAAGTCTCTAGACAGCTCAGTTCATGACAAGAGATACATACATCAACAGTCCCAACTCCTCACGGCGACGCATACTTATACCCATACTTCTCCTTCGCGTCAGCCACCAATTTCTTGTTCTGCTCATACATCTTCAGCAGATCCTCGGTGCCCGCTTCCCCTTTCAGGGCGCGCTCAACGTTCACATGCGACCACCTGCCTGGCTCGCCGCCGGGAACTGTCAGCCCCCTCTGTACCGCCGGCCGCGCGAGCAACCTCTCGAGCCACGCCTTGACGTTGGGGAATTGGCCCGCCAGGTCAATCCCAATGATCTCGCTGACGTTGACCCATCCGATCAGACTCAAGTCGGCAATGCTGTATTTCCCCCTACCCGGGCCAGCGACATAGTCGCGGTCGGCCAGGCGGGCGTTCAGAATGCCGTACAGCCGCTCCGTCTCGCCGACGTAGCGCTTGATTCCGTAGGGGATCTTTTCAGAGGCAGTGAGGAAATGGAATGCTTGCCCTTGCCTTTTCGACCCAGTTCTCTCATCAGTATCGTCCATAGTGGTGGTGGCGGCGGCGGTGGGAGAGACTTACATAGGGCCCAACCCACCATGCTGCCACGACATCCATTGCTCGGCGACCGAATAATCGTCTGAGTCGACGGGGAAGCTGAACTTGTGCTCAGGGTCGTAGTGGCGGGCGAGGTAGGTTAGGATGGCGAGCCCTTCGAAGACGGCGAAGCCGCCCCGGTCGTGGTCGATGATGGTCGGGATGCGGCCGTTGGGATTCAGTGCCGTGTACCAAGGCTCCTTTTGGGTGTTCTTCCCGATGTTGACGGACTGCACCGTGTACTCCTTGCCGTAAGCTTCTTTAAGCTCCTCGAGGAGGATAGAGATCTTGTGGCCATTGGGGGTTCCTGACGTGGTGTAAGTAAGGGGTCAACCTGGGTTCATGGTCGTACTTATTCACCAAAGGTAAGGAGCTCAATGCCAGATTTGGCGATGAGGCCAGTGGGTTCCGCCATGTTGTCCGAATTGCTTTGGAGGTTATGCTTAGTTGTGGAAAGGGTTCTCAACTGTAATCGTTCAGTGGGAGCGCAGGAATAGGAAGAGGCAGCTTTCCGGATGTCGGTCAGGGGCAAGACGTCACTGTGGGTTCGAAAGTTAAGAGAACAATGAAGGCCTCGGACGAGGGCAGGTTGGGGAGCAGCGCGGCCTTTTATAAGCCCCGCCAATCGACACCTTCCTCGTATACCCAGCATGATGACTTGCAGCTGCCGGCGGCTATCGCGCAATTGCTCCGTCTCTCCCCTTCTTGTAGTTGCGGTTTGGTAAGCAGGCCTCTCGTCGGTTTGCTTGTGTAATCGCCCAAACCCCTGCTCATCCTGCTGCGGGCCAGCCCGCAACTCCCCGCCGGCGCGTGGATTTGAAATCAGTACAATCACCTCCGATATTTCCGACAAGCCGAGCAACAATCGGCTTCCTCTTTGAAGGAGGCCCAGATCGGAACCTGTCAGGGCCCTAGTGATATGTGCACTAGACTGCGCTGCCGACAGTTCTACATGTATGCATAAAAGCTTCCAGCTCTCATTGTCCTGAACATCCGCCAAGATTTGGCGATACAGCAAAATAACAGCAAAAACATACAACACCGAGGATTCCCCAGTCGTCACCGACCTGAGTACTGATTCGGCCCTTGGTAGCTTGACGATGGCAGAGCGGACGGGATGCCGTATTATCTACCAGGTATGGTCGTATGTACTGGGGCCTCCCGACTGGCAGGTTCATACGGACGATGTAAGAGAGGCGGGTACAGACGGCCGGCGCTCGTAGGACGAACTCTGCGGGCCCGATGCCTTTCCAGCAATCGCAAATACTGAGACATCACCTTGGCTCTAACTTACACTATATGGCTCGTTTGCAGGCGCGGTAGAGATGGCCGCATATAGCTCTCCCATCTCACGAAAGCGGCAGGGACACCGCCAGGGGGGGGTCACGGGATGCATGGCAGATAACTGCGTGATAAGTCGGTACTCATTCAACATTGTGATACACGGCGTGAACCAGTGATCAGGAGCCAATCTGGTCTCTGATCACTTCATCATACATAGACCGTCCCAAGCCTACCAGCCTACCCGCTCAATGCGCAGCGCCAAACCGAGGCTGGGAGGACGGAACCGTGGCAATGGCTGCATTCCTCCCTAGCAATGAGGCGCCAGACACCGAGAGGTGGAAAGAGAGAAAGGAAACGGAAGAAGAGAACGAGACAAAAGAGAAACGGAAAACACCCGGGATGTAAGCTCCTGACTAATTTCTGGAACAATCCAGGGCAATGAGAAAAATAACCATTCGTGATAGATCCATACAAAACTCATCACCAACTCGCACATCGCCGCCTAATGACTACTGCCCCAGCTCCTTAGTAGCGACGGTCGTAGTCGCGAGGATACGGCTCCCTCGCGTACGGGTCACGCGGCGGGAAGTCCGGCGGGGGAGGACGACGGTCGTGGTACGGGGCGCGCCCATTCATGTACGGATCAGGGGGATAGTCCCGGGGGCCGCGGTAGGGGTCATCGTAGCGCCCACGCGGAGGCGGGTAGTCATCGATAGGCGGACGGCGCGGGGGCGGAGAACGGTAGCCTCCCCTCCTGTCATCATAATAGTCCCGACGAGGGGGTGGGGTTCGCTCACGGTAACCATCCCGGTAACCATCCCTCCGTGGGCTATATCCACGAGGAGGGCCGCGGCGGTCATAGTCATCGATGGGGGGCGGATACGGGCGACGCGGAGAACGCGAGCGGGCCCGATCAATCCTGGGAATATCAGGCTGAGTCTGTTTAGAGAATTAGCCAATAAAACGGATCTCAGCGTTGGATAACCCTACATTGGCGACACAGGTCACACGGGAGTTCTTGAACTCGCGACCGTCCAGCTTCTCGACCGCAGTTCTCAGATCGGCAGCAGTTTCAAACTCGACAAAGCTGGGATGGGGGTCAGCAGGACTCAAGCGTACTGGACGGCACAACGTACCCTTCATTGCCGCCATTTCGGTTGGTCTCCGAATAGACGACATCAAGGCCAGACTGTCGGGCAAAATCTTTGAGATCCTAGAGCCAGAGTCCATGTAAGTCGAGATCCCGGAGTCGGCGTCGGCGATATCCCGTGCGAGGAACCAGCTTAAGTCCAGCGAAGCCAGGGTGCCGGAGGATTGGGAACATAACAGGAAGAAAGTCCCTCCGCGAGCCCAAAACACCGCACCGTCAACAAAACCAGGAAACGACGAGAGACGGGGACGTTGGCCAGTGCCGAACACAGCGGAGAAATCAGAGCGCTGGCCAAGCATGCGCCGACCAGGAAGCCGGCTACCCCCAGACATGACCTTTGCAGGGAAGAGGAGTGAAGTCCAGACCGGTTGACCAAAGCCAGGGAGGGAGGACGGGTCAGTCCTTGCGGGCCAAGGATATGGCCTGTTCCAAGAGCCTCAGGAAGGTGTATCTCCAAAAGTGTGTCCATGGAAAACGAAGTGGGAGAGCTTTAACAGACCTGCCAGCTGGTATCATTGGGAAGTCCAGTGATCTGCATGCGGTGCGGAGTGCGGCGAGGCCGGGGAGCGCTGCCGCGGTCGTGGTTGTATCCACTGCCTTGTTCGCGATGTCGCGTGCCGCGGGCGAACTGGACAGTAAGACGTTCACCCATGAAGTCGGATCCGTCTTGCGCATGCCGTTAGCCAGGAGAGCGAAGGAGGGGATCATGATCGGGAGTCCAGAGAATACGGGTCCTCAACATACGGAAAGCTAGAGACAACAGGTGCGGTCAGCAATTGATCGAGTCGCACACATGCAGCGCATGGATGACGGAGGCTTACCTGGAACGACATCCCGGGCGTCCATGGCATCCTTGTATTCGATGAAACCGAAACCATTCATGAGCTTGATCTCGGTAATCTCACCGGTGCCATGGGTCGCGAAGTGAGCCTCGACATCGGCCTTGGTAGCTGGGGCCTGTGTCAGTATCGCTGTTGCGAGTGCGAAGGCGGTCGCCTCGAGTTCGACAGAACCGTCGCGTTGCGGGCACAAACTTACCATGCCGGGGCAGGTTGCCCAGGTACAGGCGGGTCGACGAAACCTCGGTCATTGCGCCAGATGATGTTCCGTTGCACTGGTGTTGATGGTTTGAATGGGAAGAATGGAGGAAGGCCTGCGAACGCGGTCGGGGCTGCGAAGTCCAGTGGGTGGGGTTTCGCAGCGCAAATCGATTCTAGGACGAGGCTCGCAGCTACCTTAACTACGAGCGTGCTCGACCAGGTCGAAGCGCGAATCGGTTACACTGTGGGAGGGCGTCGGAAAGGGCGTGCCGAAACCCCAATTCCGGTTTTATGGTGCACAGACGACCGGGACTCGAGTTTGATGCTGCGAACAGCGAGAACAGTGGTGATCAAAAGAAGAGGCACCTAAGCTGGAAATTTGGCGCGAAGCAAGTCGGTTCGGCTAGGATGCAGAAGAACCTGGAAATGTGGACGGCGGGACTCTGCACCTCTGCGCCAAGATCGCCGATCTTTTCCATTTCGACGAATGAGGGGGCAGATTCAGCCTGCCCCATCAATGCACGCCAGCAGCAAAACCCGAGCTGCTACTGCACACCACTGCAGTCAACACAGGAGCTGTCTCTCGGCCGTGCTGGTTATGTTTCCATAGGCTCCAGGCTGTTGAAGGGCCCGTCATCTCCAAGATCTTCAATACGATGGTTACTATAAAACGCTACTCCTGTTGGGCCACGTATCGGTAGGGGCGTGGGTTTATGGGTACCAGCTAGAGCCAAGGATCCCTATCACTCGGATCCAGAGTCTCGGGAGGATGTCTGGTTCTGCGTGTCTGGCAACCGGTGCGTGGTTGAGGAAACCTTTCGTACAGAGCGTCTCACCATCAACTATAATACTACGACTTGGTATATTGTACAATACAATACATACAACATTAAGCATCCGTCATAATATGCATGATCGCTTCCCAACGCCAACAATGCAAACGCGTAGAAACCCCTTCAACTAGCCCAGGTCAAAAGTCAGAACAGGACAGAACGCCGTTGCGATGCAGCCGCTAGATGCTTAGTTCGCCAGGGTCATAAGTCCAAACTTCAGCTAATCATCGAATAAGATATCAATAACCTCGTCCAAGAGCGTAAACGCCAGGTGCGTACTAGACCGTAGCCAAGGTTAGCAATCAGAATGCAGTCAAGGCTAGGAAGAACTCATCGAAGGTAGGAAAAGGACCTACTTTAACCTCGCATTGTTAAACGTGGCAAACACCCTGCGACTCGCAGCCTGCGCATTCAGCCGCCCGACCACGCTCCCCGCGAGATCTGGCAGAAGCGTGGCCAGCATCAGACTGGCCTCGGTGCGGGTACGAGCCTTCTCCACGGGCGTCCGCGGCGTTCTGTTCCTGGGGAACTGGCCATCCGGCCACAAGGCCTGTCTCAACAGGCCGATGTACTTGAGCAGCGCGTCCTCCTGCACCAGCGCCTTCACGTTCTCCCTCAGCTTGCGCTCGATGGTGCCGCCGAGCAGCTGGTGCAGGACGACGACGACGGCGCGGCCACGCAGCCAGTTGTTGCCGCGGTTGAGCTCGAAGACCTCGAGGAAGATGTCGCAGATGGGTTTGACGAACGGTTCGAGCTCCCTGCTCTCGAACGCGTTGAGCTCGGCTTCGGCCTCGGCCGCGCTCACTGTGCCTCCTCCTGTTGCAGCTGCTGCAGCGTCCTCGCTCGCAAGGGCAGCCAGGGGTCCCGTGCCAAGCTGGCTGATCAGGTTCTGCCCTGCGACGGACAGATGGTCGAGCACGGGGATGCTGCCGAGGATATCTTCCATGCCGTCGGCGACCGAGTCGTACAGCCGGGAGATCATGTCCTTCTGCTTGTTGCTATCCTCACGGTCGGTGCCGCCTTCCTGCACCGCGGTGATGACACGCTGGGAGAGGAATGCGCGCAGGTCACGGCTGCGGCAGACATCGGGCAGAAGGAGCAGTTGGCTGAGATAATTCTCAAGGGCAGCGCGGCGTTTCTGGAGAAAATCGCTTTGCAGCTTCATGACGACACGGCGGCGCGGGAAGTCTAAGTGCCGCACAGAAGGGTAGCTGGAACGGAGTTTCTGGTGCAACTCGAGAAACTCGCTGTAGCGCCGGGTGACACTCCACGTAGCGGCGGGCATCCTTTCGCCTGCGTTTCGCGAGACCTCGATCGCATAGAGTGCGAACTCCTTGCCGTCCTCGTCCCGACCGACCTGGATGGACTTGATCTTGATAGTGGAGCGTCCGTAGAGGCTGTTGTCGCTCTCTTGGAGGACGTACTGCTGTCGCTGTAGCTCCTTGCGTCGTAGCTCTCTCTGTAGACTTGCCTTCGACTTGCGCAGAATCCTCAACTCAGCCGCGTTGTTCGTCAACTCTGCCTTTCTAAGCAGAGAATCCACCACCGCTTCCTGCGCGACCAGCTTGTCAATGTCGTTACTCAAAGCTGTGATCGCCTCTGCGAGGCCGAGGTCACCGGGGGCTGCCTCGTGTACCGCATCCGCATCATCGTCATTACGGTCGTCATCCGAATCAGAGGGCTCCTCGGAGAGGAATTTATCCTCGTCGCCAAATAGGTCATCGTCAACGAATACCCCGATTCGTGACGCCGCGCTCACCAAGCCCAACGAAGCCAGGCTGGGCTTCTCTTGCCCCTTTATCGGTCTGTCGCTGCGCAGCGATCCACTTGACCGGCCAAGTTCACCGGGCCGACCGACATCGAAAGATCTTCTACCTGATGGGGGGTTGTCAAGAGCTTTTGGAACCTCAAGCGAGTTACCACTCGATCTGGTCAGATCAACGGACCCTCTGTTCGACCTTGGTGCTCTCGCAGGTGAAACCCCCGTCTGCGGCCCATTTTCTGGCGGAGCAAAGATGCTACTGCCGGCGTCGCCGTCACCAAATAAGGACGCTCTCAGATCTTCCGCTGTTGGCGGCCGACTCTCCTCGAGGATACTGTTGAGAGCCTCTTCCATCGCCTGGACGACCTTGGTGTCAGGCACTGGGGGTGCGGAGCCAGTGTCCTGTTCCAGGCTTGCTATGGAATCGCCCATAGCGTCATCCCCTGCATCATCATCGTCAAACAGAGGAGGCGAGTGGGATCCATCTACGGATCGTCTGGGCACGGATTCGAAATCATTACCGCCGTTAGCGTTCATGGCTCTTAAATCTGACGCCGATCCTGATCGCCGGTGGATGGGCCCTGTGTGTAGTCTCGGGACGAGACGTGCGACAGGGTTGGGTTTGGACGAAATATATGAAGAGGTTCGGGGCAGGGGCAATCCGGGTCCGGGGCCGGGAGCCGAGAGCGCCGTGCGGTTGGATGCCTCTTCAGCAGCTAGTGCCTTAAAGAATAGATCCGACTTCTTGAAATTCTGAAAGTGCTTGAGGCGCATCTCCTCCAGGACTGCGCTCTGCGCTCGTAGAATCTCCCTCCGAGCCCTATAGTACTGCTCAGGCGTCGCCCTTTTGCCAGCCTTGAGGAACTCTTGGATGATGCGCTTTGAAGAATCGGGGACCTTCAGCTCAGGCCGGCTAAGATACGCGGCATCGATCTGCGCGAGGTCAAGTCGGTCTGACTCCGTCCAGGGGGGTAGCTGCAACGGCAGCTGCTCTCCCTCCGGCCCGTCGTCTTCGAGCGGGTTGCGGAAGCCGTCCACGACAAGCCAGAACTGGACCAAGGGCATCAGCCGTTGCCGATCCATATACTCCATGAAGTACGATAGGGCGGATGGGTCCCGCAGCAGATCGGCAAGCGACGCGTTTTCCAGCCGAGACTCGCCTGGGATAGCAATCTCGGTGCTTGTTTGGAGCGCTCGTCGGCCACCCCCAGCGGCCAGATGCTGAACCCTCTGATCCAGCATGCGCTTGCCCATCTCCAGCCGGCGCAGGTAAACCTGGTCCACGTTCTCCTGCTGAGAGTCCCTCTTGAGCTGACTGGCAACTTCGCTGCGGAAGCGTCTCGCGTCCGAGAGGTTGTTGACCTTCCTAATAGCCCTGATGAACTTCTCAAACCTCCTCTCGCTGTCCGCGGGTGTCAAGCGCGGGAACGCTACAGGTTTGCTAGCCTTGGGCACCGGCGAGGCGTGCTGATCCAGCGCGGCACGGAGTCTTCGGACGGTTGAGCGATCCTGGAGCATGGTTCGCCCGTAATTCTCCATCAACTGGTTCCAGGTGTCCGGCTCGGACAGGGTCTGCATCAGGGGGAACATGACCGCGCACGCAGTGATTTCTCGTATAAGGGTCGTCACTGCCCGAGAGGCAAGCAGGCTCTCCGGTAAGACCTTCGGTAGGATTCTGGACATTGTCTGCCGCAAATAATCTTGCTGGGCCGTCTTTGTGTCTGAAAACGAAAGACTCGCAGCGGGATGGAGCTTTCCTTCTTTGTATTTTGATGCAATCGCCAGGTCCAACTCCTCCGTCTCGGTGATCGATCGATTCAGCTTGCGCCCCCTAATGGATCGCTCGGCATCGGCAAAGTCGCGGAAGTGCGCCGTCATGATGGGGACGAGGCGGGTGGTCAGCACCTCGGCGAGGTCCAGCCCCTGGAGGCGGTCGCGAACGCGGAGCAGGGCGCATCTTGTGGCTCGGTCGACCTCGTCGGTGAACACCGGGTTCTTGCTAATGCTTGAGTACCACACTCGAATAAAGTCGCGGATAATGTAGTCGAGGAGCTGGTCGAGGGCGGCCGACACCTTCGGGGACTCCGGGCAGAGCGACTGCTTGTTGTACGTCTGGTGCTGTCGCAGCGCAGCGACCTCGGTCTTCCATGCATCTGGCGCAAGGAAGGCGGCCGCTCTCGGGCGCGCGGTTTCCTTGAGCTTGCGGTGGTGCGGGCCGCGGGAGGTGAGGACGACGAGGGCGAGCAGGGCAGTTCCGCTCAGCAGCACACCGCCAACGAAGGCGCGGCCGGCCCAGAGCAGCGCGGGGAACCAATGGACGGCATACCCCCAGGCAATAAAGCACGCGATGCCCAGAAGCGCTATGTCTCTCCCTTGCAGGGCCATAGTCGGGTGCACACAGCGGACAGCTGTCGTCGTCGCCGCATGTTCGTCGCCCGTTTGGTCGGATGACGGGTTATCGCATCGAGATAACGGCCGCCGCGTCACGGATGGTCGCGGATGGAGCTTTCATCCTTGTTGCAGCAGCAGCTCGCTATATTACCCTAACCCTACTTTCCCCCTCAGCAGTCAGCACAGGGTCGCTCTCCTCCACATACTAGACCGTACCTATACATGCACCGTCGCCGTGCATGCTGTATTATGGCAGAAGCTATCCTCGGGATATATTTCCGTGGCCGTCGGTATGGATGCAACTCACCTGCGGCGCGTCATGTAAACTCCTACACCTACCTAAATGATATCCTCCTCCGCCGTCATTGAGAAAAGTGGAACTCACGCCGGTTGGGAACCCCCCCCCCCCCAGCCTTCAACTCTTCGACTCGCGGCACCTTCCAAGTTCCGACCCACTCAACTTATCATCCAGGACCCTGCTGAAATTACACGTTCAAGACAACTTACCTTAACCTCGCCTATAAAAACCATCATCACCCCACCCCTCACCTTCTCAGCGAGAATCAACTTGGATAAAGAATGACCACCCCGTCAACACATTCGCAGTCCTCATTCCCCTTCCCACCCGAATACTCCTTCCCACCCTTCTTCACCCGCCAGACCAACCTGACAACCCACCACGCTCAGCTGGTGAAGTGGTCGTCCCTGGTCCTCGCCTACTGCCGCCACCACCGCATCTTCAAGCTCTCGCTCTCCGGCAGCAGCGGCACCTCCACCACCACCAACCAGGGGGGTACTAGTACTACAGGCAGCGGTGGTACACCAAACCAGCCAGGCGGGGGGGAGCTCGACACCACCGAGCTGTTCTATAACCAGCGCATCGACCGGCGGCTGAGCCTGGCCGACATCCGGGAGGTGATCGACTTCCTGCGCAACGACGGTCGCGCCGAGTACGTGACCGGCGACGGGAATAGCGGTAGTAGTAGTAGTGCTGCTATCGGTGGTGCTGGTGGTGCAGAAGGGGGTGGGGGCGACATTGTCTGGATCTACTGGCGGACGCCCGAGGAGTGGGCGTCGCTGGTGGAAGGGTGGGTGGACTCGACGGGGCAGAAGGGCAGTGTGTTGACGCTGTATGAGCTCGTTGAGGGGGATGGGACGAGGGGTACTGGTAAGTCCCTGGCTGCCCGTGATATCTCCTTCGCAGGGGTAAGGGGAGTTGGAGAGTGTGCCAATAACTGACCGGAAACCTAGAGTTCCATGGCTTGGATCAGCAACTGCTGCTGAAAGCGCTTAATGTGCTCGTCAAGCGGGGCAAGGCGCAGGTGTTTGGCCAAGAGGATTCACAAGGTGTCAAGTTCTTCTGAGATATGTTTCGCTGGTTCTCGCTATGCCAGCGGTTCCTATCCGACGGTTCACAACCTTACAAACCTACAAAGAAGACCTCCAAAGGTGCCAAACGTCCTACCCCAACGCCTGGCTGTATATACAATACAATTGCCTCTCACAACCGCCCACTCCTCACACGCGATTGCTCACTAAATACTTGGGGTCAAACTTCAGCTCCTGCCGCATGGCAACATCCAACAGCCAATCTGACATCACAATCCTCGGCTCCATGTGCCCCTTGCGCGCCATCTCCTCGAACTTGGGCCACAGCTGCCTCTCGGCCGGCGTTAGCCCGGTTAGTAGGTATACCGGATCTGGATCGGCACCGTTATCCTCCTCCTCGGTCGTCGGCTTAATGGTGGTCCCGCTCCGGGCGCGGTAGACCTTGAAAATGGCCCCGTTCGCCTCGGCAATAGCTTTGTAGGCGTCAACGCCATTGGGTATGTCCGCGGTACAGTATATGGGCACGCCCCATAGTAGCCGGCCGCGGTTGGCTCGCGCTCGGCTGACCGCCGTCTCCATCGTCACGCCGAACTTCTTCTCGTTCGCCTTGTCGACGAGCCGATGATCTTCAATGTTGGGCCGCTTGCCTGTCTCGATGCAAGCGGTGATGAAGGAAGAGTCGATCACATCGGGCCCTTTCGCCAGACACCTGAGAAATTTCATGGTTCGGACCATCCCTGGAGCGGCAAGGTAGTTGCACGGCGCATTCTCCGGCACGATCTGGATGCCCAACGAGCGGAGTTTTTTCTGGGACTGAGGTTAGCGGCTAGCTGCACGGGCAGAAATGAAGAGGACAAGGTTGCTTACCCGGTCAGCTTCCTCTGAAGCCCTATTCCCGACCCATCTCTTGTATCCCGTCAAGCAGATGCGCATGTCGATCTCCGGTAGGGACGCCTTTGCCCTCTTGGCCGGCCGCTTGTTTTCCTGATCGTCAGCATCATCAGCTGCCCTGCTCGCCGGGCTCGAACTCCTCTCCGCGCGCTCTTTGTCGAGCTGGTCCGCCGCACGCTTTCCGCCCCAAATCCCGTCTTTCGCGGTTCGCTTCTTCTCCTTCTCGTACAGAGCGATATCCGGTGCCAGGTCCTGGAGCTTCGAAAGCGCTTGTGCCTTGGCGCTCCGGCTGGCACTGGATATGACGGACGGGGTATCGTTCTCCTTCCCCGAGCGGACATGGCGGCTCTTTGCCGGTGTGCTGAAGTTCCCCATCGCCGGGGCGGCTCGCGGTTTCCTTGCCGACTTTGCAGGTACAGGACTGGAGTCCTCCATGACACTGAAATCCCGATCCAGCCCCACGTCAAGGGCGTTTTTCTGGGCGCGTTCGTTGATCACCTTCTTTCTCTTGGCTGCCTCATCCATCAACTCCTCTCCACCAGGATAGAACATCTCCCTCAGCTTGGGCTCGTCCAAGAACGTCTGGCCAATGACCTCTCCGAGATTCGTCCGCGGCGGGAAGTGCCTGTATCTCGGGTTGTTGAGAGGCAGGACCTGGCAGGCTGCGTAACTCTCTTCGATCCATAGATGGTTAACAATCTCAATATTCCATTCCTTCGCCGCCTCGCACTTCTCACTATGCATGCGAGCCGTGATGAGATGGGTGTTTTCGGCTTTCATCGTCTTGGTGTATGTGGCACCCGCCGCCGTGATGAGATTCTCCAGATAAATCCGTGCTTCACCTCCATAGTTCGAAAGCGTGATCCGCATATCCTGGAACCCAGGGATCCCGTTCCGCGGCACCGGATAGTGTAGCAATCTCCTCAAGGGAGATGTCCACTCGTTGTACACCATCAAGTGGTACAGCCACGCCAGGTTGCCCACATCTTTCCCTAGCTGCGCCGCGCGGACGTACTGATTGCCCTCGCGGTACTGGCAGATGAACATATCGCAGGCCTCAACCTCTTCAACAACCTCTCCATCCCCTCTTGTAATCTTGTCCGTGATCGTTTTGCGCAACATGGGATTGATAGGAATGTCCCAAGAGAGCATGACCTTCTTTTGTGCGAAAACGACCAGTTTCTCGCCGCGCCCTGTCTCATACGGCCCGCTCGGCATGGTCGATATCGCGCTCTCCAGTTGCTGACTGGGGGGACTTGGACTGCCTCTTCCGGTGCCTTAGTGATGATGTCGGGGTTGGGCAGGAGGTACGGGCCTTCGTCGATCCTCTTTCCCAGCCGAAAGCAGTCGTCGAACCTAACACAAGTGAGCCGCAACCCAGAGAGTACGCAAGCCTGCGGCATCTCCTTACCAGTGAGGAAGAACGATCTTGCATTTCAGTTTTTTGTTCTTCGCCTCGATGCACTTAGGATGGTCCATAGACAAGGCGCAAATGTGTGTGGTTAGCCGCGTCAGCTCCTTGGACTGCATCCCACCAAGAGCCAAGATCGCGCCCGTAATCGCCTCCTTGTCCGTGTTAGGGATGTCGGCGCAGGTCAGGACGACATCGGAGAAGATGAGTCTGGGGTCGGGCGAGTACGGGCGGACCTGGGCGAGCTTGTTGCGGGCAATGGTCGCCTTGATCCAGTCAGTCCGGACAACCGGGATTAGCATAGCTTGCGAGTCGGCGAACTGCTCGAAGTCGATCGTATTGGACACAATGTGGGTAACTTGTGGGATTCGAATCTTGCCATCGCGGTCCGGCTCCAGAACCTCGGCGCCATGCTCTCTCACCACCTCGGAGAGCTGCTTGCTTGTTAGCGAACCTTAGTCGTCTCGATTACTTGGCTAAAGTCCATACCTGTGTGATCATACTGCTTGATAATGATTTGCTCTGAACGAAGGCGATCTGGCATGACTCGAGCACGCCCGCCTTCTCTGGTTGGTATGCCATTGTGGGCGCGGAGAGCACTGCGACGCGCGATCAATCCACGCGTCTACATCCAGCAGAGAAAGTTGGGGGCGGAACACAGCGGCTTGAAGCTTGATGTCCACCGGAAACCTCTAAAAAGTCAGGTGGGAAGGCTGATGGAATCTTGGACAGACGGGTAAAGCCAAGAGCTCAGAACCGAGCCTGCAATGGACAGATTTCGGAGAGGCTGGTGTGGATGTTATGCCTAGGAGTCACGCCTCAGAAAACGTCAGTGAGGGAGTGAGCGGCCGACGCGAGGCAACCGCGACGCACATGACCAAGCCCATTAAGTGGGTACGCGGGTGTGGAGCCTCGAGCATGGTTGAGCTCTTCGGGAGGTCTCAGCTCAAGAGTCATGCAACAACATAGAAGGAATTGACGAATCATTACTAATAAGAAGCAAACGGTATCTAATTCAGCTATCCATGCCAGAGCGCCATTGAGGAGATGATGTACCTTGATACAGCAGAGACTAACTATGTGCGTAACCGACCGTGACTGGCCACGAGTGACTGCAGAGAGATCACCGATTCAGAAGAGTCACAACCCCGTCCTCCTAACCTCCTTGGGGGCTCGAGTAGGGAGGAGCCTACACCCAAGTTGACACATGTTATCGCAACAGAAGGGGAGCATATCAGTGAAGTGTAACGAGAATTATACTGTGTATACTCTATGGCCACGCGGCAGCAAACCCCCCAGAATACGGAGTGGCCGCATCCCAACACCTATATACAGCAAAGTCTAGGTGAACAAGCGGGAAGCGGCCGCAACAATTGATCCCCAAGTCATTATGTATGCGGAAAACGGTATTCCCACCTCTAGTTCCTCTCTGTTTTTGCACCGCTCCCATTCGGACTCCCACATTTAGGACACTCCACCGCTAAAAGCAGGCAGCCTCCTTGTGTATCATTGCGCCAGTCGAATCAGTTCAAGTCTTGAGAATGCCGAGAAATGCAAGCATCCGGTTCTATTACTCCCCAGAACCAAGAGAGGTGGAAGGAGCAGGACGGCAGTGCAAGATCCCGCGGCGTGCAGGTGACGTTCGCCCGGGCACGTAACGGTCTTCGCTTACTCCTTGATTGCGTATTCTCGCTTGAACATATCGTCGACCTTGGTGAGGTAGTACGTTCCAGGGGCAATGGTCGAGACCTCGCCCTCAGGGGTGTAGCCCTTCTGAAGGTGGGCCTTCTTGCGGAGGTCGCACATCTGGTGACACTCGTTAGCGAGCAACTCGACGCCTTCGCATTCTCATTACAACTTACAGCATCGTACGTCTCCGGGGGCACCGCCCGGCGGGCGTCAAGCCTGCCCTGGATGTTCAAGACCTGGCGGATCTTCTCGGTGCTCCCGTTGATCCGGAGGGAGAAGAAGCTAGCGGCCAGACCGGAGCCGTAGCTGAACATGGCTATCCTCTTGCCCTGGAGGGTTGCGTCATCGACATAGCTGATCAAGCCAGCCAGGCCGCCCCAGAGACTCGCGCAGTACATGTTGCCAACATTCGTCGCCACTTGGATGCCGGGGTAGACGCGCTCCTGGAAGCGCTTCTTTGTAAGCGCCATGAAGGTCTTCTCGACCGCCTTGTCGGTCAGTGACTTCTGGTATTCCATGTCACGCAGCTCAGGCGGGACCTCGGCGAAGGCCTTGCTCTCGGGGTCGGCAAGATAGTCATGGTACAGAAGCCGCCCGTACGCCTTGGCCACGAGCTTGCAGTTCGGCGAGTGGAAGGAGAGATAGTCGAAGCGGTCCAGAGGGGTTTTGGGAAGAGCAGCCTCGGCAGCGCCATTGCCGTTCGCATGGCCGTTGGTGCTGTTGGTGCCGTTGGTGAATTTCGCCTCACGCTTGCAGTACGCACGGTAGGCAGCATCGAGGGCCTTAGTGTAGCATGTAAGCGAGAAATGGCCATCGACGTAGGGGTACTCGCTCGTCAAGTCGGGCTTGTAGAAGTCGTAGGCGTGCTGCATGAAGGTGCCGCGGAGACCGGGCTCGAAAACGATGGGCGCATCGGGGCCAATGAGCATGGCAACGGCACCGGCACCGCCCGTGGGCCGTGCATTGCCCTTAGCGTAGAGGGCAATATCACCGGTGACGACGATAGCATCGCGGCCATCCCAGGCCGAAGACTCGATCCAGTTGACCGCGTTGAAGACGGCGTTGGTGCCACCGTAGCACGCATTCACAGTGTCGACACCCTCAATGTTCGTATTCTCGCCGAAAAGCGGCATCAACACCGACTTGACAGATTTGGACTTGTCGAGAATGGTCTCGGTGCCGACCTCGAGGCGGCCGATCGAGTTCGTGTCGATGTCATAGTTCTTGAGGAGCTTGGACAAGACAGTCAAGCTGAACGAGTAGATGTCTAAAATGGCGGGGCGCACCCCGCCTCCAAATCAGCCCCTGAACCCAAGCAGGACGCGAAGCACACGACTGGCTACCAATGGACCCGCCGACCACCAACAGGGACCGGGGGGTGCCGAGTGGTTGACGACCAGGCGCAAAAAGGAGAGAAATTGCACCAGAGAGTATTTACTGACCTTCGCGATCGTCGCAGAAGCTCATCTTTGTTTGCCCAAGCCCGATCGTGTATTTGCCTGTACTGACGCCATCGAATTTCTCGAGCTCGGATTGCTCCACATACTGCGGTTGCCAGCTACCGTCAGCGATGTCGGCGGGACGCGCCGCGGCGTGTGCGCGGGCGCCAAGAGGTCGCGCAGAAAACGTACCTGGCTGGGGATGTAGATCTCGATGGCCTTGATGCCGATGTTCTGCGGACGGGAGGCCATGGCAGGCGAGTAATTGGCGTGGGTGAGGAAGGCTTAGAGGTGTGGTAGAGAAAGACGGTTGTTGAAGGAAAAGGAGGCGGGTCTCTCTGCTTTTGGAGGGGTAGATAAGTTATTAGCGCCTCTTCCCATGTTTATTTTAAATAGCCCCATTCACCGCCGTTTACCCCATCCTTGGTGGGCTCGACAGTCCCAAGCCCCGGTTTTTTGGCATGCAGATGTGTGGCATTTTGTGATGGAAGTGTGAAGTGGCAGAACTGACCATACATACCTGTGCTACGTGGGCCGTCAGTGTCTTTGTCGAAGCGGGGATGGGAGCTCGAATAGACGAGACAATCTGACAAGCATAGCGAGGGGGGAGCCTCAAATAGGGGAATTTTGGAGCCACACACACCTTTGAGGAAACAATAGTTGAGGACGGAACAGACAATACTAACGTATGTGGGCTGCTGGGGCCCAGACGCGAGAATAAAGGGCAGACGGTGGCGAAGGAAAAGGAGCAAAAGAAGTGTAAGTCGATCAGCCCAGTTCAGGGTTCCAATGGTTGCTGTCCGGCCACAGGATCCAGGCCCGCCCACGTCTCTTGCCTCCAGTGGTCCGTCCCGATTGTGCTTTCGGTGATGAGCAAACTGGAACCGACCAGGGTCCGACCTGTATAGGATATTGATACCTGAGTTGCAGACACACTCTACCAAAGATCCAGGCAGGTGTCAGTCTCACTGCATCAGGCGTGCCGTTGAATAGTCTGGTTAGGCGTTGCAGAGAATTTGTTGGGCAATCCGACAGTGTTCAGCTATTCGCACTGTCCCCTTCCATTTCTGACATGACTGCATTCCTTAGGTACCTGGTAGGTAAGGTAATGCCACAACTCTACCGGCGCTACTTAAAGCACCTCAGCCTATGCCCAAGTTTCTAATGCACTCATTATCGTATGTACGTGATCCCGGCTTCGATATCGTCTTTTTGAGGGACTGTGAATTCCGTACAAATGCGTGGTGGCCGGGAACCCTTTAGGTTCCAGTTTCGATGTTACTTACATCTACATACGTACCCTAGGGTCCAGGTCAGCGGGGCTCAACCGCCCCCACCGAAAATACTCGGTTCCGCAATTCCATTCGTCGACGGGTCGCGATGCTGCAGGAACGGGGATAACGGCTCCCGCCGTGTGGAAGTGCGACCGCGTCTGCGTGGCTGAGCAGCGGCGGCGAACTGGAACCGGAGCTTTGGCTTGTGAGACTCAGTTGCCGAATCACGATGAAGATCCCGATCTCAGGTCAGCCGGCGGGCTCAGCGGGCGGGAATTCAAGAAGTCAGTTCACCAGCAGGTCCGATGTCCTCGCGCGTAGATGCATGGGAGACGCTGTTATCAAGTTGGATTTTGTCTCGGTTTACTCGTGTCCTGGAATACAGCTGGTGCCAAAGTACAGTCCAATCTAACCATCCCGTTTCCTAACGCCTTCTGATGTAACGATTCCCAAAAGGATCCGCCCCGAAAAATCCGCACAGCCCCGAAACCAAACGCCTGCTTGCATACGCAATCATGATCCGATAACCGGTAGCCATCACGGGGTGCCGTAACCCGAATCAACTCCCGGCGTCGTCTTCTGCGCCCCCAGGGCGGCCTCCCTAGCCTTGTCCGTGTCAACCGTGATGGTAGGGACGATGACGACAGGATCCGCCTTGGCTTCGGGCGCGTCAGCCTGCTTCAGCTCTGCAGGGGCGGCGGTGTCAGCGGCAGGGGTGAGAGCAGCGGCGGCTGCAGGCTTGCTCCTTTTCTTGGTCTCCTTCTCCTTCTCCTTCTCCCTCTCAGACTCGGAGTCGCTCTCGGCATCGTCGGACGATGACGAAGACCCAGAGCCATCCTCGCTGTCGCTGCCAGCCTTCTTCTTCTTGGACGACGACTTCCTGCTCTTCCGCGAGTCCTTCTTCCCCTTCTTGTTCTTCTTTCCCTTCTTCTCGTCTTTTTCCTCCTCTTCCTTCTTCTTCTTCTCTTCCTCCTCCTCCTTCTTCTTCTCCTCCTCTTCCTGCTTCCTCTTCTCCTCTGCCTCCTTTAGTTCCCTCTCCTTCTTCTCCTTCCTCGTGTTGATGACCCTAAATCAAACAATGTCAGCAACTCAGGGCCCTGTAAGTAAAGGTTGGCTAGTACGTACCACTGCTCAGCGCCCTCAATAGCTTTCTCCGGATGCCTCTTATTCTTGAGCAAGAACCCCTGTATCTCAGCCGGCGAGAATTCGTGTGCCGGGATTTTCGCGGCGAACTGCTCTGCTAAGACATTCACCTTGGCGACAGTCTCTTCCCTTTTTCGAGTCGCTTCGGCCGCCTCGGCCTCCTTCTTCTTTTCCTGCTCGGGGGTGAGGTTTGGAACGGCGGTCTTGAGTGTGTTCTCCAACTGGAAAAGCGCCCGTGACGAGGAGGCGGGAGGAGCCGAGGATGGGGAGGGAGCGTCGTCCCCTTCGAGGGGCGCGTAGATGGCTTTGAACAGCGAGGCGATCATCTCGGTGTCGGCACGGTCGAACTTGACGATCATGTCCACTCGTCCCGGACGGATGAGTGCCTTGTCGAGCTTGTCGATGTGGTTAGTCGTCATGATCAGCACGCGGCCTTCTTGAGATGCGACTCCGTCGAGGATGTTCAGGAGACCCGAAAGCGAGAGACGGCCGCTGTTATTGTTGGGGTTCGGGTTGGGGGTGGCTCCTGGGGGCAGGCGGGAGTTGCGCGTGGTGTTCGTGCTGTTCGTTTCGTTGTCGTTGTCATTGCCGTTGTCACCGCCCTGGTTTCCATCTTCCCGGGTGTGAGTCAGGCCCGCTGTGTCGATGTCCTCCAGCAGAACGACACAGCGGCGCGGCAGCTCGGCAAACAGCGTGGCCAGGTTCTCCTCGTTGGCAGTGACGGAGCTGAGGCTGACGATGTAGATGCGCATCTTGAAGAAGCCCGCAAGCGCGAGACTGAGCGAGGACTTGCCCGTACCTGGGGGCCCGTAGAGCAGGTAACCGCGACGATAGGGGATGCCGCGGTTCGAGTACCACCGGCGTGTGGCCGGATTCAGGTAGTCGGTCACATCGTCGATCAGCTCCTGCTTGACCTTCTCGTTCAGGATCACGGTAGAGAAGGGCCGCGAAGTCCGCGCCATGCAGCGCTGCCACTGAGGCTCACTGCTTCCGCTCTTGGTTGTGCCCCGGTAAATGAGCGTCTTCGCCTCGTCGCGCTTCATATATTCCTCTCGGGCTTGGTGCAGAAGCTCCTTGAGGATCCACGGATTCCGGCCAAAGCATGAGATGCTGATCTCCTCGCGCTCGCTCACGGTCAGGAAGGCCGACTGCTGGGTGTTTTGCGTCCGCCGAAAAATGAGGATGCGGCCCTTGTACAGGAACCAGTGGCTACCGAAAGTCGGGGTGTAAGCTAGAGCCTTCTTCTTCCGGCTGTCAACCGCCTGCTCTTCTTCCTCAGCCTCCTCATCATCATCCCACCGCCATAAGTACCACGACCGGGAATTTAGATTGGTGTTCACCACCTGCGGAGAATGTCAGCTGGAACTTCTTTATGAGGCGGCCTGGGCAATCCGCAAGGAGTGGCAGGACTTACGAAGCGGCGCGCCCCTTGGGAAAAGCGCTGGTTAGCCACCCAGGCCATGAGCATATTGTAGATCTCATCGTCTGGCCGGATGTCGACGACAGACATCAGATGCGATTCCACCAGGCCTGAGAAGTACTCGCTGAAGTAGCGCCATGCGAAGGTGAGAGCGCTCAAGAGCAGGACCACGGGGATGTACACATTCAGATCGATATGCAGATATTTGTTGACGGCCAAAGCGAATGTTCCGAAGCCAGGGAAGAAAAACTCAAGAAGCGCATTTTGAGGAGCGGCTGTAGGGAGTCCCTCCCCAGTTTCTCCTGATGGTAAAGGGGGAACGGCCTCCATCGTCAGGATGCCAAAAGGTGGATGAGGGTGCGGCCGTGTAGTACTAGTGATGTCGGTGAAACTCCAAGGAGCGACAGCTTGGAGATAACGGAGGAATTCGAGAGCAGGTGATTTATTGATATTTATGGTTTAGTCGACAGTGGATGCTGCCACGGCAGGATGCTGACTGCGTTAATAAAGGAGCTGCAAGTCAATTCTGAATGATCCACCACCCGAAGACGAAGGCCGTCCTCTCCGGCCCTACGAAGTCGCCATTTATCTTCCATCTCCACAAGGCTGCCTTGGAACAAGACATGGGGGTTACGGGGGAGGCATCCGAGGACGCGAGGACTCATGCGGCTTTGTTGGTTGTGGGACTGAACACAGCCCATCGCCTCTTGCCCTTGGCTGCATTGCACCCGATGTTGCATGGCCACGTCTAGAGGTCGCCCAGCCTACGAAAGACGGCCATGGCCGACCCGGGGAAGCGGTTCCCTCCGAGTAATGGAGATGACAACGGCCACTGGCCGGCTGAGCCACACAAGCACATGCTAAAATCTTCCAGTCTCGAATTCTGTGCGGCGTATTTCCAGCGAGTGAGGATTCGTTACGGGCTGAGGACGCCTCCCCCACAACCTAAATTCACCCCGCATGTGTCATGGCCGATGTCTCTAGGACGCCAACAAGGACCCGGTTATGTCAACAACGATTGTGAATTCCTTCCCTTTCATTCATTGTAGGAATGAGGACAGACAGCTTTTCCTTTCGCTCCTCGCCGAAGCGATGAGTTTGCTCATGCGTGGAATGGGATCTACAAGAGATAAAAACTCGGTCATTGGAATGAATGGATTCTTCGGGTCTTAGGCACCACTGCGGGCCATTGGAAAGGCACTCAAGCTCAAGTGGACGTGCCAGAGATAGCTGCCTACGGTAGGTATCACACGCGCGACCAAAACGCCCAATAGAGAGGCCTCATCGGCTTAGCATCTGTGCATGGACATGAATCGATCTGCACCGCGCATGTATGTACCGCAGCATGTCAGGTAAGCGCCAATAGGTCAGAACACCGCGGACCATGAGGCGGTGAGCAGCGGACATGTACTGTATGTACTGTATGCATGGAAGGCGAGGGATCTTGAAATGTGGAGTACCTTGCTGTCCATTGCTTCCTTCGCCCATCGATCTGCCCCTATTGATACCGTAAGGTACCTTTCCTTGATTCTAGACAGCGCACAGGACTTTTTAATATTACCCCTATCTCTAGGTGGCTTCAAATTCTCCATGAGCTGCGTAGTTTGCTGCCCACACAGCGCACACTCTACTAAGGTACCTAGGTAGACTAGTGTATCCATGGATGTGTCTACCTCAGTGACAGATGCCGCTCGTCCCTATAACCCCGATCCGGCAGGCGGGGCTTTAGCGGCCAGCCTTGTGGAGCCGCCGCCGGAAGACCCGATAGTGGACTGGAACGAACGGAGGCGCCCTCCCGGAGGAGCAGTTCGTCCGCGGACCGACTGACGAATCATATCCGGCCGGCCGCCTTGTTCCGGAAACCTTCTATGTACCTATCAACCGGCATGGCCCGGATCGATCGCAGGGCTGCCTCATCTCAGTCCGTTTACACCAGGTCAGTGTGCTGAGTTGCCTTTGCTGTGGCGCGTCGCGGTGCTGATTTGGCACCAAACCGGTAAACCCTGACCACCTCATGTATGGTCACTGTTCTGTTTTTGAGCGCCAGCATATTGGGAAACCGTCGGGCATCTAAAATTGGCAGCCTAGGGGAGTCTTTTTGGGTTGGTTAGGACCGAAGCCAGGATTCGTGCATTGTGTGCTTGGTCCATCTTGAAGTAGAGACACCAAAATAGGATGCTGACTTCTATCGGTTACTCAGCACCTAGCCGCGGAGAAAGGAATGGAAGCTAGGAAGCGCCATGATCACTGCATGTGAGCATCCGCCGACGAACCGTGCAGTATAAATGTGGCACAGTTGGAGGGGTCGGCACAATTGGATTTACTCACACCACTTACCGCTCATGTTGACCGACGGCGCTGCTCAGGGAAACGAACCATACCTACCTTAAGGTGACACAACGCTATGCCTATCCGTACCTACCCGATAGACAGTGGTTAGGTCAATCGCAGGCCAGAATCGTCGGCATCGGCATCTGCATTTCCCGTGTGTGAGCGCAGCAAAAGAGAAGTCATATCTCATTATGCTAGTTACGTCTTCTGCTCATCGGAAAAAGTGAGAGTATTTTGGGAACCGAAGAACCTGGCATCCACACCAAAATCAATCATCATCCGTCCTGTTTGTCCGGACGAGCCTGGGGGGGGTGTGATAGGGGGTTGTGGTATGCGGGAACCACACAAAACCAAATCGAAACGCCAGCTGCTGAAACACCGTAGACGCCAGACCATAAGCCGTACCGTACATACAATGACGATGTATGAGACTGCACTAGGCGCAAATCATCTCTCAACCATCCACGAACACCTGAATACCGCCGCGACCGGGCACAAAATGGCCTCCGGGCGGCGGTGGTGGTGGCATACCGGCCGCTGGCGGCGGCGGCGGAGGAGGGGGGTAGCCTTGTGGCGGACTTGGTCCTGGAGTAGGGTGATGCGAATACGGCGGCATGCCGTAGTAGGGCTGGAAGGCGCCCGGTGGGGGACCCTGAGGAGGAGGCATCATCCCGGGGTGCGGGAAGGGCGCGGCGGGTTGGCCGCCGTAATCATCCACGCTTCCATCGCTGCTGCTGTCGTCGTCGTCATCCTCGTCATCCTCGACAGTGGCGCGCCGCGCCCATGTGCCGGTAGGGTTGCTGCGGTAGGATGTGCGCGAGGACCGGCCTCTCTTTGACGATCTCCGTTTGCTGCTGGAGGACGAATACGACACCGAATCCGACGAGTCGTCTTCCCAGTACCAGTACGGGGCCGTCGTTTCGACCAGGTATACCTGGCTCGTTCCGCTCGCCCATGAGAACATGGAGCCGCTCGAGCCGGTACTCCGAGTGTCGAAATCATCGTCGTAGTAGCGACGGACGCTCTTGGCCTTTCGAGGATCTCGGCAGGAGAACCAGACCAGCGCCTTGCGAGGAAAGCTGTCGATCCTGACCTCCTTGTACGAGCCAGAGCGCCGTGAGCTGGAGCCCGAGCTACCGGAGCGGACTGACATGATGGCAATAAGAAGTTGAGGACTCTAGGTCTAAATATGGGTCTCTGAGCCCAGTCTCCGACGCCTGGTGGAGCCGACAGCCTTGCTGTCTCGGCGAAAGCAAGGACTAGGAGTAGAATGCTAGGCCCACACCGACGAGGGACAATATCTGGGCCCCAATGGGAGAAGGAGGAGTTGCAGGGCGACGACACCACGGGCAAGTCCAGAGAGGTTTGGAAAGAGTAGAGAGAGAGAGAAGATCGACGGAGTCAAGAGGGGTCTCGCCCTGTAAATATGAGTAGTGCAAACGTAGGTAGCGTGCGCGAGCTCGCCATGTTAGTGCGTGGATGGGAAGACGCGCCGTATCCTGCTCTTGGTTCACCGGCGTGCAGCCGAGTCGGGCGTACCGGTGCGCCCGAGGCTGCAGGATGCATAGCTGGTTTCACCAATAATCCAGGGCTTGTTGAAATAGGCGACGAGTACCTATTCCGGCGCAGAATCGTGCAAGGCTCGGGTATCACACTATCATCAAACTTGACGCTGGAGTGCAGATCCTGTTTGCTTGATTCGTCCCAGAGCCAGAGAGCCTCATTTGTTGAGAGAGCTCACAGGTCGAGCAGATCGGAGGGTGGGTTGTCCGGCATACAAACCGGGCAACAGTTCGATTGGTCTTCCGTCTCGCAGGACCCCTCTCTCCCGCATGGTGCGTCTGCAATCACGACCTCTAAGCCACCGCCCTGCTATGCGGAGGAGCTCCCACAGGTCACGGAAAGATGCAGTGACTGCTCACTACATCACAACTTGGCGGTCAGGATGCCAGTACCCGTCCGAAGCCGTCTTGTGTATTCCGTACACGGCCACTATGAGGAAGTTCGATGCGCAGGGACACGGTTTCCAGATACGGAGATGCCAGTGAGGATAGCTGCTAAAGGCCCAGCGGGACATAGTAGCACTCTTTAAACGTCGCGCGATTCGGCCCGGAACAACCGGGGAGACATTCACTTCTCAGCAACGGAATAAACGAGGCGAATCAACAGTCAGTCTATTGAATCCAGTGGTGTTAACCTCAGCCTCACGTAAGAGGGACTTGGCACCCCACGGTTCGCCCTGGACTGTTGAAAGGCGGCAGGTCTTCTGCGATGGAGGCGAGTTTCTGAAGTGAGGCTGCGAGACTAAGCCGAACTGCTAGATCTGGGCTGGGGATCACGGATTCGAGGGTTCATGATGGTGGGTAGGAAGAAGCCAACGGGGCTGTCGGTCGGAATGACGGTTGGCGTCCAACCATTTTGGGCACTTTCGGTACGACGCAACGTGATGACTCGGGGATGAGAAGCGCGCGGAGGAAATTGTGGGGCTGCGGTACATACCTGAGCGAGCTTAGTTAAGGAGCTTGGAACGAATTCTCTGCCCATCATCGGCATGCCGAACCATTACTGTTCCAATAGAGACGCGGGACCGTGCTGATACATTACCCATTTTTACCATGAGGAGGTTAGAAAATCGAATGACCAACAAATACGAATATCTTCAACTGAGCCAACCTGAACTCATGCTGTCCTTAAAGTGGGTCCAACGTTAATACAGTACTATATAAAACACTGGAATGCAACTGCCGAGGAGCCTGAGTTAGTCATTGCGCACACCTAGTGCGGGCATGACCGGTATCTTCCGCCCAGAAAACATAGTCCCTGAGAATCGCTCACTTGGTTCAGTGAATCGACAATGGAGTTGTGTAGAGGTCGCTCTCGTGTGTACTCGTTTCCTGCTCGAATGGAAGCGGAATATCGAGGCTCAGAAAGACATGAAGTATCCCCACCACAAGAGCACTGGCAGTACACTGTACTGTTGATTACGACTTCACGTACCTAGGTAGCCTGCATTCTCTGCTGTGGAGGCTCAGGTCAGTATCAGCTGCAGGGAGGTCCACACAACGACCAAAGACCAACTGGAGCTGGTGATTCGAACATGCACCCCGCGATCTTGAATTTCGCTCACCATGGTTGAAGCGCGTGCTAGCGAGCTGCTAGATCAGAGTTGTCATATCTCCAGGATTACAATGCACAGGGAAGCTTTGGTTCGATCAGTCGGGGTCTTCGTCCGGCACAATCCGTTTCCCGTCACGTTCAAGAGGCTGGCCATTACGACAGACAGCAGTGTTCCGATAGTCCTCGACTTCCCTACCTACTGACTCCTCGGCATTCTATCGCTTGTGGGAGACCAAATGCTCTCTACATGTGTAGTGTATGTACGATAGTGGGCCTAAGCATGCTCGTCCTCCGATTCCATTATATATCTCAAATATGCTGGGCGGTAGACTTAAATCACCGGCAAATCCCATGGGTGGAAGATAATACTACCGCATTGCCGGTCGTATATTAGCAGACACCTACTCTAGTGAGACGTTGCTTTTCTTTCACCGCACCACTACCAGACTACAACATGGTACAACATCGAAGGATAAATACCGTACTAACTTAACAGTTAACGCATTTGTAAGAGACGACCTACGAGGGCGTATTTCGAGTCGTGCGATGTGCATAGCTCTTCGGTCTCACTTGAGACTACGCAACAGAACTTGGCCGCAGAACCGAATCCCCTCGCGGGCCCTCTGAGCGGCGCTTGATGAACGGCCCCGATTGTCGAATGCAGCACGATTAGAGGACAGTTACGAAATCGTACGAGCGTGGACTACAGCATTCGGTATACGGTTCAGCTATGGTACACTACTATATAGTTATGTAGTATGTATTCCGTACCTTCGTAGGGTCTGGGTCTACCCTCCCACGTGCCTCCGGACCAAGATGTTGAATGGCAGCTCTCGGCACTGGACACCCTCTCCCCACCAAGCGCCATGTTTTTTGATCCCTTGTTGCCGCATGGTCGCTGCGCCAAGTGCCCCAGGATGGCTCCGCTTAGGCAATGGGGCCGAAAACTAGACCCACTATTTAGCAGCTCCAGCCAATGACAGCGTAGTCTGCAGCCCCCTTGCCGAGTCCGAAACCAATCGAGACTCTTGTCCCTGAATGTCCGCGACTCTCTCAATTAAGGTTCCGTGCACCTCATCTGGCTGTTTCCCGTGCCTTGGCCGGAGTGAGATTCTTGCATGCGCTGCGGAGGTTCAGCGCTGATGCGTGCCCATTTCAGCCGAAGCACGAATTTCCTGCCAAGTATCCGTATCCCCTGCACCTCCCAAATTCGCGCTCGAAATTCCGAACTAGAACTCTCCGGAGCGGACGAGCGGACGAGCGACGACTCCCGGTAGAGCACTCGTAGACAGTGTCCCCCTGTTCACGAGCGAGAACGGGTAGCACAGGGCGTCGATGATTGAGGAGGAAGCGGCTGGCCGACAGTGAAGAGTTGGCGGCCCGACGGCCTATTCTCTGGAGGGGAACAGTCATTGGGGTAGACTCCGTGTGGTCCGGACATGGCGCCGACGAACGATAAGCCTAGCGACCTGGAGCAGAGGGTGTCGACAAGGACTTCGGTACGGATATCCCTGGGGTCCCTGGATGAAGACTATGAGCTCGCCGCCGGGGGCATGGTCGCCGATGGGTTTCGGCCAACGTATGCAACGAACGGGACGGAACCATCTACACCCTCCCTCGCCTCGGGCTCATCCACCATCGTTGGCGAGGACAGCCCGGGGCCAACGTCGCGGGCCGCCCAACGCCCGAGTACGCCCAAATTCCAGCTAGTTCTGAACTCGTCGTCGCGCCAGGAGCATACAAGATTGACGCGGCAAGCGACAAACTCGACCGAGTCGACCGTGTACCACCCCTCCGACAGCCCATACCAAGGGCCGTCCGCGCCATCGCATCCCTACCAGATGTATCCGCAGAATGTGAGGCTCGCGCGAACATTGAGCACGACAACGACAATAACGACAACAGCCTCGGTTTCATCGTATAGCGGGCCGAGAGGCCCGAGCCATCCATACAGCCTCTACCCCCAAACTGACGGTATCGAGTCATCTGCGACTCCGGCACCGCCGATCCCGCTTGGCTTCCACGGCCTCCCCGATCAGTACCAGCGACGGATTGGACCCGAGGGAGAAGATGTTGCCGACATCATTGGCCCCGATGGTCATACGGAACAGCTACCCCCATACACCAGGTACCCGGACGAGGCATACCTCCGCAAGGCCGCTGCGGTGGAGGGCATCCCTGATGTTGTGCGTGGAGTGGCCACGCCCCTTTCTGCCGTCGTCACCGCACCTGCATCCGCCGCTCTCACTATCCCTGGGGCTGGAGGCATTGGATTGGCCACCAGGAATCCGGAGTTTGAATCGACAGAGGATTTCGGCTCCCCGAGGTCGCGGCACTCGACGCGTAGCTTCGCCTCTGACGATAGCGTACGGCGACTTAACACGGATATTGGGGAGATCTCGGAGAAGAGAAAGCCACTGAAGAAATGGCAAGTCTGGATGACTCGAAAGGCTTGTCGTGTGGTTCCCTACTGGGCCTTGTGTCTGGCGGGGACCATGCTGCTCATTATGACCGTAGTATTAGGCGTTGTGATTGGCGTCGTTCTGGATAAGGATGACAGACCGCCGCGCAAGAAGCCAGATTGGTAAGCGTTGATGTTCCTTGTCCATCGCGGTACACGCCAGGGTTACTGACGCCAGCAGGGAACCCACATTTGACGTCTCGCCCATCCCTACGCCACCGCCGGACCTCCAGCCCCTCCCTACGGGAACTTTCGGCATGCCGCTCATGACAAACCGCGTGTCGAGCACGTGCTTCCAGGATCCCACTCTATCGCAAGCCTGGAAGTGCAATCAGGTCATCTCCGGCCTCCAGTTGGCCGTTCTCAAGCACGACCGTGACTATCTAGCCTCCCTGGACTGCAACCATTCACTCACATTGATGAACAACGTGTATGCCTACGGGCAGCAGCCTCCGCTAATACAGAAGTCCGTTGCCCTCGAGTTGGTGGAGGACAAATTCGAACAGCACCGCGGGCCCGCCTGGTTCAAGGTCTTATCGTACAACAAAACCGTCATTTTGCCAGAAGGGCTGCTCAATGCGTCCGGCAGCTCTCAGCAGCAGGCTCGCCACGTTGCGTCTATCAGCGCTGGGATATCCAACTTCAAGCGCAAAGGGGTTGCCCAGCCGGGCGAGAAGCCTTGGATTTGCAACTGGCCAAACACCTATCTCGAGCTGTTCATCTTCCCCCAGCAGAACTCGAGTTACTCGAACTGGCCCAACCTGACAGAGACGTTGGCGACATCATCCTCCACAGAGACGCCTTCGACATCATCCTCAACCACGTCATCCACGACATCAGGCCCAAGTCCGACGCCAACCTCTAGCGAAGGGTCGTACGGTGACGACCCATTTCCCGACGGCGGAACTGAACAATCGGCACCTGGAGGAATCGACACTGTGTTCGCCACCGGCTTCCCATCCGGCGGACACAAGAACAACTGGATCCGAGGGGCGGGGCACTCACCAGAGTCCACGTCGTCGTGGTCGTCAACGGAATCCACCACGACGTTCACGACATCCACGATCACCGAGACCTCGTCCTTCACCGCTACGACGCCAGGACCCTTCGGCCCGATCGACACGGGCGACAGCGTGCCCCTCCCCCCACCGCCGTATCCCAAGGTTGTCAAGCTGGAGGAGCGCCGTGTGTCGACGTCCGGCGCGCCCATGGCGCAGTGCACGCAGGTGGAGATCCAGGGTCCGGGCCAAGAGGCCAGGATCGTGCGTCATCACGATGGGAGGCCCGTGGTCGTTGACCTGGTTGAGACAGATACATTCATGCCGGGGCCGCTGCCGTCGACTAAGGACCTCACTAAGCGGTCCTCGTCCTCGTCGTCGTTCGCCGTTGAAGAGGAGAGGCTACAGGGGATGGTTCTTCCCAGAGGAGGTGGCGGAGCACCTGTGCCGGATATCACTCCGTGTGGATGCATCTGGTATCTGACGTAGCATGTCATTCTGGAGGCTTCGCTATGTCTTCCTTTCGAATGTGTGGGTAGTGGTTCGGGTTTCCGGATTCGGGTATCGGCATCAAAAAAAAGAGTATCGGCTGCAACCCCGTCTTATTCGGGCTGTTTCGGAGTTAGGGGAGGTACTATATCCATGAGATCTTTGCACTTTTGGTGTGGCGTTTTGGGGGATCAGATATAGGCCTGGGCGCAGGAGCAATGGAGGAGGCTATTAGTACCTACTGCCTACCTATGTTGCGCGTATATCATGTCATGGGCATGGATGGTCATTTGTCTCGTGTGAATAAGGGAGGAATGGCCTTGGCGATTCTGATAACGAATCGTATGATAGCTGGGCAATGGCGGCAAGCAGTTCGTTGTATGAATTGACGACAAGTCGGATTGGGAATGCATGATAGTGACCAGGTTACTTAGCCTCTGTTTCTCTGGGCGTTCCGAGGGAAAAAGGGGGGTTCCGGCTTTGGATGTACACGCCATGGGCTGTAGTTCTGATGCATCCATACTCCAAGTTCATAGTACTGCCGATGTTGCGTGATTGCGCCGAATATTGGACTACTAAGATACTGCTACAGTTCCCTTTCTGCGTCCATCTCCTGAGAATTAGGTACCTGTCTGTCGGTCTTGTGTCAGTAGGTACCTACAGACTTGGCACTGGCCGCCGACCCCCTACGCCGGACGAGTCGTACGCGGCCATGAACCGCAGAAGCACCTCCTCGTTGTTTTCCTTGGCCACCATGCACAGACCGAAGGGTCGGCCGTTGTATCGCAGCTGCCCCAGCGGCGCGATAGCGATGGGATAACCTGCTGCCGCGGCGTGGATGCAGAGCGAACAGTCTCCCGGCGCGATGATGACGTCCACCGCCTCGTTGTCAAAGGCTTGGTCGAGAATGCGACGGCCAGCCGCCCGGAGGCCTCGTTTGAGAACCTCAATGTGCGCGGCAGCTTCTGTGTTGTTGAGGGCTTTGATCAGGTCGTCTTGGTTGGTATACGCTTTTATTAGGATTTTTCTGAAGAGTTAGACTGGCCCCAGTTACGATGGATGGATGGATGACTTGTAGGCGAGAGGGGCAGGAGGACGTACGTGATGGAAGGCAGTTGTCTTTATGGGCGTCGTTGAATGCCACGATGTCGGCTAGTGTTCGCACAGGGCTTTGGTCGAATGCGCTGAGGAATCGGGGAATGCAGATGTTTTTGAATTCCCAGACTTACTACTCGTTAGCATTCTCTGTAGTAAATCTATCTGGTAGTTACCGCTGCCGTCGGCGCCGTGGCGGAGAGACGCTTACAAGCAATGGGCATAATGGCATCCATGCCATCAACTGTTAGCTCGCTGGCATCGACCAGGTGAATGGGATACTTGACAGCACAACCGAGTGCCTCAAGCTTCGATGCGACAGCTTCGTACTCCGCCTTCTGGGAAAGGGAAAGTCAATATCACCAATCATAGTACTACTAGTAGTAGTCATAGAAAGGGCTCACCATCTGCTCAGCAGTACCCTCATGCTGCCGACACGTCTCCTCAGCCATCTTCCACACGTCCGGGTCCAGGAAGCCCACTGCCAAGCCCTCCCAGGTCCCCAGTCCCGCGCGGGAGAACGATCGGCCGAGCAGAATCTCGGCCATTACCAAAACATCCTCCGCGCACTTCGCCATAGGCCCGGGACTGTCAAAGAAATCCGTCAGGGTGAATAAGCCGCCAACATCTTGGACGCCCACCGTCGGCTTGAGCGCATAGAGACCCGCCCGGACGGCAGGTGTGACGATGGATCCGATGGTCTCGGTGCCCATTGCCAGAGGGCTGAAGCCCGCCGCAACGGCAACGGCGGAGCCGGTAGAGGAGCCTCCTGGGTTCTAAGTGACTCAGTAAGTACGAGCAGATAGCCCATCCTTCTTTGGTAAAACGACCAAAACCTGACTCCTTGGCTGAGGATGCCTCACTCACCGTGTGCCCTAGGAGTGTCTCGTCTTCTGCGATGGGTCCGACATACGGCGACACGGTCTGGCCGCCGGCTGAGGACCATCCGGGAGTCATCCCGGCCATCTTCATACCTGCAAACTCCTGCGAGCAGAGATCGTCTTTCCTTTAAGTCATCTCTCGTCCCTCTTCCCTTAGTGGGCACACAGTCGCAGGATTACGCACCGTCATATTCGTCTTGCCGAGTATGATCATCCCTTGGTCAAGCAGCCGCTGCGCGATGGCCGAGTTGGCGCTCGCCCTGGCGCCCACCAGCGCGCGCGAGCCCGCCGTGGTACCTATGCCGAGCTCGGAGCCGGCGGTAATGAAGCTGTCCTTCAGCACGACCGGAATCCCGTGCAGCGGGCCTCGTGCGCGGCCCCGGCGTCGTTCCTCGTCCCGGTCTGCCGCGATCGCAAGCAGCAACTCGCGGGGCGCGACCGAGATGAAGGCGTGCAGCTTGTGCTCGTGTCGCTCGATCTGGGAGAGATGTGCGAGTACGATCTGCACACTGCTGGTTTTGCCGGCTTCTAGGAGATGCCTGAGATCCGCCGCGGTGCTTGTGAGGACGTCTAACTGCATTGCTGTAGGGCTGGAAAGGAGGGGATTGTAGAGTTCAGTTTTCAATCTGATTGAACTGGTTCCAGATACTGTGAATAGGTTTGTATTTATATGAGAACTATAGGCAGCAATGTTGGCGGCCTGTTCTCAATGTCACCCCCCGGCCGCACTCGAGACGCGTACGCATGCATACAGCCATAACTTGGTTGTTGCTTGGTGCCTCCTGTATTGTCGACCTCTTAACCAGCCTGGAATTGTAATGCGAAAGTGTGTCGTTAATGTTTCTATCAGAGTGTCAAATGAAGTAGCACACTGAGCCTTTCTTGGGGTGAACTACTAATACACTACTAAGCTAGTAGTTTGTACGCGTGGTGATTGTCTTACGCAGCAAGGGGTTTGATCTATATGAAGAATGAAGATTGTATCTCCTAAGTACGTACATAACCTGATTGTAGTCATGTTCAATACCTACTGCCGGAAGCTGTTATATATACGCAAGACCTGTCAACTGCGATCTGTACCATAGTAACCTACGGTATAGAGATCAGAACTTGAAGCTTGATTGAAATCAAGATTCAAGAATTCGAGGTCCATTGATATCTAATTCTACCATCCATCGGCCCTCTGCTCATTCCTGCGTCAGTCAACAACATATTATGAGCTTGTTTAGATAGGAACTCCATACTTGAACAAACAAACTTCGCGACAGGTGCTGTGAGAGAGAACTCAGATCGGAGCACAGACGTAATAATCGCCACCGTCAATGACGCGTGGAGCAGAGTCCGAGTCATACATAGCGGAATCATCAGACCACAGTTTATTTATGGGTTTTACCATAGGCTCTTCCACTTGCCATTGCTCTCTAACTCCCCATGCCTTTCCTTTATCAGCTCAAAGTACCTTATTGAAATAGCGGTCGCGTCATCCCCAATGCTCAGTTTAATAACCGCCAGATTCCGTTGCCTCGCCATCCCAGCACCCGGTCGCCCCCCTTCTTGATGAGCGGGGAAGGAGTCGACCAGTTCGCCACTTATTTTGCCCACCTTCATCCTATGGACAACACCGAGTCCAATGCATCAAGAATCGTGGCTTCTATGTCGGGTTTGGCGGCAATGTCCCTCGCCTTCATGACGCTGCGGCTGTCCTGCAAGAAACACTACGGAAAGATAATCGGCTGGGATGATTACATCCTGGTATGCTCATGGGTAGTACATACAATCGATACACGGGGGACTCCTCCGTTCACCTGTCACTGCCTATACCCCTTAGAGCATGCTAGTATTGACTGACCTAATGGATTTATTTGGTGCTACCAGATATTTCTCGCTGCGTATGTCGCGCTCTCCATCGCGTCGACGAACTACGGCGTCGGGCGACACCTCGAAACGCTCGGTCCTGACGAGCTCACCGCGTCGGGGAGGCTGCTCTACGTCGGAGAGTTCTTCGCCATCATCGCCGTGGCAGTCAGCAAGACCTCCTTCGTCGTCACGCTCTTCCGTTTCGCCAACGAGCGGTGGCACAGGATCCTGCTCTGGAGCGTGCTCGCGACGGTCAATCTGGTCATGTGGTCGTGTGCCGCCCTGCTGCTCGCCCAATGCCAACCGGCCGAGAAGCTGTGGAACTCGGCTGTGGATGGTCGCTGCTTGCCGCCCCGGTTCTACATCTTTTACTCCGTTTTCGCCGGCGGTAGGTGCTGTGCCCCGTCTACAGCCTTGGTTCTTAGCTTCTCTTTTTGAACTCTTTCTTTAGCTAATCAAGAAGTAGCCTGGTCCGCTGCGATGGATCTCGTCCTGGCCATCTTCCCGTGGTTCTTGCTCTTGCCCATGAGAGGCATCAAATGGGTCGAGAAGATTGGCGTCGGCATCGCGATGAGTCTCGGTGTCTTGTGCGTGATCAAAGCCGAAGCTGTGTTCCCTTTCTGGCTTCATGGGCATCACGTACTTGCGTACTAATCTGATTGAATGTGATGTGTGTTACCAGTGCCGCCACTACCGGCGTCGTCAAGACGATTATGCTTCGACGGGTTCCGCCTCATTCGGACTTTACCTGTGAGCCTTAACCTTCGGGCTTTCTAAGCATCGACCTAAGCTGATTGCAATAAGATATCTCCGCAGACCTCCTCATCTGGGCCGCCGCGGAATGCGCCGTGATCATCAGCGCCGCTTCAATCCCGTTCTACCGTTCAATATTCAAATCGATTAGGGAGAGGACCTGTCCGAGCAGGGGCGATGATGCCTCGGGCTTCGAGATGGACCTCCAAGTTGTCCGACCGGGGGAAGGCAGCCTGGGTGTTCAGAGTTCCCGCGACATAACGGGGAATGCGGCCAGGGATAGCGGTTTTACAATCAGTACCGGAACGAGGAGTAATGAGATTATATCTAACACTGTGGGTAACCATGTCCCGCAGCACAAGGTCAACAAGGGCGAGGACAGACCATATTAAAATACAGTCTTTTATGGGGTAGCGACTTTCTGAGTTATCTGGCGAGTTGGAGGTAAGACCAGCTGCTTCTGCCGTCACGGTGGTTTCAGCGTAATAATTTCTAAGGCACGGGAACCATAAGTATGCGAATCTGAATCTGCAATATTGAGTGACCTGCCGGAAGAGCATGCAGTGTGGTGATCAATGGACTCTCGAGTTACATTGATATTCCTCTTCCAGCGACCCTACTGCCAACCCTGCCAGTAAGGGGCCGAGGGCTTGGGTATCACTGCAGCAAGCTGAGACAAGAGTAGTGCATGGTTATCTTACCTTACCGTATTTCTGCATACGGTCACCCCCCGCACGAGATATCCTATTCTTCGCCTGAATACCTTAACCCCTTTCCCCAATCGTACACCAACCCAACTGGTCAAGTTGACTAGGTACTTGCAGATACTTCCACGCCTTAATAAACCACGGTCAAAATGGCCGCTGACAAGGTCCCATTCCCCAAGGCCGATGAACTGATTAGCAACCTGTCCGATCATGCTATTCATGTTGGCGCTGCCAGCCATCTCGGCGAGGAGCTCTCCTGCGCAGTATTGGACGAACTGTATCCGCACCTCGACTTCTTCGCTCGCAAGTCGAGCCACAACATCGACCCCATCCACAAACAGCTCCAGAAGGGCCGCAAGATAGTTCTCACGGAAGACCCGGGTCTGCACCTGGTCTGGAATAAGGGTGTCGTCTACATCAAGCCGCTACCGCACTACCTGCTCAGCCACTCCTTCTGGAACGAGCATCTCAGCCTCGGAAGCCCGCACCGAGCTGAGGTGCTGGGATTCGTGCGGTCTTACACGCGGCTCATCCGTCATCACTCCGACTTCATCCTAGCCCAGGAGGCGAAACTCATCCCAATACTATCATCATCATCATCATCATCATCATCATCATCATCATCACTGTTATCATCACCGTCTTCTTCACACGCCGCCCAACCGACAGGAGAGATGACCTATCCCTCACTCTCAACCTTCCTCCGGCACTTCTCCGACATCACCGAAGCCCAAGTATCTCCCAGATGGCGCTTCGGCCAACTCCGCCTGGCCTGGCTGAACTGGGCCGTCCGACTATTCCAGCCGAGGGCCGCGGCGGAGAGGGGAAGTTTCCTGCACAGGCTGTATTACGAGCCGCCGTACTGGCAGACAACGCAGTTCCTGAACGAGTTCGCCGCGCCGTTGGTGTTTCTGTTCGCGACGCTGTCCTTGATCTTGTCTGCTATGCAGGTCGTGCTCGCTGCCACGAGTAGTGGTGGTGCTGCCGAGGGTGTTGGTGGTCGGTGGGACGTCTTCGTGGCTGTGAGCGCGTGGTTCTCGGTTGCTATTATTATGGTTATTGTGGGTTTGTTTGTCGGGCTCGCGGGGATCGCGGTTATTGTCTGGTTATGGCAATTCCAGTATGGGTATCAGTCGTGGAGGCGGAGTCGCGCAGAGTTTGAGGCGCCGAATGTGGAGAGAAGAGGAGACGGAGGAACTCGAGAGCAGGTCGTCGTGAAGCGGGCATCTGGCTGATTTCGGGGGTTTATCAAGAGCACTCTGCCGCTTGGTGCCTTGGGCGGGTATAAGGGCGCGGCCGATAATAAAGGGGTTTCGCGACGTGCGGAGGACGGGGTCCTCGTCGACGGTCTACATTCCGGTCAGCCAGCGGCGTGAAGCCCCCTGCCGGGAGTCATGTCCCTTCCAAGTAAACGCCTGGCGGAAGTGCCTCAGGAACTTCTCGAAGTTTGGATCATCCGACGACCGGAACTTATTAAGTCCCCGGTGGTCGGTGTCGAGCAGCACATCCTTGGCGTAGCGGAGCGTTCCGGACTTGATGTTAACTGTCTGTTTACCGTGTTAGCAAAGTTAACGCACACCATTTATTTGAAGAAATTACCCACCGGGCTCAGTGACAGTTTTCCAACGTGCTCAGGCCGCATTTCCAGAAAGTTGCATATGTACGGTGCCGTATAGTCGCGATTTGCGCCAGGCCTTGCGTATGCCTCGTAGAACTCGTTATCAAGGTTGTGAACGGCCAGGCTTCCCTCAGCCATGTATTCCAGCATGGTTGTTGAGGACCCGCGCCAGTACGCTGTGCAGGCTAGGATGGAAGCAACAAATGCGGCTCTGGTACCGTAGTGTGGGACTCCGAGAAAGAGGATGCCCCTCGTCATTTCAGCAATGTGTTTTGATACGGTATTGGCGAGGACCAGGCTCTGGGAGGCCTTGTTAGCCTCATGGTTCAAGGAGAGGAGGACCTTTGAAGGGAGGGTGTACCCTTTTCAGGAGCAATCCACCAAAACTGTGGGCAATGAAGATAATGGGACGGTGTTTCTGGCTGCTGTCAGCGACTGAATCGAAAGACAGGGCGCTATGTGTGCCCACATGATGCAGATGCTCGATATCATCTAGCATCATCTTTGCCACGACATCGAAATCAACCTCAGGCGAGTGAGAGTCCCATCTCGTCTGGTGATTGACCATGATTACCCTTATCCTCGAGAGTCCTTCTTGCTGGGGAAGCAGGTCTCGCAGCCAATAGACTTCCGTCCCGTTGCCAACGTATCGCCAAGCGCTCGATGGGTTTGACCCAAGTCCGTGTATCGCGAAAACACTGGTGGTGTGAGTTTAACAGGAACAAGAGAAAGCAGGGACGCAGGTTGAGCCTACTCGACAGCAGGATCGCTGGGCTCGTAGAGAACCTCAAAAGACCTGAAGGGGGGATGCTCTGAATACTTGATCCAAGCATCCATGAGTGTTGGAACAAATATCTGGAGGGGGCTGAGCATTGCACACCAGGCCAGCAGCATTATAAAACAAGAAACCTTGACGAACCCCACGACCAACTTGACGACTAGTCCCCTAACGCTGCGGATGGGTTTGGGACCGGATCGTCCGTTTCTCTTTCCGGGAAAGATAAAGACAACATAGGCCCAAAGTAACGAGCTGCTGACTGACACCACCTTGTAATAGAAATTTCCACCGAAGAAAAGAGATACCAGGGCTATACGAGATGCGTAAGTCGCAAAGCGCTCCGTTCCATATTCACTGTCATGGCTCTCAGTGCTCTCCGCCTCTGGATTTCTCCCCCTTGCACGGCCCCTCGGACGGCCGACATTGCGGTTGATTATGCTGGAGTCGTCACCCGACTCCTCACCTGCGTTCGCGGATTCTGTTTGAAGATCGGGTGATGACGACGGTAGTAGTAGGAATCGGAGAGCACGGGATTTCGGGAGAGGCTCTTGATGTCGGTCTGGCGACAGGGACGGGGAGCTCTTGCGCATGCGGCTAGCCCGTCGTAGTGACCGGTAGTCGGCTTTCGGGTCGATCCGTTTCTGGGAAGTAGAAAACAATACCGGACCAAAAAGTGCGCGTGGCGGCGGCGCCCCTTTTTGACTTCGAGGTCGAGAGGAGTCGTGCTTGGTCGACTCGTGGGGGCTGTCGAGGGTCGACTGGGCCTGGAGGCGGCCCAATGTGATTTTAGCAAACGGGCTCATCGCTGCAAATACCTAGTGTAAGCTAACGAGACCAAAGGCACAGGATACACCACTAATGGATATTATGCTCCCCTGACACGGGGTAACAAGATGCGTTTTGGGCTGGGGCGGGGATTGTCACGAATAGTAACGTTGGCCTACGATCAACCTCCGCGGGCTTGGACTGGTACCAGTCCCAGTCCATACTCTCGGAAGTTCGACGAGCCATGAGATCCTGTCGCTTGGAAGCAGCGTTTCAAGTAGCTTGGGCAGCGCGTTCACACGAGGTTGAAGCAACGATAGGCGAGAAATGATGATTGGGGTTGTGCAAGAGGCTCTTATGGCTTCAAGTTCTGATGAGTCCCACTTCATGTCAGCTCAGCAATATGAACCGAACAAGCCCGAGATTCGTACATGCTTACCTTACGGAGAAACCTATTGGGACTTCGCTACCTGCCTGGCGCGTCCAGCAACCGCCCGAATCTCCGGTCTGTAAAGGATGTGTGGGTGGCTCTTGAGCCAATGAACTAACCTGGAAGGGGTTCCGCCGCCCATAGCTGGACTCCGCGGCACCACTTGCTTCCAACGCAGAGTCGCGCTCTCGGCATCGTCTAATGACACCTCCTACCTAGGTAGGTTTCAGTTAAGTTATCCTCATATTCTGGCGGAGCTCGACTCGGAAGACAAAAAGGCAAGCGTCGTACTCGAGCTGGGTAAATTGACAGCAGATCTCTCTACGGGTAGGCAGAGCGCTAACCTGAGTACGCATCTCATGCCTTGGACGAAGCGAGTCGCCACTGTATCGTAACGGTAACACAAGTGCTGCACAACGCATGCATGAGGGAATTCGGTTGGAAAACTTATCTGGATATCGCGAACTATCAACAAATGACATTACGCCGAAGCATGCTGCTAGCCCATTGTCGTAAAGGTATGTCCTTATGGCGAGCGGACAATCCGTATTTAAGCTCCAGCTTGTAAAGATCCTAGGATCTAGCGTTGTAGCGTTGCTCCACCCCCCAAAAGGGTTGATGGCACCAAGTCCGCTTTTCAAATCCCGGCGTCCTACTCGTCATCCTCGGAAGGTAGACGACCAAGCGCATTCCCAGAGCGGATATTGCTCTCAGCACCACGGGACGTTGCTTCCTGGGGGCCAGACACGCCGGACCGAGCTTCATCCACGGGGTCATTTGAGTTCCGGCAACAAGCCGGGGCAATTTGTCCTGTGGTGCGCAAGTCCTCTTCAGCCGGACCCTAACCTTCACGCAAGGTTGATCTCGTGGTTGTGCATCCTAACCGCCCCCAGCTAGATCCTTCCCCAAGCCATCCAGGAAAGTCTCCGTCAGTTTGTTCGCCTTCCGCTCGGCGAGTTCTTTCCGTCTCGCCTCGATCTCCATCTTCCTCCTCTTCTTCTGCTCCTCCCTTTCTTCTCTTAGTCGCACCGTTCTGACTCGTTCTTCTTCCAACGCTTTCATCTCCTCTTCCCTCCTCTTCTCCTCTTGGCTGAACTTGTAGAATCCAACCCCCTTGGTCCGAATCTCCTTGTCCGCCTGGTAGTGCGTTGGATCTGGCGGCGTCGGACTCCGGTCGCGCTTGCGCGCCAATGTCTCCATGATCTCCAAGTCCTGCGCCGCGAAAGCTGCCGCCTGCACCGCGTCGCCGATGATGAGCTCCTCGGGAGCTTTGGGGCGGGCCGACATGTGCTCGAGTTCGGTCGCAGATGCTGCGGCGCGGGCAGAACGCCTTTCTAGGCGGAGGATTTGGGCGCGAGTGAGATGTCGGACACGGCCGAATTCGTCCGTGTATTCGTGTAGCGTCGTGTCGATGTTGTCTTCCTCTGCAGAGGCTTCGGAGTCTGAGGATGTCAAGGAGGGTGAGGCGGGTTTGTTCGATTGCGATTCGGCCCACTTTCGGTCGAAATCAACCAAACCGATCTCGCGCCCGATATAATCGCCTCGTTGCATTGCGGCGTAGAGGCGCGCCTTGGACTCCATTCTGCGGCGCGCGAATTCGAGCTCCGCTTTGCTCTGTTCTGTGCCGAGAGGAGATTTGAGGGTAAGTTTGTTGCCATCCTTGGCTTCTGCACGGGAAGATTCTCTGCGCTTGATTCTGACGTTGGATAGCTCGTCTGTCTTCAGTTTCGACGGGCGGGTTCGACCGGTGGTGCTTGTGGCTGATGAATTTCCTGCCAATGCCTTGTTGATTTCCGCGACGCCAAGCAGAGAGTTTATGTTCGAAGCAAAGTCTGAAGCTCCTGAGAAAGCCATTCCCTTCTTTGGCTTCTTGTGCGCTGCATCGTCAAGAACTTCGGCTTTCCGTTTGGCGCTGAGGGGAACAGCCGCCTCCTTGGCTTGACCCATATTACTAGTTGGCGCGTGCTGTCCGTGCAAGTGTTGATGTTGGGACTGTATCTGCATAGGAGGATTGAAATGCCGTGAAGCGAAACAAAAGTGTTTGGTATCGTCCTTCGTTGAGATGTCGGGTGTCCTGGAGATTCGAGAGTTGCGGAATTGAAACGGAGAAGCACCCGGGCACCCGGGCCCAAGGCTCGAGCAAGGGTGCCGTTTGGTTTGACCCACACCAGCTGCATGTGTGGGGGCAGTCCAGGCCTGGAACAGTGGAACCTGCCACCTACCCTCGCAAATCAACGGTGATAATCACCACCTCCATGGTACCGTAAAAACTCGCGAAATTGGCAAATGCTACGTGGTGTCGCCGGGGTGCGATGCGCGGGATCCTATAGGTGGGCTCCAGCCTTCCATCCTGCGCACGGTTGTCGAGTCGGCCTCACGTCACGTGCCTCAGCGTCAAAAGAGCGCGAGCGTCGAGGCCGGGCATGATCTGACCGATCAAACCCCACACATGAACCCTTGGAGCCCCACGTAGCATTTGCCATTTTCGCGAGTTTGTACGGTATGCATCCCTGATTCTCCGTATCGCAAACGCATCCTCTGTCCACTTTGCTTCACAAGTCGTAATTCTCGCTTATTTGAACCTCAACCCGATGGAAAGTCAGCTCGCTGAATCTGCCACATTGTCTCGGACAACCAGCGAGCTGACGTGACTAGCTTGAGACGGATCTCGACCGCAACATCGTTGTCGCAAACATTCGCTGCACACACCACCATTATCGGCATCACGGCTGATGTCGGAAAGCCATCTGTTATCGCCTACTGCAGTGGCGTCAGCTTCCGGTGACCATTAGCCTCTCGGACTCCCAGCTCTACAGACCTCAACAACATGGCCAACTACGCTTCAGACATCGCCAACTGGTATGGGTGGATTACCGAGCTGAGCGTCATCCCTAGCGAATACCGATATGTTATTCGCATGATATCCAGCTTCTTTGTGAGTCCACCGCCAATGCCTTCCAGAGTGCTTTACACTAGGGACTGCAGCTGATTGCTCAGATTACTCTTGGCCTGCTGCCCATCGTGCCAATCGCCTTGCTGGTCATCTACGACGTGGTTTTGTGGCTATGGAGACATGCTGCTGCAAGCCGGCGTGCACAGTCCATAATGCAGACGGACGGGATCCACGCAAAACCGCGACCACCGTCAACTGACATCATTGCTTCGACTAGCGTGCCCGGGGTTAAGAAGACGAACCAGCATTGACGCTCAACGACACGGGCGTGGTCAGACACACACACTGTCGGGAAGGGCGTATGTCACTGCATGGCATTCTGCGTTTGATTCAATTGATGTTTTGACTTATGTTTAGCGGTGGCGACATTGGGACTAAGCGATCTGAGAAAGCACCTTTAGGAGGTCGCTGGTCACGCCCATTGCGGTCACTTCGCCGCCGGCCCCAGCGCCCTGGATGATCAGCGGGTTGCTTCCATACCGTTTAGTGTAGAAGCTAATGATGTTATCGCTGCCCTTGAGCGCCGCAATGGGGTGTGATAGATCAAACTTCTCGAGCCCGACCTTGACCTGCTTCGTGGCCACATCAATGCTGCCCACAAACCGCACCACCTTGCCTTCCTTCTCAGCCTCCGCTTTCGTCTCTTCCATCTGCGCATCAAAGACCGGCAGCTTTTCCAGAAACTCGTCCCCGCTAGCCACCGTCTCCAGCTCCTTGGGGATCAGACTCTGCACGGGAAATGACGTCGGAGACTCGACCGGCAGCCCCGCCAGCCGCGCGAGAATGGTCAGCTTCCGTGCGACATCCAGGCCGTTCAGGTCGTCCCGGGGATCAGGCTCCGTGTAGCCCAGCTCCTTGGCCTTCTTCACCTCCGCCGACCACTTGCCGCCGGAGCCCGAGGTCGGGGCAAACGAATTGAACAGGAAGGACATGGTACCGCTGAAGACACCCTCGATCTTGGTCACCTCGTCGCCCGTATCGACGAGGTCCTTCAGCGTCGAGATGACGGGCAGGCCGGCGCCCACCGACGATTCGTGGTACACCTTGGCGCCGGACTTCTCTGCTGCGCCGAAGATGTCCTGCCACAGCTTGTAGGAGCCCGAGAACGCCTTTTTGTTGGGCGTGACGATGCTGATGCCGCGGCTGAGGAAAAGCGGGTACGCCTCGGCGACGTCTTGGGAGCTGGTGTTGTCGACGAGCACGGTCTTGGAGCCCGAGCTGGTGAGGAAGTCGGCAAGCTTGGTGAGGGGCAGCGGGGCAAGCGGCGAAGAGGCGAGGGAGGATGTGACGTTCTTGATGTCGACGGCGATGTAGTCGGTGCTGTAGAGCGCCTTCTTGCTCGTGCAGATGTAGGTGAGGACGAGCTTCGGGTTCGGGCGGCGGGTGGCCAGTTGCTCGAGCTGGGAGAGGAAGCACTTTCCTACCCCTCCAGCGCCTATGAAGGTGGGATGTCAGCTCGGCTGAGGGATAGGGAAAGCTGCGACGTTGGTGTACCAATGATGGCAATGTTGACCTGCCGAACTGAAGCTGAAGCCATTGTGTTTGTATCGTTTACCCTCTCAGCGAAAGAGTATTTCAATTGATCTTCAAGTCGTGAAGAGCATCGAAACGCGGGGCACATTCATGACTCCTAAAATATCGCCATGACGCCGATAGCGGGGCAGCGATTGTAATCCGTACTTGACGACGTGGGGTGAAGATCCACCTAAACCAGATCTGTGGATACCGTACTGTAAGTACAAGTACCGGTAACTAACAGAATCTTACGCTTCAAGGCCTTACAGGTTCGTACTTCACACCCCATCACTTGCCTCATGTTTGGACCCGACAACAAGCCGCAGCCAAGACAAATTCAACGAAATTATTTCCCTAGATATCGAGAGCTCACTTCCCATAACTTGACAAGATGGGCTTCGCCAAAAAGGACAGGAGACAGAAGCGCGCGGATTATCGCGCAGCGCTGAGGCAGGAAGGCGTCTCTGAGCTGCCAAGAAAGAAGTTTTATCGCCAAAGGGCTCATGCCAACCCCTTTTCTGACCATCAATTAATATAGTAAGTGAGACGACTATATAGCTTGATCGGTGGGGAGTCGACGCTCACTGTGTATACAGTCCTCCTCACCCTGATCAGATGGACTGGTCATCATTGTACCCAGACTATGTCGTTGACGAGCCTCAAGACCAGCAAACACCAGCGGCCCCAGAAGCCCCCGCAGATCTGGTCTCGGCGCCACTGAGGCCCAAAAGGATATCCAAAGAGGTCGAAGTGGCAGACATCGGCTGCGGCTTCGGCGGCCTGCTCGTCGCGCTCGGGCCCACGATGCCCGACAAGCTGATCCTCGGGCTTGAGATCCGCTACGCGGTCACGCAGTACGTCGAAGATCGGATCAAGGCGCTGCGGCTCCAGAACCAGGAGGCCAAGCTCTACCGCAACCTGGGCGTGCTCCGCGCCAACACGATGAAGTTCCTGCCCAACTTCTTCCGCAAGGGCCAGCTCTTCAAGGTGTTCATCTGCTTCCCGGACCCGCACTTCAAGGCGCGCAAGCACAAGCAGCGCATCGTGTCGACCACACTCAACTCCGAGTACGCCTATGTCCTGCGTCCGGGTGGGATCGTGTACACCATCACCGACGTTCCCGACCTGCACGAGTGGATGGTGCAGCACTTTGAGGCGCACCCGTCGTTTGAGCGCGTGTCGGAGGAGGAGCAGGAGGCGGATCCGTGTGTGGAGATCATGCGGACAGAGACGGAGGAGGGCAAGAAGGTGGAGAGGCACAAGGGGCAGAAGCATGTTGCACTGTTCAGGAGGTTGGAGGATCCTGCTTGGTGACCACCGACGGAAGGGGATGGGTGATGAAGGCCTGAGTGATATGATGCTGAACCGGCATTTGGCATATCTTGGCCGCAAGTCCAGCGTCACTTTCGCTGAGCTTCAGGACGACCTTGTCGCCGCCGGTTATGGTCGAACAGCGGCAGAAGACAGTGGTCAAGCGCGTGGGCCTACAGAGTGGCCTTTGTGCGGAAGGAGGATATGGGAAAGCATAAAGTATGCACACAAACTGCCGAAGGCTTACCAGCTAGCACATCTTCCTGAATGGAAGAGAAGGTAGCCGGGTATGAGAGAGACCTAGGGTCATTTCGACACCGAAGGCTGGTAATGCAGCGCGGCGACGTCACCCGGTCCTTCCCCTGTCCTAGGTTGGACTCGAGCCCGGCACTCTTCGGTGCGCGAGGCACTGGGAATAACTAGTGCAAATTAACCTGGCTATCCCAATAAAGCTGGACTCTCTCATTGTTTTCACCAGGAGCCTAAGGTAGTGGTGGGTGGTGCTTTGCTTTGGCGTGTATACAATGGCCTTGAGTAAAAACCACTGGCTATTCTCCCAAACCGAATTTGACCACGCCTCAACATAGTACCACGCACAAACAGCGGAGTTGTCCGATCATCCTATCGCTGTGAGGGTACTGTACCTAAAGAGCAGGGTTATTCGCCAGATTGTTTTCTCCTGGCGCTTCCGCTGCGCATACGCGTTCGGCGCGCAAACCCAACATGGGATTTTCCAAGTTTATCCCAAGCTTTTGGTACACTAATGTAGAGGCCTATATCCAGCGTTTGACTTTCTGCTCGCAGTCGTGACCGTTTTGGGTCGGCAAGACGTCATGTCATTTGGCCCTGCCCAGCCCAGCGTTTTGGCACATGTCAGCGCTCCCGCATTGCCGCCCCAGCCATCCCAAACACGCAGTTTCCTTAACGGCTAACGTCCCAGGAATACGACCACTGACGCAGACACGGGATCCCGTGGACATCGGTTATGGCCATCTCGCAGCGGGTATCCACTTCCGAGTTTTCGGTCTACTTGAGACTCCCCAGCAGCTTTCCGGCCCTGACCTCCGCCGTTCTCATCGACTTTCAGCCTCCCGGCCGGGGCCCGACGCCGGGCCGGGCATCGCGCAGCAAGTCCTTATGTCAAGTATAAATTCGAACTTGCTCACAGTCAGACCATGGAGCCTCAAGCAGACACAAATAAAGCATTCATCTGGACGATAACAACAGCCTCCTGCAAGCCCGAAGCAACCTTTCCATATCCTACCATCCACAACCCTCACTTTGTATATACGGCGCCTACCTGCGTTCTCCTCCCTGATCACGCTTCCTCCCGGGCTTCACCCTCGACTTAAGAAACAAACAATGGCCATGAAGGAGCGTTCCATTCCCATTGCCCAAACCATAACGGCGGTCTTCGCTGTTGCCGAGCTGGGACTTACAGCATACCGTAAGCCCCATAACTCCAACATCGAAGTTGTTCCCAACGTAACACTTTCCTCCCCAGTAATCAGCGGCGACTGGAACGCGCCAGCCAGGCTAAGACTCCTGCACTTCGCGTCCATCTGGTCGTTGTTCGTGCTCGCCTTTCTCGCTCTGGCGCCCCGCTACCTGCCGGGCCTCTTCCACCGCATCCCGATGGCCGCGCTGGCCCTCGAGTGCATCACCGCGATCTTCTGGCTGGGCGGCTCCATCGCGCTGGCCGCGTACTGGGGGATCCCGAGCTGCAGCGGTAACTCGTATTGCGGCTCCTCCCAGGCGGCAATCGCCTTTGGGTTCTTCCTCTTCGCGCTGTTCTGCTTTCTCCTCGTTGCCGATGGCCTTGGATTTGTGAGGGGCAACGGGCAGCGCGCGGCTAATGGGCATCACGCTTCCAAGCCTCCGACCCAGCTCGGCGTATAGCGTGGTGTTGGAGGGCAAAGCCGGTTTGAGCGAAGGCAGGATTTCAGGGTTGAGCAGGTTCAACAACGTGTCCGGGCTGAAGATATAGGGGTTTGTGGGCTCGAAGCAGGATGGACAGATGGGTAGGGTGCATGGGCTTTGTTACGGAAGCCGAGAAGCCGAATGTCATGATGATGAACTTAAGATACCCGTATCCGACTGCGTGGGCCAAGTTTCGTGGTTGTAATAAGCGTTGGGAGTACATGCTACCCGGTGCATGTTCTCGGTTCAACGTTTTGATCAACTCAGAACTCACGTTAAGCTGGTTACCTGATGCTACACTCTTCCAGTGGTGTTAACTTGTGCGCTCAGCCCAATGGGAGACTTGGGTGATAAGTGGTATTTGCCCTCCTTGCTCCCTGGTCTGCCTCTTACATTTGGATTTGGAGACTCAAAACCCACAGGACGGACAATATTGCCTGTTTCCATACCCAAACATCCATGGATACACCATTCCCTCCCCCCCTTCCCAACCATTCTACCTGCGCCAACAACCCCCGCCCCAACCCTGCCATACGCATTAAAACAAAAGAACTCCCTCGACGTCACTGGTGACATACAGACATAACCAAACAATCCAAGTAAAAACAGGAAGACATCACGCATCCAAGGCTTGGGTATCATCTCTCATCTCGTCGCTGCCCAGCTCCTTCTCCAACTCGTCCGCCACAAAGCTCTCATACTCCTCTAGACTCTTCTGGATGTGCATCTTAAACTTGATGACGTCGTTGAGCATGCGCATAGTCTCGGTGTGCAGCTCCTCGCGCAGCGCATTCGCTCGCAGCGTCAGTTGTTCATACCTAGAATCAACGTTAGCCAAGGATTCTTTCTCTTTTCTGAGGAGATCCCTCCCACAGAAAAATACGTACTCAATATTGGTATTCATCTCCCTCTGCTCCATGAGCTGCACCGACTCGGACAACTGCGCCCGCATCTTGGCCAGCTCCTTCTCCATCTTCTCGATCTGAGCGTCCGACGCGAGCTTCTGCGCCATCGTCACCTCCTTCGTCTTCTCGTACTCCTCCTCGGCAGCGCGGACGCGGTGCTCGAGCGCCTCAACCTCGTTCCGCTTGTCCTCGATGGCCTCCTTGGCCCGATCCAGCAGGTCGTGGTCCTCCATCATGGCGTCGAGCGCCGCCTTGCGCCTCTCCGAGATCTCCTTGCGCAGCGCCAGGAAGCTGTTCTTAACCTGCCCCCTGAGGTCCAGATTGAGGATGTGCGCCGGCTGGTAGCCCGTAGTCGCATCGGCGAGGAGCCGGTCGCTCTCGCCGGGCCCGTACGAGCCCTGCATCTGGGAAGACGTGAAGTTGGGACCTTCGTTGACGGTGACCTGCAGCTCGTAGTCCTGGCCCTTGGCATTGGCTGCTGTGGGGGGGATCAGGGCGATCTGGTATGCTACTGTATTGTACCGGTCGACCATACGCTCGAGCTCGTCCAGTCGCTGGCTAGCCTCCATCTCCCTCTCCGCCACCTTTCGCTTGACGTCCTCTAACCGCTGCTCTGCCGACTCGATGCTCTTCTGGAGACGTTCCCGCTCGGCAGTCATGCGGTCGATATCCTGCATGCTGATCCCCTGGTCGTCCACAGCCTCCTTGAGCCGGCGCCGCTCCTCCTCAGCTTCCTTCAGCTCCCCTTGGAGCCTGTCAAGCTCCTCCTGCAAGACTTGGATGCGTCCCTCGTACTTCTCCGATCGCTGTGTGGCCACTGTGTTGTACTCTTCAAACTTGGCCTTGTCCTCCTCCATGATCTTGAAGTGGCTGTCTAGGACGGCCGGGTCCGGTGTCGACTTTTCGAGGTCCTCGATTTCCTTTTTCAGGCGCGCATGCTCGCCCTCGAGCATCTCCATCTCTTGGATGTATTTGGCGTTGGAGCGCTCAAATGCCCGAGCCATCGCCTGAATGTGTGGTTGCAGTGCCTTCTCCACGTCCTCATCCCCGGTCTCGTCGTCCATGTTTAGCCAGTCTTGGTAGGCGTTCGTCAGAAAATCGAAGATAATGTTATCACCCGCGACATCGACCCCTGCCTCCAAGCACGCATCGTCGTACTGGTTGAGCGAATACCGCTCCAACATTTGCGCCAGCTGCATCATCCAGTGCAATAGCCCAAGGAAGGTGCTCCAATTCTGCCCTCCCACCGCCGCAATCTGGCTCTTGGTGATGCTCCTTTCGTAGGGGTACCGCAGCTGTTTTAGCAGTGGTGGCACCTCCTGTTCGATGTTTTTCTGGAAGCGATAACTGGGGTCGATACGGTGGTACAGCCATTGGAACATGTAGTTGAAGTCCTTTTGCGTTGGCGACTTGGTGAAATTATCTGACAGTTTGTGGTTCATCTCCATCTCAAAGTTGTGCTTGGCCAGATACTCGACCAGCTCCTGCCCGAGCCGGTTCTGGTATGACCTGTCTTTGAGCGGCCGGGGGTCTCGTGGCACACCTGCTGCCTGCGGCGCTTGCTGGAAGAAGCTCTGATGCCCGCCCATGGGGCCACCGGTCGTTGAGGGGCGCGCGCGGTAGATGCTGCTGCGGCGCTCATTATCGGTGGATGGGCCGGGGGTGTGAAACCCCTTTAGCGCCCCTGAGCTGGGAGGGTTATAGCCCGCAACGGAAGCGCGCTTGACCGATGAGAGGCCGATGTCAGCGATGTTGGTGCCGGACGAGGAGCGCTGGAATAAGGGCTGGTTCGGGCGCGACATGGCGAGCGAATGCCGTGATCCAGACACGGAGCGGCCATGGCTGGCGCTGCCGATCGTGCTCGATCGCTTTATGGCGGACGGCGGCTGTGGGATACCCGAGTTGAAGTTGAGGCCCCCTAGAGTCTGTGTAGCAATTTGTGTCAGTGGTATGAGGGACATGTGCGCATAACTTTGCGACTGTACCTCTCTCGGTCTTCGAACGCTCCAAATGCCATTGTCTTGCGACATGGCGACAAGCCAGAAAAGCGTTCCTTATGCGCCTGTTATTAAATTAGAAGAGGTCGGAGCCAAGTCTTTTGGGCAGCTTGCTGGTGGATCGCAAAGTTGAAGCCAATAATGGTGAGACGTCGCGCCCGCGTAACAAAAAGATGTGTGTAATGACGGCGTTGAATCCCGTTGCCCAGGTAAACAACTGCGGGGCTTTGGGCGGTCGCGCTCAGACCCCTGCAACATAAAGTGCAGCAGAACTTCGCGACTAGACCGCAGCACGTGACACTACGTCCAAGTCCGGGGTCAGTGCTTGGCATCCGCTTAGTGGAGCACGTCGGCTGCTGCTAGGGACCTCGGCTTGTGATCCGCCATCCCATTTTCCAGCCTCTTGTCATCAGCCATTCTGGTCACGCCTGTGCAGCTCCCTTTCTTGAAGCTGATCAGATATCTCAATCGTTTTGCCGAAGCACATTGGGGTCGTACTATTTCGAATGGCCATCCGTGAGGATCTGGTCGCGTCGGCGGCCAAGTGTAAGTTTCCTGACGCTGGCATTGGCAGTGGCAACTAGACAACGAAAGTGGCTGACCGTTTTGGCTCAGTCCTACTAGACCCTTCCGTCGCCTCGTCTCCGATCGAGAAGAAAGTTGCTTTCCTCCAGGCGAAAAACCTCACGCAAGAAGAGATCAACGCTGCTCTCTCGCGAGTGGGCTCCGAGACCGCTCCTGTGCAATCATACCCACCCCAGACGACGTCCGCCGTCGCGCAACAACCGCCCTACTACGGACAGTATCCGCCACAGTATCCTCCTTATGGGTGGCAGCAACCACCGCCTCAGCCAGTTCCACGGCGGGATTGGAGAGACTGGTTCATTATGGCGACGGTGGTCAGCGGGGTGTCGTATGGCCTTTACACTCTGGGGAAGGTAAGGAGGTGCCTTGTCACCGCAATCCGCTCGCATCGGCTAACATGGCGGTAGCGCTATGTCTACCCCCTAATCGCGCCACCTACACCAGAACGGCTCGAGCAAGACAAAAAGTCCATCGACGAGCAGTTCGAGAAAACGTTCGCTCTTGTCGACCAGCTCGCCAAAGACACGGAAGCTCTCAAGGCCGCAGAGAAGGAACGCACCGAGAGGTTAGACACGGCCCTTAATGAGCTCGAGACGGTCATTGCCGACCTTAAGTCGGCCAACCGACGACGCGACGAAGAGGCACAGCGGGTCAGGGACGACGTGCAGAACCTCAAGGACTCGATCCCACGGGCGCTCAGCAGCCAGAAGGACCTGACCGACACCAGACTACGGGAGGTCAACGCCGAGCTCAAGAGCTTGAAGACACTCATCACACAGCGCATGAACCCGACCGCGACGTCAACGAGCGTCAGCAACTACCTGCGCCCGGGCGCCAGCGGCAATGCGACGCCTAGCAGCCCTGCCGCTACCCCGGCGCCAGCTGAGAACGCGGCCGCCACCGAGACCAGGGAGGAGCCGAAGCCAGCGCAGCAGGACTACCTCTCCAATGCCAACCGCAGCTCGCCCTTCAGCAGTGGGATGCAAGCCAAGGCATCAATCCCCTCGTGGCAATTGATGGCCTCCCAGGGCGCGGGGTCAACCAGCTCGTCTGCTGCTAATGGCACGGACACTGGAAGCGGCAGCGAGACGCAGTAAACCTGGAGTAACGCATGAGTGAGTGTGGGTGTCGCACTGTGGAGCGGGACTAGAGTGATACATTTCGGATATCAAGCGTTTGCTGGATTTATTTAATGTACACTACGCAAGTCACGGGCTCTAGGGAAGCCGAGCTGTATGAAACATGTGTCTCTTGATCGTTGGGGCTAGCCGGTATGCAGGCAGGTCGGATGCTCTTCAAGTGGTTTGAATTAAGATGTTTGCCGAACGAACGAGGTTGCTCCGCGTCGCGAGTTGTTCGCTTCCCGGCAGAATGAGGCTCTCATCTGTGATGATTTAAACGGAATGGGCGGGGATAGGCATCATTGATAGTAATAGTGTAGTAGCCCAAACCCCTGTTGCTTTACAGTATCCTCTCCAATCGCATCTCCTTCATTCCTAGCCAGCAGCCAGGATTTTAGGGTTTGCGGTTTGCGGCATCCCCTCGGAAGGGGTAGGCTTGCGAAAAATGGCAGATTCCAGGTTGCTACTGAGACGTGATTGGGGGCATTAACTCCGTGCCGAGGCTCTTTTCCCGTGTCCCTGGCCGTCATGAACCCCAACCGGGAAGTCACCTGCTTCTCCGCCATGAACCCACGGTTATATCGCTGGGTCTGCATGGCATCCACGACGGAATTGATAGGCGAGAGAGGCGAGCTTGAGGTTTGCCGCGCCCGCAACGTCGGATTCGTGATGATGCAGTGGGTGAGTGGACCGATCCTCCGGGAAGGGGCGATTTCCAAGCTCCTGGAGGCTGCAAGCGACGGCGACCCCCCACCTAGTCATGTTTGCGGTTGCAATAAACATCGAAACACTCGAGGGATTCTGCATCCGATGTGGGCTTTAAATACAGGCTCTTGACGTCAGCCCATTCTAGTGGTGTCACTGACCTTCTGTTTCTGCCTTTCCTCTTCTTGACCCTGTGATCCATCGCCAACCTGTGCCCCACCCCCCCCCCCCCATACTTATATCACTGGCACTGGACATTCTCTCCAGACCATGTCACCGCAAGAGCAGGTTCAAGGGCGTGAGCCGGCCCAACCTACGGGACTATGGAAGAATCAGCACCTCCTCATTGAGCTGCTTCCCAAGGTCCCGCTTATGCTGCGGGTAGCCGCCCTCCATATGCTGCGCCTTTCCCAGCAGTCGAAGTACCTCGATCTGCGGACCGAGCTGATCATCGCGGTGATACGGTCCTTCCTCAATCCATCGAAGCCCTTGAGCATCACGTCGACGCAAAGAATCACTTCCCAGAACCCGGAGATCAAGGGCAAGATCTGGATCAGCACGTACGCCTGCCCGCCTCCCGCGGCAGACGAGATGGGCCTGCAGGATGCCCTTGCCGCGGCGGTTGACGGGCTGCGGGGCCCCAAGATCCCTCAGGCGGCATACCAGATGTCGGAGCCGGCGACTGTCGAGGCCGAGTGGACGGGATACCGCGCTGACGCCACCCCTGCGTCTCGCCTGCCCCCAGTCTCGGAGAGGGAGCTCTATGCCGAGATGATGAAGGAGGTCAAGAGCCCCGTCACGGTGCTCTACTTCCATGGCGGCGCCTATTACCTGCTAGACCCAGCCACGTACCGCCCGACCACCAAGAAACTGGCCAAGCTGACGGGCGGGAGGGTATACTCGGTCCGGTACCGCCTCGCACCGCAGCACCCGTTCCCCGCGGCGCTAATGGACGCGCTGATGTCCTACCTCGCACTCCTCTACCCGCCAGACGGCGCCTTCCACGAGCCGGTAAAGCCGGAACACATCGTCTTCGCCGGCGACAGGTGAGCCACCTTCACCAAACTCTCCCTCCCCTTTACCAAGTACTATGCCCCACTAACTCTCTTCCCTTAAAGCGCGGGAGGCAATCTCTCGCTCGCCCTGCTCCAACTAATCCTCCACCTGAACCGACACAACCACCAGATCCAATGGCACGGCACCGCCCGCGCCATCCCCCTCCCCGCAGGCGTCGCCGTCAACTCCCCCTGGATGGACGTGACGCAATCGTCCCCTTCGTACGAGACCAACGCGGCGTTTGACTACCTGCCCACGCCGGCGCAGATCCTCTCCTCGGAGCGGCGCCGCCCGCCCTGCCCGGCGTGGCCCGCGAATCCGCCACGCACCCACCTCTATGTGGCGGACGCGTTGCTCGCGCATCCGCTCGTCACGCTCCTGCTTGCCCCCAGCTGGGCCGGCGCGCCGCCCGTGTATATGTGTACCGGGTGGGAGTGTCTGGCGGACGAGGACCGGTACGTGGCGCGCAAGATGTGGCGGGACGGCGTGCGGGTGGTGTTTGAGGAGTACGAGGCGATGGCGCACTGCTTTGCCATGGTCGTGCCGCAGATTAAGGAGGCGAGGAGGTGTATACAGGGCTGGGCGGGGTTTATGAAGGAGGTTGTGGAGGTGGGGCGGAAAGGAGAGGGAATGGAGGAAAAGGGGGAGAGTCGGTTTATCACGGTAAAGGCTAGGACGTTGGAGGAGGTTGCTATTGATCCCAGGTCCGGGTTCACTAGTGGTGGTGTGTCGGAGGAGGAGGTCGTCGAGGCTAGGGTTTGGCAGACCATTAGAGAGCGGACGGTGCCGGAAGAGGGGGTTGCAAAGCTGTGATTCTAGTAGATGTATTACCTGATACCCGATGGGATGAGGTCATGAGATGACCGGCGGGTGATGATAGAGTTTAACGGGAGTTCAAGTTTGGGAACGGTGGGTAGAGGCGCATGAGTTTTTGAGAGGCTAACGTCGTACATGTAAATACATGCAAACTTGGCTATACTCAGTGTGAATGAGATCATCTAGGGGCCCTGAATCGTTCAACCTCATTCAATCAAGGGACGTGGTGAGTTGAGCCTCATGTGAGAGGAAAGCGCCAACTGAATGAGTGAACGTCCGGACCCACCTCAAAATTCCCAAATCCCAGGGCAGTCTCTCCTTTCACCCTCATCTTTCCCTCTCCCATCCCATCAACTACTTAGATCTACAATGCTTCCCCCTTGCCCACCCCCTAGCACCACAATGTGAACAAAGTCCCGCCTAACCAATTCCTCACCAACATAAAATAAAGAAAAACAAAACCCAAAATCCACAAATGGACCGCCACAAAGCAGCAGTCTCCAAAATCGCCTCGGCCGTCCGCGCCTTCTACGCCCGCAACGAGCCCTACCGCATCTTCCACGGGAGCACCAACTCGACCCGCCCCCGCCCGGCCGCCAGCAGTAGTCATGTGGTCGACATCTCGGCGCTGCGCAACGTGCTCTTCGTCGACGCGGCCCGCCGCGTGGCGCTGGTGGAGCCCAACGTGCCGATGGACCGGCTCGTCGAGGCGACCCTGCCGCACGGCCTGGTCCCGCCCGTGGTGATGGAGTTCCCCGGCATCACGGCCGGCGGCGGGTTCGCGGGCACCGCGGGCGAGAGCAGCTCGTTCCGGCACGGGTTTTTTGACGAGACGGTGAACCGGGTCGAGATGGTGCTTGCTGACGGGACGGTCGTGGAGGATGTGGCGCCCCACCACGAAGGGAAGGGGGATTTGTTCCGCGGTGCCGCGGGCGCTGTCGGGACGCTGGGGCTGACTACGCTGCTGGAGGTCAGGCTGATGCAGGCGAGGAAGTTTGTCGAGACTCGGTATCGGCGGACCGGGAGTGTGGCCGAGGCGGTGGAGGCCGTCAGGGAGGAGGTGAGAAAGGGGGAGAATGACTACGTCGATGGGATCCTGTTCGGCAAGGACCATGGCGTGGTTGTCACGGGCAGGCTGACCGATGAGAAGCCCGAGGGGGTGGCGCCGCAGACGTTTAGCGGGCCGTGGGATCCGTGGTTCTACCTCCACGCGCGGGACAGGACGGCCGCGGTGGAGTCCGGGGCGGCGAATGCTCCTGTGGACTACGTGCCGCTCGGCGAGTACCTGTTCCGGTATGACCGGGGCGGATTTTGGGTTGGCCAGGCGGCGTTTGAGTACTTCAAGTTCGTGCCGTTCACGAGGTTCTTCCGCTGGTTCCTCGACGACTTCCTGCACACGCGCATGATGTACCGCGCCCTGCACGGCTCGGGAGAGAGCGCGCGGTTTGTGGTGCAGGATATTGCCATGCCGTTCGAGACGACCGAGCGGTTTGTCGACTACACCTCGTCGGAGCTCGACATCTGGCCGCTGTGGCTGTGCCCGCTCAAGAGGCGCGCCCCGCCCACCTTCCACCCCTTCACCACGCTGCCGGCGGGCGTCGAGAAGAAGGAGGAGGACATGATGCTCAACGTCGGCGTCTGGGGCTGGGGCCCGTCCGACCCGGCCGAGTTTGTCAAGAAGAACCGCGAGCTGGAGCACAAGGTGCGCGAGCTGGGCGGCATGAAGTGGCTGTACGCGCACACGTACTATGCACAGGACGAGTTCTGGTCCATGTACGGCGGCCGCAGGTGGTATGACCAGCTGCGGCAGAAGTACAACGCCGGCACGCTGCCGAGCGTGTGGGACAAAGTCCATGTCGATCCCGAGGCGGCCAGCTCGAAGAAGAGGCACTGGCTGAAGAGGCAGCGGCCGCTGGGCGGGTTTTACGGTATCTATAAGAGCATCCAAAGTAAGGATTATCTGCTTCATCGGCATGCCCAGTGGAAGTGGAAGCGGGAGTGAGACCCAGGGTCTTTACTTTTTCTCGTGTTCAAATAAGATTTGGCTGGCGAGAAGGACAGACTATATACCTAATCACCATACCTTACTCTAGATGTACAATACATAGAATAAAAGAACAGGTCAGTTGTGGATTAGCAGAGTTCCAAGGTATTATTGTACCTGCAGTAGTCGCCTGCTGGACGGGAATTCAGTTTACATTCGGTACACTTCTCGCTCGCAATGAGATGCGGCCCTTACGCTACACTTGCTGCCACGTCGGCGGCCTCGTCGTCCGAGATCTAAACGACTCCCTGCTCAGAAAAGGTCCCTAAATGTTGATAGACGCCAGCTCCTCTACCACATGAGTCGTGAATGCCTCCTGCAAAGCCATGCCCACATCGGAGTCGCGGGACTGGTCCACCTCCTGGACGCCGAACCCCTTCTCGCCATGTGCCCAGAGACACTTCTCCACGGCCTTCCAATACCGGTCTCCTGCGATATAGCGGAGTTCCTTCAGCGGATTGGGCTTGCCCTCTACCTCAAACGGCGCCCCCTGCTGAATCCCGAGCAGCCAGTCCCTCACCATCCTCGACTCCCCCAACGGCACCTGCGGCACCCTGCCCTCGCCCTCGCCTTCAGGGGCCACCCCTCCTCCCAAATGCATCAGCTTATGCAGCTTCTCCCAGTGGGCAATCTCCAGCAGCACCAAGCCCAGGCTGTACAAGTCGTACGTCTTCCGCGAGCTCCTCTCCGTGGGGCTCTCGCGCCGGATCGACGGCCAGCGGTACAGATCCCAAAGCGCCTCCACGTCTCTGCCCGTAGTCTGACTGCCGTCCGGCCGAGAGAACTCAAACCCAGACAGGACGGGCTTCTCGGGGTCGTAGGGGAGCCTCAATGTGCCGGCGTCGTTGCTCTCCTCCTCCTCCTCCTCCCCGGCGAAGAAGAACACCACACTGTCGCTGAAGATGCCCTTGTGGAGCCAGTCGGCGGCGTGCAGGTTCAGCAGCGTCGAGCAGAGCTTGGACGCCATGGCCACGCGCTGCGACGGGCTCGGCTTGTAGCGCTCGTCGCCCAGGATGTCGTGCAACGAGCGCACGCGAGTGTCGCGGTCGCTGCCCTCGGGTATTTTGAAAAGCCATCCGTAGCGAGCCACGTCATTCACGTCGCGATCGTCGAAGTATCCCATGCAGTCGGGCGTGTGCAGCGAGACCGGACCGAGGACGTTCAGCATCAGGGCCAGCGCCGCTGTCCGGACGGCGAACACCTCGTGCTGTGGGGAGCCGGGCTCGATGTCGCCCAGTGTCTTCCACTCGATCCACACGAGGATGTCAACTTTGTCGGGGGTAGAGAGGATGGCTCGCGGGCGTCGGAGGAGCTCGGGTTTGTCGACTTGGTCCTCGTTCCAAGCAAGCTGTTGGGCGAGGTCTACACAGCTGTACAGGAAACGGTTCTGGAAGTGGTCGGGGAAAAGATGGAAAAGATTCAAGTTGTGGGATGCACGATTGAATATCTTCAGTCTCGGGAGGACCCCAAGCTGTTGGTCGTTGAGATGGGCAGCCTTTTCCTTGCGAACCCCTGTGGATCTAGTTACCAAGCTGGTCGCAGCACGGTGCATATCCAGTAGCTCCTCGACCTTGTTCCGGGTCATGATCATCTCCCGCTACGTCTTGGCCGTGATGTCGTCGACCTGCTTCTCGCGATGGTTTCTCATCAGTTCGTGAAGCCGCTCCGTCAGGACGTGGAGCTCGTCCAGGAGCAATTCGAAGGCCTCCTTGTCAACCGCTACCCACCGCACCCGGACCGGACAGCTGATGATGTCTTTCGAGTTCCGCCCGAGTTTCATCACCCACTCCTTGATGCGTGGGACGCCCCGAAGATGTTCGCCTGCTCTTTTCTCCGCTTCGTGCGTGAGAGCCAGACCCAAGATGGCCTTGAGGAGATCGCTGTCAGTCGGTTGCTCGTGGAGACCCGTCTTGTTGTCGCCAGCCTTGCCAGACTGGGGCAATTCGTTTCCATAGCGGGCGTTGAGCTCTCTGATCTCGGAAAGCAGCCAGTGGATCCGCGCAACAATAGCCACGAGTTCGATGCCCTCGGTTCCCAAGGTAGCACCAAGCGTAGAGCCAGCCGGGACATCAACCAGACCCGCCGCCTTGCCGAAGGCGAGAACACGGTTGTACTCGACGATAAGTTGAATGCTGTACTTCTCATATTCCCTTGGCATGTCAACCAAAGCGGTGAGGAACTTGAAGACTGAAAAGCAGATTAGCATTCCGGTGCAGTTGTAAATCGCTTAACCACTCACTCCGGACCGTGCTGTCAAACACCTCCCACGTCAGGGAGATGACCCCAGTGGCAACATCCATGATTCCAGAATTTTTAACCAGAGGGACGGATCAGAAGGGAGACAAATGGAGATGAGAGAAGGATGCAAGAAAGGTAGCGGAACACCAGAAATACCACTGGTGAAGAGGTGAAGAGATGAAGAGAGAAGCAAGCAAAAGCTTTCCGTCGGTCATTACCGGGTAGTTTCTGTTTGGTGATTGTGGAAACCAAACACGACGCCGAGAAGGGCTGGCAGGCAGGCATCGACAAGTGGTCAGTTGCTGCTTCCTATCCCGGCGACTGCTGCTTGCTACCGGGATCTGACACAATCACGGCCCTTCGAAGTCCTACCTAATAGAAATCTCCGTGCCTTGCCCATAGAGATTCTGCCCATTTCCGTGTGCATGAGCACTCCTGCAAGAACTTCTAAGGCATCGTGAAGCGGAAGTTCATATACGGATCAGCGCTGCTTACCTAGATTTGCATTCGGCCTTACATACAGCACTCCATCGAGTACAATATGTTGGATGAGAGGTATTTGGATACATTCAAGTCACGGAGAAAGTGCTACGGCATGATGAGACTGTCTCCAAGGAACTCCAACCTCTGTGCCATTGCCGTTTAGGTGGTCACGGTCAAAAGAATCTAGAGCAAAGACTAGCCAACTGTATCTAGATGGCTTTAGGAGCAGCTGAAACAAAGGGGTCGCTCATCGCAGCAGCGTCAGTTTATGATATGATTTTCAGATTCCGGTCCATGACCTAGAGTTCCTTTCTTACAAGTGACAGAGGTCACGAGCTCTCCGGGTGAGTCTCACTGATGAACACAACCTAAAGCGGGCATCCAGGGTGCCGGGTCGCCTTGTGATAGGGGTTCCGGAAACCCCCATCACCACCGATATAACCGGGCCGCACTTCACTTGGTCGGGTACAACCACAGCGCGGACACTCACGGGCAATCGACTACTCTTTCTATCTGACCAGCCTGGCATACAGTCTCCGCCGCACCCGATGGATCCCGCAAGGACATTTACAGATGCTGGACTCTCGCCTGGTGTAGGGAGGTGAAATTTGGGCACCCACCACAGTCATATCTCTTTGGCATCTAAGTCAGAAAGGGAGGGCAAGACATTGAATCTAGAGGTGGCCGAAGCTATCAGGACGCTCCTGTATTCCTCGTTCGAGCCCTTGGAGCTATACGTCAACGGCAACAAGCAAGTCCACCATCCAGGAATCACGATCCTTCGACGTCATCAAGGAGATTACCTCCCTGCTCCAGGGCACCCTCAGTGACAGGCGACCAGCCCGTAATGGACCTACTCCTCAGCCTTGGGCCTCAGCACAGACGAACACCAAGCCTAATTCTACGAGAAACCGTGCGGCCCGAGCCTGGAGAAAAGAGAACATTGCGAAGGTGAAGGGCTGATCCAGATCTTGAGTTTCCCGAGATCAAGCTCAGCTGTCGCAATAAGGTATTGAAGAGGCTACAAACAAGTGGCTCTCGCACCCGGAGCAGCAGGGGTAACACTGCTGATGAAGCAGCGGCGGGCGCATGCTAAGACGGCATCGTTGGGCAGATGTGCGTTTGAACTTCGGCGTGCGATATATCTTCATGACAAGTGTGTGAAAAGGGAAGGGGGATGACGACTCACCAGTCGAGATGGCGCTTCGGGGGTGTCGCTAGGGGCTGTGTAGACCGCGTCAGCATCGATGCTAGAAGGATTTCGCATTTCTTTTCTGTTATCATACATACTACCACAGTAGTACCACTTTGGAAGCACAGGAAGGAGGATGCCGTGTAGGACAAGAGTTAGATGGATCATCGTTTATGAGTATCATATATCCCGTACAGACTAATGACATCTCTTTGCTTTTGAAAATGAGGATTCGCAATACCTCACTGCCCTCCCAAGCTCCCCTGGATATGGTGACCATTGAGGTTTGTATCTAAATCACGCCAACCGAACCTACAATTATAACTTGTAGGTACTGATATCGAGTGCAGTGTATAATACCAAGAACCTTTCATCAACGCGTCTTTACGATGATCCACCATACATCTCCCACTCACGCTCCAGCAAGAAGAAGCTATAAAAAGGGCGCTCATTAAAAAAGCATCTAGACAGAAAGAAATCATGAGTAGATTACCGTATGTTAGCTCACCCCTCCTCCCCTCCCCCTCCCCTATGTTTACTCTTTCTCTACTTTTCCTCTTCCTCTTCCTCTTCCCTCTTTTTCCTTTTCTTTCGTTCCTTGGATTTACCTACCTAGTTATAAACTCACGTTCGCTTGACTCCTTTCCAAGGTACATACACTGCTTAAAGATTTGCGGTGATTTTGGTGTATACGTGTACTCCCTATCACAGCAAGTGTGGCCCCGAGCACCTCCATTTTCGGACCATTGGCAAGTGGGCTCCAGAGGCTCCAGGGCACGTGCAGGGCTCCCAAGATGTCGGGACAAGGACCGGCAAGATAATGCCCCACAATGCAGCTCGCCAAGTGTCTCTGATTGCAGCCTTGGCATGCTTGTTGGGAGGCCTCCGTCGGGTGCCCATTCATGACTTTCGGGTGCCAATTGCCCTGCATCGGCGGGGTGCCAATTGCTCCCCTTCGTGCATCTGCTGTTGAGTGCATTCCATCACTCTATGGCTTTCCTTTTGGGCAATCCGGGGGTCTGATGGTGTGAATGTTTCTGATTGGGCACACACCTTGGACTCAACCCAAGGCACGGAATACGTACCTACGCAACTGAGAGAGCCATTCAATCTGGCTTTTCTTTACTTCGTTCTGTTTTCCATCCTCGAAATATGTTCTCAATCAATTGGAGATATTGTGGTCCCTAGATCGCTGGATCGTCGAAACAGCAGGGATCATGACGCATCTCGAAACCAAGGTCGGGTCGCTTATCGATTAAGCTTCAGCTGTGAAATTACGTCGTTGGAGCTTGGCACGTCGATTGCAAAAGCCGTCGATGTCCTGATCGTTGGCCGCCTGGTCGGTCTTGAACTGTTTCAATTGTGACCAACGCGCAATTGCTACCTAGTACTCCTTGTGACGGATTACGGCACGGGTCTTCGCCTATTCGAATTCTATCTTACTGTTAGTAAAATCAAGAAGGGAAATCGGTCCGTACAAAACCGCCCAGCTCGCATCCTCATTTAACCAGCGCACTTTGCGCTGACTCGCACAAGTCACTGCCACTCTTGGCCTTGGCATCGGTATCTCAGACCGCTCCGATTCGAAGACTGCAGTGGAAAGCCCGCGGTGAGGAGGCTGTTGGCGACACGGTTAGTAACTTGGAAGTGCTGCTACGCCCGAACAGAGCGAGATCGACCTGATCCAGCCTCCATGTCCGGACTCCGGAGGGTTTGAGACGGAGCGTTTGCCCAGCGCCAGCTGCAGACTGAGAAAACTGACAGTCGACTTAACTGAGTTAGGGAAACGTTCCCCAGGAAACCCATTCCCATCGCATCCGGATCTGGTAAACCCGATCCATCCCCCCACTCTTTATTCCGAGCAGAGGCGCGTTTGTTCGCCTGATCTCAATCTGCCTTTCAGAGTGCCCGTCGCGGCGAGTAAGAACACTCCGCTCGGTCCTCTTCCTGCCCGGTGCGACCTTCAACTTAATAAAACGGTCGCGCCACTACAATGTGTAAGTAGCCGTCCGTTGTCTCCATCATCACTTCCCCCCTTCGACAACCCCAGCCATCTTGATACCCGAAGCCGCATCCCGCTTCATCCTGCAAAACCGTGCCTGGCCATTGAACGCCGCCGCCGCTTCCGCTGGCGAACTGTTGCTGGGACCAAACCCGCCCTTTGGAGTTTGCAACCTTGCCCGAGATGAACGGCCCGACCCATCCCGCCATCTCGATCTATTGCACCTTCTCCAGACCTGAGCGGCAGCCATGGGAGGTAGCAGCAGCTTAGAGAGCCATCGCCTAACAGATCCTGCAGTCCACCCTAAGGTCCGCGATCATTTACGCCGGATGACCTTCCCAGTACATGCCAACGGCCGCGCCAACGGCTACATCGTCCCGTCCAACACCGAGGTTATGGACGACGACGGCGAGGTCAGGCCCCTCTTGGGCAACCGCCATACTTCCCACAGCTTGCGACCCGAGCATAACTTCTGGCGCCACCTGTTCCTGAATCCCACCAGCAGCCCCGGAACTGACGATCCGAACCCCTTCCGCCGGTGGCCGGCGCGCGTCTGGAACGTGACCAAGGTCACGCTGTTTAGCTGTATGTATCGCCCGGAAACCCCCCGTTGCACCAGGCGCGTCGTTCTAAGGCCCTATTGCAGCATGGATCAACCTCCTTCTCATCTTTGTCCCCCTGGGCATCGTCGCCGGCGAGCAGAAATGGGGCGCCGGTTGGGTGTTTTCACTCAACTTCTTCGCCATCATCCCGCTGGCGGCCGTTCTCTCGTTCGCCACCGAGGAGATCGCCCACCGGTTGGGCGAGACGCTTGGGGGGCTGGTGAACGCCACCTTCGGAAATGCTGTGGAGCTGATTGTCAGCATTGTCGCGTTGCGCGCGGGCGAGATCGAGGTCGTGCAGGCGTCCATGCTGGGGTCCATCCTGTCCAACCTGCTCCTTGTCCTGGGCATGTGCTTTGTCCTCGGCGGCTTCTACAACATGCGCGGCCCCCACGGCGAGGGCATTGAGCAGAGCTTCGCGCAAGGCACGGCGCAGACGACGTGCTCGCTCATGGCCCTCGCCTCGGCATCCATGATCCTGCCCGCCGCCCTCTACGGCGTCCTTGACCAGCAAGAGGAGGATCATAAGCAGGCTAGTATTCTGGTCCTCTCGCGCGGCACCTCCATCATCCTGTTGGTCCTCTACTGCCTGTATCTCTGCTTCGCCCTGCGCACGCACAAGCAGCTGTTCGAGCCGGAGGCCGGTAGCAGACCGCAGACTGAGGAGGAGCACACGCCGATCCTGAGCCCCTGGTCGGCCGCGCTTGTGCTGGTGGCCACGACGGTGATCATTTCGTTCTGTGCCGACTACATGGTGGACAGCATCGATGCATTGGTTGCGACCGGCAAGATTAGCAAGACCTTCATCGGTCTAATCCTCATTCCCATTGTCGGAAATGCGGCCGAGCACGTCACGGCGTGCGTCGTAGCCGTGAAGGACAAGATGGACTTGGCCATGGGTGTGGCGATCGGATCGAGCATTCAGATTGCGCTGCTTGTCACTCCCGCGCTGGTCATGCTTGGCTGGGCGATTGGGCAACCCATGACTCTGCATTTCGAGACATGTAAGTTCACACCTTCGACCCAGTTTCACCTGCAAATCATCCTCACTAACCCTGGCTCAAGTCGAAACCGTCGCCTTTGCCCTCTCAGTCCTGGTCGTCACCTACACTGTGCAGGACGGCAAGTCTAACTACCTCGAGGGAGCAATGGTATGTTCGGGTCTCACCCTTCCCCCGACTGTATAGTCAAACATGCTAACCAGACCGGGTAGCTCCTCGGGCTTTACATGATCATCGCACTAGCTTTCTGGGCCAGCCCAACAGATGCCTTCCCCAAGACATCAATTCCCCTTACCTGGAATTAAAGACGCCGGTTGATTCATCCAATTCACACTATATACCCACCTTACAACCCCACCCCCGCCTTGGGGTTTTCTTTTTTATAACCGATTTCTCGATCCCTCAGCACAGATTCATCGTGCGGTTTCTTATGTTTCATGGAAATCGATACGTTTCTGCCCGGCGTGTCAAGGGCTCCAGGAGGTGAAGGAGCCTGGTGAAGAAAAATGCGAGTTAGCGAGCGAGTCAACGAAGCACGCGAACGGTTGCTGTCGACCGTTTGTTGGATCGAGTGGACTGTACGATAAACACTAGTGCTTGGAGAGGCTTGTGTCTTCCAGTTAAGTCAGGGGTGTTTTTGTGTATCTGGACAAATTCCTGAGCGAAAAGATATCATCGATGAAGGTTTCACTGAGCCGCGATGCTGTGTGTATATGTCCTAGGAATTGTAAAGCTGTTAAATGGAGTGTCTTCACCATCTCTCAGGAAGGCAACTCCGTTCTAGATCTGGGTTGATTGGTCTATTACGTTGTTAGGCCGCGGCCCAGTTCTTCTAGACAAAAGCGTAGGTCACGGAAATAGAACTGTCCAGGCATCGCATTTCCTCCCGCCGGTCTCACACAGGAGGAACATAGAATCACTTTCATGTGAAGTGAGTCAGGTACCTCATCATCTTTTGTATTAGTATCTGATGGGCAACATGCCCAATAAAGGGAGCTTGGTAAGCTCTCCCAAAGAATCGCCGTCGCTCCTAAGGAATTACCGCAATTAGTTAAAGAATTACCATCCCTCCTAAAGAATCGCCAGCCCGAAACCATCAAGCCCCCTTTTTCTTTTGTCTGCACTAACCCCGACATGCCATGAGCAACTGAACCGTACATAGGTAATAATGCCACAAAACTGACAGGCCAACCTCATTTAGCCAAGTCAGCCAAAGCAATTCCAGAACACCGCTCTAAAAGACCCGTTCCCTCTTTGAGAGCTGCCTCAAGTCTTATGCTGACCGCCACACAGTCATTCTCGGTTGTCCTTGCCTTCCGTTCTCTCCGCCAGCGCCTTGCTGCGCTTAACAACATAGGAAAGACGGTAGAGGCCCGAACGACAAGGAAAGATGACCAATTGGGGTCTTGCTGTGCGGCCCATTGTGCTGTTCTGCTGTCTCCCTAACGGGCCAGGCCAGGGCCTGCAGAAACAGACTGCCCTAGAATGAAAGGGCCCGGAACCATCCACGCTATTCCCATCGACCGACCAGTCTAGCGCAAATATTAACAGAAGGAAATAGGAGAAAGGTGTAGCTCAATCGAGAGAGAAGAACACCAAATGGCGCCGCCATGCCAATGTCCGCCGCCAGCCCGTCAAATGTATGTCATTGATGTGAAATGAGCAAACCTCGCGCCGTCCCTGAGCCATCTTGGTATAGAAAAGTAAAACAAACAAATAAAGCACTTTTCGGAACTGGTGCACAGGCTATTGGTTGTTGGTGTTATGCGCGGCGAGGATCTGACACAGAACAGTGCCCTCTCGAAGTCCAGTGCCGGCCACATCGGCCGTATGCCGTATGGTTAACCATTCGGGGTATAAACCATCGACTCCCCCAGATTTCAGCTGCGATGTGAAAGCATCCAGTGAGGGCATCAGTGGTATATATCCACTCTTCGCAACACCATTGATATGGCCCGTATGTCGGCACACTTCCTAGCGGAAAGGCATGTAGTACTGATGCTCATAATGATACTCAGCTCCTCACTGAGCAGTCGTCCAGAGCTCCGCCTGCCGGCCCTTCGCATCGTAGGCGGGGTTGCCTGGCTCAACGCTCCCCGAGCCTCGTGTAGGCGCTGCGCCATTGTAAAACATCTGAGGGACAGGAGTGCTGCTCTGGTATGGGTCAGCAGGGTCTGGATACGTATATCCATTGCTGTTGGGGCTATGGGCAGGCGAGCCGACAGGCCCAGGAGACGCCCAGCCAACACTGGCCATGTGGGGACTACCAGCGGCACTTCCGGGGCCTTGCTGGTGTTCGATGGTCGGCTCGATAGCCTGAGGGGGGGCATATCCAGTCGGGTGAGACGTGGGTCGCATGCCGTTATTGTATCCCACAGATGCCGTCGGCGAGGGGCTGCCGACATGCACATCTCCACGAAGATGTGGCGGAAGAGCATTGTTGCTCAGGTACTGTAGGTTATTGATTCCGGCCAGATCTGCACCCGGCGACATCGACATGGTGCGAGAAGGGGTGTTGAGTGGAGACTCCTGGTTCGATGCCTGCTCGTTTGAGGATTGTGAATTGGCTCGAACAGCCTCAGCTGCAGCCGCAGCCACAACTGCAGCGCTTGCACCCTGAGCCAAACCTCCTTGAGCCAAAGCTTCGGCTCGAGCACGAGCTGCATCCTCTACAGTGCCTGAGTGGTGGTTTTGATGTCTTGTCAGGGTCGTACGACGAGTGAAAGTCTTCTGGCAGTTTTCATAAGGGCATTTGTAAGGCCGCATGCCCGAGTGAATCCGGCGGTGCCGAGCTAGAGAGCTGCTATCACTAAAAGGCTACCCGAAGTTGTTAGCAACATTGACCAACCCAATGAAGTTGCCCATGCTTACCTTTCCGCATCGCTCACACTGGTGAGGCTTCTCACCAGTATGCACACGCGAGTGCACCGTGAGAGCACTCCGCTGGATGAATCGTTTCTCGCAGCCAGGATAGTCGCAGGCATGAGGGCGGACGCCGGTGTGGATTCTCTCTAATCAGGGTAAGTAAAAACCAACATGGGGTTGCAAATTGGTGCTTACCGTGTCGGGCAAGGTCGCTACGTCTTGCGAACTCCTTTCCGCAGGTGCTGCAAGGAAAGGCTCTCGCCGGTTGAGGACGTGCAACTGTCTGCACGGGAGGCATTCCGGGTACGACATTACGCAAGTCAGGGTGAAGCATCGGAGCAGGTGCCATATTGGCGCTGGGCACAGGCGGCAAGGGAACAGCGCCTATGACAGTTGGAGATGGGTACGATGCATTCATCGGACCGGAGTATCTCGACTGGTCAGAACCGTGCGCCGAGTTAGGCCGCTCGACTAGCATCTGCTGATGCGGCTGATGCGGCTGAGTGGCAGGCTGCTTTTGCTGTTGTTGCTGTTGCGGCTGTTGAGGTTGCTCGGCAGTCGCGTCCTGCTGTTGTTCAACAGAAGGTTGCTGCATGCCCGGCTCTGCCTTGATGTTAAGCACGCTGCCGATACCCATGGCACCGCCTGCTGACGGTGACTGGGACATGGTGATGCTTTATTATGTGTTGAGACAAGTCACACTCTTGTATGAAGCGGGTCGCTAAAAATGACGGTCAGCAATGCAGGGAAATCCAGCGGTGAGCGACCCGAAATGGTTAACTAGAGACAAGTCAAAGGAAACCCACGCAGATATTGCGTATATGACAAGCCACAAGGTTTAGAAAATGCTGGGCCGATCGGCCGTGGATGGCATATCACGGACTGTAGGTTCTGGTGGTTGAATGCTTGATGGTTTTTATGGTTGACAGTGGCCGATGAAGTGATGATGAAGTGATGATGCGGGGCTGACGAAACGCGAAAATTTCTCTCACCTGAAGAATGACAGAGCCTTATTGCCAGAATTCTGCGACCGACTGATTCTTTTTGCGCTTTGGAAATGCGGATTTGAGACCGATTCCAAAATACAGAGCTGTGTGTAAGTCGCTTGTTGATGCACCTACGAGCTTGTCGATGACCAGCGCACGGTTCACGAAGGGTGCTGTGCTGTGCAGTGCAGGGTGAATAGATGCAGAAGCGCTGGGACCACAATCAGTCAGCAGGTGGCGAGGCACGTGCGAGGTGACGACCGCGCTTCTTGGCAATCGTTCTGATCCTTGTTCTTACAGCTTCCTATGCAAAACCAAGGGTGTTAGCTAGGACGGTTAACTTTGCAGGACGCGTGTTTCGCGTTGTATGTTTCGCGTTGCAAAGTGAGATAGTTCGATTCAAATTTCAACAGTTCTCTGTCTTGTGTTGCAGGAAGCGCAAAGTGACAGTTTTCCAAAGTGCACCAGACAAAGTGGGTCCGCGGAAGCGCGTGCTGCACTCACAATAACCAGGCTAGTGCAATCAACACAGCGGTCTATCGGCACACCAGGTTGACCGATATGACTGCTCGGAATCCTCCAGAAGGCTGTCTAGAGGTGGCCAAAGACAATGACAGGTGCGTCAGCTCTTTTGTTCGGTTCTAAAACAGCCCGGCGGCTGTTCGTAGAGCCGTACGAGCACCGGGTCAATTCCACCCCTGCTCTTCGGTTGTCGCAATCGCAGGATGTTGTCTGTTTCTTCTCCAACTCGCGGCCTTAAGTCCTCTGCTCGGCAGGCTCGTCAGGCTTGTCGGCTCACCGCGAGACTGTTTTTGGCTCGGTCGTGAGCAGCGAAACTGGCAACATTTAGATGCTTGTCAGCCTCAGCTCCAAGCGGAACGATCGGGCGGGAAGTGAATGTAGAACAGGACAGAAAGATGCAGCGGCGTGTGTGACCACAACACGCGGTGCTCAGCGCAAGTCCCTAGTCCCTAAGCTGTCTATCAAAGCTCATCGCATAAGTGCACAAAGCGGCCGGTGCAGGTCAAGGCACCTCCTGAGGAGGAACATGCAACAAGTGCACCAGCGGATGGGCGCATCGCGATCGATGCAAATGGGAGCGACTTGACGCGACAAGTCACCTAGCTCCCGAGACTGGGTTTTTGTTGGAGAGGGTTGACCATGGTGATATTTGACTTACCGAGTCTGGCGTGGTATGCGCTGTGCTTCTCGGCGGCGCGGACAAGGTTGACAGAAAGAACAACGGGTTACAGGGGGAGAAGAGAGGATGGATCGCGTTGCGGCTCGGGCTCTGATAGACGCAGGTCGGTACAAGAGGAAAAACCCGTAGCCAGGGTGTGAAGGCACTGATTGAGCGGACAATTCGAAAATAAGTAATGGGAAGGAGAAAAGACGTGGCTCGGTACAATTAAGCTGGGTCCCTGTATGAAATTCGCTTTTCAGCCTGGAGAAGGTAGCCTCACTCAAGTACGGCACGCGGCCATTTGAGAGACTGTGTGTTTTATTTAATCGCGGAAAGCTAACCGTATCAGTGCAGATTTGCAGGTCCGCCCATACGGAAGTTGCCGGCCAATGTGGAGTAAGCCATCCATATCAAGCTAGCATCCGTTATTTTAGCTTTCAGCCACAGTCACTTGACGCATCTCCCCGACAGGGGTGCAGTTGAAACGAAAGGTGAGCCGGGAATCTTGGAAGACGCGCGCGGGTCATTCTGCTCATGTTGAAGATTCGCAGCCAACGACTCAGTCGCAATAACGCACGCTCAAGCCGGCAAGAACCCGGTCCTGTTCACCAGGAAAGTTAAGCTCCAGCGCAGAATATTGGAGTTATTGATGCTCGACCTTTGATGGAAATGCAACCAGCCGCAATCTGCAGCTGCTGGACTATCAAAAGGAGAGACAATGGCCCCGAAGCATCTTTCACAGCCAGTAGTTGCCTGCCTCTCCGTTTCTTCGTTTCCTACACCATCAGCCGTCCGCCGATGCGGCCCTGGAGACTTGTGAACATCATCGCAGTCGCAGAGCTTCATCGCGGTGGAGAGAAGACATTACTCAGTAGAAGTGCTGTCGTCTAGTCATGCGATCTACCTGCGTCAAGCCGCGATCAGTGACACGATCTTGCGAATCGGGTAGGTAGGTACAGTGCTGTTTCCCACAACGGCCAGCTTCACATCACCACTGTGGTGTGAGCTACTCGCGCATAAGCTGGTAGGTACTTCGTACTTAGGTATGTACATACGGTACGAATACTCTGTGCCTTGCTGTGGTAGATCCTTGGTCAATGCTTCCCGAATCAAGCTAAACTGGTGAGTGGGGTCCAGAGCTTCCATGCCGGCTTCCATTGTAACCCCCACATCGGCGATGCGGTCGCCTTTTCAAGCCCCTGAAATTTGCCTGTGCACTGCCGCGCCCTACACACGTAGTGTAGGCGATGGCTGAACGCTCTCCGGCCCGGCCTCCTTACAGTAGTGTACATCCTCTAGCAAGACAGCATGCGTTGGGCCACGGCAATGAGCAGCGTACTTGACAGCTGATTTGTGAGCCCCGTTGATACGAGATTGGCAGAGTCAGGTGAAACTAAGTGCTAGATATTACGATTGATGAGATCGGCGGGTGCGAAGCTCCCAGCTGGTTTTGTTGCGCTTTTGTTGGGCGTCTGGAGTCGGCCGATATGGTTGGTGCATGATAGACGCGGAGTGCCCGAAGGACAGGGGATTTCACCCCTGAAAACCTGCTAACCTGGCTCTGGAAAGCTTCCAGAATCCTTCTAGGAGATTTTGAAGCAAAGATTCATCAGTTAACGCCCAACAGCAACTCAGTTTGAGAAATGAAGTCATTAGACTTACTGAGGCGTAATCTTCCAATTCTAACAAACTCAAGCCCCAAAACCGGCACCATCAGCCCGTTGCGTCAATCCTGTGCCCCCCGCATAACGAGCTCCAAAAAGCTTCTGGGCCGCTTCTCCGAAGCTTCTCCCGCCCCTTCCACGTTGTGGATCCTTGCAAGCTCGGATCATGCACGGCGCAGGGACCCGACGCCTTGAAATGTTTCCGGCCTCATCAGCTGCTTCATCTTGACCCGTTGTGGATTACGGTCTGATTTTGAGCAGCTCTCGGTGCTCGATCGGTTTCCGCAAGTTACCGCCAAACAGGCACTACGCCGTATGCAGCTCAAGTTCCGAGGACGGATTTGCCGGTGAACAACATGCTGCTATGGACCGGCCAGTGCGTATGTACATGTGTATACAATACAACTACACTCCTTCAAAGGTTGTTTGTTTCAGAATCTCAGAGGCAGGCCAGCAGACCGCATGTTCCCGATGATGAATTTGCACCCGCGCTCATCTCCACTCTAGCTACCTACTCTGTTCTATAGAAGCCTAGGGTACCCTACCTAGCATTCGTGGTTAGGACCGGACGCCCGCGTGTCCATCATCCACATCAAAGCCATCGAAACTACCTATAGGCACCAGGCAAATAACTACCAATATCTACTACCGTTTGCATATGAATTTCATCCAGTGCGAGAGCTCTAAGTTCCGTCCTTGGTTCGTCATCTTGTCTTCTCTCTCCTCTTCCCTTTTCTGGACATCGCTCGGTCAGAACGTTGAGCATCTAAAATTAGCCAATCTCGGAGATCGGCAGCGCTGGAGCGGAGATGATGCGTCAGCGCGATCTTGTCGGTATGACCGTGCATTTATTATTAACTCCATTCTGGACGATCTTGTGCAATGGTTAGCAACTGGTCGTTTCACGTCATCTTGCAACCTGCAGTCCGCTCTATCCTCTCTACCCGAGATTCGTCCGATCCTGCGGGCCCGATCCGGTGCCCCGTCCCCAGTATCAAGGTGGACTTCATGCATAGCACCCGAAACATACCCACTACCGTCTCCGTGAATCGTTGAAGTGCGTCTTGGATTCAACGTTCCATGCAGGACAGGCTACGATCGGTGGTGAACTTGAGCAACAGAGGAATGGCTCCAGTTGACCTTCTTCAGATCATTTCGTAAAGCATACTCTTCCTTAGGTCCGTCCCCCATGGGCTTGGAAGGCTGAAATTTATACACAATCACCTTAATTCCGAGTCGTAAACCATCAGGTCACCCCCTCCATTCCTGATGTTTCGAGCGGCAACGCCGTTGTTAACCGTTGTCGACTAAAGTCCTAAAGGCTCCTAGACTTGGGGTCCACAACACTCGACGACCCTAGTGTTGCCCGTCCCCTCCGGCAAACTTTCCGTTTCTACGTAGAGAATAGTTTCCTTGTAGGATGAGGGCAAGGCAGCCGGGGATATGACGCAAAGCACTCTCGCAAGGGCGAGTCGACCGTTCAACCGCCTGCCTGATAAGCAAGGAATACATGGGTTAGGCATTTCCGTTCGGTACGGTACCCGAAAAGCAGACGGGCATGTGGATACAGCTTTGCCTTGACCATCAGATTCCCAGTCAACAGCGCGGGTCGGGATCCACAGTCACGCTCTACTGGTATTCCTCTTACAGCCAGTGCTACGGCCTACATACCATGTTCCTGTCAGACCTCTTCCTCTGCCTTGTGTCCTCAGGTGCTTTTCCAAAACCGATGACCGCGAGATAATGCTGACTCCCCCTTTCCAATCCAAATGCGCCGTCCTCCCTTTGTAAGTAACAGGATAGAAACAGTTTCGCTGCTACGTCCAATCGGGAGACAATCCCGTATACGGAAAGCAGATGTGCTCGAATGGCGCATGACATGAGGCCCGGCTTGTTGTGTGCTCTTTTGATCACTAATCCATCACCCATTTCTGCGTCTTAAAGGTGGAGACATGAAGGAATGTTGTGACGGGAGAACCTGATCGCATCTGGTAGAGCATTGCGGGTCTCCCATTCCTTCTTTCTATACCCTCCGTATATCCTCAGTTGCTTCTCTCATCGTGTGGTGGACCGAGGTCTGCTGTGTGAAGCACCAGCGACATCTCTTCACCAACCTAGTCACTGCTTTACCCACCTACAGGAAGATTGCCTTTTTTCGACTCAATCTTTGCGGTGGGCTTATTGCGTGCCTGTTTTGCCGCAGATATCCGTCCCTGGTACCTTGATGGGTGGTCGGAAGAGTCAAAACGAGACCCTCACCCCGAGGCAGATTTAGCTTCCCCTCCCTTGTTCCTATGCACGACTTCCTCGCGATCCCAACCACGAGCCGACGAGCCATGACAGCAAGCCACTAAAAGAAACAGACAACGGGAGGCCGGCCTCTCCTCCTGGACCGCTGGTGACCAAGGCTGATCAGTATCTGATGAGCAACGAGATCCCACGCCAAGGCGACGGAACAAGATGGCCGAGTTCACCTTCGAAATCGAGGTCTACTCAGACACGATCTGCCCGTGGTGCTACATCGGCAAGAAGACGCTCGAAAAAGCCATAGCCACTTACACGGCGCAACACCCCGCCGTGGACTTCAAGCTCACATGGAAGCCGTTCATGCTGTGGCCCACGGCCAAAACCTCCGGTAAGACTGCGCATAAATTCTCCAAGACATATGTTGACCCGGTATACTCTTTTCCTCGTTCCTCCAGCTAACCCATCTTCATGCTATGCCAGCCTACCAGAAAGGCGCCATCCTGCACGCCATCTACGGCCCACGAGCGCCCGTCATGTTCGAGCGCCTTGCACGACTCGGTGCGCTGCACGGCATCGACTTCCGGTGGGAGGGCAAATCCGGGAACTCGCGGGACTCGCACAAGCTGATCCTGCTGGCCATGGAGCAGGATGATGATGATACCCGTTCCTCCTCCTCTCCCTCGCCTCCAGGTCTTGAACCAACCAGTACCACCGCCACCGCCACCACCACCGCTACGACCACTACCACTAACAACAGCACGGCGACGACAAACCCACTATTGACCTACAAGCAAACCAAGCAAGAGCGCACCATAGCCCACCTCTTCGCCTCCGCCTTCGAGCAGGGGCAGGACCTCTCCTCGCGCGCCTTCCTCGCCCGCGCAGCCGTCACGCTCGGGCTTGTCGGTTCCGAGGAGGAAGCGCTCGCCTATCTTGAACAACAGGCAGACGAAGAAGATCCTGAAGCAGGGAGGAGACAACCTGGGTCGGGCACGGGCCCGGCCCGGCGGGGACTGGCGAAGAGAGTGGACGAGTCCTCGGCGCGGGCACGGCAAATTGGCATGACGGCCGTGCCCAGCTACGTCGTGCAGGGGCGGTGGTATGTGTGTTTTTTCAACCCCAGGGCCCGCCTCCTCATTCGCCCTTTTTTTTGTCGCTCGTTCTTTTATGTGTGTGTGTGTGTGTCCAGAACCTCGTGAAAGTCTTCTTCTCTTTTCCGGACGGTGCTGTGCGATGGAAGAGGGACATATGGGCTGACGTTCTTGGATGCGTAACTCTAGGCAAGTTGGCGGGATGCAGGGAGAAGATGTGTGGTTACGGATCTTCGAGAAGGTTCGGGCGACGAAGTCGGGGAAGAAGAACGAGGAGGGAAGTAGCTTGGATGGGCTTACGACACGGGAGGAGCAGCCTACGGTTACGAATGGGGGAATGCAGAAAGAGTCGACGGAAATCCGGTAGGGGGGTAGCGTTTGAGGACTGGGGCGACATGGAGCGAGTTTCAATCTTCTTTGGCGTCTGTCTCTTCTTGAGTCCTGGACGGAAAAGGATGAAGGAAACTTCTTCTCAGTTGATGCACTGCTTAACCCTGAAAGCGCAGGTTGAGCCGTCCGTTGGAAAGCCGATGACCATCCATTTTCCATGATTACATTCGTATAGCTCTGCAAGCCAAACAATCGACGCCTGATGACAATTCCCTTGGATTGCCCTATGGAATCACCGATTATGCTTTTGTGTCCCTGTAAACCAGTTACTCTAGCCAGAGTAAACCGAATAACCGATGCAATGCTGCCGCGCCGCTGCCGTAGAGTGCAACCCAAGTCCGTTTCCCACTCCCAACCAACGCCGACCCGATGCTAAAAAGGTAAGGAAAACAAAGAACACAGCATGGACCCTCTCGCAGTGCCTTGACCTGACCAGCCCCTGACGTGTCCATTTCCAAGGCCACCCTCAGCCCTCAACGCTTCATGTGGCTGTAATCCTTCAGGAGGTGCTCCATATGGACATTGGTCGACTTGCCCGTCCGCCGCGGGGCCTTCTTCTTCTTCTTCACCTCCTTGGGTGCCTGCGCCGCCTTGACTTGGGGGTCCTCCGACGCGGGCTTCTGCTGGGCCGCCACCAGCCGCTGCACAATGGTGTCCGTGCTGGGCACCTCGACGCGCGACCACATCAGCTTCAGCTCCGGATCCACCTCGTGGTGCAGGCTCGGGTCGTCCAGCCAGACCATCCTTGGCGCCCCGTCCTTCTTGTGGCGCACCACCAGCAACTTGTGCTCCGATTCCAGCTCGTTGATGGCCCCCTCGCAGTCGGGCCAGCCGTCCTTCAGGTCCTTGACGCTGACTCCGCTCGCATCCGTCTTCTTCTGCAAGTACGCAAGTAGCTGCGTCTTGTTCCGAACGTCCGGGATCGTCGGGCGGTGCACGTAGGTGCCGGACCGCCAAGTCTGCTCGCTCAGCGCCGGGTCCGGGATCCACTGGATCTGGGGGTTGCGGCGCATCTGCTCGACGAAGAATTCCTGCTCGTTCTCGGGTCGGTTGGTGTACGACAGGTAGCCGAGCACGTCCACGCAGGTCTGCGGCTCGCTTTTGTCGCGCAGCCAGCGGACAGCGTAGGCCATCTGCGAGATTACGCTGTCGCCCGTGCCCGTGGCCGCGGGCTGGGAGTAGACAATGTTCGGCGTGTCGCGGTCTCGGCGGGGCGTCATGTTGCCCGCGGCGGCCGACGTGGTTGAGCCGACCGACGGCGATGGCGACGGTGGCGCAAGGCTGCGCTTGACGCCGAGCGAAAATGCTGAGGCCATGGTGAAATCAGCTGGTGGTAGCCACGATGGTCGCGACTTTCCTTTATCCACGGTTTTCGCAGCGCTGACAGCTGCGATGTCCTTTTGCGATGAACCGGCGGAGGTTGCAGCAACTCGGCATCGCTTGGTTTGGATGGCGCCGGCGGCGTTGCGAGTAGCTGTGGGTCGACTGGAAGATGAGTGGAGCTGTTATCGGGCTTATCGGGGGCTCGGTTATCCGTGGACATCTTTTCGGTTAACTGAATAATGTGCGCGTGTCTGAACGACAGGAATGATACACCTCGGTTAAATGGATCAAGATATGTACGTATCCGAATGACAGGTGTGATACACCAATAATGTGATTGTTGGATCTCGCCGAGAGATGCTGTGAATTGTTTGAGAACAGAGTGTGCAGATGTGAGAAGAAGTTGAACTAAAGGCAGGAGTGCAGACTGAGGTTGTATCATTCAGAACCATGGTTCAATCACTACGCTTTGAGCATGTTGACATGCGCATGTTTACAATGGTGCTGTAGCGCTGGGTTCGTTAAGGTGACGCCACCGGACCTCAATTGCTGGGCAAGAGCGTGCACTGTGCGCGATGGCTTACGAAGTAACCTTCTTGACCATACCAAAAACGAGCACCAACTTCGCATCATTACAAAAATCTATAACCTATGTGTGCCAATTCCAGTCATGCAGTCGCGTCAGCTCGTTCTCGTCGTACGATGGGAGAGCAGCAGGCTAACTCGCTCGTCTTCTCGTTTCTAACGCCGGAAACATCAGGCTCAAGCTGACCAGACATCATCCATCCCTCCAGCTGGCCGTTCCGTGGTTGAATGACGAAGTAACCATCACCCCTGTCCGGCCACACGTCGGTGGATGCACGCCGGAGATGCACCCCATGTTGACCCAAAAGACCAGACGGACGCTAGCGTATTCCCATATGCATGATTCCTTCGGCACAGTGCAGAAACACCGGTAGCACCCAGAAACGCCATGAGCATCAAGTAGTCAAAAACCCCCCAGCACAATAGCAATCCGTGTGCTCGACGCAAGACAACTTAGGCGCTCTGTGCAGCCTGTTGTTGCTGCAGGTACTGGTAGGCACCGTACGCGATAAGGCCGCCAATGAGCACAACGGCGTACAGACCGACTCCGAAGCCGGCAGAGGTATTGTTGGCCGCTGGGGCAACCGCGCCGGGGAGGGGCGTCTTGGGCTTGGGATCGCCGGGCTGTAAAAACACGTCAGCGATCAAATTGTTCCCCACCGCACGTGTTATACAGCTGTGCCCCTAGGAAAGGGTTGCTTACGTTGCGCTTTAGAGTGCCGACCTTGAGCTGCTCGAGCGTCTCTCGGGCCTCGTCGCTGTGTCCGACATCCTCAAAGGCCTCGGTGGCGTCCTGGCCGGCGACGTCGAGAAGGACCTCCTCGCCACCGCTGTTGGATTGTTAGTTGTGCTGGTTCATGCTGCTACTGGCAGCCCGGCTAGTGCGGGGAACAACCGAGATGGTGGTACCGCTCTCGGAAGACGATATGCGGCGGGCGGAATGGCACTTACGGGTGCTCGTCCACAAACTTGGTGCAGTCGTAGATCTGGTCGTGGATGACGACGTAGAGGTCCTTCTTGGTGTTGTGCTCGGCAACGTCCTGGTACGTGAGCTCCTTGGAGGCCATCTTGACTGTGGTTGTCGGTGAAAGCTTATCGTCTTCGAAACGGCTGACTTTTTTTTACTTTCTTGGACAGCTGGTCTGTTAGCGGAAACGCGCAATTACTGATAGGCGCCGTGGAAACCAGCAATTTAGCAGCAGTGCGTACCAAAATTCGGAGACCTGGTCACGACAAGTGATGGACTACGGCGAGGCGGCGACGACGAGAGACTGGAAGACGGCTGAGGAAGGAAAGGGGCGGAATGGAAAAAGAGGTCAAGGTTCCGGGCCGCTCGCAATCCGGACAAGGGCAGGCGCCCGGCAATGGCCAGCTTTCCCCCCTGGACGGGAAGTCTGACCCCGAGTGAATATCCGCTTGGCACTTGCAACAACCAATCAGCCACCACCAAAATGAGGCTATCCAGGCCCTGATTCGTCCGAGGCCTGAGTCGTTCGATTCGGAAGCTGCGGACCCATCTCATCTTCTGTGCTTGACAACTGCAGTGTCAGCCAGGAAGACGCTGTCAGCCTTCCAAAAGGCCGTTCGCTGGTGATCTCCTCGCTTCTCCGCGACGAGTGCGGCGACCTTTATCCGGGAAGGTTCCGACCCCTGCTTGCCGGCCGCACTTTCTGAGTTGCAACCCCCGCTGCACTGATTCGGGGTCTCATCCGTAGTGTATCGAGACTTGCTGATGGCTTATCTTCAAATCTGATTGGAGTGTTCGCACACTTCGCGTACAGATAAACAGCATCGCAGTTGTTTCTTTCCTCGAGTTCTCGGTATGTAGGAAGTAGATTCTTTGCATGGCCATGCTAGCACTCCCCCAACTGGCGAACGACAAAACATTGGTTAGGACTAATAAGAGGAGAGCTTGTGCTATCTCCTCGCCGCTCCACCGCCGATGTCCTGTCCCAGCCTGTAGCTCGCGACTTTGTCCCACTCAATCTTCTGCCTCGTCACCGGAAGCTGTCTCCTCAAAGCCTTGAAGGCGCCCTCGCTCAGACTCGTAAAGCTCCTGTTCAGCTCTTCCTGGTACTTCTTCTCGCTCGTCGATATCTCCTTGGCGATGCCGGCTCCAGTCCCGGATGAGACGGATGCGGTCAAGGGCTTGCTGGTCAGGAGGCGGACGTTGCCATCCTCATAGTAGTGCACGTCAACCTTGATGGAGCCCTCCAAGGAGTTCGAGGCCGGATCGAAGATGTAGAGCGAGCGCCAGCGCCCGTTCCTGCTTCCCGGTTAGCGTTTACGAGGCCGTGGGCGGCGCCGCTTGACCGTACCAGTAGTTATTCGGGCTGTACTTGTTTGCGACGATAATGATCGCAATTTTCGAGTCGCTTTCTATCGGGTAGGCACCGTACGCTGCGTTCGTAAAGTGCTCCTTGACGTAGGTGGAAAGCCCCTTAAGCACCGATTTCCTAGATGACGGAGCTTGAGTTTCTCGTTCCCAACATCTTCCAAGACTCCAAGGGCTCACGCTAGATCTGCCTGCGCACCGTCCAGAACGTGGCTCTCGACCGCGCTAGCTTTCTGTGTGGTGTGGTCGAACGCGAAACTACAAGAGCTCTCGACATCGTAGTAGCGGCCGCCACCTAGCGAGCTGTGCGAGCTGATAATGACCTGCTGGCTGCTCCCCGGGAGCTTGACCGTCGCAAACTGTTCCTCGTTGTATTTCTGGAACGCTGGGCCGAGTTCGTTCACCAGGCTTGGGTTCGAGATCGTCAGGGTCTTGATGTCTGGAAATGGGCGTCGGGTTAGACTATGGACCTGGAAGGAGTCGTAAACTGAAGTACATGCCTGCAAGGACGTCTGCTAACTAGAAAGAGCTTGTTAGTACCGATGGTTTGTTTGGCAGCTTGCACTTCGTTGGGTAGAACAAGGCCTACCTCTCCTGGAGGAGCTCCCTCCACGAAGGAGGAGACGATTGTTCTGTGAGATGACATATTCCCGGTGGGAGGACTGGAACAATGGTGTGAATAATCTCCGAGCTCTGTGCTTGGGCGAGGTCACGTCCGGGTTGCCAAAGCGGACGCTCGTGCGGTTGCTGGCGGTCACGGCAAGCTGCCAGGTTCAACCAAGAATGCGGGGCACAAGCGGGATGCCAAGCAAGAGCGGCAGGGGTAATGGTCTGCCCCTTGCAAAGCTCGGCCCGAGTTCAGCAAGAGTTCATCATTTCATCAACTTCTCCATAAGGCACCAGAGTCGGACGAAGCAACACATAAAATAACTGTGAGACAGCCGATTGCAGCTCTTGCAGATAATGAACATGTGCCAAAGTAAGAAGAACCCGCTCTCCTCCGAAATGCGCCGGTTCGCCCATCAACGCCACGCCTGCTCTGATTTGACATCGACATCTATTTATATCCAACTCAGTACTCCAATACCTTCTTAAGATTGTCATATATTCCTGGTCGAGTCAGCGCCGCCGTGACACCTCAACAACGAGGGGACCTACTTGCGACATCGGGCGCATTGAACGCCTCGTACAACAACGGAGTGTGGATGCTCCACCCAGCAACCCGAGCGACGGGCGCCTCCAACCTGATGAACGTCTCGGGATCTTCCTGGATTGCCGCAGCGACCTCGGCTCCGACACCAGCGTTGATCATGGCCTCGTGGACGACAAGACACCGGCCCGTCTTCCGAACACTCTGGAACACGGTCTCCTTGTCCCAGGGGTAGATGGTCCGGAGATCGATCAACTCCACCGAGATACCGAAATCATGCTCGGCCTGCTTGAGCGCCGCCATGCACTTGTAGAGCGGCTGACCGTATGACACGATGGTAACGTTGGACCCTTCCTTCAGCACCTCGGCCTTGGACAGAGGCAGTGTGTATGCTGCTGTTGGGACCTGCTCGACCGCTGCCCGATAGAGGATCTTGGGCTCCATGAAGACGCACGGGTCGTTGCTGCGAATTGCGGACAGCAGCAGCCCCTTCGCCTGGAGCGGCGACCGGGGCATGATTACGCGCAAACCAGGGATGTGCGTGAACAGGCTCTCGGGCGATTGAGAGTGGTAGAGTGCGCCGTGGCCGACACCGCCGCACGGCATCCTGACGGTCAGCCCGCCAGCGCTCCGCCCACAGGCGCCGTCGCGGTAGCGGAACTTGGCGGCCTCGTTGACCAGCTGGTCAAAGGCCGGGTAGACGTAGTCGGCAAACTGTATCTCGGCAACCGGCCGCATCCCCTCGGCTGCCACGCCGATGGCGAAGCCCATGATGCCCTGCTCGGTGAGCGGCGTGTTGAACACCCGCGCACCCCCGTATGTCTCGGCAAGCTTGCCCGTGCAGCGGAAGACGCCGCCAAAGGCGACATCTTCGCCAAAGATCAAGACGGACTCGTCTTCGGCAAGCGCGATGGAGAGGGCGTCGTTGACCGCCTGGAAGAGGTTCATTCGCTTTGTGGTGCCATTGCGGGCTTCGGGTGGCAGCTCGGGGTTGCTCAACGCTGACTGCGAGCTGTGTGCTAGTAGAGGAGTAGTTGAGTAGTCGGTCGGGAGATTGAGTCTCGCATTGGGAGGGTGGCTCGAATACTGCCGTCGAGACGAGACAAGTGCCGGGGTGGATGAAGCGAGCGACGACCCTCGAGTCAATACCCTCGACAGGGTGCGGATTGATGTGCCTGCCATTTTCGCGGAGTTCCGGATCGCCTATGCTGCCTCTATCTCATGAGACTTCGCTCTGCATTGCCTGGAGGATTAGGTGTCGTGAACGAGCGGCAACCGAAGCTGGAAGGGGGATGAGCATGGTGTCGGCTTGCGACGGCTTTGTTAGACCGGCCTCCATGTTCCTGGGCAAAGCGCGGGGCCCCGCCTCGGATCTACGTTAAGGTCCCGACCATCTCATCCAACTGATGCAAGCACTGGGGTCAAGCGGTCTTGAAGCCATACGACGAGATCCCCAACGTGCTGATTGTTACAAGTAAAAAAACGCCGGATCAAATCGTGAGCTTGTGTCACTTCCCCACATGTGCCACGTTCCCCGTGGTTCCATCACGATGACGTTTGGCTCGTTTCTAGCTCTTGGCGGCGCGAGGCCCGGCAGAAGTTATCGTTGCCCGGCAACACCCGCCCACTCTTTACTTTCGCAGGATCAAGGCACAGTTTGCAAACCCACCAACGAATCAGAGATGTGTACGCGTGGCAGCACTTGCGACGTGCGACATTTTTATCTGTCTTCAGTTGCAAACTGTGTATGCCTGCGCAACCGTTACTCCGGATAGCAACACTACTACTCTGCCGCCCATACCCGTCCACGATGCATTCCTGACTCGCACATGCGCTAGCTACATTCCATTCCATCCCTACAAAGAATAGGCCCAAGCGGAAGAGATAGAAACAGGAATGCCCCGCTCTCCCTCCCACGATCGTCGCCAACACCGCGATCGTGAGCGACGGCACAGACGAAGTTCCTCCGCCGCCGAAGACGCCCACGCCTATCACCAGCAACGCCGCAAGAGGCGCCAACCTAGTACCGGCGGTGCTCCGCGCGACGGCCCAGCGTCTGAAGGCACGGGCAGCGGCGGGCCGTCACAGGTACTCTCGGCGGCGGCGCTGGCGAGATTGAACCAGGAGAATGCGAAGCAGAAGCAAAGGCAGGGCGGGAACGGCAAGAGGAGGGACGAGAAGGAGAGGGAGTTGAGGAGGGAACAGCGGCGGCAGGATCAGGAACGGGAGAGGGAAAGAGCGAGGCAAAGGGAAAGGGAGAGGGGCAGGGGCAGGGGTTATGACATTGTGGACGCATCGCCGCCCAGGACTAGGGAAAGGAGTAGGGGGTATGATATTGTAGACGTGTCGCCGCCGGAGGGCGGGAACCGGAGACAACGGGATCCGGTCAAAGAGAAGAGGAGGAGTGGCAGGGTGGTGAGCGGGGCGGTGCTGGAAGAGGGGAGAGCGGGAGGGGCCGGGAAGGGGTGGACGGGGTTGAGGGGTGGTTGGAGAGGGAGTGTGGACAGCGTCGCGAAGGAGAAGGAGGCGCTATATCAGGGGGGCAAGGTGCCGTGGCATAAGGACAAGAAGAAGCTTCGTGAGTCTGCCCACCGTTCCCCGGTTGAGAGGGGCAAATGGGTTTTGACTGACTGCGTTAGGGATACTGATTGGTGTCTGCACTGTCCTGGCCATCATCGTCATTATCGTGGCCGCCGTGGAAGTCCCCAAAGCTGGGTCGAGCGACAAAAAGCGAGATGACGGCGGCAGCAGTCCGGATAGCCTAGGGATCTCACCGAGCAGCATCCCGCAGGGGGCGCCGTCGTGGCTGAATCCGTTCACCTGGCAAGACACGGCAGATTTCAACCTCACCTACACAGACGAGATGGTCGGCGATCTCCCGATCATGGGGCTCAATTCGACCTGGGATGACTCGGCGAAGGCGAACGACAATGTGCCGGCGCTGGACGAAGACTGGGGCGACTATGCAAAGCGGCCGGCACGCGGCGTGAATGTGGGCGGCTGGCTCTCCCTCGAACCCTTCATCACGCCCTCGCTCTTCAACTACGACCTCCGCATGGGCATCGTGGACGAGTACACGCTCTGCGCGTACCTGGCATCGCGGTGTGAGAGCACGCTCGAGAAGCACTACGCGACCTTTGTAACAGAAGACACGTTCCGGCAGATCAGGGACGCCGGGCTGGACCACGTCCGCATCCCCTTCTCCTACTGGGCCGTGCAGACCTACGACGGAGACCCGTACCTCTTCCGCACGTCGTGGCGCTACCTCCTGCGGGCCATCGAGTGGTGCCGCCGCTACGGCCTGCGCGTCAACCTCGACGTGCACGGCCTGCCGGGCAGCCAGAACGGCTGGAACCACAGCGGCCGGCTGGGCCCCATCGGCTGGCTGAACGGCACGGACGGGGCGCTTAACGCCAAACGCTCGCTCGAGATCCACGACCGGCTCTCCAGGTTCTTCGCCCAGCCGCGCTACAAGAACATCATCAGCCACTACGGCCTGGCCAACGAGCCCAAAATGACCTTCCTCCCCACGCAGGACGTGCTTTCCTGGACCGAAAGCGCCCACGCCATGGTACGCAAGAACGGCGTGTCCGACGCCATCGTCGTCTTCGGCGACGGCTTCCGCGGCCTGGGCAACTGGCAGGGCGAGCTGGCGGGGCTCGACAAGGCGGCGCTCGACGTGCACCAGTACGTCATCTTCAACACCAACCAGATCGTCTTCAACCACTCGGCCAAGATCCGCTACGCGTGCGAGGGCTGGACGCAGCAGACGCTCGAGAGCATGGACCGGTCGACGGGGTTCGGCCCGACGCTGATCGCCGAGTGGTCGCAGGCCGACACGGACTGCGCGAAGCACCTGACCAACGTCGGCTGGGGCAATCGCTGGACGGGCACGCTGCTGCAGGGCGACAAGAGCTCACAGGTCACCACGCCCAGGTGTCCCACGCAGGATAACCGGTGCAGCTGTGAGCAGGCGAATGCCCCCGCCGGCCAATGGAGCGACTCGTACAAGCAGTTCTTGAAGATGTTTGCCGAGGCGCAGATGCACAGCTTCGAGAAGGGATGGGGCTGGTTTTATTGGGTTTGGGATACCGAGGACGCGTGAGTTGTTCCCCCGTTTTTTTTTTCTGCGATTGCTTCAACGGGATTGAAGTTGCTGACTTGGCTGTTTATTATTCTGCAGGCCGCAGTGGAGCTACAAAAAGGGGCTTGAAGCTGGCGTCCTGCCGGCCAAAGCGTATGAGAGGGAGTTTGACTGCGACTTGTCAAAGATCCCGAGCTTTTCGGATTTGTCGGAGACTTACTAGAGGAGAGTGGCACATGCTTGTTGGCAATGTTCGGCGTTTAGGAGTAATTGCTTTCTTTTTGGTTATCCCGAAGTGATGGCACTGGTAATTCTCGGGGGAGGCAGACTACACTAAGGTATGTCCAGGAGGTTGCTTATTCCGTATAGGATGAACAGATTAGGATAGACTTTCTGTATGCGTAGTCTGATGCCAGAAACCAGAACAAATCCCATGATGTTTTCGGGCAATTAATAAAGGGAATCATGCCGAACTCGGTACTACTGTACCTCGTTCCTTTTTGCCCGACTGCTTACGGTCTCGGTCCGGGACCAAGACCAGTGCAATGACGGAATCTGTCTCGCTCTTCTGCCAACAGCACCGGTAACACCACGGGAATGCTGCATGGGTACTGGATCACGAACCGCGAGTATCGCACAAACACACAACGTTCAACACCAGCAAGTGTGCCAACCCGGGCTGTACAATGAGTAAGCAGTTTAATAGCGTGTACTAGCATGTTGCGGGGATAACTCGGCACGCTCGGCCAACCTAGAGAATACTAGTACTGAGTATAGTTCCTCCTGCATTACTGCGTAATGTCTCAACGGATACGGATGCACAGCACCGGCTGTCGGTGCCGCAACACCCCTGGTCCCATGTGCCGTCTTTGAAAGAGTGGAGGCCCGCTGCCTCCGCATTCCGCTTTTTCTCTTGAATGCCTGCTTGCCATTTGCTAGAGAGAGTGGTTTACCGACCGCAACCCATGTCCCCTTTTCAGAGCTGCCCATGTCGGATCCGACGAGCCCATCTTACGTATGTTGTTGCTGATGAATACTATGGGAGGAACATCGTTTTCCCTCACCAGCACCGAGCAGAGCAAGAAGCTGTCATGGATTTTACCTAGTAACAAAACGACCGCTAACGCTAGGCTTAGTAACTTGGATGTAAAAACCAGAAAGGTTTTGCTGACTGAAGCTATACACATGGAGTCCGTCATGATGAGCATTGGCTCTCCACAGTAGACTAGCAGTCGCCCCGTCTTTTGTAACTTTACAAGCCGTTTCCTCGGGGCAAACTCTGAGCGAGCCCCTTATCCCCGAGATGGACTAACGAGCCCCACGATGTAACTGGGGATCAGTCAGACTCACTAAGCACACCGGGGAGCCAGTTTTCGCTCATAAGACGTTATGGTTCCTTCAGCCTCCAGCCGTCTTTGGATATCTGTTGATTATTGGCGGCATTGCTCTGTGACTTCACCTCGGTTGGATTCGTAGGTGTCGCAGGAACACGCAGTGATGCTGAACAGCTCACGAGCCGCTTAATTCGACTGACCGGGGCCCCGGGCATGATATAACCGGAGGATCATCGGCACTTTCAGAACACAACCAAGTCAACAAACTCGGGGCCAATTGACAAAGATGGAGGAAAAAGAGAGGCAACCCGACTTCGGGAACCATAACACGGACAACTCGGATAGGGAGACCACCCAGACCCAGGAGGGAGGAAGCCAACAAACAGAACAAGTCCTCGAGAAGATCAGCACAGAGACCGGATTTGAGCCGATCCGCGCCGGTCCCGACAGCCGCCGGCTGAGCTATGAGACGGCCTCCAGCCTGCGGCGCGAACGCTCGAACAATGGATGGGGCGTCGACGACGTGGAAGAGGACGCCGCCGGAGGGGAGATTGCTCCATACAACCACCCCAACGCGGAAGCCCACGACCCGTACGAGGTTGGCTGGGACGGCGGCGACAGCGACCCGCTCTGTCCGCGCAGCTTTCCGGCCTGGCGCAAGTGGCTCATCATCTGCATCACCAGTGTCGGCTCCTTCTGCGTGTAAGCAAAACTCTCAACTCACTCACTCACTCACTCTCACACACCCCATTACGCTGTTGCTCACCTGCCAACTTGTAAAAACACAACAGAACCAACGCGTCGGCCAGCTACACGGCGACCTACGCGCAGATGAACGCCGAGTTTCACACGACGCGGCTGGTCGCCACGCTGGGGCTGTCGACGTTCGTGCTGGGCATTGCGCTGGGGCCCTTCTGGTCGCCGCTGGCCGAGTTCTACGGCCGCCGCCCCATCTACCTGGCCTCCTTCGCCGGCTTCATCATCTGGCTGATCCCCTCGGCCGTCGCGAAGAACATCGAGACCATGATCATCGCCCGCTTCTTCCAAGGGCTCGCCGGCAGCGCCTTCCTCTCCGTGTCGGGCGGCACCGTCGGCGACTTGTTTACGCGCGAGAAGATGCTCGCGCCCATGGCCATGTTCTCGCTCGCGCCCTTCATCGGGCCGTCGACGGGGCCCCTGATCGGCGGGTTGATCAACATGTATACGGGCTGGCGGTGGACGCACTATGTCTTGTTGATCTGGGCCGGGGTGCTGTTGTTGAGCATTGCGTTGTTCGTGCCGGAGACTTATCGTGAGTGGCTCTCTCTCCTTTTTTGGGTCTTTTCGCTGGTTTTTGTTTTGAGTGGTATCCAGGAAAACAATAGAAGGAGAGGGAGTGTGTGTTGGTACTGATGACGAGGCGCTGTGTAGATCCGGTGCTGCTGAGAAACAAAGCGAAAAAGATCCGGAAGGCAACCGGCGATGACAGGTGGCGCGCCCCCATGGAGAAGACCAACAGGTCGGTGGCGAAGACAGTTGCCTATTCGCTTCTCCGGCCATTCCAGATCCTCCTCCTCGAGCCCATGGCCGTCATCCTGAACCTGTACACGGCCGTCCTGCTGGGCCTGCTCTACCTCTTCTTCGGCGCCTTCCCGCTTATCTTCAGCACCAATCACGGCTTCAACCTCTGGCAGATCGGCCTCACCTTCATGGGCTTGCTGGTCGCCATGATCATCGCCTGCCTCAGCACGCCGTTCTGGACGAAGCTCCGGCATCACCTGAGGGAGAAGCGCTTCAAGGACACGGGCGTGTTCAAGGACGAGCCCGAGGACCAGCTGCCGCCCGTCATCTTCGGCGCGCCGCTGATCACTGGTGGCCTGTTTTGGTTTGGTTTCACCACATACCCGCAAGTGCACTGGATTGTGCCCATCATTGGCTCTGGCGTCTTTGGTCTTGGGTGAGTGCAAGAGCGTTCCTTGGATTTTCCGCTGCTTGCTGTGAATTTGCTTGTGGAGCAACAGGGGAGGGAGACGTTTGTGTGCATTTTCCGGTTCAGGAGGCTCCAAGCCATGGCAGCGTCCCTGGGTGTGGTCCGGATGATGCATCCGTCCTGGAGATCTCCCTTGATGGCTCGTAATTCAGGTAGTACGCTGTAACAGCCACGTCAACGCCCTGACGCCACGGTTTCATCGCTTTTTTTGTTTTGGGAACTGTTTAGGTCACGGCTGTCTGGGGGTATCCAGGGCATCCTGGCCCGTTCCTTCAGCTCGCATATCCGACCGTCTTCGAGCCTCATGCGCTTACCCGTCGCTAACCGTGGCTTCTCCTGCAGGATGTCGCTCGCTTTCACGGGAGTTTTCACTTTTCTGGTGAGTCTAACCAACTTTCCTTGAGCACAGACAGGCCCGCGGACCGGGGCTCGGGTTCCGGCCTGGAAAGCATTGGATGGGATGGATGCTGATACGAGTTGGCTTCGGTCTAGGTCGACGCATACCCGCGGTACGCGGCGAGCGCTCTGGCGTCCAATGCCCTGGTTAGGTGTACTTTCGCAGGTAAGCTCTGCTCTGGTTGCCATACACCCACCTACGCGCCGTGACCAATGCCTCTTTCCCCTGTTAGAGGCAGTCACCAGACCATACAGCTGACGCTGCCCAAGCCGCATTCCCTCTGTTTGGCGTCCAAATGTACGAGAAACTTGGCTTTCAGTGGGCCACGGGGCTCGTTGCCTTCATAACACTGGCGCTGATGCCGTTCCCCTACATCTTCTTTCGCTATGGCAAGAGGATACGAGCCAGGAGCCGATTTGCAACCACCGCATAGGAGCGTGGGGGGCACATCGGGGTGGAAACACGGGAACACCGGTCCGAAACCAGCCCCATGACCAGAGATAGACGTGTCCAAGGCTGCACTGCACTGCGCCCGGCTGTGGTCTGCCGGTGGTGCAGGCACGAGGATCTACACCAGGGGAAGATGGTGTCAGCCGGGAGCCGATCCGATCGACCACTGTGGTTCCCACCCCCGGGTCGTCTGCCGGCCCCTACCGGCTGTTGGCGATATTGGCTGAGAGATCAGCTGGTACCGGCTCGGTTGAGGTACCGGGGCCTTCACAGATCGGGACACGGTGGGCAGGAAGGCAGACATCAGACGGAACAACCGGACTCTGATCGCCGCCTTAGGCTGACCGGTTTATCTACCGCTACGTGTACGGGTGCATGGTAGAAGCGGGCTAGGTTATCTTGTGTGTTTTCTCCAGGACTCTCTGGATAGTCGGTCGCTCCCTCGAACACGACGGATGCGGCCCTTGGGGTTCTCGCTGACATACGGCGAGGTCGAAGACGCAAATATCTCAGCCGACCGACAATCGGTCTGGCAGGGCGTCCTGATCCTAATATTGCCTCCGGGGTCACACAGGCATTGATTATAAGTAGAACAGATCATCCATGTCCGTGTCTCGGTTGTGCTGAGCTGTGCCGTCAATGATTCGCGGTGAGGTGGCAGAGACGTTGTTGCAACGGGACTTCAGGGGGTCGGGTGCAACGGATAAGCTCACGGGTCATTGTATTTCCTCGAGTCCGGTACCGAAGGTAATCCCTACTGTATAACTGTATACCTGTACGGGATACTTACCGATTTTACCCGTCCCTGACCCCGCGAAAACGTCGCGCTCAAATCAACAGGATCAACTCACATATGGTTTTGGCCTTTTGGGACTTGAACACTTGGTGCAATGATGTCTACCTTTACCCACCATATGGAACTCCCACCGTTCAGCCTATCTTGGCGTTCGCTGTCCCATGGGTTTGGAGTCGAGCTGGGGGCCGATGGTCCGTGCGAGGATAGATGGGGTGACACCAGCGATTCACATGAAGCCACTGAATCAGCGGTCAGGCACCAGTCGCCAATTACATACGAGACAATCCCCAGATAATGTCACAAGCACAGTATCCACTGCCGAGCCGCATGCATGGAGAGGAACACGCAGAAATGCTGGGTCTGATCTGTCGAGATCCAGACTCTCCAGACTGCTGTGCTTTGGGGTTTGGGGTGGGTTGCGACCTGACGAGCCCTGGCCAATGTGCCAAGTGGGGCCCAGCCCCGCAGTGCGGGAAGAAGGAAACGAGGTTTTATTTAGCTCGGCACAAGGTTCTTGCCATTGCCCACCGCGGCTATGCAAATAACTCCAGTGAGGGACTTGACGGAATTGGAGTCAGCAAAACCACACCGACTCAGCACTGGCCTCACCCATGGAGGAATCAGGGAGAAGCGCACACCCACGACACCATCCCACTCCCTTAATCGGCACAACGCTCCCTTCGCATACGTGCGATGCGGACTATATTGCGCACTCCTGGTCGGAAACGGCACTGACACGTGCAACACAGCCGGAAGGGATTTGTTCTCCGCTCGCCTTGCGTATCCCTAGGCCGCAGTAGCTCGCCCTTGACCACCCTCGTGGGCTCGGCCATATTACATATTGCGACTCGGCGGCACTGGCGTGTGGCGGAAGCACATCACCCAGCTCTGGGATCAGGAGAGGCAGCAGGGAAAAGGAGGAGGAACTGCGGGGATACTGGCTGGAGACATCCCACGACGACCTGGCCGCGCAACCCGCTGAACGCCGACGTACTGCACAAGCCACACGCGTTTCGACATCCCGCATCCGTACCAATTGTCCTCCAAGTTGGGTTGCTGAGTCTCGAACGCCTCGAGCGCCTGCTTCCAGACCCGCGCTGACGCTGCGCCAAGGGCCCGCGCAAAACCATAGAGCGACGGATAGCTGCAGGGTGAATGCGCCTCCTAGCATTCCTGTACGACGCGAACTGCAATTGCTTTCGAGCTTTTGCAGACCTTACGAGTGCCCTATCCGCTCCCGCGTGACTCGAGGTTCTTCTGTGAAACCGCACGCACAATCCCTCCCACAACCCGCCTTACGTTGGATCCCGTCGGACGGTGGCGCTCTGTCGCACAGGAGTACCTCTTCCTAAATTCCCCGAACCAATTGGGTGGCTCCCCAAGAGAACCGCTGGGAATACGAGGATAGCCGCGATCGTGGTGTATCAGGCCTCGTCAGCTGGCACAAGACACGGCCCTTTTCCGTGTGTTGACGATCAACACTGCTTATTCTGGCAAGCCACAGGATCCTCAGAGAGGAGGCCAGCAGCTTGAAAGCCGCGGAGAGCCAGTGGTGCTACATCCGCCTCGCGGAGCCCGGCCGCCACTGTTCGTTGCCGCCCGCAACGCCTGAATTAGACGTGCCGCCAGGGTTCGTCATCCACTCGCTCGGGACAACTGTTTGGGCTACCTGTTTCCGTATCTCTGTCAGCCGGAGCCCTGACATTTAGAGCGACGTGCAGCGCCAATCACTTGGCATCGCGGTGCCACCGCCGTGATATTGCCGCAGGAGAGCTCAGGCGCTCATCATCTGCTTCTCCTTTAGAGCCCCCATCCCGGAGCCGACGGGCCCAGGGTCGAGCTGGGTGTTTCTGTGTTTCTGCGCTTTTCTACGGATCGGTGCCGTATATAAGCCGGGCGTAATGCCGGAAGAAGGTGGGCATTCCGGGCCAGAGGCTTCGGGTGCCACGTCGGAGAGCGAGAACGAGTACGACGACCACGAGCAGCTAGTCAAAGAAGAGGACGACAAGATGGCGGATCAACGTGCCACCTCGGAGGGCGCTGACGCCAGTGGTGAGCCCAGAAAGAAGTATGACCCTAAAGACCCCTTGCGCCCTCGTAGGAAGAAAGCAAGACGGGCTTGCTTCGCCTGCCAGAGAGCTCACCTTACTTGCGGTAAGCCTTTTTTCTGCCTGTGTGGCTTCAACCTCTCCCCATTCTTTCCGCAGGGGGTGCAGTGGGACTGCGAGAATTCTTCATCACGGAAGTTTGTGCTTGCCCTTTTGCTCTCCTTGTTGATCTACCTCTTCAAGCAAGCTCTGGGGGGTGCCCGTGAATGGTTTGTTAGCTGACTTACCTCTAGGGGACGAGAGGCCGTGCCAACGATGTATCAAGCGCGGACTTATGGACAGCTGCCAGGATGGAGTCAGAAAGAAGGCCAAGTATCTTCATGATGCGCCGCCTGAGGCTTTGAGGCCGGTTCTGGGTCCAAATTATAACCCCAACCCGACTCCAACGCGTCAGAATGGCCATCGAAACGCCAGTATTCCGACATCAGAGGGGTCCTCCACGGCGGGAACTTTCTTCTCACAGTCAACTGCTACTCAGTTTCCCCTCTTCTCGAGCGCCCAGACTCCGATAGCGAATATAGCCGAGAATCTCCCCTTCGGCAGTCAACCATCGCCCGTGTCTCCCTCCTTCCCGACATCAGGGAACCCGCAATTAAGCGGGTTGACTGTGCCGCAGGCGTCTAGTCCCATGGCAAATTTCGGCGCCCTGCCGTTCGACCCTAGCGACCCCAATATCTTCAACTTCAATCTCGAAGGGCTTAACTTTGGAAGTCAGTACGGGGCCATGGAATTTGGTATGCTTGGACACATGTCCTCGGGTGCTGCGGAGACGCCTCCTCAGGATACCGCCATGCCCGGGTCGGCGAGCGGCAATCTCAACCTTGGGTCTGGAGTGTTTGGGAGCGGCGTGAACCAGTTCGATCTCATCGACGGCTTCCTCGGCATCGACACAAACCACAACGGTGTCTATTCGCAGGGTAACCTGCAACATGGCCTCCCACATGCGTATGCAATCGCCGCGGGCCCAACAAGCGTCCAAAGCCCCAGCACCGACACCAACAGCCCGCAGCCCACTACGCTTGGCTTTGACGGCTCTCCCACCATGACCTCCTACTCGACGACGCCTGGCATGGGAAACAAACCGGCCAACCAGACGCGGCCGAGCACCAGACAGGCAAATGCTTTAGCGAAGCTCGGGCAGCAATCCATCTTCGCGAAACGGCAGCGGGACCCGTCGTCTATCTACGACACCGTCAAAGAGCCTTTTGGCTATGTTGCAAGTTTCCATAAGCTCTTCAACCTCATCCAGAGCCGGTTTACGCCAGCACACACATCGCGCATCGCAAAGTCCCTGGCCAGCATTCGACCGTCCCTGTTAGCTTCCACGCGGAACCTGACCAGGCAAGACCTGGTATTCATGGAGAAGTACTTCCAGCGTTCCCTGTTCGAGTACGAGGAGTTCATGCACCATTGCGCAAGCCCTGCCCTGGCCTGCAGGCGGACGGGCGAGGTGGCGAGCGTCAACAAGGAGTTCACCGCCCTCACTGGCTGGACCAAAGATGTGTTGCTGGGCAAGCAGCCCAATCGCAACGTCAACCTCGGAGGCTCCGCTTCGTCTACCTCCAGTTCCAAGGGGCGGGTCGGCCTCACAACCCCACGTCTCAAGAGCCTCAACCCGGATACTCTCGGGTCATCGGACGGGCCGCAGCCGGTCTTCCTCGCCGAGATCCTGGACCACGACAGCGTCGTCGAGTTCTACGAGGACTATTCCCAGCTCGCCTTCAACGACAGCCGCGGCCACAAGACGCGCAAGTGCCGCATCCTCAAGTACCGTGCGCCGGATAAGGAGGAAGGCGCGAGTGAGGGAAGCGCCGAGGGGCACGCGCCGCAGAAAGACCCTCGCAATAGCATCCTGAGCAACCGCGTGGCCAAGATCGACGGCGAGCACGGGATATCCAAGCTGGAGCGGGACGGCAAGCTCGAGTGCAGCTACACGTGGACTATTAAGCGTGACATGTTTGACATGCCTATGCTGTTCATTATAAACGTAAGTATGTTAACGCTCTATTCTTTGTTCACGAGCATTAGGAGGTACACAAGAGCTGACATCCTCACAAGTTCCTTCCATGTTATTATCGGAATCACAACCAATTAGCTGTGTGATTGGAGCATCGATGCATTTGGGATGGGAAAAGAAAAGGAAACGGAAAATGGGATATTGAAGGGCTGCTTAGGGGTTGTCAAGCAAAGCTTTGGATTCGGGATACCCTATATTTCTGGGGAGAGTTTGGCTCTACGTAGCGTCAGGATGGAGGAGCGGAACAAAGCAATATCATCATCGGTGACGTTTCATGGGTCGCATGCGAGGTCTACTACATGCTCCCTCTATTACTTATATCCCAAAGTCTCAGCAAACGACGCTCCGCTGTCCAGTACGCCCACTCCTCGCATCCCCGGCATTAACTTCCGCCCCCTATTTCCCCTCCGCCGTCCCCCCTTGACTGCTTTGCTGCTCGCTGGGGCGTATCAACCACGCAGCCTCCAACTGGCCCCTCAACACCACCTTCCTCCCTTCTTCCCCGGGGACGTCGACCTCCACGTCCACCTCGCGCGGCGCCCACGCTTCCCGCGCCAGACTCCGCTTCGCCACGTCGCAGTCGAAGTTGATGTCGGCGATCAGCGCCTCCAGCCCGCTGTAGTCCCTCTCCTCGCGGATGAAGCCCGTGATGAGCAGCCGCATCTCGGCGCCGTAGAAGTCGGCCCGGAACGAGTGCAGCACGTGCACCTCGGCCGACCGCACCGTGTTCTTGTAGAACGGGTTGTACCCGATCGACATCACCATCGGGTACACGGCGAAGCCGTTCGCGTTCGCAGCAGCTCTCCTCTTGTTGTTGTTGTTGTTATCGACATTGACGGTGGGGAGGATGTAATCCGGGTGGGTGGGCGGCAGGTTGAGCGACGCCCAGCCAAAGTAGACGCCCGAAGGGGTCGTGCTGATCCAGGGCGTTGAGGCGTCGTCCACGGGCAGGTTGGCCGTGGGGATCCCGAGTTCCTTGGACCCGCGGCCGAAGCCGCTTATTACTCTCCCGGACATGTGAAGAGGGTAAGGGGGAGAGGGGCCGGACGGGTCGCCGATTAGGGATGGTCTGTTGGGGGTTGCCATTTGTTTTGTGAGAGTATGGGAGTGTGGGGAGGAGAGAGAGGTCGGTTGGGGGTTTGGGCGAGTGGCCTGTTTAGTTGTTTGTTTTGTCCAAGACGGATTGCAGGTGTTGAAACTTTTGGCGGTCCAGTTTGGGTTCTCGGCTGATGAGAGACGGTGAGATGTGAGTTATGTGAGGTGATTCGTTTAAGTGAGCCCAGTTGATGTAAGGAACCGTCCGTAATGCTGACACAGACCGAGGGGATCAGGATGGAAACGGAGTGAATTCCTTCGATGGCGGGGTACAATACCAACTGTGGGGTTACGGGTCTTCTCTTGGAGATAAGATAAAGGTGACTTCAAGCATTCCATGGCAGCGGAAGGCCCTTGTAATAAATCGTTGGATATTGTCTCGGTCCTCGGGATCGGGTGGCATATTTAGAAGTCCGATCTTACCGCAGAGCCCCGTATTCTTGTACAGTACGAATCAAATAACAAGTAACAGGCTAGTACTGCCTAGCAATCTTCCCAAATGCACCTCCTACTTTACAACGGCTGAAGCAGACCAAGTGCTCCCTTCATATTGGTCTCATTGAGTCATTGTCCTCTTACACGAGCCCTTTTACCCTTAGGCTAGGTCGGAGGTCCCCAAGAACAAGCAAGAGATTCAAGAGCTTTCAACTTAGATTTATGAAAATGATAATGAAATATGCTAGTTACACGGCCGACGAGGCGCTGCTAGATTTACGTACGTATGTATGTACCTTGGTAAATAGTATTTACATGAGAAATACGATATCCCGCACTGGTTAACAAAGGAGCATTGTAGGTTTTACAGGTGTGTATGAGATAGGGACCGTGGTAGATGCGTGGTAATACATGTCGAGCCAAGGAGAAATGATTGCAGCCACGGCGGCTAGTCTTGTTGTGCGTATGAACCTTCTCCCTTATAGACATTGGGAATAGTCTAGACAGACCCGTCAATGAGACATCCGATGAACATGAACAAGGGGAGCTTAAGAAAACTTACAGTCGTTGGCGTATGTGCACTTGTACGGGCTCTCGCATGTCGTAGGTCCGGAATAGCCGATACCGCCGCACTGGGCCCAGTGTGAGGCAGTGGCGCCACCGGAGGAGGAGGGCGACGACGTTGCCGCCGACGCCTGGGCGGTCGAGGCCATGGTCGCAGCCTTCGTCTTGGCTCCGGTCGTGCCCGTCACGATTTTACCCGTGGAGAAATCATATCCGGGAATATCGATGGTATCGACGGTCCCTACCGACATTGTCAGCAGGAGAAATCCTCTCAGGTAGTAGGGGATGCATCTCATTTCCGGACGAACGCGGCTGGATTAGGAGCAGCATGCTTGCCAACCAGAGGTAAAGAGGTAAAGGCTAAAGCGGAATATCTGCTTACAAGTCTTGCCGCCGTCGTTGGTGACCATCTCGCCAGTGACACTGGGGCCTTTGCCCAAGGTGTTTATGTAGTTGGGGTCGGCTTTGTCCATGATGATGGTCGTGTTGATCCATTCTGATTATTGAAAAAAAGATGGGTTATTAGGAGACACATATCACACGCGCCCCTCGCAGGAGCGATAACAGTAACATGGACCGAAGACTCACTATGAGCGGGCATAGTGCCGCAGTTGGTCTCGCCACACTCGACGGCACTGCCAAAGCCCTGGGCACGTCCAGAACTGGTAGACAGCGTGTGTACCAGCTTGCCATTGATGGAAACATACTGGGTGTAGTTCCCAGTCGAATCGTCAAACTTGTCTGCTCCGGGGTGTGATGCTGTAAGTTAAGGGTTCCATCCCGAGGGCAGCTGACAGCTGTGTAATGTACGTAGATAAGGGGACTGCTCACAATGCATCGTGATCTGATCACCCGGGTAGGCGGTGGTGCTATCTGACTGAACTGGCATCTGCGAGTTGGCTGCGGAGAGACACGTTGGTTAGCCACGATGCTGCCCAAACCGCTAGTTCACTGATGGGTACAACGTACGCCCCGTGCTGACGAGAGTATAAGCAAAGATAGACCAGTTTTCGGACGACCAGTTATCGGCGATCGACTGGATCAAGTCGCCATTCGAAGTGCCCATCCCAACCCAGAGCGAAGCGTCTCCGGAGGAGCCGCTGGGAGCCTTGGGAAGGATGAGGGTTGAGCTTGCCTCGCGGATGAACGAGTTGGTCGCGACCGGCCCGGTGCTGAAAGCAGGGCCCATGGCACCCTCCACTGCCGTGATGGCCGCGGCCGCAAGGGCAGACAGAATCTGACGGGAGAATGGCATTTTGGAGCTTCGACGGGGCTGAACAACACGGAACAGACTCAAAGGAGAGATTGGCCTCGATTTGGTGGAAAGAGTTGGGCAGGTCTCTTCCTGTGGTCAACTGGGGGGACCGGCTGGATTTCAAAGGCAGCTAGCTATATATTCGTATTTATTCTAGTCCAAGTTCTCCGTTTACAACTTAGATCAACTCTATGTGGATTGGTGTAATAGAGAACTAAGGCGATGTCGTGATCGGTGGAGTTAATCAACCCCTTGAACAAGATGATGGCCATCGTGGAATGCAACGTGAAACATCGGGGCAAGGGTTTTTATTCCCGGACAGGAAGACAGCCCGGTTGTGGTGGTGGGCACTCGGGATCGAGCTCTCGGAAAGTAGGTTTGTTTGGTGCTACGGAACAAGCTTTCCGACCCTGGTTGAATTTGAAAACGTAGGGCTAGCTGTTAGACGTTAAAGCGCTCCTATGTATGTACGTAAGGTACCTAGTGTGCGGGCGGTTTTGCGACGCGACCGCGGACGAAGTTAGTCCACCAACTGTGAATGTCTCTTATATAAGTCCACCTTCAGGGTGGGAGGCTACGAATCGACGGTGAGTTTTGCGCAAGTTTTTCGCCGTTTGCCTCTTCCTGTACGGAGTTCTCCCTTGTCAGAACAGTATACAAGGACGTCTAGGGAAGTTCTCATGTCACGTCCTCCATCATTCAATATGTGAGGACACTACTATTCCGCCCATTGCCTTACCTCTTATAAGAACATTATTGCCCTACGATCCTCTCAAGGTGCAAGGAACTCAACAAAACCACCGATCGCCACACGCAAGCGGCAAGCCACACTGGCTGAGACTTGAGGGTCGGTTCGATTTTCTCATCCCATCCATCAGTCAAGTCCTTACACGGCAATTATCTGTAGAAGTTAAAACCTCCATGAATACCTACTCCCCCTTCCGTTTGATCGTACGGTAGTAGGCCCAAACGCGTAATTGACGGAGAAGATATGGAGCTATGGTCGGCCGACGGGGATAGTACTAGCTCTCCGCGTACTCGTAGTTCTGTCTCAAGTGTACAACCCCTGAACCGGGGTCCATGTACACGCCGGCCGCCGAATGCCGAACGGTCCGGACGACAAAAACACACATCGACGTCGGACGAGCAATTCAACCGATGAAACCGGACCCCGACTGCATTCTCAACCCACGATAAGCACCAGCGTCGCATGGGCGCTGGAATGGACGTTTGGATGTAGCTGGTTCAGGTTGATCGGGCTCTTCGACGTATTGAGCGTGCAGGATTCTCAGTAACCAGCGGATCTTGATGAGATAACGATTGTTCCGGGCAAGTACGGATAGTGTAAACCGTAAAGGAACAGAAAGGACGCGGTAATAACCTGGGAGTATATATAGCGTAAACAGATCGTACCTGGTAGTGTACTACCAGTATTCCGTACTGGGAATACTATACGGAATAGTATGTAATATATAAACAACCCATCCATCGGGCACCAGAGTATCATACAACTGCTATAATCCAGTCCGCTGAACAAGCGCATCTGGAGCTTTGATTTAGAGCTGACTTATGTCAAGCAAAGTCCCGAGGCCTCCCAATTACACCCGCAACATTCAATTTGGACGGCCCTCATCACCTCTTCCACGAATGGTTTGCTCGCGCAACCCTATCTCTCACTTCAGCGTCCCTCCTGCTTAGTCCTTCCACTCATTCCGGCCCAACCTCACGATATCACTCTGCTCCAGCACCCAGAACTTGGCGGGCGCCTTTCCCTCCTCGGCAATCCTTGCAGCGTGCACCGCGGCCCGCGCGATCACCTCGGCCTCTTGGCCCAACTTATCCTGCGCCCACTGGCCAAAGACCTTCCCTAACCCCTTGATCGCGGCTCCAATGGGAGCTGCACCTTGCTGCTTCACCTCGCGCTCGCCAAAGATGAACCCCGGCCGGACAATAACCGCCGTCTCAAACTCCAGCCCCTTGATCGTGTTCTCCACGCCCTGCTTCATCCTGCTGTACGGCACCGCATTGGCGAACAGACTACTCGTGCCCGCACTGGAAATGAACACGAAGTGGCGTACGCCGGCCTCCTTCGCGGCCCGCGCCACCTCGACGTTCAGGTCGTGGTCGATCTTCCACTGGTTGGCGATGCCGCCTGCCTGAGCGCGGGTTGTGCCGAGCCCGGAGAAGACGGTGGTCGGGGTCGGGCTGAGCGCCTTGAGCTTGGAGACCCACTGGGTCGTGTCGGCTTCGACAATGGCGTTCAGGTTGGGGCCGGAGGATTTGGGTGGCCGACGCGAGATCGTTACGGTAGTGACGGGGCTGTGGGCGAGTAGTGTGCTGACAATGTTCGACCCAACCAAGCCTGTGCAGCCGAAGACGACGTTCGAAGCCATGGTGGCGGCAATGGTGTGGTGTGAAATTGGGGTGAGTTTGAAGCTGTGATTCAAGGAGAAGTTGTGGATGGAACTACTGGATGCCTACAAGATAACCCCGCAAATAGGAGGCGAGTTTATAAAGGCTTTCAGAATCGAAGAAGCCGGAAACATAAACAGCAATCGGAGCTTATATCAAGCCGACCGCCTTTCCTATTCTCAGGGTCGTGGTTTCTGTTCGCAGGGCAGCAACGGGTTTATCTCCGTTCAGGGATTAAGCTACCGACCTTATCTTCCGACGTCATCTGTGCGTGCCTGGAGAGAGCGACCCGAAGACTGAAAGAGTGTGGGCCCGAACCTACCTACCTAGTCTGAAGAATCGCTCGCATTCAGAAGAGATTTGGGGCGTGACATATGATTATACCGGCTTTTAAACTATCACAATCTGAGCACCTTGCAGTTGAAGCGATTGAATCACATCCTATCTATCTCTTTTGCCCTGACTCGTATCCTGTAACATCCACTTCCCCCTTTATCCCGGACACAGTGGTTAGGTAGATCGACCGTTCGCTGGCCCCTAACCCTGCTTGTTCCCCGGTTGCCTGGATAATCGATTGAAGAAAAAGTTCTCGCGCAAGTCAACACCCCACCATCCCACCTCGTCGTTAACTCTAGTAATACCCCCTCCTCTTAAACCCTCCAGAACAGCACCCCCCCTTCGCACCTCGCGGAACACACCGAGTTCGACCATGAGCAGCAACGCCTCCCCCAGTCCGGGTACGCAACCCATCCTTCCCGCCACCCTCCCACAACCTACCCTGCTAACCCCGCCCTGTTGCTTCCTCTTCTAGCGACCTGCCAGGAGACCTTCGAACAGGGCGTCGCCCTCGCTCTGCACCTGTGGCCAGCCCTGACGCTCGCGGTGCAGAACAACTGGGGCGGGCCCGACTCGTCCGACAAGCGCGACTGGTTCGCGGGCGTCATTGTCGAGCTCTTCCCGGACGTCTCCAAGCTCACGCCCTCCCAACTGCAGCAGAGGATACAATGGCAGCAACACAAGCTGCCACCACCACCACCGCCGCAACAACAACAACAGACATTAGCTCAGAATGGGGCGGGCAGCGGGGCGAACGAGGAGCCGGACCAGGAGGACGTTGAGGAGAGGCTCTTGCAGGTCATGTTGGATGAGTTCGAAGTTAATGTCGACGACGAATCTGCATGGGACATAGCGGGGCAGGTGGTGCAACTGAGGGCCGAATGTTTGCGGGGCAAGTTTGAGGGGGTGGAGGCGTTGAGAAAGAGGTGGGAGGGTAGGAAGGGAAGCAAAGTTGTTATCGCGCAGGCGGAGGACCAGGATGGCGAGACGGACTGGGATACGGATGACGACGAGGAAGGGGGTGAAGAGGGTGACGTCGAGATGGATGAGGCGCCCGCACTGGCGGAGGCGCCTGCGAGGAAGCAAAGGGAGGAGCCTGAGGTGGACGAAGATGGGTTCACCAAGGTTACGAGGAAGAAGAGGTAGACATATGAGGAAACCAGCGGCAAGGGATGAGGCCTGCGCATTGCGACAACAGCGGAACTAAAATCACATCGCAACTTATTACATCTCGCACGCCCGGTATGAAGAGTCATTGGAGAAGCCACCGACGATCCAACTCCTGCGAGGTCCCTGTTCGAAGCCAAACTCGGCCACCCTTCCAAGCACAAACGCCAGTAACACAGCAAGTTTATTCCCAATCTTCCTCGTCGCTATCATCATCATCCTTCCTCGAGTCCTTGGGGCTGTTGGGAGCCTGACTGGGAACTCCCGATCTGGCCCCAACCACATCGTAGCTCGCATCACTGTCCGCCTGCGATTTCTCGTCGTTGGATTTGCGCGGCTCCGAGGGCTTCAAGAGACCTTGTTTGGCGGCAGGCGGGTGGATGGTAGTCGAGGAATCCGTCGAACCAGGCCGGCGGGAAGCCTCTGGCGCTTTTCTAGGCTCGGGCTCGGGCTCGGGCTCGTCTTCCGAGTCGTCGTCGGACGAGCCCTCTTCCGACGAGTCCTCGTCCCAGCCAACCTCCTCCTCCGCTGAAGCGGCTGTTGTCAAGCGTTAGCGTAATCAGGCCAAAGCGAATATGATTCCGTCCTTCCACTCACCTTTTAATAGATCCCTGCGCCGTGCCTCAGCTGTCTCAATACCATGCCGGAGGAAGTAGTACCTCTTCCAGAATTCCGCATAGGGTACTTGGTCCGGAACAAGCTTTTCCATAGTGGCCCTGAGTTCCGGGTACTTTTCCAGGTCGCTGCTGATGTCCTCCGTCTTCTTGTCGATGTCAAAGTCCTTCACCCAGGCCTCAAACTCAGCCCCAGTGCCGTCCTTAGTGAAGCTGTCGGGCGAGGTGTGGATCACATGAAGCTGCGCATCGAACCGCGACGTGTGGATTACTCTCTTCCCATGCGCATCCTTGCTCTCAAATAAGACCGTGCTGGACTGGTTTTCTGTCTGATCGCTGCTTGGAGGGGCGATCTTGATAGCGTCGCGGAGGAAGTCTCGTAGGTTTGATCCAAACCTGAGTAGGGCCTCGTCCGCTGCATCCTCGGCCTTTTGGAGATCCCTCAGTCGCTTGGCAGCCTCGTCCCGCAGCCGAGACAGCACAGTCTCGGATTCTTTGATCGCGTCCTCCGATGACAGGTTCTTAGTCGCTGTGGGTGTGGTCTCGGCATTCTCGCCTGCTTCTCCGGTCGCTTGATTTGAGGAAGACGCTGCGGACGGAACCGATGTGTTCAATGACAGCGATCGTGTGTGGTTGATGATGGATTGCCGGAGGTCCGTGAAGCCGCGCGTGGCATCCTGCCCAACGGCCGAGAGTTCCTGTTGCGCTTCGCGGTAGACGACCTCGCCCTGAAACAGAGAGTCAGGTCGGCGGTGGCGATGTGATCACGACGCAGTCAACACACCTGCTTCACGACGCTCCCAAAGAAGCCCCCAATCCGGGCGCCCCATGCGCTCGAGGAGATGGTGCGGTAGGCATCCTGCAGGTCGGCGTTCAAGCTTGATTGTTGGGCAGGCGTAGTCCGCTGTTCCTCTGCCACACTCGACTCCAAGATATGGTCATACGCAATGTCCATTACGATCAGTCTCCGCCGTGTATCAGTCACCTTTTGTCCAAAATACACTTGTCCCAACACGCCAGTCGGCACGGTGGAGCAACGGTTGGGTACTGTGTCAAGGCTGTCACATGAGCCTGGCGGTTTGATTTAGGTTGGACAAGGCTGATGGCGTGATGTCAGGTCGCCTGCCGCTGCCGCAAGCGGAGATGCTGTCGACGGGTTCGGCACTTCAAGTCTAAAGATGCACGGGCTGGGATCCAACCTGTACACAGTACGAAGCCGCACTTTTTACTGTGCTGCTTAGTGCCTCAAGCTGGATTGAAAGACGCCGGACCCACAAGTACCTGACATTACACAGTACAGTACAGTCGGACCCCTGAAAGTTCGTTAGCGTCTGACTTGAAGACCAGGTTCAGCCCCAAATCTCAATCTCAACGTCAAAACGGCCAATTTTTCTCCAAAAAAAAAAAAACGTTCAGATGTACTCAGCCTTTGAGGTATTGCAAGATGCCCTATTTTTTTTGCGTTGGATCAGCTCTTTTCATTGTTTAAGAGTGTAGTTTCGGGGTTGAGAGGAAGACCCGTGTCGCAAGTTCCGCGCTAATAATCATTCAGGGGTCGTCCTGTAGATGTTGAAGTCCAAGACTGTGCAATGCTGTAGCCATCAAGCTATACAAATGAAGTCGAATCGGCACCAACTACATGTTCCGTTGTCTCAGTTCCTTATTACATGTCAAGTCAGCGGCGTAGGCGGTGGGTTTTGTTTTAAGTGCATACTTCGTACGTATTTCATGACTAGGAAAGTGTGACTCAGACGGCGGAGACCGCATACCTTTGACCTGAGTGTCCACTGGAAGGATGGAAGTTGGATGTGGCTGGACAAAGACGGATCTTGTACCTAACTAGCACCGGGCGTGCACAGACAGGGCCACGCGGACAGATTCCCGCGCCTTCTTCTACGATCGCTGACAAATACGCCTCGATCAACCCCTCCTTGCAGCAGACTTCCGCCCTTTCAAGACAGACGAATGCACTCGGTCAGGTGCAACTCCAGGCAGAAACCAGAAAACCAGGCAAGAACAGGGGCGACTTCTCATTCCTCCACCCGACGCTCTGGTTCGACCGCGACCTCCCACTTCCCCATGGAACTTGACCCATCCGGGGAACAAGCGTCTTGCATCTTCCTGTGCTGGCTCGTCTCAGCATTGCCGGCCTGTCTCTCCGGCATCGTCCCCTAGTTAGAACATCATTCCTACGTCTTCGCCTTCCAAGTTGCTTTGTGTGCTTCCATTTGTTCGACATTTTCCATACCCCGCCTGCTGTGCATTTGGATTGATTGGGCCTCGGAATTAGCGCCCCATCGCCGCTCTCACCCGACCTGCTTCCACGCCCTTCGGCCAGGAAGACACCCGTCGCATGCGGATCTGAGCTATTGGATTTCACCTTTCGCAACGGATCCTTTTCGCTCCACGCGTGGCGAGTTTGACCTGAACTCAAGCCGGTCTAGCACTATTCAGCCAAGATGACGTCGACTCGGAACCCGCTGCAGAACCTTATCCTAACTCCGCAGCAGCAAAGCTTGCTGTTTGCGGCGCTCAATTCCAATCGTCCGAACAGCGGGACGTCGAACACTGGCCTCAGCCTGTCTACGATGCAGTTCGAAGGGTCGTCTGTCCAAGGGACCGATGGTTTGAGCAGCTTCCAAGGCAGCCCGGACTTTGACTATGACTACGACTTTGCGGGTGGTGATTCCAGCTTCGACTTTTCTTTCGATGATACGAATCAGCCCAAGATGATTGGCGACCTCCCAGGATCTAAGAAGGGGTCACCGTCCGATTCTGCCGATGGGGATTCTCCGGAAAAGCGAAGCCATCCAGATGATGGGGAGAACTCCGGAGCGAAGAGACGGGAAAGCGAGGAGAAAGTCGCGAAGAAACCAGGCAGGAAGCCCCTCACTACTGAGCCGAGTTCTGTAGGTCCCCGTGACATTGATCTCGAAGCCAGGACTGTTGCTGACCCCTCACCAGAAACGGAAAGCCCAAAATCGCGCCGCGCAGCGAGCGTTCAGGGAGCGCAAAGAAAAGCATTTGAAGGACCTAGAGAATAAAGTTCAGGAGTTGGAAAAGCAGTCCCAGGCCGCAAACAGTGAGAAAGAGGCACTTCGTGCCAAGGTTGAGAAGATGACGATCGAGTTGAACGAGTATAAGAAGCGGTTGTCCTTGCTCGCCAGCGGCCGACCTGCTCCTCAGGGCCCAACGACGCCCTTCGGAAGCCTCTTCATCAACAATCTGAACGATGTCAACTTCCAATTCGAGTTCCCCAAGTTCGGCAGTCTTCCCGGACCGCCTGCCAATGATATCAAGAAACCATCCACCATTCCATCGCAGCCACAGAAGCAGAAAACCGTTGATCACCGGAGTCCCAGTGAGAACTCGCAGGACGGTGTCAGTCCAGGAAATTCGAGCAATTACAGCCAGTCTCGGACTGTCAGCCCTGAATGTTCGAGCAGTTACGGCCAGTCTCGGAATAAGGACGAAATGGCACATCTCTCTGGACTCTACACGTCATCCCTCAACAACGGGCATGGATCGTCAGTCGGTGGGGAGTCTCAGTACAACCATGGCGGCGCGGCATCAACAAGCTCGCCTTCTGCCTCGTCCAATTCCAACGCGGGCGGGCCCAGCTCATCATGCGGGACCTCTCCCGAACCCTTTACTCAGTCCCCCCTGGGCTTCAAGCCCATTGATACGCTCTCTACCATTGGCGAAGAGCAGCCCAGTCTTAGCAATCAATCACAGGATGCCGGCCGTTTCGCCAATGGCGGCTTGGACGACTTTGCCCAGTGGCTTCCCCAAACCGATTTCCAGTTCGACCCGCAGGTGTTCGGTGGTTACCGGGACCCGCAAGAGAACATTTTGTCGAATGGCTTCGACGACTTCTTTAACGACGCGCTGGACGTTGACTTCGTCACGCCATTCAACCTTCCCGCCACAAGCCCGGTACCGCCGAAGAAGGATCTCATTGCGCAGATTGATGCCGCGAAGGATGACTACCGCGACCACATGAGCACGCCGGGCCAGGTTCTGGATTGCAACAAAGTCTGGTACGTTCGGTCGAATCCGATTTGTCTTCCGTACAGTCTCACTGACAGCCTCACAGGGAGAAAATATCGAACTGCCCGAAGGCCCAGACCGGCGACTTTGACCTGGAAGGTCTCTGCGCTGACCTACAAAAGAAGGCCAAGTGCGATGGCACCGGCCCAGTGGTTAGCGAGGAGGATTTTCATCAAGCCCTAAAGAAGTATGTGTGCAAGGACGAAGAGACGGCGGCCAGGGTCGCTGCGGCAGCGAAGCAGACGCAGTCACAGCGTTGATCCGGACGGTTTACTCGCAGCGTCGCTGTGAGCTCTGTACAACAAATAAAGGCGGATCACCCAGGGGCCAACTGGCGGCGAATCTTCCGTCAGCCATTCTTTCCGGGCGGCACATCGGCACATCGGAGTTCAATTTGATAACGTGGAAACGCATTGGCCGGATCCCTAGCAAGTCAGAGCTTCAAAAACGGTTTCAAAACACGATCTCGGAAAGTGATGCGGCACTCGCGTGCGTATCCGCTCATGGGCATATGGAGGACCAGGAATGACTTGGAGTAAGGGGGATATACCTATTTGAGAGGAACTATGAAAACAACCTACTTGTACTTGTTTGCTTTCATTTCTCAAGCTCGGTTCGAATAACGCAGGCGAATTGCGCTAGATCAGGGCAGTTGGAGTTCTATTTGCCTTTGGAGGCAGTATATGGGACGAGACTGCGCTTTGGTTGCCTATGGTAACGGCTAAACGGCTCAACATTAGTATGAAGGGTTCCAAATTGTATGTGATGAATCAAGGACATCCGCTATGTAAGGGATTTTCTGGATTAGCTCCTGAGCCACTGACCCAGAAACTGCCAAGTGCCCAAGTCTGTTGAAAAGGATCTATCCAAATCAAGGAAGCAAGTGGGAGAGGTTGATAGATAATATTATATTGGCTTCAAGCCTACAGGTAGGTATTGTAGGCATCCGAATAGAGCTACCGCCACGAGTGGCCGCTCCGACGAGCTTCAAGTGTATATGCAGAGACCCGGACATGGCCTGTAAACGCCACGTACACGAGACTTTACAATGGGCACAGAGAGAAGGGACGGAAGTGGCGTCATGTGCATGTTCTGTGTACTAGTAACCTCGGGTATCGAATAGCCGAAAGGTCGAGCTGCACTGAATCTAACAGCCGACCAACATACCGATTTCCCCTCCGTTATGCTCAACTCAAACCAAAGATACTAAAAGACATGCTAAGAAATAAGAACCTGCCATGTACAGTTTGCAGTTACTTCTCAATGATGATGATGATGATGATGATCCTCCAGACCCGATGGGAAACGAGCGCAAAAAAGAACATGCAAGACCCGGAGCCCCCCGACCTGAAGATGAACCCCTGAGCCACAAGACAGAGACTCCGTCCGTTCCACCATCCAAGGCCCAACTCTAGTTTTCGGGCACTTAGGTGCTATCCCCTGGCCTTCCTTTGCCTCTGCCACCCCAGCTCCGTATATGGTAAGCAAAACAAGGTACATACGGTAGGGTAGGTATGCATGTAAATAGCACGCGCATATGCACTCACTCACAAATGAGACTCGAAACCCCCACGTCACCCCTAGCGCCACGGCGTACATCCCAGCCGCGGTGCCCTCACTCTCAGCCTCCCTTCTCCCGGATTGAGAGTGTTCCATCCATCCACCCACACAACGCAGTGATCCATGACGGTATGGTATGTATCGCAATGCAACATAAATCTGATAAAATCACCCAAGAATGACCCGGGCCCCTTCCTTCCCCAACACACCCCGTTCCTTCGGCTTCGGACTGTTTCCCCGCCCCTTCTTCCCGCGGAAGAAGCCAAACACGCCGCCCGAGCTCTCCGCCTGGCTCTTAGCCCCCGCGCCGCCGGCCAGCTCGTTGTTGGCGCCCGCCGCGTCGGCGGGGAGCGTCGCGTCCTGCCGCGCCAGGTCGCTCCAGCTGCTGCCCCCGTCCAGCGTCACCTGCACCCCGCCCGTCGGACTCCCCACGACCATCCCCCGGCCCGTGCGCGCCGTGCTATTGGCGCCCGTCGTGTAGGCTTGGGGATAGGGAGGCAGCGGGGGCGGCGGCCGCCCCGGTGCGCCGCGCCGTTGGTGGTTTATCGCGGCACGCTGTTGCTGCTGCTGCTGCTGTTGTTGTTGTTGCTGTGGCGACGGGGAGCCGTTGGTGGTGGTGGCGGTTGGGGCAGGCGTGGCTTCGTCGGTTGTGAGGGCTTGGGGTTGAGGTTGGGCATTCGGATTGTTGGGGTCTTGTGATGTTGTTGTTGTGGTGGCGTTGTTCGCTATTGCTTCTTGCTGCTGTGTGATCCTGGACAAGAGGTGTGAGTCAAAAGGTGTGGAAAGGCCATGGCGCGAGCAGAGTGGAAAGTAGCGAGGTTTGCTTACTTTTTATAGGCTGCCACTGTGTAGTCGAACGGCCGGAAGTCGGTTTCGATCATGCGGTACAGCTCGTCCTCGCGGATTTCCTTGTCAGTGGCGTCATCCTTGAGCTTTTCACGAGGCTTCTGTCGCCGCGCGCGTGCCTCGAGCGGAGCCTCCTCCAGCAGCAGCTCCTCTAGATCGTAGGTAGCGTCGAAGTTGGTCTTCTCGGACGATGGCACAAACACCGGTTCGATCTCCTTCCTCTCCAGCGCGACGAAGTCGATACACGAGAAGAACTCGTGCTGGGTGAAGCTTTCCCACGTGGAACCGAGGCGCTTATTTGGGTCGGCTTCCAAGGCGTCTTTGATGGCGTACATGCAGGGCAACGATACGGGGGGGTTCGTGACTGGGAATTTCGGCCTGGCCGCTTGGATGACAGCGCTCAGAGAGGATTCGGAATTGCCTTCGAATGGCCTCTGGTTGTATTTTACGTTAGCGCTAATGGTGCGGTTGATGGACTGAAGTGGACTCCGTGCCCAGCACGTTCAGGGGGGGAAGCAACGCAGCGTACCTTGCTGTAGATGCACTCATAGAACAGCACACCTAATGACCACCAATCTGCCCGAACATCGTACCCATGCCCCGCATAGACTTCGGGTGCCAGGTAGGCCAAAGTGCCTGATTTGCTGGTTAGGATTTTGCCTGGGACGACATCTGATGCAACGTTCTGACCGACCAGTTAGCTGAGCCTAAAGCGTCGAAAGCAGATCATGTGTAGCACATACGAAGTCTGTTAGATGCACATGTCCGTCGGCGTCAAGCAGCACATTGTCCGGCTTGACATCGCGGTGGATAATCCCCTGGCCGTGAATGTACCTCAGTGCGCAACCTAGCTCGGCTATCCAGAACCTGACGGCCTCCTCGGTGAACGTTTTCCTCGAAATATGGAAGCGCAGGTCACCGCCGCTCATGAGGTCGACAACCAAGTACATGTATTCGATGTCTTGGAAGCTGTACCGCAAGTTGCAGATGAACGGATGGTTCACATGCTCAAGCATTCGTCTTTCCCGTATGATATTGCGCACACTCTCAGACCGCACCACTGCCATGGTCAACTCGAGTCAGTTTTCTGCGTTGCCCCAAGGTCACGGGGGAGGTCCCGAGTAATAGCCCACCTTCGTCTTTCCGGATGTATTTAAGAGCAAACGACAGGCCCGTGTCTTTCCTCTCGACAATCCGTACTTTGCCAAAGGCACCCCGGCCGACGACTCTGAGGAGGCGGAAATGGTTTAGGTTCACTAACATCGACAACACCCGTGTCAGCAGGGGCGGATGGCAGACAGACGGTGACGGAACCGGCCGGAGAACTCACCCTCACCGTCGAGGTCGACGGGCTTGCCTTGGCTGTTGCCCATTGCCTCCTAGAACTCGACTGTTCCGTTCCAAAAACTTCGGCCCGCTTTTATGGTAACACAAAGATTACCGGTCGAGACCCCATACAGCCACGCGCAACTGCTTGCTCCGGGGGCGTTCGCAACGGCTGATGCGGTTCGTAGACGGAACGAAACAAAACCTGATCGACATTCGTGTCTGACTTAGGCGGGAAACGGATCGGGCCGGCCGAAGCTGAGAACGGCTCTGCGTCCGCCGTACTCTTCCGGGAGAAGCGGAATTCGACCAAGGCCTGTTGGGGGTCTGCTTTCTACAGGAACCCGGGATGTTCAGCGGAGGATGTGGCTGTCGCGGAACCGGTCGGAGGGCGGAGGTAAGGTCGGTTCGGGGAGAGGCCGACCGGCAGAGGACGGAGCCAGCGGCAGACGGTAGGGCGATTGAGGGGTATGAGGACGACAGCCAAGACGGAGGACCGAACAGCCGGTCTCTGGTTGCGAAGCCGAACTATTACCTACTGTGTAGTCGTTCCTGTCTCGGGTTTGCAAAAGCGTGTTTGTGAGCGGTGAGTGTGTTTGGGCGGGGGCCGAGGGGGTTTGCCCAAAAAAGAATGTCGGTTTATGAGAAAGGGGACAGGAATGGAGCAGGTCTGTGAGTGTGGTGGAGGTGCTAGCTAGGGGAGGCGTGGTCACGGCAGCAAGAACTGAAGCCCTGGGACCTGACGTGCCCTGGCCGAAGTTGGCGGCTTGGGATGCAGGGATGCGCTCCGGCGATACGGACATTGGACATCGTGAAAGACTGCATGTTTGGCCCCGATACACCATCCGGTTTCTGTGCCACCAGGACCTGCCGGGCACTCAAAACAATGAGACAATCCTAGTCATTTACCATTGTCATTATCTCGCCCTATTGAGAAACAAAGGGAATTTTTCCGTTGCGGCGTGGAGGGTTGGCCTCGAGCAACGCCAATTGAACGCCTCGCTGCGTTCGCGAGCGCAGATCGCGCCCTGAATGGTGCGTTGCTTCTGCAGCGCAATCCGCCACGGCTTCCTTTTGTGAAGCCACCAGCCGCTAATCAATCCGAACAGAAGGTTTCAGTCACATTCTGAGTGGCGGACGGCGAGGCAATCTAAAGCCACATGGCAACACAGCCTGCGGAACCTTCGACACGTTTGGGGTAGAGCCGCCAATTGGATGCTTCATTGGATCGTGGAACGAGTTTGCTGATGTCGGTAGTTCATGACCTACTGTGGGATCGTCTGCAGCAGGGAGCTCGCGACTGTGACCTGACACAAGATTTCAATGGTTCTCAACCCCCCCGCGGGTGGCAACCTCGTGGCCACGGCTCGCGGCATGGGAGCGGATTAGCCAATTTAACCCGGCAGGGCTAGCCATGACGCTAAAGCGGTCATCTCGGCCCTCGAAAGGGAGAGAGGTTGTCAGCTAGTTAGGCTGGAGACTTATTACCCTTGGGCTAGGAATGAGTATGTCGATGTTTGCCGCTCCCTTCTCATCGTCCGGTCTATGTACATGTAGGTAAGGAATCTAGTCCGAGCTTGCTCGCGCTGGTCGGTAAGTTAGGTATGTTCGGATGAATCCAATAGGCAACCGTGAACCGTCGGTCTGATGTTAACGTTATCATGATGGCTGGGCTTGGATGATCCACTTGCTGACCTCCAGGTTTTAGTGTAAAACACTAGCGGAGCCACCACATACCACCCAAAAAGTTAGTGGAATCATGCACTGTGTTCTGCATTACCGAGACCCGGGTTTCCGAGTTGTGTTTACATAGGAACCTAGATAGGTGGCATGTGACCGAGAAAGGCGCAAACCTTCCGTTCGGGACGCCGAAGAAAAACTAGCATGAAATATTGCCGTGCCTCCAACCCTCTCCAGCAGTTCGTTCTCAGGATAACCCTTTCTTATTGATTATATCAACAGCCCGCGTGTTAGCAGACAGTGGAGCGCAAGATCCATGTATTCCACGTGCGAGTTGCATCGCTGCCGTGATTTGCGATCGCTTAACTGAACCATTGGATCAAGTCCTGCCACTTCGAACATACCCGACAGTTGCATGCTGGAAGGAACCTACAGTATACAGTAGGGAGGAGAGAGCAAACACGAAAGTTTACATAATGTATTGCTGATCAACCTCCCCGAAGACCAGTTATTCACCAAGGCGCATGGACAACGTCGCAGGATGGATGTTCATCCCATCCATGATCCTGCAGAGTTCGAATCCCTTGCTCTCTCGAACATCCGAATTCGGAAGGCTCACCGCTGTGCCAACAACCTTTTCCCGCCGGTCGGAGATGTCCGCTGCCACCCGGAGCCCTGGCTGCATGTGTATGCATGCGACCTGAAACCATGGGCTGCTTTCCAGCAAAGGAATGCTTCCAGAAGGCTTCTGCGGCACGGGAAATTTGAGACGCTGCTTCAATCAACAAAGGAGACTTTCAGGCCATGTGCTTGACACATGGAAGCCACGTCAGCTGTCAGCCAGGGCTATTCCCCACCAGACCCAGGCCTGCATTCCGGTCTCTCAGAAATGATTTCTGAGAAATCATATCCGAGTGCTATGATTTGTCACAAGTTACAACAAGCATGGCACATCACCATCTTGGAGCGCACGTGCAGATGAGCTGCGTTGGACCAGTTCTCGCTGATGATGTATACACAGTATGGTATGTAAGGTCCCTTAGATAAGTATGTGCCACGACAGCTTTCCCGGTTGCTCAAAGCGGCAGATCAACATTAATCCACTTCTAAATCATCTCTCCTCACATACGGCATGCCTGTGGCACATACCTATGCCTTGACAGGCATAACTTCGGATACGCCGCCCGACTGACATCAACAAGAACGTGATCTTTTCGACTACATTGTGTAGCTGACAGGAGAGGGGACATGAGAGCCAAAATCCATTGATGACAGGGGTTGACACACTGGATTAGGGAAACCATTCACGTCTCGTGCCGATGCAGTGATCTTTTGACTTATCGCCTTGTTCCAGGACTCGGGACAGCAATCGACATGAAGCTCACAAGCTGCGAGCATACTGGGGCATGCTGTGTATGTTTTACGGTGCTCCCATTATATCCATGCAACTGCAAATACTCCTGGATGGTCAAGCTGGAGCCAGTTAGGTCTCTCACCATCCTCCGCGTTCATCGTAACCTACGTATCCTTCTACGCCCAATATTCTTCGTTTCCTTCGCGTTAGACCACGCGTCTTGGGATGATCCGAATCCGCAGTTGACCAACCGGATCAAAGCGTTAGCGAACATTGCTATGGTTCCAAGAACATCCCTCCATTCCTGAGCAGAAGATAATCCCTGACAGAGGACAGAACACCTTGCTGTCGGTGTGACATGCGCTTAGAGGCGGCAGTCCTCCTTCACACAGTCTCGGCGAGAGGAGACAATTTCCCCCGATGGCAACATGGCGTCTCGCTTACCTTTGTCTAGAATACTGTTCCGCATTTATGTCCTCCTTTTCCAGGATATGGCGTATAAGACACAACTGAGACTATATGGCAAGGCTTACGATTGCGTCGACTTCCACTTCTGTAAGGACGGTGTTGACTGAACCGATGAAGTGACCGTATCAGAATTCCGGGATCGTGGCAAGGGCGGTGAAAATTGAGACTGGTTTTCGCAGTCACCGCTGTTTCGGTACGTCCGTATCGCAGACCTTCCTGTGAATAAACAGCGGCCGTCACGACCCGCGAGGATGATCCGGTATATATATTTCTGTCATGTCTACGCCTTGGCTCGTTAGTGGCAGTTCGGTGGTAGCCACTGGCGTGCTGATGAGTTTTGAGAATTCGGCTGCTGCTTGCGAACGTTGAAGTTCCGTTCCCGTGACAATCACGTTCGGCTTGATCGGGCTTGGTCGATGTGGTTGACTGTCATCGTGAGCGAAGCTGAAGATGACTGGGATTGTGGATGTGAAGCTCTGTCGCCTGAATGTTCTACTAAGAGCCTCGATGGCGCCTACTAGTATTCGCTGGGGCTTGGGTTTTGTACACATGAGGAGGTGAAGCTCTCGATATCGAGCCGACGGGAGTCTGGTGCAAATGCGGGCCGGTTGCAACCTCGGAGTTCTAGCCCCGCTGTGGAGTTTGAACTGTAGGCTTGTGATGACGTCACACTTCTTCTGGGCACCTGCTTGCTCACTCAGGCAACATTGAACCATTTCCTGTGACAGACTCCAAGAGCTTGTACTTTTAAGATCAGTTTGTTGTCTGGCGGATTTGAACTGTTCCTCATACCTGCAATTCCGCCATTTTACACGCTCCTAAATTCCAATTGACCGACCGTGCCGACTAGTCCCTCCACACAATGGCTTTCCGAACCGGCTCGCAATCCTTCTTCCTCCAGGCGCGGACACTGCGTTCGACAGCCTCGAGGTCTTCAGGGCCTTCGCCATACCTCTTCCAGAGATATCACTCAGCCCGGCCTTTCAGCACAGGCAAAGACAATCTTCAAGATCGCGAGTCTCTCAACCCCCGCCGCTCCGAGGGCACTAATTTCGGCGTTGACGACCAGGTGGCCGAGAAATCCACGGCTTTCAACGGCAACAACACCAACCCGGAAGCTGAGAAGAAGTCCATGGACAACGAGAGCAACGGGAACCCGCTCGACGCGAGCGGAGCGAATCAAGACTTCTCGAAGCCACATAATCCGGAGGAGAAGACCGCGGACAAGGGAGATAAGAAGACGAGGAGCAAGGGGCATGGTGGGAAGAAGCACGGCAAGGTTGGAACCGACGTGAGTGGTTAGGGGAGGGGAGGTGTATAAAAGGGGACAAGGGACCGCACATCCCCAGCTGACTGGCTGGAGAATGTACAAATCAACGCAAACACGCATGGGTTTTGCATTTCGGCGTTGGGGAATTGCATCATGGAGTCCAACACTCGGCATGCTCATCACTCATGACTTGTTTAAGCCCCACGCCAAACTACTTGCTCATGAAATGCAGTATGGACTGGCTCAAGCTTGGTAAACGCATCGCCGTGATGCAAGTGGGAGTTAATCATCCCTTCCGGCCCCCCTTGAACCACCCTACACCTCCCTGCCGACGCCTTTGGCTCACCCAGTCAAGCATACAACCCATTCATATCATCCACTTCTTCATCGTCTTCCTCCGTAGCAACAACCACCGCCCTCCGCTTCCCCATCTCCTTCCTGCACAGAGGACACGTTCCCTTAGCCCGCAACCAGGGCCCGACACACTCGAGGTCGAACCGGTGACTCCCGTGGCACGGAAGCTCCACCACGAGCGGGTATTGGTCGTCGAGGTACCGCTCCGCGCAGATCGGGCAGGTGTCGTCCTGCTTCAGCGACTTGCGCGATACCCGGTCGAGGCCGTCCAGGAACTCCTGCGTCACGCCCTCAATCTCCCGCGGCGGGTGCGCCACATCCAGCTCGAGGGCTTCGACGAGGGACTGCAGGAAGGCGCGGTTGTCGTCGGTTGGTGCTGTTGTGGCGAGCGTGCCCATCTGGTCTTGCAAGAGGCGGAAGAGCGCGGCAGTGTCGGTCGGGTTCGGGACGGCGTGAGGGTTGTGGTGGTGGTGGCGTTCCTGTTGCGGGGATGTAGAAGGGGAGGATGTGGATTCGGGAACGATGTTGTGCAGGTGCGCATTGAAGGTTGACATGTCGACTTGCCGCCGCCGACGGGTCGTAGAATGGTTTGGTTTGATGTTGTGCTCGACTGGACACTGAATATCAGTTAAGGTGCTTAGAGGTAGACGTCAAGGAGAGGATGGGTATGCCGCATCGCATTGCATCGCATCGCGGAGTTGGACGTGCCGAGGCGCTTACCCTCGTATTGAGTCGCCATTCTGAATGGTTGTTAGGGAAGGTGTCAGTTTGGTCAAAACATGTGTTGTTTGTTTCGTGCTCTAGATGGAGTAGATTGCAGAGATCAGTTCGTGGAGGGTTGGACTTGGAATTGGATATATCTGTACTGTGGGCAGGCAACTCAAGGTGACGCGGAGCTTCACATCGTGGGGAAACTCGACCAGAGGAAGCTAAAGAGTCTTATCGATAAGACGATCTTAAGCAAGGACATCCCTGAAAATGCCAAGCCCGGCTCAGGGGACCTCGCACAGTGCTTGCATCCCTTCTGTTAACTCCTCCCTTGGTGTTTAGCAACACCGAGTTTGACAGTGTGGTAGAGACATGTTTTTGTGAGTTGCTGTTAGAGTATCTGTATGGTGTCTCCAACGTACCTGCGGTGTGCCCTTTGTCAAACTGGCGTCGTCCCATGAACGGAATAAGTTGCTGACAACCTGAAGTGGTTTCAAGCAAGATCGACGCCGCTCTGCCAATCCCTTGGCATTGGCCCCTGAGCTATTGTTGGCATTGCCTTGGATGCAGGAGGACCGGCGCCGTCCTGTTGGGTTCCAGGTGCGGATAGCAAATGACATCACGCTACAGTGAGAAAAGAAAGCCAACCGCCGGCAACTAGCATCAATATACACTTATTTGTCGAAGAAGGAATGAGACAATCTAGGATAACTGCGTGATATCGACGATGAATACCGCGGCCGTGGGTCTGGCGGTAACGCCCACAGTTCTGTCCACTCTTTTGTCGCATGTCAGTCAAGTCGAGCGAATCCCTCCGGCTGGACTGGGCTGATCAGAGACACAGTATCTGAACCGGAAACCACTCGCCCACAAGCCAACAGCGCACTTGTCGTACGACCAGGGGCTGCACCTCATACGCTCCTTTCTCGTTCATGCGTCGCACCACACCGTCGAGGAACTGCAGGCTTTTACTAGCCAGTGGGTACCGCATCCTCAGTGGGTGAGAGTCGACTCTGTTGAGATTCCGGAGCAAGACCTGTCTCGCGCGGCCGATCTTGTGGTCGAACAACTTGGTCCGGATGGCATCCGCCAGGTCGGCGGCAAGGAGTGGTGGCAATGGCGCAAGCCAAAGAGCCCGCTCAAGGCCGAGTGGATCGAGATGAAGGCCGACTATCAGGAGCGCAAGAAGAACTCCGATCCCGGCAACCGTGTCATGCTCTACGTGCATGGAGGAGGCTACTACTTTGGCAGCGTCGACGAGCACCGCTACCAGATCCAGCGCCATGCACGGAAGCTCAAGGCTAGGGCGTTGGCGCCCAAGTACCGGCTTGCTCCACAGTTTCCGTTCCCATGCGGCCTGCAGGACTGTCTGGCTACGTATCTGTACCTCATCGCCCATCAGAAACCGAGCACCATTATTCTGGCTGGTGACTCTGCCGGCGGTGGGATGATCCTCTCGATGATGGTCGTACTCAGGGACAGGGGCATTCCGCTCCCGGCGGGCGCCGTGCTCATCAGCCCGTGGGTCGACTTGACTCACTCGTTTCCGAGCGTCGCTGGGGAGTCCCCGCTGGATTACATTCCGTCGTCCGGCTTCCACCACAAGCCGTCGCGTGCCTGGCCTCCTCCTGATGAGGAGGAGCTTGAGGAACTCAAAAAAGCAGCGATTGCGCAGAAGAAGGAGATCCAAAGTCAGGATCGCGAGCCTGCCCAGGACAGCGGCATGCCTACGGCGCAGGATGTCGCGGAGCACACGCACCGGTTGAAGTTTGTCATTGACGGCGAGGAGGTTGAGGTCAAGGAGCAAATACAGGTGGGTTTGCTTTGCGAGGACGAATCGAGCCATCCCTCGTGCTGACGCGGATGCCAGATGTACACGACCAACGAGCTTCTAGCCCACCCTTTGGTCAGCCCGATTGTGCAGCCAACGCTGGGTGGCCTACCGCCACTGCTCATCATGGTCGGAGGCGGCGAGCTGTTGCGTGATGAGCAAATCTACCTTGCTCATAAATGCGCCAACCCCGCGCAGTACCTCCCTCCTGAGGCGCTTATGGATGACAAGGCGAGAGGCCTGGTCGACAGGTATAAGCCTACCGATGTCCAGCTGCAAGTCTGGGACGATTTGTGTCATGTTGCGCCGACCTTGAGCTTCACCAGACCAGCGAAGTACATGTACAGGGTAAGTTAGTTCCGGTGCTCGGCCAGACCTGCAGTTGCTGACCGGGAGATACAGAGTGTTGCACAATTCTCGGCCTGGGCGCTGGCCGGTGCCCAAAAGACCCACGTCGGTATACTTGACGACGACGAAATATCCGTCATCTCAAGTTCGAGCAGCTCCTCAAGTTCTAGTTCCCCAAGTGAGAACGAGCTTGATGCTTCGGTAAGTTTCTCTCTGCATATCCAACCTAGCTGTCGCATATCGTATTGATGCATCATCTAGAAGACCGAGCAGCAGGAAGCCGTCAAGCACCACAGGTCGCACGCAGGAAACTCCGTTGGCCGAGCAGGCGACCCTCTCCCTCCCTTTGAGAACCATATGATTCGCCAGCGGGTTACGCGGCACGGCGAGATCCTCCCCCTACCCCCTCCGTCCGAACTCCCGGCATGCTGCATGCCCCGCGATCAGGTCGGCGTGGTCAAAGTCGGCACCGTCCGCAAGTGGCTCCAGCACAAGCGGCGCTGGGACGCGCGCTTCAAGCAGGCCAAAGCCCGCGTGCACAAGCAGCGCCTCCGCGACATGGCCGTGGGCTACGAAGTCTTTGGCGAAGGCGAAGTCCCGCCGCCGAGCGCGCTCGCAGGCCAGAGGAAGCTGGGCGCGAAGCACTTCGAGAAGAAGAAGGCGCGCGGCCTGGGCTTGTCGCTGTGGGCGCTGTGGGGCTCCAAGCATGACCAAATGACTGTCCAGAGGGAGCAGCACGCCGCGAAGACGCCATGTATGACCACCGCCAGCCCCGGTCAGGGACAGGGGGCGCGCGCGTTCTCGGATTTGGAAAAGCAGACGAGAGCGGTGCGGGAGGAAGACAGCGTGCCAACGACGAGCGAGACGAGCGAGAGCCGGGCTTGGAAAGGTTTGGCCGGCGAGGAGGAGGCGGCCGAGCGTGCTGAGGCGGTCAAGCCTTCGGATGAGAACCTCGACCTCCGCCCAGCCGGACCTGTGGCCGATGGCAGCAAGGAAGCTGCAGACGAGGCTGCGGATGGGGAAACGAAGGGCTTCCTATCCCGCAATAACGCGCACGAGACGGGCGTCACCGGAAAGCGGGTCATGATTGGCGGGCTGGCAACGCCCTTCAGCTTGCGCAAGGAACCCGAAACAGCAAGCATGATCACACTCGCCACCCCAATGGACCAAAGTTCTGTCAGGGTATCGACCGCGGACTCGAGTAGCTTCGTCGCGCCTCCGTCGGTGCATATCTCGGACCATCAGGGGAAGGCAGACTTGGCTGAGCCGGAGAAGGGGCCGAGCCGCGATCATGGTGCCGTGACTCCTGGAACGCCGACGCCTCTCTTGTCGCCTACTTCGCCTGGGGCGAAGTCAGATTTGGAAAGCTTTATCACCGCGGAAGAGGAGCCCATTTCGAGATAAGTTTTCGAAAGCTGGAGACCGGTGTGGTTTTAGCTTGGATACCCCTTTCTTCACTTTGATGACAGGCGAAACAGAGCCTTCGAATTTCAGGATAGAATAATTCAGACGGGCTGCGTCGTTTAGTAAGCCGTTTGTAGTGTTTATAGCTTCTCAAAAGGCCCCAATCTGTGCAAGACCTGGTGCGAACTATTGACCCAGTATACCTTAAGTACTTATATGCTACATTCCTGTCGCAACGCCGTTCAACGCCATTTCATGATCCAAACAATGCCATCTAGCTCCCCTGAGTACTAGACATTCAGTGCACCTCTCCCTGACCGCACCGGTGTCTACTCTACTCTTACAATGTCCAGCTAGCTGATGCCGCAGCCTGACCGAACCCTCCTGCAACAGACAGTCGCTCCTCAATCCAGCCCGTTCTCGGCCTTCCACCTCGCCAGATACATCTCAGGGTCCTTCGGCCCTAGCTTGGTCTCGTATCTGCCAAACGTCCGCGGCATGTTTCGTGTCACGAACGGGGTGAGCTGTTTCCACTCTGGTCAGCACTCGGTTCCTGGGTTTCTTTAGCATCGCAGTAGGAGATCACACACCTTGAACCCTTCCAGCGAAGGGCACACATACGTCCGCACCTTGTTCCAATCGATGATGTAGCCGCCGTGCTTGGTGTGCCGACCCATGGACCCCGTGCGCGTGCCCTTGTAGAATCCCTTGTTGACATCCTTGGTCGTGAGGCGCAGCCTGCGGTAGCGGAGCGCCTGGAGCACGCGGGTAGGCTGCATCTTGTTGGCTGGGCGGCTTGCGTGTTTGTCGGGCGGTGGGTAATCAATGAGCGGGAGGTTGATGTCGCAGCGGTCGGCGGTCGGCAAATCGTCAAGCTCGGGGTCCGTCCGGTAAATTTTGCGGCGACGGCACGCTCCCGGCAGGTAAAAAAGCCCCTGCCCGGCACGCCAAGCCCAGTGCTCCACGGAGCCCCGCAATGCAACCCCACTCCCCACCAGCTCTCAATGCTCACCGCCCAAAATTCCTCAAGCAATTTTCCCGGCAGAAAACCAGAATCTCCTGGTTTGTTGACGATCGCAGCATCGACCAGCGGCAACTCGCCGCAAACACCTTCTACCCTTCCTTCCTCACAATCTCCTTACAAAGAAGAAAACTCGACAAAAATGCCAGGCCGTCAAGCCCACGGCCGCCCTTTGCTCCCCACCGCCACAGCAGCCGGTGGTGGTGGCGGTGGCCACAACAAGCCGAGCAAATCGCACGTCAAGCACTTCAAGAAGTCCCGCGCGAAAGCCACCGCCAACGCCCTCGACGCATTCGCGCGTGCCGCCGAGCAAGTTGGCGATGACTCGCCCGTGCGGGGCGTGCGCAGGCGCGCGTTGGACGACGACGACGACGGCGGCGAGCAGCATCCCGGGAAGAGGCAGCGCCGCGGGGAGGATGATGACGACGACGAAGACGGGGATGAGGACCTTAACGGTGGGGAAAGAGGGAAGAAGAGGCCTAGGAGAGAACAAGATGGCGAGGACGGGTTTGATGGATTCTCGGATGATGACGGTGCGGCAGGGAGTGATAGTGAGGAGTGGCATGTAGGTGTTGGAGGCGAGGATGAGGATTCCGAGCTGGATTCGGATGAGGCGTTTGGTGAGAGTGATGAGGAGCGGTTCGAGGGGTTTGGCTTTGCGGGGAGTGGTTCGAAGGGAGGGAGGAAAAAAGGGAAGAGGAAGGCTGGGGGCGAGGCAGAGGACAGTGAAGAGCAGGAGGAGGAGGAGGAAGATGATCTTGAGTCGCTTGGTTCGGATGCGATTGACCTTGCGACGGCGCTAGATCAGTTCTCTGAGGAAGACGACGATGAAGAGCAAGAAGAGTCTGGATCTGAAGAAGAGGACGACGAGTCTACTGATGCGGACGACGAGAGCGAAGAGGATGAGGACGACGAGTCAAAACTGGACGCGCTGCAGAGTATGATCGCTGGGTTTGCTGGCGAGGATGAGGAGGAAGGCGAGCAGCAGACCGGGTCACAAGGCAAGCCCAAGCTCAGTCTCAAAGATCTTGGGTTGGCAGGTGTCAAGGACCCGCACATCAAGCGGGCCCTTAGGCTCATGAACAAGGAAGAGAAGGCCGTGAAGCCCGGATCTTCCAAGAAGCTTGATGTTCCCCTTGCCAAGCGCCAGCAGGATCGCCTCCTCCGCAGCGCCGCCTACGAGAAGACCAACGAGACGCTCGGCAGATGGGTTGAGACCGTCAAGCACAACCGGCGGGCAGATCATCTGGTCTTTCCGCTCGCCCAGAATGCCCACGATCGTGGCCTTGACGGCGCAGAGCTAATGCCGATCAACCAGAAGACGTCTGGGACGGAGCTGGAGCAGACCATCCTGGCTATCATGGAGGAGAGTGGACTTGGGCCGAGCGCGAAGGCCGAGAAGAAGGAGGAAGGAGACGGCAGCGGGCAGAACGGATTGACGCAGGCGGAATTGAAAGAGATAGCACGACAGCGGCGGCGCGAGCGGGAATTGCATTCACGTGAGATGGCCAGGGCAAAGCGCATCAAGAAGATCAAGAGCAAGACGTACCGTCGCATCCATCGCAAGGAGCTCGCTCGGGAGCAGGAGGCAGAACATGAGGCGGCCCTCGCAAATGGCGAGCTGGACTCGGAGGACGAGCGAGAGCTTCTTGACCGGAGACGGGCGCTGGAGCGCGTGGGCACGCGCCACCGGGAGAGCAAATGGGCGAAGCTCGGCAAGAAGGCTGGGCGCGCAGTTTGGGATGAGAATTTCCGCGCTGGTCTGACCGAGATGGCTCAGAGGAAGGAAGAGCTGCGCCGTCGCATTGAGGGTCGGACCGGTGGATCGGATGACGACGACGATGACGTTTCTGATGTTTCAGACGCTTCTGAAGAGGGAGACAACCGGCATCGTCTCTTGGCAGAACTTGATCGAGCAGCTGCCTATGACGAGGACGAAGCGCCCCAATCCAAACTCATGCAGATGAAGTTTATGCAACGAGGGGAAGAGCTACGCAAGAAAGAAAACGATGAGGCTATAGCTGAGCTGCGTCGCCAGCTAGACTCGGATAATGAAGTGGCGTCCGATGAGGAAATGGAGATTGGTCGCCGGCAGTACGGCATGGGTAACTCGGCAGCCACTGCCAATGCCAGCGCAACTGCCGCCAAAAGAGCCAATGCCGCCGATGCTCGCGGGCCTGCCAACTCAACAAGTACCTTCGGCCGCCCACAACCAACATCGCAATCTCAGCCCGCCAGGCAGGTCGAACCGCAATCATCAACCTCCGGCGCCGGTGGTGCTTGGACTGCAGGACCGCCACCGGCGCCGGCACCGGCCGCGGCTGGTGTCTGGTCTCAGGTCGAGCCGTCTGGCCGCAAAAGCAAAAAGGCGAGCAAGACGAGGGCCGAGGAAGTGGACATCTCTGGCGCCGTGACGCTGAGCATCAAGTCATCCAAGCCCAAACCCACGTCTGACGGCACACCAACCGTCCATGCAGATGGAGGGCAAGACTCGGATGATGACGCTGACCTGCATCTTCCCATGGCAATCCGCGATCAGAAGCTGATTGAGCGGGCCTTTGCCGGCGAGGACGTCCATGGCCAGTTTGAAGAGGAGAAGGCCGAGATCGAGCGCGACGATGACGAAAAGGAGATCGACAACACTCTACCCGGCTGGGGCAGCTGGGTGGGTGAAGGCGTGAGCAATCGCGAGAAGAGACGTCACCAGGGCCGCTTCATCACCAAGGTCGAGGGTGTGAAGAAGAGGGACCGGAAGGACTTCAGGTTGAAGGACGTGATCATCAGCGAGAAGCGGATCAAAAAGGTTTGTTGTCGCCAAATTGTTTGGTGGGTGACTGAGACTGAAGGCTAACTCAACTGCAGAACGACAAGTATCTTGCTCCGGGGCTGCCTCATCCCTTCGAATCTCAACAGCAGTACGAGCGTTCGCTCCGGCTGCCTGTCGGCCCCGAGTGGGTGACCAAGGAGACGTTCCAAGACGCGACAAAGCCTCGTATCATTGTCAAGCAGGGCATTATTGCGCCTATGTCGAATCCCATGTACTGAAAGTCAGGAGGGTAGTTGGTTCTCTCGGCCTGGCTTTTCTAATCTGTTGTTCTGTAGATTGGGATAGACAAAAAATGGGACCGGTAGGAAGGATGCATCAGGCAATGCATTCAGTGGCGTTACGGAAGGGCCATCCTGTTACATCCAGGTATCGAGGCAATGCCAAAAGAACGTTTGGTTGGAGCTGCGATTTGATCTCTTGCAAGGTCGTGTATCTTTTTGTCTACCATAGCCAAAACCCAATGGCGGCAGTGCGCCCGAGTACCCAAAAGGCCATATTTACACCCACAGGCAAAGATCGGCCCTGAAGAATCCTTCCATGCAACTAGACCGGACAATGGCGTGCGACGGCGTCGTGCTGCCCGCGCCATATGTACGGGCACCTGTCGTGTGCCGTTCCACAGCTTCAAAACCCGTTCAATCGCCATTAATCTGAAGCTTCCCTTCTGTCTTCTCCAAATAGTCCACCAGATCCGCGATTGTGCACACCTTCAGACCCCACTTCTTTGCAAAGGCCACGCATGCCTCCCCCCTCAGCATCCCGGGCTCCTCCCTTAGGGCCTGGCCAGGCACCTCTGCCCCATCATCCACCAGCTCGCTGATTACCGCCACGGGCTTCTTCCCCGCCAACCGGCACAGGTCAATCGCAGCCTCGGTATGCCCCCGGCGCTGCCTCACACCGCCGGGCTTCGCCCGCAGCGGGAACACGTGGCCCGGGCGGCGGAGGCTCGCCGGGGTCGCGCGCTCGTCGGCCAGCACGCGGCACGCCAACGCGCGATCCTGGGCGCTGATGCCCGTCGTCACGCTGGGGTCGGCCGCGTCGACGCTGACCGTGTAGGCGGTCGTCTTGGGGTCCTGGTTGTGCGTCACCATCTGCGGCAGGTCCAGCTCGACGGTGCGCTGCGGCAGCAGCGGCGCGCAGATCAGGCCCGATGAGTGCCGCACCAGGAAGGCCATCTGTTGCGTCGTGATTCCCTCGGCTGCGATGATCAGGTCGGCTTCGTTTTCCCGGGAGGGGTCGTCGAGGACTACTACGAATTCGCCATCTCCTGTTTGAGGTGGAGTTAGAAGTGTGTACCCGTGGGTTGAGCGAGCGCGGAGGGAGGGAGGGCGTACGTACGGAAGGCTTGGATTGTGTCGGGGATGGAGTCGAATTGGGATGGGTCAATTTGACCGGCTAAGGCTGGGGACGGCATGGTTACGATTGTTGGGGTTGGTTGTTTGCTCTGGACGGGTGCCGGCGGGGTGTTGCGAGAGGGTGGAGGGGAATTAAGGGATGTGGTGAATGAATCCGCTTGCGGACTCTGGCGCCGGGGATGACTCAGCCGCGACCAAAACTTGCCGTGGAAAATGACTTGTCTGTCACCGAAGCCCACGATGCCTATCAACGAGTGCGAAGGCAAGTGTTGAGTATCAGATGTCAGCCGAGTATCCGGCCAGCCGGGTCAGGGCTCGGTGTTGGTGGGGTTCCGATGCCGAAGCTCGGTCTTGGTCTTTAAAGTCTTCTTAAGATTCTTTCGCGGAGGTAGCCAGAACAAGACATTAACCTGTCAATTCGCACCGCGGCTCAAGGTCAAGAAAGACTTAATAACCCGTGGCCCTGTGGCTATGATTCCACTATCCACCATCGGTTCTGTTTAATAAGTCTCCAGTCAATCGATGACTGGCGCTGACAAACATGTCACTCATCAGTGTCCGGTCGCAGCTCGGCAATCGTGTGATCCTCGGGACAGCATGCACACAAGAAGTCCCTGAAAAGCGGGGCATCAGAGAGAGCTGCGGGGCAGGCGCTAGAACTGTTCTAGAACTCCGCGTGGCCATGCTGAAGTGGACCTGAGATGCGGGCAGAGTACAGTAGTGTAGGACGGGAGCTCCAAAAAAAGAGCTGCGGGTCTAAACTGCTTCAACCGGTTCGATCCGAACGGCGTGCCGAATGCCACGGCCAGACAATCTGCACCTGAAAATGCGACCATTACTGCGGCACGCCCCAAGACTATTCCGACCGGCGCAGTCACTCCGGCGGGTGGCGGCGGGAGCCGCGCACTCGACGCCGGCGGCCGAACCATGTCAACCATCGACGCCCTACCGACAGCTGAGCTCAACGCCAACCCTCCCCCACACTCACCCCGCCTCCGCTGCCTCTTCCTCCTCCTCCGTTAACGAAACCGAAATCTCCCACTTCTCCGCCCTCGCCTCCTCCTGGTGGGACCCCCACGGCCCGTCGCGTCCTCTCCACCTGATGAACCCGCTCCGACACGACTTCATCCGCGCCTGCCTCTCGTCCTCTCCAACCAGTACCTCCACCCCGACAGCACTCCGATACCTGGACGTCGGCTGCGGAGGTGGCATCTTCGCCGAGTCAGCCGCGCGCCTGCCGTCCACCCTCTCCGTGACAGCGATCGACCCGTCCCCGACCATCCTCGCCGTGGCGCGGTCGCACGCCCGGCGCGACCCTGCCCTGGGTCTGAGCAAGAAGCTGGTGTATCTGAACGAGACGATCGAGTCGCTGCCGTTACCGGAGTCGCCAGTGGGCAGGTTTGATGTGGTCAGCGTGTTCGAGGTCGTCGAGCATGTCGACTACCCGGCGGCCTTCCTCGACCGGGTCGGGCAGTTTGTCAAGCCCGGCGGGTGGCTCGTCCTGAGCACCATTGCGAGGACGTGGACGAGCTGGGTGACGACCAATCTGGTGGCTGAGGATTTGTTGGGGGTGGTGCCCAAGGGGACGCATGACTGGAATAAGTATATTAATGAGGGCGAGTTGAGGAGGTATTTTGACGGGAAGGGCGGGGCGTGGGGGCGCCGATGGTCATGGGCGTGGTGTATGTGCCCGGCCTGGGGTGGAAGGAGGTGAGAGGGAGTGAGAAGGTTGGGAATTACTTCTTTGGGGTACAGCGAGTTCCGTGAGCTCGCATCGACCACGCGGATGTCGGGCGAGGAGTGGTGGGTATGTGTGTATGATATTGTATGTACAGTACTAGTATGCCGATGACATAACTGTTGTAGAGTACAAATAGTGGTATGACCGGCCGGAAATGAGAGCTGATTGACAGTCCTGGCCATAGATACCTTATGCCCTAGAGTGATGACCCCTCCATAGCCATAGACATTGCTGCAGGTCCATCAACAATATCCCCTCCAAGGGTGGCGAGGCCGTCCTGCCACCAGAAGCCTGGCGCACGTAAACGTGTGCTTTGGTCATTCCGTAGCACAGCGAGATCCAACCTCCGCGTCTCCGCATTCTCAGCCCAGGCCTTCCACAAATTCAAGTCTGACGGGGCATACATGCCCATTTCAGGGATTTGGTGAAGAGAGTGGCAGCAAATTCCTCCATTCCCGCATGGCCAGATGCCTTATCACTCCTTTTGGGCCAAAAACAAAATCGCGTTCCTGTTCAACTAAGTGTACCCAACATCCAACCTTCCGATTCCAGTTCAGCAACAATTTTCTTCGCGCTATTCTCGTCAAGTGGGATGCCGCAGCAACAAGTGCCCACGTATTGCGGCACCGACGCGATCCTCGCTTGGCTCGCAACAATTGAAGCGGATGATCCCGACACGCTGGCGGCCATGAGCGACCCTAGGTACGACCCCCGCAAAAGCGCCAGCGTAGTGGCGCCGACCTGGATCTAACCCCCCGACGCCACAATTGCCTGCATCCCTTTCTGGAACTTCTCCAAGATCTAGGCGATATTGGAAGAGGCGAAAGACCCGTGATCCCGGTTGTCTTCAAGGTTCGAGTTCACTGGCTCTGTTGAGAGTGGTAACTCTACGGAGTAGCGTGCTGACCACTTATGTTCTCATAGGACTCTGTACCCCGCCACTGGAACGAAAAAAAAAGAAAGTTACGACCGCCTCTTTCTTCCCGTGCCGCCGAGCAATGACCCAAACCAGGACTTCCTGCTCCGCCACCGCCATGCCATGTTAGAGGCCATTTGCGAGCAGAGCATACTCTGCGAGGAGAGGCTTGAGCATGAACCTGGATGGAACGAAATGGTGCATGCCCCTCTTCTAAAAGATGCTCTTGTAGGCCATTCGTCTGTGCACTACCGCAACATGTGAGCGAACCTGAAGCCTTTTTCGTCTTCTGTCTAGCCCCCCTTGATTTGCATTTCTCAATTCCAGCATTGCTAATATTCTCAATATATAGAACGGCCTGCCGCATTCAACCCATGTTTCGCGATCCGGACCCATCCTTGGGCGAACACAAGGTGGACTACGGGTTGTTCATTAATGAAGCCGTGGTGGATGGCCAACAGCTGCGCTTGAGCCTCGGGAATGTTCCCGTTACGCACTGCGAACTGACCAATGAAGCTCCCACTCTATGGCCGTTAGCATCGTGACAAAGAACGCCGGTCCCGACGTTCTGACGGGGTCCATTCAGCTTGCTACCTGGGTACGCGCTCATTTCCGACACCTAGAGATAGCCCGAGATTCGCTGCGAGCCATAAGGGGTAGCGCACAAGAGGATACGAATACGTTACCACTACCCGCTCTACCACTTGTATCCGCGTTCGGCAGTAAGTGGCGTGCCGATGTTGCTACTCGCCGAGAGGGCAAGACGGTATGTTGATACGGATATGATATATCTACCTGCGAATTCGTAGAACTTCATCGCTAAGCAATAGGGGCTGTAGTTTGTCTATCATAGTATTTTCATCGGCGACTCCCACACACTCGCCGGCTGTTACCAGATCTCAACGGCTATACGTCGCCTAGCGGATTGGGCAGTTGCCGACTTGGCAAAATGGTGGTTGGATGCTCTCAAAGGGGAATTATAGTTAAGGTTAAGTCTTCCTTTGGCTTCTATATAGGTATGTTGTTTATACTGATACCGGAACGGGCGCAATCATTCTGGGTGCTCCACATTGTGGGGTACCCCGGTCCTGTAGATTAGATAAGGCCCAACTGCGTGGAATATCTTCCACGCAGACAAGCCACCCTCTTCTTAATTCATCATCCTTCTTCTTACTTGATTCCTATGCATACTGCATTATTTGACTGCGTTCCGCATGATATACTATGTAGTATATGATACCTATCCGTGCTAACAAGTAAAGCCATCTCGAAGCTAAAAGTGTAAGCTCTTTTATAGACACTGTTCTAAAAGGCGAGATACGATCTCTTAAGTCAAAGAGAGCGGATAGGATCCCGAGTTTCCTACCAGGTATGGTCGTATGTGCAGGGGAGGTGCGAATGACAGCGTTATATGGTTGAGGTGAAGGGAAGTTGGAACAGCTGAGATCTACTACTCCTTAGGAAAGGGAGACGGCTGTTGGGCGGTGGACGGCGAGAAGCTTTGGCATCTCCCCAAAGACTGCCGGCTCGTAAAAAAACAACCCAGGGTCGGTGCCAGTGTCTCCGTGATACCGGACCAGAGCAGGGGCCCCAGGCGACCACCTGATTTCGGCGGTGACCAGCACTTCCACTTGGGCCGACGGAGGCACTGGATTTTGGGGGAAGACCAATCCGTTCTCTGTCGCCAAGTACTCTGAACTCCCCGAGAATCCCAGCTCCCGAAGAGCTTCAAAGGCCGCCGGTCCTAGCTTGGCATCAGACCCGTACCGCCGAGGGTCGAAACCTTCCAACCACCACCGAATCCATGCGCCGACCTCGTGTGCTGCCGTCCCCAGGCCCAACACAACAATATGCTCTAGAACTAAGCACCCATCCTTCCACTCCCCTTTCAGCCCCCCTCCCCAGCTAGGCAGCTTGATAATCGGCTTCAGGCCCTCACCCCCCTCCTTGGTAGGCCTCCACCTCGTCCCCCCGATCTTCCCATCCCTCCTCGCCGAAGTAAACACAAAACTCCAGTCCCCCTTCTGCTCACACAATGCCATGAACGCCTCGCACGCACTCTCAGCGCCACTCGCCCTGGCCGGCTCCGTTGAGATGGCGCCCATCATCGCATAGAAGTGGTCATCCGGCCACGTCTGCGTGCGCTCCTCCATGACGGTCATGACCTGCAGCGCCGACCTCTCCAGATACGCAGCCACGGCACGATCGCACATGACGTCCTCGAAGGCGCTCAGCCGCGGGTAGCGCTTGCGCTCCTTGGGCGCCGTCTTGGCGAGAAGCGCAAGCGCGTGTCCGAGGCGTGAGAAGAGCTGCATGCTGTCGACGAGCACGCCGCTGCCGGCGGCGGCGGCGGCGCTGATGGTGGTGGTGGTGGTGAAGTGCAGCTGGCGGGCGTTGACGGCTTCCTGGTAGGTCCAGGCGCGCGTGACCCAGTCTTCTACCGCGAGGATGTCGAGATGTTCCGGGGTGAGCGGCGGGGGGGGAGGGGGAGGGGGAGGAGGAGGAGGAGGAGGAGGAGGATGTGGGGGTAGTACTAGTGGTAGTAATATATTGGAGGACGGGCAGGGCTTGTGAAGAGACGACTACGATGACCTCGGCGGCGCGTGAGTAGATGAAGCCCATGCTTTCCAGGGTGGCGGCGCGGAGGTGTGGATTGGAGGGGGGCGGGACGCAGAAGGCGTCAATCCAGATCCTGTGGCACGTCGGACGCTGCGCGATGGTGGCCGTTAAAGCGGGGAGCGTCCGGTCCGAGACCTCGAACGGCGGGTGGAAGGGGCTTGGGCAACGGCCGCGGCCCCATGAGTAGGAGACGCAGATGAAGTCGGCGTGCTCGCTGGGGTGGAGCTGTAATACCTGTGTGTCAGCTATGTCTTGCTCCAGGAGACCCCACCCGGCGCCGTTGATGCGGAGGCACTGATCGTTCGGCGCACAGTCGGGGCTGACAACGTATAGTTTCATTTTCCCACGCAATGAGTGCTGAGATAGAGGAAGGTGCTATTCACTAGGCAGTGTCTAGGCCTCGGGCTTTTCATAAGATACGGTCTTTTGGGACTATTACATTAGTAGTACCTAGTAGGTCAGGTAGAGTACTACCTGGTAGTAGGTACAGATATGCATGGTTGGTTGCTCCCGCGGGAATATACCACAACCCCAACCCTAGCATTCTAACGGATTGGCTCCGTTCTCCCTTGGCTCCCTTCTTATCTTCTTTCTTTTCCTTCTTCTCTTTCCATTCTCTTTTTCTCGATATACCATTATATCGGCACCCGAACCCACCTGTAGTTATGTCGCTCTATGAAGGTAGTCTCGCCCTCATGGTGATAGAGGAGGACAACGAATTATACTTAGAAGAAAGGAAGGATGAAGCCTGAGAAATGCAAACGTGCGCAAACCGCACCCCCGAGAAACTACCAGATGTTGGGCTCTCTGGCTACCTGATATTTGAAGGTGCATGTGAAAATCCAGGCCACCTGGTTGAGATCGACGGTTGCCCTGGATGTGGTAAGTCTTCCCGATCGCCGGAATCTAACCGGCTTCGGTTAGCTGGCAGTCATTACGGACTCGCACATCACTGGCATCAGACTGATGAGCATTGACACTTATGGGTTACACATACACTACACTAAGGCGCACAACACACACTAATCATTGTTCTTTGGTGTCATGATGACCACCCAGATCCGAGCTGTGACCCAGAGCCCTACTCAAAACCGAACTCTGACCGCTAGCCACTCAATACTGTGGTATCAACCACTTGATCGTTGGCTCGTTCATACCTGAGCGGGGTAAACAAGCAGCCAGTGGAGATGAGGATTTTGACATCGGCGATCTAAAATGACACCCTCAACCCCTGTCGATTGTCGATTCGAACATCGCATCGCGGTCCCTGGTTCGCGTTTAGTCTTTCCAGTTCCGGTAGTTGAAAGCCGATCCATGAGGTAAGCCAAAAGCCAAGGCCTCGCGACACGAGCTCGACTTGTAGGGCTGTAAGCAGACTGCTTTTCTAACCATATCTGGATACTGCTTTCAGCGCAAGCCAACACAAAAGTCGCGGTTAGAGCTATGGGAGCAGTAGTTATAGGCTGGGTCATGGTTAGGGTACAGTTAGTACCGGGAAGATAGAAGAACGACGGGTACATGTTCGTTTTTAGGCATGCAATTAGTATGTAATCGTAGTCGTCGAAGGTGATGTGGCTCCTGCAGACCTTAAGTCTTGCCTTCGTGGTCACGGCAAGGTACAGGTAGTTATGGCTCTAGCCTCCAGCAAGTTTTGGAAGTTTTGGTGTGGCTCGCCGTCCAAGATTTCTCCGGCAGTCCGAACACGCTTTACTGATGAGGTAAATACATACAGTCACACGATGCACGTTCTGCATGGTTTCAGGGGCCTGTCATGATCGCCACCACCCTTCAGACTTGGCGATGCAAATCTTCGCTGCGACTCACCATAACGATACCTATACGGAGTAGTGTACTCCATGTCCCCACCACTACCCATCTCGCTTCACACACAAATTGCCTCAGCGACTGTCGCCAGCGAGGTCGGTCGCAAGTCGTCAGACGTGGGTATGTATGCTCACTTGGCGCTTGGGGAAGTGAGACATCAACTACCTCCATCGTCATCCAAGTCCGACCACTGTCCATAAAGCCAAAACACGCCGCCTACTCGAACAATGGTGCCACGCGGGCCAAGATGTCCCACAAGCCCAACCACACCGGTCGCCAGAGCTCGGTCCGCGGTCAAACCGCGACGTCGGGCCAAGGTCTGGGCTCGCCGCTCGCCCCGCCTCACTGGGTACGCTCAGCACCCAAGCATCTGGCGCTGCCAGGTCCGCCAGGGCAATCGACAGATTGCTGAGCCCACTTGTGTGCATCCCGGCGTGCCCAGTCATCACGATCACCAGAACTAAACAGTCGGTTAGCATGGACAGCGGACGGTACGGGCTGTGATTGGACTCAGCGGCAGCGCGCTCATGAGCCCAGCACATGAAGCAAATTTGCCAGTACTAGTGTCTGTATCATGTCGTGCCATGTGAAGGCGTACCTGAGGGACCTCCCTGGTAGGTACAATACACTGCCGTAGTTATCAGTCATCAGAAACAATTCTCCTGCGGGACTCCGCAATGGCCCCGACGACTACCGGCCCGCGTGGTGTCTAAGATTTCCAGCAGGGATGGCCTGACATCGCGACACACCAGTTGCGGTGCCAGGGGCTCGGAGGGCTTGTGAATTCGAGGTCGAATCGTGGGAGGCTTCTCCCGCTCCTCCTTTCAATACCAGAAACTTCCGATGAACGATCGACGTACCAGTCTGGAGGCCACTGCGTGACCACGACGGCCTAAAAGTCAAATTTGAACCTGGCTTCGTTGAGGCAGCAACCCGTGACCTTAACAGTCTGCATCTCTTCTCATCTGAGACAGCAGATCCGGACAGAACTTGTCATCAACTCTTCACCGTTCTGGGACTGGGCTGTTCGTCGATCTGAGATCACCGGTTGCACCGGGAGCGGGGGCTCAGCCCAACATTCTCTCCCAGCTTTCACATATACAGCCAACTGCTACCCGCATCTTCACGATTCGCACCTGGGAGGCACCCGAGTATCGACCCGAACGCCGTCAGGCCGCTCACACATCATGGCAGGCCCAAGTCCACATCCGGAACTGGACGGGCAGTCAAGGGTAGGCGAAATCGTCGCCATCCTCTCGGTCGCCAGCATCCTCTCAACGCTGGTTGTCGCCCTACGGTGCTATTCTCGCGCCGTCATCCTACGGTCTTTTGGGCTAGATGATGCCGTCATGGTTCCAGCACAGGTGCGAAGCTGCCAATGTTCGCGCCCAGTTCGGGATATAATATTGGTTCTGACTCCGCTTGCCCTAGATCTTGACACTGGCGTCAGCTCTAGCAATCGGACTTGGTACGTACAAGTATATACTATATAAAGGTCTCCATCTACGCTCAGACGGCCAACTGACCCCTGGCTAGAATCAAAATATGGCCTCGGCCGCCACAGCTGGGTGATGCCTGATGAAGACTACATCCCTTATATGAAGGTGAATTCATCGGGGAAAAGAAAAATACACAAACTTCTCCAGTATTGACTCCGAAACCAGTCCTTCTACAGTTCCATTATCGTCTACAACGTCGCAGTCTGCATAACCAAGATCTCGATCCTGCTGCAGTACAAGCGCATCTTCAACAACACGATCCTCCGGAAGATCATCCTCGCCGGCCTGGCCTTCCTCACATGCTGGACCATCACGCTCTGTTTCCTCTTGCCGCTGGTCTGCGTGCCCGTCGCAGCCTTTTGGGACCCCAACGTCGAGGGGTTCTGCCTCAACAGCGGCACCATCTGGTACGTCATGGCGGGCGTCAACGTGTTCACCGACTTTGCCGTCTTCACGATGCCCATCCCGGTCATCAGCTCGCTGCAGCTGCCCAAGAAGCAAAAGGCCATGCTTCTGATCGTCTTTACCCTCGGCATCTTGTAAGCTCCTTGCCCCACCCCACACAACGCAAGAAACGGCAATTCTCCAATCTAACTTGGTTCTTTTTTTCCCCCCAGCCCCTGCGCCGTATCCATCTACCGCATCAAAACGCTGCACTCGGCCGCCCGCACGGCCGACCCGACCTGGGACAACGTCGACGCCGCGACCTTCTCCTTCCTCGAGCTCTCGGTCGGCGTCATCGCCGTGTGCCTGCCCACGCTGCGGCCCATCCTGGTGCACGCCATGCCGCGCATCTTCGGCTCGCTGCTGCGGTCCGCGGGCCACGATTACTCGGGCGGCGGCGGCGGCGGGCGCTACGCGAGCCGCAGCCGCGGCCGCGGCCCGCCCACCATTGGCGGGACCGGTGGCGGCGCCGGGTCGTCAGGCTTCAAGGGGAGTACGCTGCTGCGTGAGTCGGAGAGCACCGAGGGGCTGCGGGCGTCCGACGAGGAGGCTGTGCTGCCGCGGTCGCGCAGCCGGATGGGGGACAATGACATCGAGTTCGGCGTGCTTGAGAAGGGTGGGCCGGCGGGCAAGGCCGGGGGCAAGGGGTATAGTGTGAGCGTGGTAGCTGGCGGCGGATGGGAGGAGCCGGAAGCGGGTATTATTGGTCGGTTGGCGTCTAGGGATGGGGAGAGCAGGAATGTGATGAACGGGATCCAGAAAACGACGACCGTGGTCATGCAGAAGGTGACGCTTGCTGGGCAGCTGGGGGAGGAGGAGGACGGAGGAGGGAAGAGGCATGGCACTAAAGAGACCATGTTGAGGGTATGATGGGATACTCTCCTGCCGCACCAAGGATTTGCTATCCATGTTTACTGTACAATACGTGACACTTTAGTAAGTTTCCAAAGATACCCAAGGTTGCATACGACTTTTAATCCCTGCTTACAAAAAGGGCGTTGGCTCAAGCATTCCCTCTTCCATCCGCTTTGGTCCCTGGTAGTCCATGAAGTTTCTGGTAAGGGAATAATGTGTAGAAGGCGGGGTTGGAAGTTGAAAAGGGGTCAGTACCTACTAGTATTGGTATGGTTACATCTGGTACATTCCCGTCCTGTGTAATCCGTACGTTGATCCAGTAACGAACCCCCTCAAGCCCCGGCACTTAAAATTCCCTGCTGTGGTGCCACCCCTTTCGCAGTCGCCTTCAGCGCGTACCGGTCACCTCAGTCGTCTTGTGTATCCTGCCGCTCCACGGCGATTCAACCCCTGTCGTTTCGCACCCGCTCTCTGCATCATCCCTAACGCCCCTGCCTGCAACCGACGATGCGCCAGAAGACGAGTCCGCGCCCTCCACTACCGCGAGGTCGGCCCCGTGGTGGTGCTGCTTGAGGATGCTCCGATCGCTGTTGTTATCCGAGTTTTGGTCCTCCGCCTCAATCATGACCGTCCACTGCCCCGGGCCACCACCGCCAGCGCTCTTGCTCCTGCGCCCACCACCACCACCACCACCAAAGAATCCGCTATTTCTGTTCTTGTTGTTGTTGGCGTTGGCGTTCGAGATATCGTCCAGTGGGTGCGAGGGCTCGCCGCCGCTGCTCTTGACGGTCGAGCGCCAGAAGGCGCGCAGGATCGGGCGCAGGGTGGGCACGCACGCGGCCACGATGATGAGCCCGTTCTCAGCCCCGGCCCATAGAAGCAGCGTGCCCACGTCGTAGGTCGGGTCCGTGCTGGTGCTGTTGGCGCCCAGCTTGGTGCACTTGACGATGGCGGTTCCGCCGGCGCTGGGAAAGGGGATGAGAGGGTTAGGTAATGCGGAGGTCCAACCTATCATAGGCGCAGGGGGGTAAAGGAGCGAAAGGGGTCAGTCAGGTTTAGACTCACAAAATACCGAGGCTCATGGCAAAGGCGATGCCAAACTTCTCCCTCTTCCTCATGTTGAGCTTCCAGAGTACCGCCCAGGGAATGGAGGCGAGGATGAAATCCGTCACGGCAGAGTAGGCTAAGTAGGTAGGTACAGTCAGCCCAGGCTCTGCTAGTGCTGCAAAACCGCAGCTCCCTTCTGAGAGTTGTAGGGGGAAACCAAGTTGAAACAACGCGTACCGCCGATGAAGTACATGACGTACAAGTAGACCTCGGTTGGCCAGCAGGTCGTTTCCACGCTGGGATCCCAGAGGACGCGGGGGTCCTTGCAGCGGTAATAGAGCAGGATGGACACGAGGATGTGGAGGACATTCATGATGACCGTGACGGCCCACAGCACGACTTTCACACAGTGCTGGGGCGCAAGGCGCAGCAGAGTCACCGCGATGGACGTCTTGCCGAAGGCGCACGACATGATGACGAGGGGCTGCGACACCTGGGCCAGCAGAGCAACGGAGATGGCGTCTTGCGGCGCCTCGAGCATCACCCATTGGACATGCCGCCCGAACCCTTTGGCCAGCGCCGCCTCGATGACGGCCCCAAAGGCGATGAGAAGGATCTTGGGATGTCTCTTTGTTAGTATACCCTAGGTGTCTTAGATAGGTAGCTGAAAGGCACGAAGGTTTTTGGGTGAGAGCTTGAGAGACCTCACCAGAGATATCACAAGCAGAGCGTCATCGAGGCCAAACACCTTCCGGATGACGAGGCGAACGTAACAACGTAGTATAACAAAGACCAGAGGTATTGCTATGGAAACCCACATAACAGCTCGGATGGTCGGAGCCAGAGATTGCGCGAGATACTCTGGCGACGGCGAGCCATCTAGTCCTTGTGAAGACGGCATCCTCGTTTGCACGCGGTTCTTGCCCCCTCCTCCGGACCTGGGGAACAAGACGTCATAAAGGCTTGGATAGAACAAAAGGGCACAGGAAGGGGGAAAAAGGAAGTTCAAGCTCGAGTTCCGCCATGACAGGCTGAAGCCTGAGGGGGTGCCGCCCTCTCTGCATTATTATGTCAACTTTGAGCCTTTGAGGCTGAACTTTGATGGAGCTCAAACTCATGAGCAGGGCTCAACACCCTGCTCATGAGTTCTGGCCGCGGTGGATGGCGGCTCACGCCTGCAATCCTTAATCACGCACATGAAAATCTTCATGATAATGTTAGGTCTGCAACTACACGCCGCAGACTTGCAGGAGCAGATTCCCGAATGACGCCACTACTAGGGTCGGAAGGCCGATCCGGCCAGGCGCGCTCCGTTCCTTGGCTCCACAGCGGTGGGAGTACCGGGGTTGGGATGGGGCTCTCTCGCTCGACTTGCTCGTCTCGGTAGCCAAAAGCCAAAAGTTCTTCGGTCGTCCGGAGGGTTGAATCTATGTACGATAAATCTGTACTCGGTGCTGGCAGCGAGTTCAACCCGTCCATCAGTTACTGTAGACACTTGACACTCACTAGCAGCTCTAGAGCATCCCATTCACCGCATCGCGCTAGTCCCGAGGGCCGAAGAGCCCCATTTTTAGCGGATTCGGGAGAAACACTCTCTTGTTCCTCGCTTCGTGGCTAGCGTTTCTTACGGACCGTAGGCTGCTACAATAGAACTCGGCTGAGTCGGCTTGGGCGAGCGTGGGAACTAACACGGGAACTACCGTGGAACGCGGTAGGACCCTTGCCGGGGTTGCACCCGGAGCGGCAATCCGGGGTTTCAACGGGATGCAAACAAGTGGGGAAACATGCATCCTTCGAGGGTCCTCGTCTTGCATGAGGCTATTGACGAGTGGCTGCAGACCAGGTGAACTTTGCTGCCGACCTCCCCTCTCGTACTTCCAGGCCAGGAACGGGAATTTTTAGAGAGCCAATCGTGAGTACTCGAATCCTGAGGCGAAAGGGAGACAAGGGGGGATGATGCGGGCAAACGGGCAGAGAGGCCGGCAATATAATGAACCTTGCAGACTTGCTTTTCCCTTCTTTCTCTTTTTTTGTGTAAGGTCACCCTTCCCGCTCCCTTGGTTACTCGGCGCCGTGGCAAAAAATGGCTTTGTCGTCTGTGCCGGCCGGCTACGTGCTGTGGGCCGTCGTAGCCCTCGTCGGGGTCGGGGTCGTTTATGAGCTGCTCTTGTCTCCGCTGCGGCAGTTTCCCGGACCGCTGCTCGCAAGGTTCACCGACTTCTACCGTGCCGGGCTCACGCTGACCGGCCGGCTCGATCACTGGAAGCGCGCCTGGCACCGAAGATGGGGCCCGGCGGTGCGTGTCGGGCCCAATGCCATCAGCCTCGGTGACCCGGACCTCATCAGGGTCATCTACACCACCAAGAATGCCTGGCTCAAGGTACGCGACCGTCCAGAATGCAATGCACACCTCCTGGTTGCGCCTCGTCTAACTGGGCACGAATTTTGATCCAAAACGTAGACGGACATGTACCGGCCGAACGACCTCCTGGTCGATGGCAAGCGCATCCAAAACATCTTCAACACGCCGGACAAGGCGTTCCACGCCAAGTACACGAAGCCCATCGTCGGCTTCTGGAGCCAGACCAGGATCCTCGAGTTCGAGCCGCTCATGGATGAGACGCTGCGATTCCTGGTCGACACCCTGGGCAAGCGCTTCGCCGACACGGGCGCAGTCTGCCCCATGGACGACTGGGTGACGTACTTCTCGTGGGACACGGCCGCCAACGTCAGCTTCGGGCAGCCCTACGGCTTCATGCAGGAGGGCCGGGATGTCGGCGGCATGATCGCCGAGTCGACGGCGGGGCTCAAGTACTTCGCGCCCGTGTCTCAGATCCCCTGGATCGACGAGTGGCTCGACAAGAACCCCGTGTGGCGCATCGGGCCGCGTCCGCTCGTCAACGGCTTCGTCTACACAGTCAAGATCCTCGAGGAGTACCGCCAGCAGCTGGCCGCGGGGACGGCCAAGAAGAAATCCGTCGACCTGATCATCGACAAGTACAACAGCCTCAAGGGCACCGTCGACTTTGTGGATGACGCGCAGGTCCTCAACTGGCTCATGCTCAACGTCCTGGCCGGCGGCGACTCCACCGCGGGCGCCATGTTCTCTGTTGTGTACCACCTCGGCCGCAACCCAGACGCGCAGGCCAAGCTCGTCGCGGAGCTCGACGCCGCCCACGTCGCGGTGCCGGCGCAGTTCAAGGACATTAAGAACCTCCCCTACCTGGACGCCGTCATGTACGAATCGCAGCGCATCAGCCCGGCGGTGGGGCTCATGTTGGAGCGCGAGGTGCCCGCGGGCGGGCTACGGCTCGCCGACGGACGGTACATCCCCGCGGGGACCAAGGTGGGCATCAATCCATGCGTGGTGACGCGCGATCGGGGCCTGTACGGCGATGACGTCGACGCCTTCCGACCGGAGCGGTGGCTGCGGCGCACGGGGGAGACGGACGACGACTACGCGCACCGGCACCGCCGCATGGCCGAGGCCGCTGACCTGATGTTCGGCGCCGGCAACCGCGTGTGCATGGGGAAGCATTTCGCCAAGACGGAGATGTACAAGCTGTTTGCGACGCTGTACCGCGTCTTTGATATCAAGCTCGCAAAGCCGGACCACGAGTGGAAGCATTTCAATGCGTGGTTCATGTTCCACAAGGACATCCCCATGATCATCAAGCGCCGCGACAAGGCCTTGTGAAGCGGTCTGGATAACTGGGTTATATCTCTCTAGTTGTTCAGCCACCGCTTCAACACTGGAGTGTGGAGGTCGCATGTTAAGGTACACGCCCGCCGCCCACGGGGGTGCCAATGCTGGGAATTCCCAGGGCGGAATTGCCAAGCAGTTAACTAGTGGCTTAGAATATGGGTTCAGGCCAGAATTGGTAGGTACGAAGAGCGGCCCAGGACCTTCTATACGTGCATGGATCCTAGAGGTGACGTTATGACTTATATTCGTACGCATTGACAGTTTTATTGAATTGCGTCGTGTGAGGACATCACCAACCTTTTTTTCTAGCTGATGCAACAATGTTGTTCTAGCGCATGTTCTGACTCTCCCGACAAGTCATTCATTTTCTATACACCACGGTTGGCCTCTTTCTTGCCAGGTAGACGGTGGAAACGTGCAAAGACGAACCGTTGGCAGTCACCGGAAGATGGGGGGCGAAGTATGAACAAGCAAGCAATGGTGAGGAATGTGATGACGAAGACGATAAGACGAAGGAGATGAGAAGGGAAAGAAGATGAAAATGAAAAAGCGAAATTGATGACAAGATGGCCGTGTGGCGATGTTGGGGAGCTACTGACCTAATATTCATAGCAAACCAGCGAGATGGCTGAATAACGGGAGCATTCATCGTTGCCTGCAAACTTAATCCGAGTCAGCTTGGGAACACCAAGTAAACAACGAAACAAGGGCTTGTGGGATGGCTATTATCAGAATTCATGCCGTGTCACCGGCGACATCATCAAAGCAGAAGCTATGTAGACCGTCGTGATAAAATTGAAATCATCATAAAAAAAGCAAGCAAGACAAGACCAGAAAGTTTGGGATAAAGCTTACCACCGTCAGGATCCTCGAGGGACCAAATTAGGTTGACGGATCATCAGGCCAAAGGAAGATGCGTCTGTGACGGTCAGCATGCATTCATGCCAGTGCAGCGAGGAAAATGATGTGCCAAGGGTAAGAGTCAGATAGGACGATGTCATCTTCGCGTAAGCTCTGACATATGCTTGTCAATTTAAAGTCAAGTCATCATGAGATGGGTGTAGGGAGGTGAAGGATTGAGAGGGAGCTGGCGACATACAATCAGCTGTTGATGATGCTGGGTGCACCCGTTGACCAACTGCAATGTTGTCCTGGCAATAAGTCAGCGGGAGCTCATGCTGGAAAGGCATGTGAAATTATCCAGGAGAGTAGATCAGAAAAGCATGAATGGTAGTTAAAAAGTTGTCTTCAGCGGGAATCCCGAATCAGACTCGTCATCTAGAGTCATCACAGAAGAAAATGGAATGTGATTGTCTTGTGCGCACTTACAGAATCGATTTGCCATGCAACTGGCCATGCCGCAGAGCAATGCAACCTTCCACACACTGTTAGCTCGGGTTCCCAACGTAGTCGAAATTGAACGGGAGCGGTGGATGCTGATCAGTGGACGAGGTTTTCTAGGCCTGTCGCAGAATGGCGTGTCTGCTCATGTGATATTCGGAGCCCAGTGCCGCTTCATCATGGAAGCACGTCGACGCTTGCCAAGGAGAATTGTTTGCTTACGCAACGGGATTGCATCTGCCGGTTGATGGTCAGCCACTGAGAGCCCATGAAACATGGGGTCGTGTGAAGCAAAAGATGGGCCAGAATCAGAAACAGCCAGTTGTTTTCTTCAAGGGGAATCAGTCGGTAATTCCAACTTGCCGAAGCAAAAAAAATGTTCATCATGGAAACGTGATCAAGAAGCGTGGCTCCGCACTAACCTGTTGAGCCTCATGGGAGGTGAGCGTTCGGCCGCATGGGTAGTGACAGATGTGTGGCCATCATCTCGTACACTGCCCAAGGGCCGGAACAATTTGAAGCCTAGTGTGGGACCAACATCCAGCTGCCCTTCCCAGTTCGACCAGCGACTGGTGCTCGTGGGAAGCTAGAGCTCTGCTTGCCTGTCAGCTTCGTGGCCAATGCATTTGAGTTGGATGGCAGTTCCGTGCAACAGCAACAGCGGTAATGATCAGACTGACGTATCAATTTCTAGTTTCATGTCCGGAGATCAAAGACTCTAGTTTGCGGTATTGGATTGTCATCAGGCAATTGCCTGCTGCGCGTCGCGGGAGCAGAGGAAATGTGCACTTACCAGAGCTGCTTGGGAACATGGCGTGGTGGTAAATGGGAAGAACAGAAACAAAAAGTTTCCTGGTGCAGAGTTTTGAAGCTAGCTGGCTGCTTGTGGAGAAAGCTGGTTGTGGTGGGGTAGGTACGTACTACGTAGCCATAGTTATTCCGCAAACTCACGTGTCGTCGCCTCCTTTTCGCGTCACTCATCCCCACCGCTCCATCTCTATCCTGTTAGTTACGCGTCGACCGCTAATTGAGTTCTAGTAGCTGCCGTCGCTACAACTCGATATCAGACTTGGCAACCGTTACACTTCTCATCATGCCTGAGATCGCCGAAAGTAAGGCCAACTCCGGGCTTCCCTGTTTTCATCGACGAATAACTGATGAACCAAAACCCCAGTCGCCCGCATTGTGCATTATCTGCGCCTGCACCTGGTCGGAAAGAGGATCAAGCAGGTCGAAGCGGTAGAAGACAACAATGTGTTTGGCAAAGTAGGAACTACCGGAGCAAAGGTCGCTCTAGCCTTGACTGGCAAAAAGGTCGTCTCCGCAGGGCAGCAGGGCAAATACTTCTGGCACGTTGCTCATCAGGAACAAGTAAATTTCAACATGGCAACTAACTTGACCAAGGCTTGTTCTCGATCAACCTCCCCATCCGGTAATGCACTTTGGCATGACAGGTATGGTTGTTCATGCCGGGCTCCTCTTCGCTCTACGGCAGGACGAGCTAACCAAACACTCGCCAGGTTGGATCCACATCAGGAATGATCGGACAGCCTACACCAACTATTACAAGAAGATGAAACCTGAAGAAATGGACGCTTGGCCACCAAAGTACTGGAAGTTCCACCTGCGAACGGAAGATCCAGCGGTCGAGGTCGCTTTCACTGACCCAAGGCGCTTCGGCCGCGTTCGGCTGGTGGATTGCCCCGGCGAGAGTATCAGAAAGTACTCGCCCCTCGTCGAGAATGGGCCTGATCCGGTTGTCGATGCCGATGTATTCACCGAGGAGTATCTCCGAGACAAGATGCGGTCGAGACATGTTCCCATCAAGGCCCTCATCCTTGATCAGACCGTCATTAGCGGGGTGGGTAATTGGGTCGGGGATGAAGTCCTCTACCAAGCCAAACTTCATCCCGAACAATACTGCGACGACTTCAATGACGAACAGATCAAACAACTCTATGAATCCATCCGTCACGTATGCCAGTTTGCCGTCGATAAGCTCGGGGATAGTGACCAGTTCCCAAACTCGTGGCTCTTTCATTATCGGTGGGACAAAGGCAAAAAGGGAGCTCACGGTCACCTTCCCAGCGGCGAAAGGCTGGCCTTTCTCACGGTTGGCGGAAGGACGAGCTGTTATGTGCCTGATGTGCAGAAGAAGAGCGGCCGTATCGTGGCAGGGGTGAAGGAGGAGCTTCTCGAATCTGACCAGGAAGATTCAAAGCCTAAGAAGGCGGCGAAGTCAAAGTCTATCAAGACCGAGGGTGAGGCGCCTCAGAACAAGATGAAAAGGAAGGCGGAGGAAGAGGAGCAGCCATCAAAGAAGAGCAAAGCTGCTCCCAAGAAGGCACCAACATCGCGCGGGTCGAAGACAGCCAATGCAGAAGAGACCACCGCGGTCGATAACGAGGCTGACTCTGGCAGGCGGCGCTCTGGGAGGTTGCAAAAGAAGGCTACCTGACCTGAGACAAAGGGACAGCCGTCCCCCCGGTTTTCTTCCATTCCCATGAAATCTCCTGCTTGATTAGAATAATAGGGCTTCCAGCCGGTACAATCACTGAAGCCAGCTCAATAAGGCTCGCGTTGACTTGCGTATAACACATTGGCAATGCCATCAGATAAGCAGCCACTCCCAAGTGTCTTGTTGCGCTGACCTGCACCCGTATCACGGTTCCGATGGCACATCCGGCGGGAAAGTCCCAAACAGAGCCATCAAATGCCGGGCATCTCCCGGGGTGAGCGGCTTCCCAGCTTCCGTTGCTTTGCCCAGCATGCGGAAGTCTGCCGATCACTAGTTAGCACGAGAGTCATTCGTCTAGCATGGGCATCATGTCTGGGGAAAGGGCCCTCGTGCAACTCACAATCCACATAGTGTCCTGCCCCCCGATGCCATGTAATCAGCGAATCAAGTCAGCCTCAGTTTGTTATGGCAGTACGGTGCACTCACCTGGAGTGGCGGTCATATAACACTCGCAGTCCTCCGTCTCAGACGCATTCTTGAAGGTGTGTATCGCCCCGGGCGGGACGGTCATCAGATCGCCCGCCGAGGCGGTCACCTCCCCGTCCGGAGTAACGAAAGTCATGGTCCCTTTTGCCCACGCGGGTCAACAACAACATCATCAACAACAGACAACTTCAACAAGCTCGACTCGTTCATCACCCCTGCTCTTTGATCACGGGACGACCTAGGTGGCTTTACCTTTCGTCACGAAGAACAGCTCGTCGTGGAAACGATGCCAGTGCATCGGCGGCCCGCTCGTGCCGGCGGGAACCTCGAGCAGCACGCTGCTGACCCGGTTCTCCGTCAACGAGCCGTCCTCGTACACGCGGATTGTCATTGGCCCCACGCGGAGCGTCTCGGTGGCGTCTTTTTTGTGAAGCCTCACAGGGACCGGACCGTGGATTGGCATTTTGGGGGTTTGGACTCTCTGTCGGTCTCTTCAACTACCTTAGGTTTGTCTCTGTCGGGCTTGTGGTTCTCTCTTAGGTTCTTCCTGCATTGTCTGCTCGGGCCCGGAGTAAGTGGGTGCCGGAGCTCGGTGGCGGTCTCCGCATTTGACCCCCTCCCGCCTTCCGTCATTGTTCGCACTTCACACAGCAACCAGACAGTATCCTCAGGTGCCAGTCCTGTAAGTTCGACTTCATCAAACAGGAGTCTGCTCACCATTTTTTGGAATTTCCTTAAGGTAGTATGGAGAGATGCACTGAGCATTACAAGCTGGACGGTACTAGTACGGAAGTCTAATCCGAGCCGTACTTGCCAGTTTGTAGTCTGAGCTAGGAGCTCACTGTTCTGCCGCTTCCACCTCTTCGCAACTCGCCTCAAGAAATCTCCGGATGGCAAGCACTCCCGAGCCGGCAGTCAGACGCCGTAATCCGTTCTTGTGGGGAGCTAGCGGTCCATCAAGTATTGCCCGGAAGTATGACACGAATCCCCAACAGAGCGGCCAACAGCATCACAGTATTGAGCATACAGCTCCCATTCAGTGTTGCTCCATTAGACTCACGCCGGGCGGTTAAACTCTGGATGAGCTGGGAGAAGGTTGCAGCATGGCTAAAGACAACCGGGTGGCTAATATGTCCGCGACAGGCTGTTTGATGAACCAAGCCATCCTCATTTTCCCACCCGCGCTCCCGCCCCCCCTGAGACCGTTACCGCGGGATGGGACTGTTAAGTGATAGGAGCTGGAAGAATTGGACGCCTGTCCCAGCCGATGAAGAAGGTAACGCCCCAAGGACTATTGCGATAGATGGCAAAGCAGGCCAACCTCAGGCCTCCCGCAATCCAGGTTGGATTCGATCCCTCAGCCGCGCCCAGAGATGAGGCTCTTGCCAAGTTGGAGATCCTCGTCATATCTCCACGTTCAAGTTCTCCAACGGTTCATACCAATGGCTCAGGTATTGGCCTCATGATATCACCTTCATACCTAGTTACACCCGCTCAACGCTCCTCCACTTGGATAAGGTTCAACGCAATGCTTTAGCCGGCCTTCCTCCTTCCCTCCCGTCACGGTTGGTTCCGGCGCTGTACTGTGAACTTCAACTTAAGTGTAAGTGGGTCTGGTGTGTACAAGCCGGGCGTTGTGCCAACCGTGCTGTGGCATGGGACGGCTCGAAAGACAGAATCCACTTGCTATCAACGCTCGCTCTCACCCTACAGGCGCAGTCCTGATAGTCCTTGCCTCTCCAAGTACCCCAGATATTTCTCTCGCTTCCCCCCACATAGAAGTCTTCGGCCCTTCATGCCGTTCCCATAGAATTTAAACAGCTTCGATGCTTACCCGCTCCAGCAATCTAGTTGAGGGTTGAGCAACTTCCCCAGGCTGGGTGGTTGGTTGTTTTCCCGTAGGTACAAGCTCTATGTTGGATAAGACATCTCCCCTTCCAGCCCACGGTCCCTTCACGGCTATCGCCGCTGTGACTGAGTCGGAGTACATGATCGAGATAACCGATAGCATCAACTAGAGGCTCATGATATCTACCGACGTTTTATTCCCAGGCTTGAGGTCGTATCGATGCGCCCCCTAAATATGTGCCTTGGGAAAGTCACTCCTTCCAGCTTTGCAAATATCGTCCCGCAGATATAGATCTCCGTCAGCAATGGTAGCTTTGACTCCTCCCGGTCCTCGTACTCCGGCTGACTCCAAAACGACCGTTATGATCAGACAGGGATCGAAGTCACTTTCCCCAGATTGGTCCTCGGCCCGCGTCCGGGAGACGACAGTCCGCTGGTTACTACGGACCTGTCTGCCCATTTACCGAGACGGCTACCTACCCCAGGCTAGTGCCGACTTTCATGCGCGCATACGCTGCCGGATCCCAGGCCCAGTTTGCCGAAGAGGGAGTGAGATGCTCCGAGAGCTACCTCCCATACGAGGCTGATATCGACCCCTTCATTGACGAAGGGCAGTGCTATAAAGCCTCCCTCCTCCCCAAGGGAAGCCACCGCGTCATCTTCCCTGGCCTCCCGCCTCCCCATCACAGAGCCACCCGCCCCTGGAACTCCATTCAAGATGATTTCCAAGATCTTCGCCCTAGGCGCCCTACTGGGCGCGGCCGCTGCCCAGCAAGTGGGCACACAGACGGCCGAGACGCACCCCAGGATGACCTGGCAGAAGTGCAGTTCCAGCGGCTCCTGCACGAACGTGAACGGAGAGGTTACCATCGACTCCAACTGGCGCTGGGTCCACGACAAGAACGGCTACACCAACTGCTACGAAGGCAACACGTGGAACACGACCATCTGCAAGGACGGCAAGACCTGCGCGTCCAACTGCGCTCTGGACGGTGCCGACTACTCGGGCACCTACGGTGCTTCGACCAGCGGCAATGCGCTGACGCTCAAGTTCGTCACCAAGGGGAGTTACTGTAGGTGCAATCCCTCTCCCAAGTTCCAACCTGCCGGATCTGGAAAGCGACTTTTTGACGTTGACGGAAATGGCCCGCAGCCACCAACATCGGCTCTCGTCTGTACTTGATGGCCAGCTCAAGCAAGTATCAGATGTTCACTCTGCTCGGCAACGAATTCACCTTTGACGTTGACGTGTCGAAACTGGGGTACGTCATCAGCCCGGGATTGCAGATTGCATGATGCCAGCAAGCCGAGACTGACTGCCTCATCCAGCTGCGGCCTGAATGGTGCTCTGTACTTCGTGGCCATGGACGAGGACGGCGGCGCATCCAAATATTCGTCCAACAAGGCCGGCGCCAAGTACGGCACTGGGTACTGCGATGCGCAATGTCCGCGCGATCTCAAGTTCATCAACGGCGAGGCCAACGCCAACGACTGGAAGCCGTCGACCAATGACCAGAATGCCGGTGTCGGCCAGTATGGCTCCTGCTGCACGGAGATGGACATCTGGTAGGGTTGTCTTACTCCGAATCAGGGGGTGCAAAGTCTCCAACACCCAATATATCTGACCGAGAATGAAAACCTCAGGGAAGCCAACTCGATCTCAACTGCCGTCACCCCACACCCCTGCACAACGATCGGCCAGCACCGGTGTGAGGGCGATAGTTGCGGCGGCACGTACTCGGACGACCGCTACGGCGGTACGTGCGACCCAGATGGGTGCGACTTCAACGCGTACCGGCAGGGCGTCAAGGACTTCTACGGCCCCGGCATGACGGTCGACACGACCAAGAAGTTCACGGTGGTGACGCAGTTCATCAAGGGCTCCAACGGCGAGCTGTCCGAGATCAAGCGCTTCTACGTGCAGGGCGGCCAGGTGATTGCCAACCCGGACAGCGCCATCGAGGGCAACCCGGGCAACAGCATCACGCCCGACTTCTGCAAGAGCCAGAAGGTGGCCTTCGGCGACCAAGACGTCTTCGAACAGAAGGGAGGCTTCTCGCAGTTCAGCAAGGGCATCGCCACGCCCATGGTGCTCGTCATGTCGTTGTGGGATGACCACTACGCCAACATGCTCTGGCTCGACTCCACCTACCCGACCGACGCCAGCCCCGACGAGCCCGGCAAGGGCCGCGGCACCTGCGACACTGGCTCGGGTGTGCCGGCCGACATTGAGGCAAGCCAGGCCAGCAACCAGGTCATCTATTGTGAGTCTTCTTCCTTCATCCCCGACCCCCTTTTGCGGTTGCGGTAGACTTGGTAAGTAGGTAGCTGACCGTGGATGACAGCGAACATCAAATTCGGACCCATTGGCTCGACCTTCAAGCAGCCCTAAGGCGGTTGATGTGGGAGCATAGAGCGTATTGAAGACATGGCATGTCTATAGAGAGCACACGATGCATTCGCCGTTAGATTAGGTCCGTTTCCTTGTGCATAAGTGGTCCGGTATACAACAGAAGTTATGACGTCTGCACATGAACATGCTTTGGCTCGTGTAGTTCAAACCTTTTCGGAAGAGAAAGGGAAGCAGTAACGTTAAAACTTACCAAAAAGAGGTCCAATGACTACGAGTAAGTCTCAGCCATGCTCAGCTAGTTATGTGATAACATCTAGTCATCCTCCGAGATGCTCTAGTGCCGGCAATCTGAAAAGTGTGGAGAAGGGCAGCTGAAGAGTGGAGTGAGTGGGGCATCGGGTACTCCTGCGATTGGTCAAATACTCCATCAATCCATCTCGGCGCGTCCACTTCTCGTTGACGCGATTCCAGTGTTAAAGTGATTGCGGGACATCCTCCTGTACCAAACGTGAGAGGTGACGGATTGCCATCTTTTTCGCAGAAGGCACACGCACATCTAGCCCGCTCACTGATTATTGTCAACGTTCTCAAATCTAACACCATCCAGTTCACTGACCTGCCCAGCGACTGCCCACTGGGAGAAAAGAGCCCCGCCATGCCGCGACTGCTCCAACGCACCCGCCGGCCGGAGGCGGGGGCGGGACACTCGACCACTGATGATGCCCCTCTAGAGCTGCCACCCTACGAGCCCCCGTCGCACCCGATGGACGATAAGCTGAAACAGAAACTGGCGTCAATGTACAGCAGCCGGGAGACCGACAGCTCCCGGCGCCAGTACGAGAAGCATCTGTCCAAGTCGAACGCCTTACTGTTCGAAAGTGTCGGCAGCATCAACGAGATATTGTTCAGGCGGAGACAAACCCTGGCGAGAAAGGCCGCAAAGCGCAAGGACAATGAAGACAAGGACGAGTCCGAGCGGACGCTCGAGGAATATGTGGCGCAGCTGGACGCAATAATCACCGAATTAACCGATTCTTCTGAGGCGGCGTTGCGCTCGGTCATTGATTACCGTGCCGAGCTTGAGGACCAGCAGGTGGTCCTGGACAAGGTGGTGGAGGGCTTGGATGCACAGCAGCCGCGTCCGGAGCCTGAAGCAGCCAAGCCGAGACCCAAGAGGGCAGGGAAGCGGCGCGTGGCTGGCAGCGACGGGGAGGACGACGAGGAAGGATCCGACGCCGAGGCGGCGGAAGAAGAGGATGAGGCGATGGAGGCCGAAGAGGAAAGGAAACCAGATGTCGCCCCTCTAGTCGGCGTGAAGGAATTGCTCGAAGCTGCCCGCCAAGCCAAGATGGACGAGTATGAGGCATTGAGCGCTTACCAGAGATATGCCGTCAACAACGACTACATTGCTTTCAAAAACAACTGGCACAGTGCCTTGCACCAAGACAACGGAAAGGTGCTCCCTGATGCATCCAAGTGGTTCGGGAAAGATGGCCGGCCGAGGATGACTGTGGAAGATGCCGCCGACGAGGACGACGAGCTTGTGGTAGAGCGTGAGATCCTCGATCTGAAGTGTCCGCTCTCATTGCAACGCTTCAAGGAGCCATACAGCAACCACCAGTGCAAGCATACCTTTGAGAAGGACGCCATTATGCAGTTTATCCGCGACAACGGCGGCACAGCGAAATGCCCCGTGTGTTCTAAGGTATGAACCCTACCTCATGCTCCAATTACATGTTGATTCGGTTGCTGACACATGACTCAGGATCTGCGTCTCAAGGATCTGTATCTCGACGAGGTCATCCTACGGAAAGTGAGGAGGGCAGAGGAAGCTGCCAGGAGAGGACTAGACGACACGTCGGATATTGAACCGGAAGAAGACGGCGACTCTAGTCTGGTCGTCGGGAAATCTGCCAACGTCGGGAAATCCTCGAAGGTCAAGAATGAGAAAGATCGAATCCGCCGCGGGATGGAGGATATCGACGAAGACGAAGATTGATGTCGTTGAATAAACACACGGCCCATCAACTCGCTACCTGCTACCTATCCCGATTGTCCGTCTGCTGAGTCACGGATTCTGAACGTTCACACAAAATGTTCCCACCGCCTCGCCCCTGACTGAATACAACGTCGGCCGCCCCCGCGAAAACAGGAGCTTGTAACGTCCAAACTTTTGGCAATGAGAAGATCGAATCGAACCCCCGAAGGATACAAAGTTGGTGCTCAGCAACTATTCCTGGCCTGTGGCAAGGTGCAATGAATACTCATAAGCAGGTCGAATACCAGCTATGGAAACGTTAGCCCGATCCGATGCGTCTGACGCGGCAGCCATCATTCCTCTGGGGCCCTGGCGATAGATCGGACCGGACGTAGAAGGATAATAGCCCAGGTTCTGGGAGTTGAATGCCGCCAGCCCGCCTCCGAACTGGTTCAAAGAAAACGTATGGCCATGCGGAATGGCCGAGTTGAGCGAGGGAGCAGCTCCAGCGTACTGGAAGAAAGGACTGGCACATAAATAAAAGGGGTCACATCAGCACTGGGTCGCCGCATCTCCTGACAAGGCCACTGGGATGTCTCACCTCCTGAAGCCCATTTCCGGTGATGCTACGCAGAGTCCCGGAGTGAGCAGCTCCATTGGGGTCGTATCGGGCGGCGAGGCCGCTTGAGAGTTGCTGTCGTCGTCATCAGGGGCGGCTCCGTCGCAGAACGACTCCCTTCGGCCGGGGCTCGTAGACCGCAGGCGCCTGCGCCGCGAGTACTTGTGGACTCCCCACCGGTCGAAACGCGATCTGTATGCGCGCGTTCTATGCGATGTTAGATACGGACATGCAGAACGTCAACAACCAGCCCAGCTCTCACTTTTGGTTGAGCAGGTCCTTCTGAATGCCGGGGAAAGGGGTGGGGAAGGGTGCCGAGGGGAAGAAGAACCACGTGACGATGGGGAACCTTCACGGAAAGGGGCTGCCACAACGTACGACGCTCTGAACCCGTATTTCTCCAGCATAACTCGCTGGACCTCACGAAGCGGTTTATTGTGGTCCTTGTATTCGGCAATGATGATCTCTCGGTACTTGTCCCATTGTTTGGTCATGGCTTGCCGGTGCGACAAGGTTCAGGCGCCTTCACAGTCCAAGATGTCAACAAAGGCAACTGCAAGCTGGCAGGGCTCCGAGTCAAGCTTGGGAGGCTGCTTGAACGAGGGTGGCAGGTTGGTGAAGCATTCGAGTCAAGACTGGCGACGGCGTTGGAGCTTGGAGATCGCCTCAAGGGCAAACTAGAATGAAGTACGTTGGTGATATAACCAAACCTATATCACAAGGCTTCAGAGCCATTGGCATCTCTCTGTCCGTGAAGGCACTCCTCCCTTTCACTTCGCCTGCTTTATATGTGCTTACAGGCTTGGACACGCTCTTGTACGGGGCAACCAATGGACGACGATGCCATTGCTTCAGCCGAGCTCTCGGAAGGCTCACGGAAACGACGGCGTGTAGTCTTTCCGAGCAGCCTGACGGCCCGAGGCCTATGAATGAGTCGGGCGGCCCTCAACTGTGGTTGTCGACTTCCTCGCCGCGCTTGACGACTTCGTAATCCATGAAGGGTTTCATTCCACATACTGGCCCGCGGCTTGCAGAATGTGATACTGAACCGAAGCTTCAGAGGAGGAGGTTCCATACAGATGCCGTTCCCACACCCCGAGCCGAGTCGCAGTATAGCATGTCGTGCAAGGCTGGTCTAGCCCCGCTGTACAACAGGACTCGAGGCGCTTGGCTGCATAATGCCTCAATGGGAAGCTCGGGCAAGGCACCACCTCGTGTGCCCTACATCTTCCCCACGCGTCCCCAACAGGTGGTTGGTCCCAAGCTCAACACTAACACGCCAGCATCTCAGCCTCATTGAATTTACTATCATATCTCCTATTGGACACCAATCCCTCTCCCGCCGCCCCAGTCTTGCCGGACCGCATTATCGGAGCGTTGTCTTGGTGCGCGCATGCAGCTGAGGCAAGGCAGCCAGCCAGTTCCCGGCCGGTGTGATGATTGGCTTCCGAAAGCTCCATGCCTACATATTGTCTTCCTCAGCTAACCCCTCTTATATCCGTAGCTGGTATATTCTAGGCGGAAGACGAAGCACGTTGCGTGGCTGCGGAAACTCCGTTGCGAAGCGAAGCTGAGGCTTACTGCACATACCGACCATTTACATACTATACTCTCTTTTCTAGCATGCGCTTCATCTGCTCTGTCACATCTCACTCCGGGTTTCACCTCCCCTTCACCATGCAAGCCACCCGCCCTGAGCCGCTCCACGCAATACCATGCCGCGAATATTGCGTAGGGTACGGATATGTACCTCATCACAGCGGGAGGAGGGTAACCCTAAATAAACGAGGCGAGCCGCCCTACGCGCACCCAAAGCCAGCGGGGAGGAATGAATGGCTTCCTATTAGCCACCTGTTTCAGAGCTCGACGGCGAGATGCGCTCCAGCCTCAGCAGCGGGACCTACCCGGGATCGTACAATTACATAAGAGGTCTAGAATCTAGGTCCCCTCGTCGGACCATGGTGAATGCTACCCTCCGCACGGGACCGGGTAGGGCGGAACGAAAACGATTTGATCTTGCGGTAACGACGTGGCATGTCGTCCTTCTTTCTTACCATCGCTGTCCCGTCCTGTCGCAGGTATTCTATCTACTACCGGCGGCTTCGGGGGTAGTGTCATTTAGGCGACGGCCTTGTTCAGAGCTGGCAAGAGCATACAGTCCATCGATCGCCCCTATTCCGTTGCTAGGGCGTCAAGGAAACAGGAAGATAGTCGCGGCGGAACAGAGTCGATCGTTTCTCTCCTTGGCTGGACACCCCAGGGCGAGAGCAGCAGCAATCCCACCATTCTTGAGAACTTCTTTGTTTTCCAGCCTCTTTTTTGACTGGGACCTATGGTTCACCAGTTCCAGCATCACTTGCGAGGCCACGCAATCGAGTAAGCACTGAATGGGTTCGCTCCCCTAGACAACAAGGTATCATCATCTGTCTAAAATCCAAGAGAATTGCAACTCCTTCCCCACCATCATCCTTCAAGCCTCGTAATACTAAGGGGGTATGGTGTGCTACCAACCAGCGTTAAGTCCAATAGCCCATTACCTTATCCAACCTTGCAACCTCCGGTCTCATCCAACCACATTACATTACCACAGACCGAGTCCTCACGCCGGAAGCCTCTCATCTAGCTACCCCTTAACCGCGGAACCCGTCCCCGCGGAGCCCACACTCCCCTTCTTCTCACTCGATCCACTCCCACCACCATCCGCCGCCTTTACTGAGATAGGTGTACCAGGCACAGTGACAGGGCTAGCGACCGTCTCGCTCCCCGTGATGCCCGTCTCCTGCTGCTGCGGCGCGGGGACAGCAACCGTCGGCTTGGGCTTCTCGCCGGCCGCAGCCGCAGCATCGATCGGGTTGGCGACCTCGCTCCCGGGCGTCGGCGTTGCCGAGACAACCGCCGCCGGGCCCGTCGTCCCCGCGGCCCGCTTGAGGACCTCGAACCACTTCTGCGCCTCGGCCGGCGAGTGCGCCTTGAAGGACAGCTCCGACGTGCCCGCCAGCTTGCCGCCTATGCCGCCCGAGCGGTCCTTGCCCTTGACGCTGAACTTCTCGCCGCTCGGCACCGAGATGATGGCGTCGGGCAGGTAGATGCTCAGCTCCGGCGTCGGGTCCTTGCGGAAGTTGTCGTCATCCTTGAACTCGTGGAGGAACTTGGACGGCGTGACGACGTAGTAACCCGTGGAGTAACCCCAGGAGAGCTTGTTACGGCTCTTGCGCTCGAGGGAGCCCTCGATGAGCGGCTTGGTGGAGGGGTGGTCCATGTTGGGGAATGTGATGGACTCGACGGTGCGCGGTGGTTCGTTCGGGTTGGCGAGCTTGTCGCTGGAGCGTTTGAGGAAGGCCTTCCATTCGAAGTCGGGCGGGATGCGCTGTACGGCGCCAAGCATGTCTGCGTGGAGTGCTTGCACCTTGAGCGCCTGCCCGCCTGTGAAGTTGTTGAATGTCTCCATGGCTTGGTGGATTACCTGGACGATGTGCCGCTCGAAGGTCTCGAAGTTGGTTTGGACGGCGACCAGGTCGTTGTGTTGATTGTTTTCCTCCATGACTTGCTTGTTGAGCCGGTGAATGACGCCGCGAGAGATGACGTAGGGGTCGTCGGTAGGGTTGGCCTTCCCGCCGGTGGCTTCGAACGCGGCCGTGTGCTGACCGAGGAGCTCAATGTGCTTTTGCGTCGTGTTGCGAGCCTTCTCGACCTCCTTCGCGGCCTTCTCGGCGCCGTGGACCAACTCCTTGGCCTTGTGCTTGATTTCCTTATGCAAGCGCTCGACAATCGGGAGGGCCGTGCCCTTGATGCTCTTCTCAGTCTCGAGATTGCTGTTGATGAGTTCCTGCGTGTTGACCCGCATGTTCTCGAAGAAGCCGGCCACGCCGCCGAGACTTTGGTCGAAGTGCTCGCCCTCTCTAAGGGGTTTCGAGATGGTCTGCGATTCGCTGGATAAGAAACTGCTCGTGAAAAAGGGAGCAGAATGTTGGGTATTACCTTCAACACTCTCTCGTACTCCTTCGCCTGCTCCTTGTGAATCTTCTCGACGGCCCCCATGTATTCTTCAAGGTAGACGACGGCATGTTTCCACGCCCGCAGTCTCTCCGCGAGGAGGCCCGCGGTCTATGACAGGTCAGACACGTCGATTCATTCCCTGGTAAAATATCGCACATACGGTGTTCGGGTCGGTGTCGGGAACAGCCTCATCGCTTGCGATACTGGCCAGCGTCTCCTGCCTCGATGGAGCTGTGGGCTCGTGGGTCGCCATGTCTGCGGATTTCCTTTTGTCTCTGCGAATGCTGGTGAAACGTTTCATTGTGTGAGAAAGATGCGCCTCTAGTCAGGTTCGGATTATGGTGTTGTGTGGTTTGCTCTGTACCTAAGGTAAGGTAGCTTGACGCTCTGGTTCCGATAGAATGGAAAGCTGTATCCTGTACGAGTTCGTCTCCAAGTCGGCGCGAATTGGACAGATACAAACAAGCTTTTGCTCTCCGCGATCAAATGAGGTCATGGGCAAACCGCATAACCTCCAAAAGAATAAGTGCCCAAAACCAAGATTGGGGAACACGCCTGCCCAATTATGAGAGCTTGAAATAGGAGTCGGATCGGCGAGCTTTGGCGGCGCCGAACCCCTCGATTGTCGCTGGTGTTCGGTGGGTCTCGCAGCTCTTTTGCGAACCAGTGGACACCAAGGACGAAGTAAGGAGGTGGGTCTTAATCTTATCCCTGTGGCGATCAAGATTGGATGGACATCACGCCATGACGTAAATGGGAAAGCCCCGGAGGACCCTGTCCAGCTGGAAACCGTTGCGCTGTCGCTGCTAGGACATTGCCGAGGACGTTGAGGAAGTCGCGAAATGATTTAGATGGTCTTGTTGTGTTAATAGCAAGCCTGTACGGTTATGCTTGAAAGGCGAGATCAAACCTAGAAGCCTCGCGAGGCCGTTGTCCGCGAGGACATCACGCTAGTTGGGTAGGTAGTACTTCAAGAACAAGGTCTCGAGCCCCTGGAGAAAGCCATTGCAGCCGCTTTCTACCATGCACACGGCGGGACGGGCTCAGGACTCAACCTCTTTCAACACTATCCATAGGTGAGAGACACTCAGGCGGGGAAAAGCGGTTTTAAAGAATCTCTATTAGGATGGCCGACCGGACGAATAATGGGTATCAAAAGATTACTAGGAAGAAACCACCGAGGCTTGCAACATCATTGGACCCTTCCCAATGCCAACCTTCCAGTTTACCAGCACACACTGCCAACCAAACAATCCAAGGGACAATACCGTCCCCCCAGAACGCCACTTGTACCATGCTTGATGAACGAAAACCGATTCTCCCACCCCCCCAACACATGATAATACACGGCCGCCCGGCCCATATCAGCGAGTTTGACCAGCAGCCCTCGCACAGGCTGGATACTGTCTTAGCCTAATTGCCGCGGGACTGCAGTAGCTGCAGTCGGCGGGCCTCATCCCCGTCTGCACGCATGTGGAGAAGCCTAGGAATCGATAGACCGGACGAATGGTGTCTCCTGTGCGCCGGTCTCGTGCCAGTCTCTGTCGACGAGGGGCCTGGAGTTGGAGGTGCGACGGTGGCTGCGGCCGAAGTTAGAGCCGAATCTGGCGCTAGCTCGTACGCGGGGCTCTCGGTGACCGATGGTGTGGAAGCGGTGAGCTGCGGGGAATGCGGTGGCGAGCTCGGTGCGCTCAGGGCTGTCTGGTAATCCGGCAGAGCGAACATGTCCGGAGCGAGTGGCTTGACCGGCGTCTTGACGGCTGTATGGTAGCTGGGCACTCTGGAAAGCGCCGTTATCTCTACGGCGAAATCGATGTGTTCCGGTGGGGTGTTAGGGCCGGAGGGGTCGTCGTTGCTGTTGTGGCGGGTGAGAGGGGCTGAAGGCGATAGGTGGCTTTCGTCACCAGGATGCGGCCCCGTCTCCGTCCTCGACACTGTCCCTGCTGCCGAGAGATTCGAGTTCCAGGAGTTGTTTCGATGCTGCCGCTCCAACGACATGCTGTGTAACCTAGACGCCAGCAAGTCTGGCTGGATGAAGGCGCCTTCCACAAGGGCCGGGAGATTGTCTGTTGAGCCCGCCCTGGAGTGGATATGCAATGGGCTGCTCACGCCTGACCGGCCGCCGATCGGCGAGTGGAGGCTAAAGGGTTCCATATCCTCATAGAGTTGGTCCAGCCGGTGGTCATCGTAACTCGGTGGCGCCATGGCGGTAGTTTCTGTACCCACCGGCGTCCCATTGGGTAGCTGACGCACGAGATTTCCCGCGTCGTCCAGCGGCATGTTGGGCGAGATGAATATCATCACCGGCAGCGTCGCGCGCAGTTCCGAAACGTGGCCATCAGGGTTATTGAGCGCCACCACCAGCTTCAGCTTGTGCCGAATCTTAATCCCCTTAGCGTTCACGTCCTGGAGGCACCTGGCCAACTTCTTGGGCAAATCCAGCGACGTGTCCACCACCCAGCCTTCCGGGCCGTTATCGTCGTTGATGATGTCTCTCCAGTGCTCGTCCCTGGTTACGGAAACCGTCCAGTGATCGATCTCCCTCTCCTTGTGGTAATCCCTAACGCTGTGGCCTGGGGTTGGTTGTAGGATAATCTCGTGGACTTCGAGCAATCTTATCGTAATGTCGCCGATTTCCAGGCCTTTCATCAGCGGGGTAAATCTCATCTCCAGCGGAATGGCGCTGCCAAACACGATCGCCTTTTGCGGTACGACAATCGAGTACTCGATCTTGTTGGGCCATATGTTCTCAATGCTCATGGCATGGAGAAACTCGAGCGCCGATGCATCGAGAGTCCGAATGATACGCAGTGGCCTGTAGACATGTATGTCGTGTTGCAGCTTCCCTCGTGCTATCGTCGCCTTGAGCCTGTACCTAATGCTCGCTTCCCGTATGCCCTCAACGCTCTCAGTAGTGTCACCTCCCAGCATCAGCTCGAAGGGCCATTCGTAGTTTCCTGGCGGCAGCGTAACGCCCTTGGTTTGTTGACGGACGCCATCCGTCTCGGGATCTGGGGCGCCAACACCTACGAATGGAGGCCATCGGTGCTCGAAGAACGGCAGGGTCTTGTCGACCTTGTGAGTGGAAATGCCCGAGGCCGTAACCTTAGCGTCGGTCCAACTGGTAAATGTCAGTATTTGCGAGATCTCGAACTCGCAGCGCATAGAAACCGTACGTATAATGAGCAGTTCCTGTCAACTTTAAGTGGATGTTTTCGAGCTTGAGCGGCGCACAGAGACAGAGGACGACGGTGCCCTTGAGGAGCTGGCCTGCGGCTTCGTGGTCGTTCCCGCGGAAAACGATGATGTTGTTGTCGAGACTATTCCGGGGCAGTGGTCAGTAGGAGAGGACCGGGCATGACTGCGGGTTGCAGAATACTCACCGGATCTCGAATAGAGTGCATTTTCCGGACGCTGGAGTGAAGAGACTGAGGGACCTCATGTTTTCAGAAGCAGGCACTTTTGAGTACTCTAGGAAGAAAAGAAGGGCCCGCGAGGGACCTAGTTTAGAAATACTGATTCATAAGTACCTGGTAGGGAAACAGAGGGAGTGTGGGATCACTCGGATGGGTTCCATGTTGGGGGCAAAGGGTCATAAAACTTGTCGTCCCAAGATACAGGTACCCGTCAAGGTGGCGTGGCACGGCAGGCAAGATCCAGCTTACCAAGTGCGGTAATGTATGCATGAGTTCCCACTGTTGCCCAAACCGGAAAGCTGAAATGTGAAATGTTGAATGGTACTTTTGAATTACTGATGCGGGCTCCATCTATTGTCATCTATTGTGAAGTCACACTCACCACCCGATCCAATCGGTGGTTCTGGAACACTGCCGCCAGCATAGCCATGCATGTACAATACAGTACACTGGTGCCATCCCTTGGGGCATGGTCTCCAGAGCAATGTTCTGGACATACCAGTGATGGACTGTGAAGACTGATGAGCAGTGAAGGTTCGTCAAATATGTACCTGATCTCTCAACCGATTCCGGGAATCTCCGATCAAACGGAAAGATCCAGAAATTCGCGAGGCCGAAAGGTGCGCAGCAGACTCGCATGTCGCAATGCCCGAGGAGAAAGTGGGGGGCAGAAAGACTCAGGGAAAAAAATTGAAATCGATGCTGCCCCCACCAAAAACAGAGAGCACAGCGGGGCTTCAGATGAAAACGGGCCTGAACATCCTGGTGGTGACGTTAACGGCTCGGATTGGCCGCTCATCCGTCCTTAATAATACAGCCCTGCGGCAAGGCTCAATACGATGTTGGTGTGGTTCAGCACACCACGGCAGCAATGCCCAGGTTGTGCTTAGCTTGTGCATGTCAGCTTGGGCTGATCTATGCACTCGTGTCAGCCACCTTATCTGTAGCCTAGAGGATGCTGTGGTACGCGCTACAAACAGAAGTTTCGTGTTTCAGGCCGCAGTTCGGAAATACTGGGATTAGCTATAAGTATTTACATGTACTGTATTGTGTAAGTTACGGTAGGTCAGCTTCAAGACCCGATGGGTATCCACTCGCGATAACTACCTGACCAGTGACCAGGCATTTGAGGCATTTGTCGGGAAATCTTTCTCACCCTGGTTCAATCTTTTGTTCTAGACGACATCTGCATTCAGACAACAAAGATAGCCTGCACAATCGGATGTGTGCTTGCCTCCAAATGCAGGGGTTTGGCGTCGAAGGGCGCAGCAGACCTTCATGGGCACAGCGCGACCTGTGAATAGCATATTCGTGAAGAGCCAATCCGATGTCACACAATGACTTTCCATGTCAATCGCCGGCCGATCTCGAGTTCCCGTACGTTATCCGCGATCTGCCCTAAGAAGCGCGCTTCCCAATAGGTAGCCATCACAGATAGGATACCGAAAGTGAGGTATCAACGATTCACAGCCTTGTTATTGACGTTAGGAACTGATAAATAACGCATCAACAAAGCGGATCAGAGTGGGCATGTCTTGTATTTCGAAAAGTCTAGACATTGGTGATGACCCACAGACCCACAAAGCGTATCGAGTATCGGGAGGCTTCCGGTGATACCATTCGCACGTCACCTTGCTCTCGTAGGGTCCAAGTGAAACACACTGCGATATCAAAGAAAAATGCCTCTTTGACTCACCGCAAGGCGAGATCGAGCTTCAGGAACGGATTGGTGCTTGCGCCCGCGGTCGGAATGCAGTGATGCATTGCGCTATATTCGCTTACACTAGATCCAAATACGACGGCGGAGAATCTTCATGGAACGCCTGTGCGCTTCTCCTTCCCGAATGCTTGGCGTGTCACCACAGCTTGGATCGTCGATCATTCATCAGCCTCATCACCAATATCAAGGTGGTGGGCAGGATGCCTGGATGCTTATCGGAATCCTTCCGGGTGCCAGCTAGCGGCATGAAGTTAGTGCGGTATTGAAATATACTAATAGTGTATTGTATTATACTGAAAGAGGTAGTATCTGCAAACCGGTATCTTATGTTACATCGCACGGTAAGTGCTGTCGTATCTCGGTCGCTGATCCAACCCTTATCACACCATACCACAAACACTTCCACGTGGGATACACAGTACACCACATAGGCGGCAGTAGGTTCGGCAGTCTTCACCACGATCTACAAGTGCATATCAGGAACAAGCCGAGCAAAGCCGACAACCGAATCTCGGAGGGGTGGCTGACCGCCGACATCTGATATCATGCGTCAGGATTGCAGATGGCATGGCCGCGAATGCTGTGTGTTACGCTGTATGTAGACGTCGGTTACCGGTCTTCGGGTTCAGATGACCCGGGTACTCGGTATTAACTTCGTGAACTTATCACAGTCTCACAAGCCTCACATGCATGCACCGAACCACATGTGCATTAACTACTTTTTGATGGCCATGCACATGCAAGACGACAAGCAGGGATGGGCGTCCCGCGGACAACCACTTGAACAGCTGTAACCCACCACCCTACACGCTACATACCAACTGATGAGCAACCTTAGGAGCCAAGAAGCAATCAACGGCGGTCCCCGAAGTGACCTGAGGTGCCCTGTCTTGCTTCATTGCCGAGGACGTTTAAATTCATATCATGCCACCAACTGAAACTCGCCGTCTGGTTGGCACGGTAAAAGACAGCACAAGCTTTGGCACATGCGCCATCTGACGAGCGAAAAGATGATCGGTTGTTATATATGCTGTCAAATATGAGGCTCCGATTTTCTCAAGAGAGTAAAGTAGTAGTTACTCTGGACTCGAAACCGCGGGATGAGGAAAAATAAAGACCCAGACTCGGGCCCCAAGTCGGCCAGGTCCTTCACCGCCGAGTTCCATCTGCTTGCGTTAATGGACAAATCATGACTCGGAGCTTCAAGCTAAACATCAGACTCGAACTTTGTGCCCACGCTCATCAACCATCCTGATAAATTAAGGTCTGACGAACTGCGAGTAATGACTATGGTTAAGGAAAAGCGATTCTTCCGTAACAATAGCACTACAGGTAAAATTGCAGTTGGCCTGGACGGGATCACGTCTTCTGTGAGTCACCCATGAGACCTGAGGCTATAAGGCTATAGTATCGCTGCCCGGGCGGTCCACGTCCACCGCCGATGAACCATGACACTGGACACCCAAGGCAAGTTGATCGCCACCCAGGGAGTGCTGCGGGTTTCGGCCGTAACACCTTTGTCCACGGCAGCAACCACCGTCTTTTAGCTCTCGACTTTCTCCAATTGCGGAGCCAGCTCTGTAGGCCTGGACCACGTCCGGATATGTCCTGCAAATCCCGTTAGCTTTTACACAGCTCCAACTTGCGCCCCCACGCGCAATGGGGGCTGCTCGTACCCATCTTGCAACTCGTCAAGATAGCGTCTGGCGTGAAGTCGAGCCAACACAGCGGATCATCATCCACAATTTTGCTCTGCCCGGGTCAGCCCCATCATGCATTTTCGCCACCCGCAATAGCACCAGTACAATGTGACATACCAGCACAGGAGGCAACGTGGCTGTCGTAGCCCTCGGCTCGACAGGATGCGGCAGCACCTTCTCCTTCTCCCCGTCCGCAAGATCCGCCGAGAAATTCGAATCAGACCGCAGACGCCCCGAGCCGCTGGTCCCGGCGGTGGCGGATGTTTCGGCCCGCTGCAGGGGCACAAAGCCGGGCCGAGATGAGATGGATCCGCGCTGCCTGACCGACGCCTGTGGCTCAAACAAATCACAAAAAGGTCAGTCAAGATTGCACCATGAAAACTCTGTCTCAGCCCAAAACCAGCCACCCCACCCGCAACTCCAACGCAGAACCCGCTCCGCCCCGGTCCGCCCCGAAAAGGGCCGAAAGGGCGAAACGTGTCAGAAACACCGAAGGGAGAGCGAAGAAGGGAGGGAAAAGGGAGTCGAGAAGTGTAAAAAAACATACCGCCCTCGGCCGATGCAGCATGCCCACACTGAAATCCCACAAGCAGATTCGCCTGTCCTCCCCGACGCTCCCAAACCGGTAGTTGCGGTCGTCACACCGCCACGGATCGAACGCAACCGAGGTCACCCAGGAATGGTGGCCTTGGCACCGGGCGATGAGCGCTGTGTTGGGCGCCTGGTCGAACGGACACCAGATGGAGATAAGGTCGTCCTGCCCGCCGGTGACGACGTATTTCCCGTCGGGCGACCAGCACACGCAGGTCAGGCCACCGTAGTAGGCGTAGAACAGGTCCAGGAGTCTATGGGAGAATGGAGGTCAGTTGCCGGTTTGTAAGTATGTTAAGTGCCTTGAGAAGGGAACTGCCAAGTCAAGCAAACAAAACAAAACCGGGGGTTGGTTACTCTTCTTTGAGATAATCAATTATCCGAAGGGTGCCATCCTCCGAGACGACGGCAAGATGGCGGTTGTCGGGAGAGAAGGCGAAGGCGTTGATGCGATGGTTGCAAAGCTTCCAAACAGCTACAGGGTTGGTCTTTTGGTTCTTGGAATGTACCGACTTGTGTACATGTATTTGTGACGAGTAGTTTACTCTGCCGGTGCCGCTGGTCTCCCCGCTCGTCCGAGAGATTCCCTCATCCTCTGGAGTGAAGATGGCGTCCTCTTTCTCCTTGTCATAGACTACGAGTGTGCCGTCCATATGGGCAGCGAGGAACAGGCTCTCAGACCCGGGTATCCACCCGATTTCAGACACGGGCGTGCCGTTGACAATTCCCTGAAGGACTAAGTCGTAAGGCCAGAAAGCATTGGGTTAGACAGACAACTTACATTTTTATTGAGCCGTGTGTACCGCTGGGTGATGGGCTCCCACCAGATGATCTCACCGGTTGAAAATCCCATGATCACATCTATGTGTGTTGAGCTTTTGGTTACCTTGTTCACGTCGTGACACAAGCAGTGAGCTTTCGTGAATAAGATCTTGGTCAGGTACTCGGCCTGATGGAGATTAGCGTGAGCGCATATGGTCATGCCAGTGGCAGCCTTACCTTCATCGGGGAGGATAGGTCGAGCCATTGGAAAGCGCGGTTCACGTTGCCAAAGGCGAACAATCCATCCCGTGGCCGGTCCTGCAGCCGCTTGCTCAATGCCTCGTGGTTGATCACCCTCGATATAAAGGACGAGTTGCTTTTAGCCATGTTGTTCTTCGGTTTGCGCCGCTTATGCGCATCCTTCTGAGATGTTGGCGCAAGGAAACTGTTACCTTCGCCAAATGCTGGCGTGTTGGACGCAACGAGCTGGGCGTCGCTCGAGTTGAGGCGCCCAGCATCGCTACTGCTCTCGCGCACATCACTCGATGACTGGCCCTCCTCCACGTGTTCCTGGATGCTGCCCTGAGCGCCATCAGACCGTGAAGTTGTCCGATAGAAGGCCGGCGACAGCGGGCTGACGTCGAGGTTGATCAGTGAAAGCCGCGTTCCAGCGGTCGCCGGCTGAGGTGCTGTCGCGAGCGGATTCGGGTTCACTACCGGCGCCTCGGAGGGGTGTGGAGGAGGAGTCGCAAGATGTAGATCTTCCTTTAGCACATACAACCCTGGGAGGGTTAGGACAGAACTGGACACAGTTCGGATACGGAAGTGGGTTGGACCGACTCACCCTCGCCGACCAGGAACTGGTACTCGGGCCCCGAGGGGTTGGTGAGGACGTTGTTCGTCTCAATCATTGGCATAGGCTGGCTAGCGGACATGCCATTGTATCCTTGCTGGGACGTATAACGTGGAGGGGGTGGAAGGACGCTGGGAAGATGCGTCAGTTATTGTGCTACACTGTGACTCTGTCATGTACTGTTTTCCTTACAACATGGTGGCTGCTGTGTGATGGCTGCTTAATCGACCAGGGTGGTACGTGCAATGCGCTGAAACTGGTCGGACAGCTCGCCAAGCGGGCGGCTATAGGTCGCGGCTTGCAAACGTGGCGGTACAGAGTGGTAGAAACTGAACGGTGTGACCGTGACTGGATAAGACCGTCAAGCGAGAGAAGATAAGGTAGCTACTACAGGTAGCTACAATATGGACAGCGACGTTGGAGATGACGGCTCGGAGGATCGGCAACCATGCAAGTTACACTACACTATAAACACACGTGTCGATGGAGGTTCATCCGGAGAGCCGGACCCCAACAATGCCAACGGCCCGGGCCCAAGGGAAGCTACAATCCATCCGCAGGACAGGGTTCATTTTCACAGCATCCTAGGAATAACAGACGGCACGGCTGGAGATTGTGGGGTAATGGAGCCCCCGCCATGCGGAGGAGATGGCGCTCACTCTCCCTGCACTTTGTCCCTCGTCACGTACTAATGCCTAAGTTCTCAACATAAAGCATAGAACACAGAGATTAGTAGCATTCACTATAGCAGAGACCTAGTTTCTTTCTACTTGATTAGGTTCTTAGGGGCTCTTTCTGTAAAATGAGATGCTGAGGCTTCAAGAGATAGGTCACTACTATTAATGATACACAGTGCGTTAAGGCGGCCGGGTCATGCTACAGTCGGGTCTTCTCAACATACTCTCACAGATACGGTCCAGATGCACTGCATGCTGCTAGAACGCCGAAACCTATGGCTTGAAGTCGTCCATACAAATGTAAGTCTTCTGATCAAGTTCACTACCTTGCAGGACAGCTGGCATTGTCCCGATCTAGTAGGCAGGCTCAGGTAGGTATGTACTGTACCTACACCCCACAGTGTGACGGTGGGGAGCCAGCCAATGCAACCTCGACAAAGAGGGACGTCAACATGCGGGGCCTGGAACCTAACCCAGAAAGAGACGCTAGCTGGCAGCTTGCTCTCAACACCGAAGCTCATCAACCACCGCAAGCCCTCGATGGCCTGATCAACCCAAATATCCCCGCAATCAAAAGTAGACATTGCCAAGGAGTTGGGTTGTACTGTTGGCGCCAATACAAGGCTATTCATCCCAGATCCGAACCAAGAGCAGGACGATCATGGCCTAACCCCGAAGAGGTCATTAAGGTCCTGCAAGCCAGAAAACATTGATCTACCAAATCGAACATGGCGACCGGTACCCGAACCCGAGATGCTCTTGCAGGCATGAGAAAGACCCAAGCTGACCGAACACAGCAGTCCGGATCTGTGTTTGTGGCGACGAGGGGACGGGCAAGTCCAGTCTGATTGCCTCGCTTGTGAAGGACACCTTCGTCGCCAACAAGATCCAGTCTGTATTGCCCCAGGTCACCATTCCTCCAACCATCGGCACCCCCGAAAATGTCACCACCACCATTGTCGACACGTCGGCCCGCCCCCAAGACCGAACGACGCTGCGCAAGGAGATCCGAAAGTGCAATGTCATCATGCTGGTCTACTCAGACCACTACAGCTACGAACGCGTGGCCCTGTTTTGGATGCCGTATTTCCGCTCGCTGGGGGTCAACGTTCCTGTCGTGCTATGTGCGAATAAATCGGACCTCGCGGGCTCCGGCAACACGCCGCAGGTGATTGAGGAGGAGATGCTGCCGGTTATGGCCGAGTTCAGAGAAATCGATTCATGCATCCGCACGAGCGCCAAGGAGCAGCACAACGTCATCGAGGTCTTTTACCTCTGCCAAAAGGCCGTCACGCACCCAATAGCGCCTCTGTACGATCACAAGGAGGGGCAGCTGAAGCCCGCGTGCGTGGCCGCGCTGAAGAGGGTATTCTATCTGTCGGACAAGGATCAGGACGGCTATCTGAACGATCAAGAGATGCAGGAGTTTCAAGCTAGGTCCTTTAATAAGCAGCTATTGGCGGAGGAACTCGATAATATCAAGTTGACTGTCAGCAAGGCTGTGCCGACATGCAGCTCAGAGAAGGGTCTTGACCTTAAGGGTTTTTTGCAGTTGAACAAGCTGTACGCAGAAAAGGGTCGCCACGAGACGATATGGATTATTTTGAGGAAGCACCATTACACGGACAGCTTGAGTCTGGAAGACAGCTTTTTGCATCCTAGATTCGATGTCCCAGACTATGGTTCGGCAGAGCTCAGCCCGGCGGGGTACCGCTTCTTCATGGACCTCTTTTTGACCTTCGACAAGGACAACGACGGCGGCCTCAACGATCAGGAACTGGCAGCCCTGTTTGCCCCCACCCCTGGGCTACCGCAATCCTGGATAGAGACCTCATTCCCCTCGTCCACCCTCCGGAACGAGGCTGGTCACATCACGCTACAAGGTTGGCTTGCGCAGTGGAGCATGACCACCTTCCTGGAGCCAAAAACCACGCTAGAATACCTCGCCTACCTCGGCTTTGAGGGGCCAAACGTTCGCGATTCCACAACAGCCGCCCTGAAGGTGACCAAGCCGCGGAAGCGGAGGCGGAGGCCGGGCCGCGTCGAACGGAACGTTGTGCTTTGCTACGTCCTCGGCTCCTCAGGAGCAGGCAAGTCCTCCCTTCTCGACGCCTTCCTCAACCGGCCGTTCGATTCGCTCTACCACCCGACCATCAAGCCCCGCCGCGCGGTCAACAGCGTCGAGCTGCCCGGCGGCAAGCAGGTCTACCTGATTCTTGAAGAGCTCGGCGAGCTGGAGCCGGCCATACTGGAGAACCAGGCGAAGCTCGACGCGTGTGACCTGATCTGCTACGCGTATGACTCGTCCGAGGCCGACTCCTTCTCACACATTGTCGACCTGCGCAAGCGCTACTCGCACCTCGACGAGCTGCCCGCCATCTACACGGCGCTCAAGGCCGACCGCGACAAGGCGACGCAGCGCAGCGAGCTCCAACCAGACGCCTACACGGCCGCGCTGAACATGTCGGCACCCGTGCACGTCAGTGTCACGTGGAGCAGCATCAGCGAGCTGTTTGTTGCGCTGGCCGAGGCCGCCACCAACCCGAGCACCGCCTTCCCAAAGAGAGAGGAGCCGCCGGACCGAACGAGCCTATACATGGCGTTTGCGGCCACGTCGTGTGCTGCGCTCGCGGCCTTCATGATTTGGCGGCGGTCGACGAACTCCATGTAGCGCGTGGAGTCCTAGCTGCTCGTTGGTTGGTAAGGTGCTACTGGAATTCAGGTACAGGGCGGTCAGGTTGGAGTGCCTCGGGAAAGAGGAAGTGCGCATTTCAGAGGAGTCTTTTTTTGGTCGGGTAGTGAGGCGCTGGCGAACTCGGGGTTTTTCTTCTTGGTCATTGATTTCGAGAGCCACAGCTGCCCCTACCCCCAGCCGTTTGGCAACAGGGATGATGATACCCACACTCCTCCTTCAGATTCAGATGCAATAAGCATAGCATATAAGTGTTTAATCTCACCTTGTAATGCGCTTTTCCGTAGAGAACCCGGCTGATTCGCTTCCTTCACCATTATACGCAGGTCATTCAAGTGTGCGGGCTCAGCTCTCGGAACCGATCAGTGGAACGGAACTCCTTGTGAGAAGGAATGAGGCTCCGAAATTCTCTCACTTCCGGGACTATGCTAGTGTCCTCGACCATTTGGGGACTGAGGATGATGGGTATCTAGCTCAAGTATGGTGTTGTTCATGACCGTGATTCCCTTCTAACCGCGCACCCTTTTCGCCCTTCCCGTTCAAGAAAGGTTCCTAAAATGCAACCGAGAGCCTTGCCCGATGAGTGGTCCACTCCAGAAAGAGACCGCGAGCAGGAGATGATCATAACCGTATCCCATCGGCACAGATTTCCTCCTCGAGTTCGAAGGCATGCATGATACCGCAACAAGACCAACCTTCCGATTGCCCTCGCTCAGACCCTGTAGAAGCAAAACGCCACGTAAAAGCTGGCCGCTTCCATCTCCTCGTCTGAAACGAGTAGCTTGCCTGTAGCCCGATCCCGCACACCCATCCGCTCGCTCAACGCTCCCAACTCGCGGTCATCCTTCTCCGTCTCCCACACCTCGGCAAACGGCTTGTGGTACTGCAGCTCCAGGTTGTAGTCCTCGGCCAGCGCCCGGAAAGCCTCCCAGGGTACCACATATTCGGGCACCTCCTCGACGGCCTCGTGCAGGAAGAAGCTGTACTTCCATCCGAAGGGAGGGCGGAAGATGCCGTCGGCTGGGGTCGCGCCTGGGAAGCGCACCCGGTAGATCTCATTGCCCCATGAAGCCGTCTCTTCGGCTTCGCCTTCTTCTTCGAGCTCACCGTCTTCTTTTGGTGCCTCCTTTTCTGCGGAGGGGTCGGAAGAGGGTGTGTTCTTAGATTCTGCGGCGGCTTTTGCCTTCTTCTCCTCCATGCGCTTGTTGAAGGCTTCCACCTTGGCACTGATGACGTCCGAATTGGGAATGCACCCAATAAACCGGCCACCTTTCTTCAGAGAGCCGGCCACGTTCTTGAGCATCTGGCGTGCCTTCGCCTCGGATTCAAAGGCGTAGTGCATGCAGAACATCATACTGACCACGTCGAACCCGCGGCTGCTGCTGACGTTGGATGCTGAAAACCCAACCTGCCGCACGATGTCTAAATCATCGATGCTTTGGGCGTAGCAGTCCTTGACGTGGAACCGGGCTTCGAAGATCCGCTGCTGTTGGCGCCGGTGGCCGCCCCTACCGCCCCGCCCGCCGCCTCCGCCGCGGTTTATCATACTCCGGTAACGCTCTCTCGCCTGATCGATGGACACCTCGGCTGGGTCCAAGCCGACATATAGATCCACTGTTTGGGGCGCCTGCTGCCATTTGAACAAGTCTCCTCCTTTGCCGCATCCGATATCCAACACAAGCAGCTTATTGCCCGAGGTTATTCCTTGCTCCAGTGCCCCCGGCGAGTGGTCCTCATCTGGGGAGAACTTCTGAATGATGCAGCTCTTGACCCAATTGTTGAACGACCTCAAGCCCTTGATGCGACTATCCGTCTTGCGCCACTCGCGGCCGCGCTCTGGGACGGCATTGTAGTGTGCCCGGACCACGTCGTTGATTGTCGATCGCTGCTTCAGCTCCTCCGTGGCCGCCTGGTGTTGCGCCTGTCGTTCGCGTTCGAGAGCCCGCTGCCGGATCTGCTCGCGCTCGGCATCGGTGATGCGGGCGCGCTGGCCCGGTCGCTTGAGCTTGCGCGGGGGTTCGCCCGAGCCGCTTGCATTTCCGCTTGCGCTGGGCGAGGTCGACCGTTGCCGCTTTTTGGCCGGGGCTAGCTTCTTGGCGTCGAAAGGTTGAGGGAGGTCATCATTTTCGTGATCGCCCATGGCGATCCACGGGTCAATGGAGACGGGGCGCGGTCGGTGGTGTTCGAATTGCAGTGCAATCCAAGTGTCAATGTATCTTTCCTTGGTTCTAGCTCAACGATGGAACTGAAGCCGGAAAGTGAGTCGGCGTGAACAGGGAAGTTTGGAGGGCGGCTGGAAGGCACTCCTTGTGACTTTTGAATGTTACAAGGTGTTGGTTGGATAGGCGATGCAGTGTGATTGACAGGGTGATGGACCACGAGTTGAAGTGCAGGGACGATAACGTTCGGCGCACACCCAGCGGAAACAGCGAATCAGAGAACAGCCCGAGACCCCATCAGCAGCCCGCAGCAGTGACGCGAGCTTCTTTGCAGCCTTGCGAACCAAGCTCGAGCCAACTGACGCCCGCTGAGAACCGACAAGCAATCGAAGCGGCCTGTGACCTGCATCTGCATCCACGACCACATCGTGGTCCAATTTCCCAACCCGTGAAGCTCTATCCGAGTCGGTTTGATAGCCTTTCTGATACGGTCACGGTCACTTTCCCTCGACATACGTCCGGGTCCAACCAAGCTTCGCTTTCAATCCAAGGATCTGTCAACCCTCCACGCCCTCCCGCAACCGCCTTTCCCTATCCCACTCAACCACCACAGCCATGGGTTCAGACCCGCAATACGCGAAATGGCCCCTGCTGCCACTCGCTCAGCAAGTATTTACCCTCACCAACTCATACGCCTCCCGGACCTCGCAACAGGCGGCGGCCAAGCAGCTCCAAGATGCCATCTCCGAGCACAGGATGGCGCCCTTCTACCGCTACCTAGCACACCCGATAGATGGCATTCTCAATGTGGTTGGAGAGGGCGGTGCGAACGTCCCGGGCAAGGCACCGAGTAGGAAGAACAGCGCTGCGGGAATGATCGCGACGAGGAGCGCAACCGCTAGCATAAACCTGCCGTGGGACGAGGAGCTGTACCAGTCGCTGCATGCCGACAACGAGCGTGAGCTAGAGGAGTACCAAAAGGAAGAGGAGGAGGCAGTTGAGAAAGCTGGCGACACGGAGATTCAAGCTGCACGGGGCAAGAGGGCCGAGTTCTGGGCCAGAGTTGGTGACAAGGTGCGTGTCCCCATGCCAGCCATTTTTTGGCTGGAGCTGCTGACTGATCGTTCTATTCCTTCAGGAGAAAGCCATTGCCGCATACGAAGACGTCTTCGAGAAGACCGGCGTCCTCGGCACCAAGATCGACCTGGTGCTTGCAATCATCCGCATGGGGCTCTTCTACGGAGACAAGCATCTGGTCAAGAAGCACGTCGAGCGGGCTAAGACACTGGTCGAGAGCGGCGGTGACTGGGACCGGCGCAACCGATTGAAGGCGTACGAAGGCTTGTACCTGCTCACCATCCGCAGCTACAACCTCGCCGCGCCCCTGCTCCTCGACAGCCTGTCCACCTTCACCTCCTACGAGCTATGCACCTACAGCAACCTGGTCATCTACTCCGTGCTCGCGGGGTCCGTCTCGCTCAAGCGCGTGGACTTCAAGTCCAAGGTGGTGGATGCCCCAGAAATCCGAGCCATCCTCGGGGACGGCGAGGATAAGCTGCTCGCCCTGACAGGCGCAATCTCCGCGGGTCCGGGTGCCGACGACGCCGAGATGGAGGTGGACGCGAGCTCCGCCACGCCTGCCGGTTCCAAAGTCGCGGTCGTCAACCTGACAACGCTCGGCAGCGACCAGCCCGAGGCGGAGATGGCGGTGGACTTTGGTCCGCTCGCCCAGCTGGTCAGCAGCCTCTACAACGGGCGGTACAAGCTGTTTTTCCAGGCGCTGGCGCTCGTCGAGGAGCAGTTTCTGACGCAGGACCGCTACCTCCACGAGCACAAGAACTGGTTCATCCGCGAGATGCGCCTGCGCGCGTACCAGCAGCTCCTGCAGAGTTACCGGGTTGTTGGGCTCGACAGCATGGCGAACGATTTCGGCGTGACGGTTGATTTTCTGGACCGGTAAGAAACCTCCTCACTGCCTTTCTCCTTCTCCTGCTTTCCATTCCCGAACATAGGGAAAAAGATGGTTCGTGTGGACGATGTGTACTGACGTACAATACAGCGACCTCGCCAAGTTCATCGCCGCCGGCCGCATCCCCTGCACCATTGACCGCGTGGCCGGCAACGGCGTCATCGAGACCAACCGGCCGGATGACAAGAACAAGCAGTACCAGGATGTCGTGCGTCAGGGTGATCAGCTGATTACGAAGCTGCAAAAGTACGGGCAGGCGGTTCGGTTGAGAGGGAGTGAGAGGGCGTAGGCAGGAGTGGCTGTCGTAGCTTTAGAGGCCTGCCCGCTGCCACACGGGGTATAATAAACATGAACATCCGCATGACGTGAAATGCCCCATATTTCCGACGCACCAACATCAGGGGAAGTGTGGCATCCTGTGTATGATACCTATAAACGCAAACAACTGGAGAATGGGCCATGGAATGGTTACCTTGTGTATTGCACAGGACGGACGCAGTCACATGCACACGAATGCTTCAGGGTGCCCTCGAATTTTGTCTATGAACGAGACGCCGCGCTTGGCTATCTAAAGTCCAAAATCACCATTGCTCCACCTATGTTTGGGAGATCTCCATGTCAAATGCAATGGAAAAAGTCATCGCATATAACCAGGCATGCACGAGATCCAGAGCCCCGACGCTCGGCCGTTACGGGAGCCGACGCACGCCGTGCTTTCCTACCTTATAAGGCTTCTCAGGTGTCGAAGGATACACGGCTATGATCTCGGGTACTCTCACGCTTCCAACTAAACCGTCCGGTACCCACTCAGCATGCCACCCACGCTCAGCGGTACTTGTCCATGAACTCCTTGTGGAACTTGACAATGCTGCCCACCCACTCGGTCCCGGGCGCGAGGAAGGTGGTGCGGAAATGCAGCGTCCCCTCCTTCTGGCCGAACCCGGAGCCCGGCACCACACACACGCCCGTGGCCTCGAGCAGGCGCATGCAATAGAACTCGTCGGGGGTGCGGCCCTCGGCGGCGGCTGCCTCGGCCGCCTTCGGGGGCAGCTTGATGGTGGGGAAGAGGTACATGGAGCCCTGGGGCACGCCGCACTCGACGCCCTCCATCTGCTCGAATGCCTTGTGCAGGGCGGTGGCGCGCTCGCGCAGGCCGTTGAAGATGGCGTCGTACTCTTGCTGGTAGAGCTCGTAGGACGGCTCGCCGGGGCGGGGCGGGTTGACCATGAGCTCGACGAGGCACTGGCCGATGACGGGGGCGCAGAGCATGATGGAGACGAACTTGTAGATCTCGGCCTGGACCTGCGGGTCGAAGCCGACGAGCTCGAAGTAGCCGCCGCGGTGGCCGCACTCGCCGACCATGCCCTTGGACACGGAGTGGAGCGAGGCGAGCTCGACGTCGTCGTACACGCCGGGCTTCTCCTTCTGCATCTGGCGCAGCATCCTCTTGAAGCTGATGAACTCGCCGATGAAGACGTTGGTCTGGTAGACCTCATCGGCGAGGACGACCAGGCGCTGCTGCCGCGCGAAGTCGATCACGGCGCGGATATCCTCCTCGGACAGGGAGGCGCCAGTGGGGTTGCCGGGGTTGATGATGACGATGGCGCGCACATCGACACCCTCGGCCTTGGCTTTCTCGTAGGCCTCCTTGATAGTGCCCAGGTCGGTGCCCCAGTTCTTGGACTCGTCCAGGTAGTACGGTACACAAGCGGCGTTCAGGACGGAGAGCGAGGCCGTGTACAGGGGGTACTGCGGGATGGGGACCAGAATGCCCGACTTCTCCCCAGCGCAGATAACGTGCAACAGGGTGTTAACACCGGAGGAGGCACCGGCAGAGAGGTAGATGTCGGCCTGGTTAGCAGGGAAGCCATCACGTCCTGTTTCGTTTGGTCAGCCCTGACCAGTCTTCCGCCATCTAATCGTTGACCTACTCTCGAGGAACTCGGCGATGCTCTGCCTGATGGCAGGGACGCCGTTGCTGGCACTGTAGGCACCTACGGAGCCTACCTGAGCCAGCAACCTCTTGGCCCGCTCCAGAACGTCCGGCTTGTAGCCCAGGTGGTTCACTAACACATCGGCCTTCTCGAGCAGGGCTGGATTCTCGAGGATGCTCAGGACCTGGCGGAAAAAGGTGATGGGCTTCTGGTCCAGCTGCTGAGGGTTACCAATGTTGGCCGAGATGACCTCCTTGAAGGGCAAGCCGGCGGCCGGGCCATTCAGCAGCGCGGCACGGTACTCCTCCGACTTGACGGCCAGCTCACCACGCACGGCGTACTTGGCAGCCCGGACGTGCGGGTTGATGTTGTCGATATTGAGTCGTCGGCCGGAGTTGGACGCCATGGTGCGCTTCTGCTGAGATGAGCGACTCCGGAAGGCAGGTGAAAAGACGCGGCCCGCACAATCCGGTGGCGGGGTAGCAGAATATATTGGCGGGGCACCAACTGTCAGACTGGAGACGTCTGCGGCAGAGAGAGCGGGCTGTCAGATAAAACACCAGCGACAGGGGGGCTTGTTTGGAATTTAAGGTTAATAAGTCGGGTATCCCGACAGGTTGGGTTGCGGGGCAACTCAAAAGTCTCGAAGGGCCACTGTTCTTCCTTCTTCCATGAAGATTGGCAGAGACAACGAACAAGCGGGGGGTCGCAAAGAGGAAAATGGGAAGATGACTGAAAACACTTGGGCTATAGCCAGCCGAAGGCATCAGTGCATGAGTGCGAGATGGCTTGTACAACTAGTGTACCACAATACCTAAGGTAGGTAGTATCATGCCATCCAATGTATTTGCCTCAGCGGGCTATCCCGGAACTGCGCGGTAAAGAGCTGCTACATGACCTCGGGAAGTGAACGCCCGGCGGCTGCTTCATACAAGCAGCGCGGGATTTGAGGTTTCAATACTGGACTCGAGAAGTTGATTCCGAGTGGAGCGCGCTCCACGCCGGTGCGCAGTAAAGGCCGGCGGTGACTTGACCTGAAACAAAAAAAGCAGGCGCTGGGGCAAAGAAATCCGTTACCTCTTCGCTGGACAGGACCCTGCAGCAATGGCGGGGCCAACCGCGCACCCTGCCCCAGTGCCCGGTTGACTGCCGCTCCATGGCGAGCAATATGCACCATTGAGGGTGCCATTTGGCAGCAAGTTCGATGTTGGTCAGTCGATTCCAAGAAAAAAAAAGCTGGGGAAGTGTGAGGGAGTGGGGCGCGCTGGTTTGTCTGGGGCGGTTATGTGCGGCTGATGCCGTGAAGCTGGCAGTAACAGCTAGGTGCTGATGGTGACCACAAGCTCTAGTGCTGAGAGACGAGGGAGAGTGATAAAGCGCTCGAACATCGATGACTCAGAAGGATGGATATATGGACACCTAGAGCTAGAGATTGAGGGCGGTCTATCTAACCTGCCGCTAGATCAAGCTTAGCTACTGTACTACGGATACCTAGCAAGAAACTCCAAGGGCTTAGCTCCTCCACGGCAACGAGAGGGGGATCGCGGGATCTCCAAGCACACTGGATCTTCCATTGGGTGGCTTATTTATTCAAGGTAAACACGTAACTACTACTAGTACGCACATGCTACGTAGGATGTCCGAATTCGGGCCTAGACCAGGGATAATGTGTTCCGATCCGAATTCACTCCGATCCGGGCCCTCCGAGTCTCACACCGCCCGTGCGATCCCCCTTTTTTCGGAGCTACGCTATCAGGAACCGGAAGGGTCATGGCAAGAATCGCTGTGCAACCGTTTCGTCGGGACATCGAGGTTCCATTTTGAGCCAAGTTTTGTCCTTAAGCCTATTAGGCTCTTGCCCCGAGAAACTGTGATGACAGACAGGCTGAGGTAATTGGTACTACTCGTACTAGTAGTCGCTTTGCAAAAGAGGTCACATCGAAGAATGCCCATAGATAACCCTAACCCTTGCATCCGGCCCGAGCTCCGACGCCATTCCCCGTCCAAGCCTTGCGGGCTCGCCGGACCGCTAAATCTTTACATCGAACACCGACGACCCGCCGGCGACCATCGCGAGCGACAAACGATCCGCGAAGCAGCCAGGAGGAACGAGGGCCGCCAGCGCCATAACACCAAAACCCCCAGACTTAACATGGCGAAGAAGGGTAAGGCTAATAGACTTCTTCCCCCGCGATCCTCCGCGCCTGTCAAACTGACACTTGCCCAAAAAAACCAACTGAACAGCGAAAACACGCATTATCAACGTGCGCCTCCTGTCCATGGCCATGACGGGCTATTTCTACACCTTCACACGGCCCCGCACGGCGCTGCCCATGAGCATGATCAAATACGACCCAATCGGTACGCGGGTTCCCTGAGCTGCCCCTGGAAGGCAGGGACTTGTCGCCTTGGGCGAAGAGAACACATCGCCGGTCGTGGTTGGAAAAGACAAAGAAGGGCGGATATCGCTAATAGATATTTATTGGGACAGTCCGGCGGAGAGTACTCTTCCTCGAGCAAAAACGGAAGGGCAAATGATTCGGCGCGTGAAGTGTGGAACGAGTGATGGACTGCGGGCGGACGGCAAGTCATCTCGAATCACGAGATACGGGATACTGAACTGGAGAAGTCGACTGACTCGACTCACCCGACTCGGTTCAGATCTTCTTGGAGCTTGGGCGGCGGTCCCAACCGCCAACGCTTCGCCAAGGGCGTGTATTATATGGGCTCGCCAGTGTACAGCATGACAGGGCGCGGGAGTTATAAGGTTTCGAGGACAGGACAATCTAGAGCAATCACGACAAGACTCGTACTGCGGTGACAGGGTCTTACCTATCGAGTGAGGCAAGACCGTTAATAAGTCGCTCATCGAAACGGGGAAACCGGTCCGAACACTTGTATATTATGAACGGACTCTGTTACCGGAAACGGAACCCCCAAACATATGCGCCGCAGCAATCTTCAATTCTCGCACTTCCCTGATACAATTGCACCAAAAGAACCTTCACGACGCCTAGAGTCCTTGGTGAGCCGACCTAGCAATGTACAAGTACATGTTTCCCGTCTCACTCTTCCATCCGACTTTTCAGCAAGTTCAGGGTGGTTGAACACACCAAGCGACTCATGGAGTTGCTAATGCAACGTCCTCCAAAATACTGAGCAACCCCAGCGTGCAAGTTCCCGCTGTGTCAATCCCGGAGGGAAAGAAGCAGGTTCTCATCGGCATTAACACCCTGAGAGAAAGTGATTGTGTCCTGGGACTCTTCCTTCCGCCGTGGCCAGTACCTAGATTGCGATGGTGACTGTGACCGCAATGCACCTTGGGGATCGGGTTTTCCAGCAGCAGTCACAAGGCCTCTCTCCGCCTTCCTTGTGCCATATGTCCGTACATTCGCCGGTCTTGTGGCCAGAGCTCGGCCTGTGTTGGCCGAGGAGGTCCTATGCGAGCCCGGTGGTCCAACGGCTGGATTTCCCCTAGAACTGCGAGTCGTTCTGGCCTCGATGTTCTGGGAGCCGTTGGCGAAAGTGTGGCGCTGCTGATGGTAACCCTCCTCGCCTCCATGCTGCAGCGGAACTTGGAGCTGACGGTTTGCCGTCGGTTCTTCACCCGATCCGGGTAATCCTCCTCCTTCCGCTTGCTTCAAGCTGTGCGAGTGTCCAATAGATCCATTGGATGTTGCAGTTTCTGGCCGTCTCCGTCTGCTACGTCGCCTTGCCTCTGCCGATGCGCTTTCAGTGGGCTCAGCATCCCAAACCGGAACGGCCTCAGTCTTCATCTGCTCGCGTCCTGGGTGATCGGGGGTGGTCCCTTCCGTGAAGTACTCGTCGTGTTTTCGTTTGAACACTCCGGGCCCCGTAACAGTGTCCAGTTCTCTGGATGCGCTTCTGGTGGCACGCTTCATGATAGACCTTGGCTGCAAAGCCCCTCTCCTCCGGACCTTCTCCTGGTCGATCGAGGGGGGAATTGGTTCATTCGGAACACTTGCTGGGCTGCGAACGATAACACGTCTCACGTGATGTAGTGTCGATGCGTATGGGAGCGGGTCATTCTCAGCAGACGTACCCTCCGCGGCATTCTCGTCCGTCACCGTATGCTTAACTAGCACTCTGCCGGCGGCGTCCTCCGCCGACTCACCAGCTTTGCTCTGGCTCTTTAGATCAACCCGCGGGCCCTGGATATCCTCGTTCAGAAAGGACTCTGAGTTTTTCTCGCGCAGCAGCAGATTCAGGTGCTCTCCCGGGATTTCGCTTTGCAATTTTGGAGAGAAAGACAGCTGTTCCAGGGCACGTATCACCTCTGCCCTGATCTCCTCCTCGCTTCTGTCGCAAGCTCCGAGGGAGTCCAGGGCGTCAGTATTGAGAGCTTCTTGGGACGCCCAATGTTTGAGGCCGGAAATGAGCGCTTCAAATCGTGTATGCTGAAGTCGGTTCTGCCCCTCCAACTCAGCGGTTCGAGCCTGGGCGGCCCTGAGTTGCGCTTCTAGGTCTGTGACTCTAGATGTCAATCTTATCTCTAGTCCCTCTAGGTTAGCTGAACGTTGCTCCAAGTCTTGCGCAATCATCCGTTCCTTTGCTTCTGCCTTGGAAAGGGTTTCCTGCAGGGAACATATGGTGAAGGCAGCTCGGGACTCGTTGCACTCCTTTTCCTGAAGCTTTTGCTTGAGACTTTGTAGCTCAACGGCCAGCGAATCGCGTTGCTGCTGTGTTTCGCGGAGAAGCTTCTCAGCCTGAGCGTTGGCTCTCTCCATATCAATCCGAGCTTCGCGGCGGGCTGTCTCCGCAGCCTGTTGAGTTGCGACACCCAGAGACTGATCCTTCTCCTGGACTGTCAGAGCAAGCTTCTGGAGGCTAGAAGCGTACTTCTGCAGTTCGGAAGCAAATGATCTCTCCTTAGCGTCGAGTGTCCTCTGCAAATCGGCCATCGCTGCCGCTTTAGACTCAAGTTCTTCTCTGAGTTTGCTTGTTTCAGCCCCCGACCGTTCCAGGCGTCGAATCTTGTCCTCGTTCTCATCCTGCGCTGCATCCATGGCAAAGAGGTTTGCGTCAAGCTCATGGATTTGTTGCGCTTGCTTTTCCGTAGTCTCCCTCAGGGCTGCGAGCTCCTTGCTGTGTTCCTCGCATTCGGCCTCCTTTCTTCTGTACAGTGTCGACAGCATTCCATTTTCTTCCGCTTTCTCCGCCAGCTGTTTACTCAATGACTCGAGTTGGTGATCCAGCCGCTCCCAGATCTTTTCCATGTGGGCCTCGAGACTGGTCGACAACTGGCCTGTGGCATCTCTTGCCGCATCTCGAGACTCTAGGATCTTGTCAAGCTTATTCGCGACGCTTCTCCAGTCAGCTGCACCGTCGGAAGTGGCTGTTAGGCCGGGAGGCGGCTCACCCGTTCAAAGATTCATGCTGGGCTTGTCGAATGCTGGCCAAAACGTCAGGTTGTCTCGAAGCGATGCTGCAGAGCGCCTCCAGACGATTGGTAACGAGGTCAAGTCTGCAATGATATCAGATACGTTTCCGAGACACCCATATTCAAGAAATACTTGCCTGTCCCTGATTGTCTTTGCCGAACTTTCATGCTGCTCTTCTGCCTTTTCCTGCTGCTGGCCGAGCTTGGCTAGAATCTCCGTACCCTGAGCAGCAAGTGCTTCGAAGTTGTTCGAAGTAGCTTGAAGGTCCCGCAGTTTCTGGGATAGGGCACGAACAGAATCGCGTTCTTTCTGGAGCTCGGATTCTTTCTCCTCAGCTTGCCGTGTCAGAGCGTCAATCTTTCCGTACACTATTTAAAAGATCAGCCTCTGCGTTGAAGCAGTCTGTATGGATCTCCAGGGCTCACGCTTCAAGGCTTCACTCTTGTTGTGCGCGATGGTCTGGCGGACCTTCTCCATCATCTGCTCCCTAATTGCTTCCGCTTTCTGGACCGTAATCTCTGCCTCGGTGGCTTGAAGCCTCTCCATTGCCCGTACTTGCTCGATTGCCTCGCCCCAGTGCTTCTTTGAGCGAGTGTAGAGGTCCTGCTGCTCTTGGATTGCAGAATTGAGATGCGTCTTGCAGGTGCGGTACTTCTCCTCGAGTCTTCGAGCCCGGTCCTCAGAAGCCCGCAACTTGGCTTCGATGTCTTTCAGTTGCTTCATAAGATCCTGCTTGGACATATGAAGATCCTCGAGGTCTTTGGCCTGGGCATCAATTTGGGATGTTTGCCGAGCAACGTGCGTGGATTGTTCGGCAAGTTCCTGTCTGAGCCGTCTGATATACTTGTGATATCTCACCTTCTGCTCTTCAAGTGCTTCGTGTTGCTGTTGTGTGAATTGATTGATGATCCCAGCCATGCCGGTCGTGAACTCGTGGTTGATAGCCACCCTCCGCTGCCGTAGCATTGGACTTGATGCAAGCGACCCGCACCTGGACCTTTGGGTGTGGTCAGTTTATGTGGAACACTAACTTGGAAGAGTAACCAACCTCTGCTTTGATACGTTAGAGCTCCGCGACTCTGGACGAGATGGTCGAGATCCATTTGCAGGTCTCTTCGGCCTGTGCAGTCCTGTTTCCCTCAGTGGGCGGTTTGCTATCTGATTCCGATGATGCTTGTATGCGCGCGTGAGGTCGCTGGATTCCCCCCTTGGCAAGAGAGGAGAATAATGGTGTTTTTCGTCTGTCTTGTCCTCCTTTGCTATTGAGCGTAGATCTTCCTGCTCGTGTTTGTAGTACTCATATCGTGGGCTCTTGATATGGTCGCAATGTTGTTCCACATCGGGGGATGTGCGGGCGCCTGAACCAGCCCCGGGTTCATTCATTGCGGCAGACGTTAGGAGTAAGCGCTGAACTCTGGTTTGACGGTCACTGACTGACACAGCAGGCGTTTTCTCGGCGAGAGGGGTCCGGGTGTGTGGCGAGTCCGGGAAAGGAGGCACTTCAGTTCCCTGATCGTGTTTCTTCGTCTCAGACCACTCGTAGATGCCATTGTTTCTCTTCTCCTCAATGTTCTGACCGGTTATCTGGGTACTTGCTTGGGAGCGAACCGAGAAGTCGAGTGGGAAGGAATCACTGTTAGTGGCATTCGCAGCTGCTCCTCGCGGCGTAGAAGTAAGATGGGACCGAGAACTCTGAGCCTTTTTGGCCATGGGAACTGGGGAGGTCCTTTCCGAATGCTGGGGATGGATATCATGGTGAATGGGGACCTGTCGCCCTGGAACTTTTGTGAAATGGTCAGGGGCTAGTCGTATCGCCGGACCAAACTGGTAACCCCTTTCTAGGTCTGGCAGCCTGGAAAGACTTGGAGGCTTTTCCAACAACATGGTTTCTCCGGAAGCATCGAAACGGTTTGTTTGCCCCTGGGGTATGACCTGGTGATTATGCCCGTCCTTTTCTGGAGATGTATGTAGAGCAAGCGAGTGATCTTGCTGCTCTAGTGGAACTTCACGGTCCTTACCGTGCAACACGACATTCGCCGCAGAGTCACTGAGACTTCCTGTGATCGGAATCATGGGACCGGAGGCCAGAGCCTGTCCGGGCGATGAGTTCGCCATGTCGTTGAAGGCTGCGTTTCTCAGCGGGGAGTTTGCACCGATTGGCGGATTGTTCTGCTAAGCCCGGAGCTCGTAGGGTATGTGGCCTTTGGATAGCAATAGGAGTGTAAATGCAATTCACTCGTTGGGGAATAAGGTTGTGCCTGACTCAGGGAGATGTCTTCTGCATTGGTACATTGGCAAACCTGGCGCGCCCTTAAAGAGGACTGGGTTTAGAATGCAATAGCTGAAGTTTGGGCTTCAAGTTTCCTCCGGGTGAAGTTTGGATCTGGAAGGTGGGTGTGCCTTCGGAACCCATCGTCACCAGGTCTGTCGTTCCTTCCTGTTTTGACAATGACTACTACTACTAGTAGAGGTAGTACTGAGAGTCCGAGTTCCGGGTTGGAACCTGGTCAAGCTCAGACGGCCCCGGGGTCCAAGTTCAATCTGTGGGCATTTTGGGATGGTTTGAAGGTTCAAGTTGCTTACCCCTTCCCTATCTTAGGTCATGTCCCGGCATCCGATTTCGAATGTACTTGTACAAGCACAACTGAACATCTTGCAGCGGTGTCCTTGCAGTCTCCTAAGGTAAGGTGAGCAGAGTGAAGAATGAAGCCTGTTCAAGTCCCTCCAGTCATCAGGTCTTCGAGTGGACTCAGCAGATGACTGATATATGTGAGGGATGAGGATGTTGAGGCCATGCGATGACCCTCGCCTTCCTTTTTCCAAACCTACCTAGTTTCCCTGCATGTCTCTTAGAGCAACTATCGAACGTTATCCGCGAGGTCGTAGCCTAATATTGTGTGAATGGTAGCTTGAAGACGTGTTGTGTCCTGCTGCCGAGAAACCTACCTAGACGACCGGCAGTACTTGCTAGAGAGCGACAGAGATGAACCGGGGTCAAACCTGGAAAATGTACTGTCCTTTCTTGTATCTAGTCAGTTACGCTGAACTAACCTGAGGGCTTTTGTTCAACCTTGAAAGCGTTGAGGCGCTTCAGATGGTGGACTTCCCCGTCCCCTTGCCCTATCTACGATGTGGGCTAGAGGCGCCAAGTGACACGCATCTGCTACTCTGCAGCCGCAGGAATAACTGTCAAAGTTCAGCCTGGCAAGGGACGAGTGTGTGGGAGAGCTTGAGGCATCAGAGTAACCTTCGGAGCGTACTATAAGCCGCTGCCATACTCTCAGCGCATATGGCCATTCTCGTTGAAAATGAATGCTGGGGGCATGCCGGCGAGACTCCCAAAAAGCGAGAACGGCTTCAGAGCTTCAGAGAGGATCAGTAAAACAGCGATGCTCGCTCAGACGAACAAACCAGCTCCCTGCAGCACATATAATAAGCACAGGCCCGATACAACAGCGTCTGGAAGCTTGGGGCGGTGTCTTGTTCTTACACTGGTCCTCATCGTCCGGCCCTTGCGCCTCATAGCGGATATCTCAGGTTAAATTTGGCATACCCCGCCTTCTCGACTCCATGCAAGATACGAATCTGCGTCCATACATCCTGTGCCTTAATGGCGCGTATCCCGCCAAAGCACAAGCCGAAGTTGTACTACGGTACACAGTGACGGAAGAAGGTGATGTGACGTGATGGTCCGGTCCAGACATCACGGCCCTCGAGCCGCCGTCCTGCGCATCAACCTCATCCGATTGGTCAACACCCAAACATACCCCTGATGTTGTGGGCCTTGGTCCTAGATCGGACAAGGGTCCCTCTGGGCCCCTGCTGCCCAACGACAGTCGTCAATCGTCGACTCGGTTGCCCGATTGCTTGATGCAAGGTGCCGCCACATGGCCGGGCGCTTGCGGGAACAAGCTGATCCCCAATGAGATGTCGAGGATGGGAGCGAAACTATGGTGGATGAAGAGACGGGTCTCGCATTAGACTGCTTCAGGAATGGGTTTAAACGCATGCAGCCAGTGCGCTGCAAGTGCCGAGCCTGAGGGGGGCCCATGCAAACCCACCAAAGAAGGTTATCAGAGCACACATGCTCGTTGACTATGCTGTGTGATGAGAAGTCTACTATAGGAGCAAGGGAAGTACTATCTATGTCACATCTTGAATGGGTGACGGCTTAAGGAAGACCCGAAGCCCCATCGTCCCCCAATCTCACTCAATGTTCCAGGTTTGGGTGACACCCTCCAGTGGTTTGTCTCACTCAGTCTTATTATGTACTCGCATGCCACGCCCTAGTTCCATCCTTCGCAACCATTCCCTCCCAGCTGTTTTCCCATTCATTCCCGCCGCTGCTGGTCTCGCGGTCGCCTGATTTATCGTCCCACTTGACCCGTACACGACTTCCTCGGGAGACATCGCCACACCAACAGCTAAACAGGCGACATAACGAAACAAGATGGCGGAAACCACGGGAGACTTCCCGCTCGCGAGAGCCGACGATGGTTCATACGCTGGTCCTGAGGACACGTTCGACGGCAGTGTGGCCGGGGCATCCGGCACCTCCACCGGCGGGATGGTGTTATCTAGCGGGGCGCTCGCAGCCATTATCGTAGTCGTCGTTCTGGTGGCGCTGGTCGGCAGTAAGTACAACTCCCGCCAGAAAACCCCTCCCTGCTGTCCCGCCAGATGGCATGCTGACTCCGTCTGCGCAGTTGCTAGCATGGTGCTATTCTGGGTCGCCAAGAAGCGCGAGTGGACGGTGAAAGAGACGCTGCGGAGGTCAGCAAGGAAGGTAGTCACGGCACTGACACCGCGACGAAGCGAGTTCCCCAAATCAGTCAAAGAGTCCTCTGGAAGGGGAGGGCGGAGCAGGCTAGACGACGTGCCACCGACTCCTAGAATCAAGCCGGAGTATCTCGATTTGGAAAAGGGGCTTGAAAAGCCGAAGAAGAAGCGCGCGAATTTTAGTCGCAAGTGAGAGGGGTCGGAGGGATAGAAGAGAGGGGTGTCCGGCCGGCTTGAGGCTGGCTCAGGGAAGGGCGAGCCTGGCGGCAATGGAATGACGATCCTGACCTGCAAAACACCGAGTTGATTGACGATTAAGGGAACAGATCCCAGGGTATCACGACTTTTCTTGTATAATATACGGCTGGAACGGAAGCAGAGCTGGCGTCTATAATCGGCGGAAGGTGTTGGTACTCGCGCTTCTCCTATCTTGGCGCTTGTTCGCCGGCGGTGCTGATGGCTGCGGCTTCTTTTTCTTCTTCGATTCCGGTACGAATGTGATTTGTTGTTCTCCAACGATGTCGCCGGTCCGGACCCTCGCCGCACGTGTCTGTTTTTGTGCCCTGTCGCCGATGGCCGTGTCCCTGATTTTCCCGCCTTGTGCTTTCGAGGAAGATACCTGCATGACCACGCCGTCCTTAGGCTTCTTACGCTCGCTCTCGGCCTCCGAGTCGCTGGTTTCGTCGCTGGTCTCGCCACCACCCATGCGAATGTCCCGGTCTGGGCCGCCCTCCACCTTGGTGCTTGGATTGAGGGCTCGAAACTCATAGCTGGTCTCGTCCACCTTGAACTCCTCGTCCTCGAAGAGCTTGCCGAAACGATCGTCCCCAAGGACACCGGCCGCCGTGTCCACCTTTTCTCTGTTCTCCTGCCGCTGAAGGATCTTGTCTGCCAGTTTCTGGTTGACCTTGACCTTCTTGACTCCTCTGATGCGGCTTGCACGTTCCTTTTCAACCTTCTCTTTGATCCTCTTGGCACGCTCTTCTTCCCAAATGTATGGGTTGGCAATGAGACGGGCCTGGTCGTACAGCTTAGCAGCAACGAAGTAGCCGTGCATGTACGGACGGAGTAGGTTGGTCTTTCCGATAAGGTGGTCCAAGCTGAGGGACTTGAGCTCAGGCTTGGTCAAGAACTTGTAGTTGTCGTAAGTCTCGGTGTGTGTCTCGTTCTCCATTTCGTGGACCAGATTGTCCAAGAAGTGGCACCACCTTGGCGCAAGACCCAGATTGGGAATAAAGAAGCAGTGCATCTGTTTTCCCTACAGTCGCTGCGTTAGCGGTGCTAGTACTTGAGTGCATCATCAAAGTCACAAGCTTACCTCATTCGCGGTCAGGATCATGCCCGAGTCTGGGACATGGGTGACAAAGTTGAGATCGACTAACGGCTCAACCGAGGTCCACAAATCTCCGCTCTGCTCGTCCCAGATCTTGATGATCCGCTTGTCGGCCGAAAGAAGCTTGCGCTCCTCGGTGGGCGTCTTCAGGTGAATCAAGTTCTTGATGGGCAGCCCCATCCCCTGGTCCTTCTTCATGAGCGGACGCGGGTTTCTGAGGTCGAATAGGCGGATCTGGCCGGTGCTTGTTCCCAGAGCAAGGGAGAGACCATCCTCGCTGTAGTCTAGTGCAGTCACCTCGCCGTCGTGGCCTCCGAGGACAGCAACGCGGCCCTTGCTGCGGGGGTCGTAGAATTCAACGGTGCTGATCGATGTACCGAATGCGCATAGGCCGTGGGTCCTCTCTGCAACTGCGGCAACGTTGACCGCACCCGCGTGAACGCTTCCCTGCAACCCACTCCCCGGTTCGTCGTCACCCACATCAATCTGCCAAGGCCGGAGGAACTGGCCCCTCTCTAGGTCGAGTCGGAAGACCTCGCCATACCCAGACCCATCCGAACTCAGCCCGACGGCAGGAATAAGGACTTCTGTGCTCTGACGCAGATACGCCAAATCTCTGCCGAACCTCGGAAGCCTGACTTCGTAGTGACATCCCATAGGCGTGTGGAACTCCAGCGACCGGTCAGACTGTAGGTGTACACTCTTCGAGTAGTCCGAACTGAGAAGGAGGAATGTTGTATTTTCGGACTTCGTATGGCGGGAGAAGGACAGGGATAGCTCTTGCGTCGAATGGACATGGAATTGGGGCTTGTATGTCCCCGTGCTCATGATCCAGTTGCCATCTTCGCTGACTCGGACGCAGTTGCTGGCTATCCAAGCTAGCGTTAGTATCTAGGGGGCGCAGAGGATTGAATCAGCAAGGAAAAGGACGGAGTAACTTGCCCTCCTCAAACTCAAACTCTTGCAATAGTTCAAAGTTGTTGAGATTCTCGGCGTCATATTTAGACGATCTTTTCCTGCGGCGCGCAAGCCAGTCTGGCAGCGGCCGGGCCGTCAAGGGCCCCGCGACAGTGTATCTGCAACCCAAAGTCAGCGCGTGCTTTGACACAGTGGCCTAGAATCGAAACCCGTCTTTTGATGGAAGGGTTTTGAGTGCTTACACAGGATTTGGCCCTGGATTCGTCAATTTCATGGTTGATGTTGCTGTTGCTGCTGCGAAAAAAGCCGGAGTCGTAGACTGCGAGCTGTTGGGTGGTCATGGGCAGAATCCGAAAAGTTTCGACCGCCCAGTTAAAAGGGAAGGCGGGGAGTGCAGGCGGGAACGCCTGGGGCCCGGGAGAGGTCTGGAGTCCATTCTTGGCATTTAATCTTGGCGCATACAGTGTGGAATCCTGTTGTTCGATCTTACTGTAGGTACTTGTTTATCGAAGAAGAACCGGTACTACTTAGCCAGCCGTAGCCCGACATCTTCTCAAGGTAATATTATCTGTGCGTGGTGCCCTGGCAATATATTTCCCTCAAATCGGCATGTTCAACTGAAGGTTTTGACATCGCCACTGAGAGATGTTTCCAATCAATAATTGTACACAGTGCCTTATCGATTCCCATGTGCTACCCCTGCTCTTGGCGCGATCCACCCGGCAACTTCCTGTCTTGCCGGGACGAGCATCATGGATTGTCTCCGTGCGACGCAAACCCCAGCCTAATAAAGTTGCACCGAGACGTCCCTCTCTTCCGACACAGTTGCTTCCACCTCGCTGTATCGAGTCCTATGCCGGCCTGCTAAAAACCGGACCCCCTCTACCGAAGTCCATTCCGTCCGACTGTCGAAGCGGCAAGGCTGCCCCGTGCTTCGTCGCGCGCCACGATCCCCCGAGAGTTACCGCACTATCAGTCTGACAACTTTGGATGTCTCGGCCAGTCAGTTTTCGGTGATCCTCGGGGCTTCGGTTGATCCTGGTGTTGCCTGCTGCCATGGAGCCTGGCAGCCCGGCACACAGAGCACGAAATATCCGATCCAGACCCTTCACTGTCACGGGGGGTACCCCATGCAGTGTTCCCGGCGGTGCCCTTCCATCTGGGTCTCGTTAGCGAGCTCGAGATTCAGTCCGCATGCTTCGACTCCTGAAGAAAACCCACCGTCGACCCCCGGCCTCAGTGGCTGAACCCCCCACCCTAGCTCAGACGCCTTGCGCGGGCTCTTCCCCGACATGGACGCAGGGGAATACGAGACAAACACTTTGTTGATTGTAGGAGCAAAACGCCCGGCCCAAGGAGTTGGCTGGCCTCTCTATTCTCGGCTTGACATTTTTATGAGTTGCTGACACCTCATATCCACACAGAGCAATCTCTCTGCCATATCCTTTCGCATCTATGAACCCATCGCCTCGCAGTCTTCGACTTACACGTTCAACGCTTCCGATGTCGAGGACGCCCTGCGCAGTAATGGCCACCTCGTCTATATGGATGCTGTCCGGCACGGCATATGGTGCTTCTATCTCTCGTCCAGCGACCCCGCCCATACCAGTCATCCCGAGCTGCTCGGCCTTCACCCAAGAATGGAGGTCTGTGGCTACCCTTTGGGCCTTGTTGGAGATGGGAACTTGGAACCCATCGGGCTCCTCAAGAACAGGCCGCTGGGCACGAACACCATCAATACTCCGAGCAGCTCCTCCTCCACCGGCTCCGCCCTGGATATGAGCGCGAGAAGCGCCCAACCCTTCAGCTTTCCTCCTACCCCGGTCGTCGTGGACGGCAAGGTTGCATCAACACCAGTTGGCGATGTCAAAGGGTACGGGTCGGTTCCTGCACGCGAGATACACGAATTCTTCATCACGGCCGTCTTGTCGTCTTTAACGACATACTTTTGCCGTGCTATCGGTGCCATCTTGCTGAATCATCGCTGCGTCCTGTTACCCTCCCATGCGTTCAACTGCGGTGATGCCGAGTGGGCAGCGCGGAGAACAGCCCTCGCTACGTTCCGCACCTACCTGACAACAACAGGGTCGCTTGTGATATCTCTTCACGTGTCGGTACTACAGGGCCTGGTGTCCTCCGCGGACGTCTTGCGATCGAGCCTGCTGCATGCCAGTCCGACTGTTCTTGCTGCGCCGTTCGGAACATTTGGCGCTTTGCAGGGAGTGGTGGATACAGAGATGCAAGTGGGCGACAGCGGGCTCGGCCAGTCTCCTGATACCCAGGTCAGCCGACTGAGGTCGGATCACAGCGACAGGTTTCAACAATGGAAAACGACTTGCTGCAAGTTGCTTCAGATACGCGGTATGTCGCCGTCGTTGCTGGACAATTGTTCTTGGCTGAACATACACTTCCAAAGAAAGCCATACGAGCAGAGGGTAGACGGGCGGAAAGCTCCTGCGGCGAGCTCGGGTCCGATCGCTCCATGGCCGGCTGTTCTCTGTTTTCGCAAACCGAAGCTGGAATCCATGGCGGACACGTCAGTAGAGAAGGCGTTGTCGGGATCGGGCGCCGAGAACGTGGACCCCCTGATCAGGGCGAAGTGGTGGTGTAAAGGTGCCTCAGAGAGGGAAGATGCAGTTGCGCGGAGGAAAAAGGAAAGAGATGTGGCGCTAGCTGACGAGCATGTGGACGCGGAAGCCAGAACCCATCCTCAAACCAGTGGATATTCGCCCATGGGTCTCTGGCGCTCCGGCAACGGCGGGCCACCGCTCCCAACAGGAGCAATGTATCTGACTCCTCCTGAAGGAGCGCAACCGCCAGGGAGTATACCATCATTTGACGGTGGACGTATAGGGACCGCCACCGGACCGCCCGTCGCGAATGCGCCCAGCGGTACTGCCCCGTTAGCAACGCAGCAGAATGCGCCAGCTCCTGATGGCTTCACCGTTGGATGGGACGGAGTGGAACCCAGGCCAGAGCAGCCGGCAACCAACTTCTCTGAAAACTTATTTGGTGACTTGGGAGAGAATCTGTTTGAAGGGAACGAGCTCACCGATGCTGACTTCAACTTCTTCGATGAGCAACCGACTACCGTCGAGATGGACCTTTCGGAGCTTCCGGAGGTTGCGACCTCAACAATGGCAGTTCAGGAGAACATGGGCCAACAACCCTTTGAGGGGCTCTCTCAGACCGGCTTTGGCAACGACGAAAGCAAGAGAGACGTCCGTCCAGGCTCGCCTCAGTTCATGAAACCCGAGTTGAGGCATGCCCGCAGCACGCTGGCTGAGGAGAGTCGGCAACGAACTAATATGGAAAGCTTTAATCTTAATTCTACGATTGGGACGAAGAGGAATCCCAGTCCATCGAACCATGAAAGCCTCTTCAAGCGAATCCGCGCCTCGAGGCGCTCACCGCATCCATCGCCGGCCACCCAGCGAGGTTCACACCGACGACGGAGCCTCTTTGAAAAGGTGGACTTCGACCCAGACTTAGTCCTTGTCGGGAGGAAATATGGAGAAAAGGGACAGTTTGACTACGGGTCAGCCTTAAAAGACAACCAGACGCGAGCACTTCAAACCGGCGGGCCTTTGACTATGGGTCGATTATTGGGCTCTGCGAGGCAACGCAGAAATCTCAAAGAGTTGCCATCCGACATTGGATCGATTTTGACCAAGTTGGTTGGTGGTGATGCCAACAGCCCGAGGCAACGGGATGACACTGGCTCGGAATCGGACGACAGCACTGGGGCTTCAGACGAAGACGAGGCCAGTGACCGCGTGGGCCGTGCTTTTTCGCCAGCCAAGTCGAGTGCGATCCGAAGGCGGCTGGATGACGACGTGATCTCCATGGCTGCGTCTTTCAGGGAGCTGGACAACATATCGGCCGACTCGCCTGGCTATGGCCCACTTGACCTGTCACGGTTGTCCAACTCCGAAATACCGGAGTTTTCACTCTCAAAATATTTTGCCGACCCAGAGCCGGTGCCGATCCGCATATCCGTCTCGGATGATGACTTCATCACGGTTGCGCAGATCCTTACCGAACAAGCGGCAAGCGGTTTTCTCAAGGTGGTTCCGCGGCGGCAGACATCGGAAATACAGGATGTGCGCCGAAGCTTGGTCAAGGCCATCCGGTACTCAATCAGAAGCCTACAGAAGGCTCTACCACGGTCACTGGCCGGAGCCGTTGGATGTCCACTCCGGTCCTTCGCCGAAGTCCAAGACGTGCCCTTACTCATGCAGCCACACGGGCGTGTGCAGGTAAGACCGGCCGAATTGCCGAAGGCTAGCGTCTTTCTGATTCCCGCACCCCATATCGAGCTCCGGCGGTACGATGATCAGTTATCGGTGCTGCCATCTGCCGTTTCGTTCTGGGATACTCTGGGCCTTGGGCCCGCACACGGCCCTAAGGACGTCGTAGCTGTGTGCATGCTTCCCAACGCTGAAGGCATGCGGGACAATGCAACCGCGTTCCTGGACAGGCTTCAGAGTACTTACGAGTCTCTGAGACTGGGGGCTTTTGAAAGGCTATCCAATGCCGATGGCCTTGTGGACGGCATCGTTCTGCTCCCGGTGGATCAGGATAATGTTTCCTCTGACTTCAACGTACCCTTTGCCCGGTCGGCGCATGTCGATGCAATTACTGGTCTCGCCATGGCTCTCTCCAGTGCTCCCATGTCCGGCAAGAACTTTGTGGTATATGCTGCATACGCGCCGGAAAGTCCCAGCTCTGTCGTGGACGCTTGCTCTACCTTTCAGGAGGTCTTCGAACATTACAAGCGATGCATGGTGGACAGAAGGAAACAAATCACCAATGAGCTGGTTCTGCAGCTCGTGCCCCTCGACGTTGTCGCCTCGGAGACGTCGCTTGTCGTCATGTCCCCGTCCGACTGCACCAGGCTCTGTCTAGAGACGTACGATCGCTGCACGCTCTTCGGCGGTCCCATGCCCGCGCCGGCAATCATGCTAGAATGTGCCTTGCCGAGAGGGATCGACTTCAAGCTGGCCGCCACGCCTTCTCCGAACCTGCTACGCGAGAATTCATGCATTCATGTTGCTTACGCACGCAGCGTCGATGAAAGATGGGTAACTACCGCGTGGACGGACAACAGAGGCAGCACCCAAGCAACGGCTTCTTACTGCCTTGGGAGACGGGGCAAGCCCATGTCGAGGCAACTGGCCGAGGTCGTCCACGAAATCTGGGAAACCACACACGACTTGATCTCGACTTGCAAGGTCCATTGGCGGGTGGTCATTACCAAGTCCGGGCCCATGGACCAGCAGGAGATGGAACTGTGGATCGGGGTGGCCCAGGCAGAGACGCGCGCCACCGTCAGCCTAGTTCTCCTGACAGTCGACACCGACCCGTCGCTCCAGCTCATCCCGCCCGTCGCCGCCATCCCCCTATCGGCTCCCTCGGCCTTCTACACAACGCCCGCCTCGACGCCGGGACCCCAATCCGGCGTCTCCCCAGATCAATCCGGGAATAACCCGTCCACGCCATTGGGCACCCCCGGCGGCGACGGCGGCGCCGCCTCCTCCCAGCCCCCCCTTCAACCGCAGCCACAGCCACAACCACAACCAGAGCTCCAGGACGGGGACACGACCCTCGTTGACGCGACCGAGACAACCTGGGGCGTGGTCGTCTCGCACAGACTCAACAACTCCCCCTCGCTCACCGAGCTCAACCCTGCGCTCGCGAGCGGGTACCTCGTCAAGCGGGCGGGCCCGAGGGCCGAAGATCCGCCTGTCGCGATGGAGGTGAATGTGGTGTACTGTGACAACGCCAGGGCCATGTATGATGGGCTGTTGCGGGAGATGTTGGCCTACTTCAGGGGGCTGGGCACGCTGGCGAGGGTGAGGGGGGTCGTGGAGAAAGAGGTGGATGTCAGGCCTTGGCATGTTGCTGCCGTCGAGAAGGCGGTTCGGGTGCTGTATCTCTTGATGTGATGTGAATGTGATGTGATATGGGCTGGCAGAGGATGGTGTTGGAAGGCCGTTTTCTTTCGGTAGAACATATGTCTGTGTGTTTGGTGTTTTGGCGTGTTTCGTGTGTTTCGGTTGCTGGTGGTGGTGAGGTTGAGTTGGTAGGAGCATCATTGGCTTTTTGGCAGCATTCCATGGATGGATGGATAGGTACCTTGGGATACCTTCATCCATATTCTTCGATAACAAACGCTTAGGCTTGGGATACGTTGTCACCAAGCATTCGTCTATATCCGTACGGCGGTTCTATGCCGGCCGTATCTTGAGTCTATATCCCTTCCCAAGTATCCCATCTCGCGACGCCCAGCCACACGCTCCGTTTAGCTATTCATTCCAGAACCCAGGGAACAGGTACTCCACCCTCTTCATCGCCTCGGGGTCCCGCCCGGCCGGCTTGGTCATGAACTTGACTGCCCCCTGAGCACTTCCTTCCCAATGCTTCGCCAGGACCAGCTCGCTATTCTCGTGCTTGCACAGCTCATCCAGCACCGCACCTACGAGATGCTTGGCGTTCTCGCTGTTCGCCGCCATGTACTTCATCACCATCGCCACATCCACATCCTCCGTCGTGTGCCAGCAGTCGTAATCCGTCGCCATGCAGATCATCTGGTACGCCAGTTCCGCCTCCCTCGCCAACTTCGCCTCTGGCAGCGCACTCATGTTGATCACGCTCCCGCCCCACGCCCGGTACATGTTGCTCTCGGCCCGCGTGCTGAACTGCGGGCCCTCCATGCAGACGACCGTGCCGCCGCTGTGCAGCGTCACGCCCTCGCCCTTCATCGCGGCCGCGCACCGCTGCACCACCTTCGCCAGCCCGGCGTCGAACGGGTCCGCGAACCCGACGTGGCCCACCACCCCGCCCTCGAAGAAGGTGAACGGCCGCACCCCCTTGGTCCGGTCGATGATCTGGTCGGGGACGACAAAGTCCATCGGCTTGATCTGCTCCTGCAGCGAGCCGACCGCCGAGAAGGCGATCACGGTGCGCACGCCGATGGAGCGCAACGCCGCGATGTTGGCGCGCGCGGGCACCTCGTGCGGCGCCAGCTGGTGGTGCAGGCCGTGGCGCGCCAGGAAGGCCACGGGAACGCCCGAGTGTTCGAGGATCAGAATCGGCGAGGACGGCGTGCCCCATGGCGTCGTCGGCGTCAGAGCCGCCACGGGCGTGTAGCCGGGGAGGTTGGACAGGCCCGTGCCGCCTATCACGGCGATATGCACCGGTCCTGAAAGACGCAGAATGTTAGTTTGCCGCGGATCGGGAGGAAGGAGAAGAGGGAAGACTGACTGTCGAAGTGGGTGGGAAGATCGAGGACCGTCATGGTGGGTGCGGTATGCTGTATACGAAATGAATGGAGGACTGAATGAAATGAATGAATAGGCTGGCAGGAGTATGGGGTTTCTGTATCTTCGACGGGTAGACTGGACTCCGTCCCGTCTCTTTCGGTATTCTCGGACGGCACGCTGTTTTAATCAGCAATATGTGCCCCTCCCCCCTCGACCTGTCGCAATTTTTGGAGGGGTTGACGGGCGATTTTTACCCCGCCGTTGGGAGGACGTCGGTTCTGCAGGGGCTCTACCCTTGTCACAGCAGGGGCGGGATGGGCGCTAGCGCCGAGACGGTTAGCGCGGGGGCCAAGGTCTTCGCTTGGCTCCGAAGCTGCATGTTCCAGATTGGACTTCGGGTGGTGATCACTCAAAATTCAGTAACAGGAACTTATCCGGCAGAACCGCCATCTTGAATTTTTACGGAGTTCGAAGGGATTCTCAGTAACATCGGAAGCAAATAGAAGCTGATCTTTAGCACCATCAGACCAGGCTCACTATTGAGCTGTTGCAAACGACATTTTATCTCTCCATCTACACAAACTCATCGCCGCTTCATTGCGGCTCCGCGGCTCTCACTAACGTCACGCCCAGGACGATTGCTAGAGGGAGAAACCGTGATAGTAGTCGGGAATGGCATCTACATCAATCTCGGCCGAGTCGGCCTCTCCCCCGGAGGCGGACAAGCCCCGTCCGCTCAGCATTGAGGAGCTCTGTTTCACATCGGCGATGAGCTGCTTTGAAGGGTGGCTCAAGCTTGACCCGGCAATCGGTCCTCGTACCATGGCATATGTCACCAAGTTCATTACCAGAACACTTGAAAAGACACAGAACTTGAAAGACGTTAGGTGAGGCTGTTTGACTTCCGGGGTCCTAGCATTCTTGCTGACACCCGGCAGGGAGACGTTATCCAAGAGTGTCGAAGTCTGGATATGGCTCACAAGGGATTTTGCGGCTGCTATTCCAAGCTTAACTACACGATCAATTGGTCCATTAGCGAGCCTCAACGATCCTGACAAGGGGGTCACTCCCCAGGAGAGCACGGCGCTGATCACCAAAAACTATCCCTCCCTGAAAGAGGATCTGCAGCTACTCATCAAGCTCATGCACATTGCTCGGAATATGCTGGTTGTTCCGGAACCCGAAATCCCCCAGGATCTGTGTGCCGCTGCCCAGTTCGATCAGATGCTCTACCAGACCATCATCCTCTGCATCAACGTCACAAGTAAGGCTTATGACGGCGACGTCCTTGAAGAGGCTGCCCGGCTGAAGCTGAGCGAAATCACCGAGCTTTGTGCGTAGTCCCATCCCCACCGTTGAGCCACCTCTTCTGACTGAACGCTCAGATAAGAAATTGCTGGTCACCTGTCTTCAGCAAGCCCACAACTGGATCGCCAAGAACGACAGGAACAAGATGGCCTTCTGGTCCACCGTCCTCTTCGACGATGACGCCCTCGCGGACGAGCCAGACGGCAGCGTGGATGGAGAGTTCCGGCCCGACGTCGCCAAGACTGAGGTCCAAAACTGGTTTGAGCGGAACTCCCGGTTCTGTGACAAGGCCCGGCAGCTGCTCACGGCCTACGAGGAGAACGTAGCAAGCAAGGGCCTTCCTCCGGGACACCTGCCTCGCATTTCCCCGCTTGCCTGGAATTGGCTACCCGAGGGCGCAGTGCGTGTGCGAGCAGACGACGTCGACGACGACACCAAGATCACCCCGCAGTGGAAGGAGGATGAGCCCGATAAGTTCGAGCAAGACAGAGCCTACGGCCGGGTGTCAAGGGAAATCGACACGTGGTGGCTGAAGATACGGGACGCGAACTATGACGAATGGGTGGTTCCCATGCCTACGGTGGAGTTCGCGCAGCAGAGGGCCGAGAACTGCAAGGCAAATCTCGTCAACCGATACGCTCACTCATACCGCGCTGCGGAGCACGAGGGCTCTGTCCACTCTGCTGAAGGCGCTCCGTTGCCGGAAGGTTCAGGCAACCAGGAAGGGAAAGATGGCGGCCATTACGTCCACGACTACAACGACGACATGATCGAGGAGGAAGACATCGATGACGACGAATCATACGGTGAAGGGCCGATGAACGGGTTGCTCACTGAGGTCCCCAACATCCTCGATCCCAAGCAGATCGAGGCCTTGCACATGATCGTCAAGTCGTGCATCCTCGATAACGCCGGCCTAGCGCTGAGTAGGGCGGGTGAAAACCTCCAAAAGACCAGATGTAGGATGTTCTTGGCACTCGAGTGTGGAAGGAGCTTGCTGCGAGAGATTCTCGTGTTCATTGCTGTGTGGGAGAAGAGCGAGCAGTCGTTGATCTTCCAACTCACGACCCAGATCGTCGAGGCGATCCACCACAGCGCGCTAGTTCCCTACGCCTGGCAGTCGTTGCGCATTCCCAAAGACATCATATCGCCTGCTCAGACTGTGCTCCTGAGGCTGGTAAACAACATGTTCCGCGCTCGGAATAACGACCCGCCACCCGCCGACTCGAAGGAGCATCTGCGCGATGTCAAACTGCTCCACTTCCTGTTCATCCAATTCCGCAGCCGCATAGTGCCCGAGTGTGCGGCCTTGATGTATCTTCAGGCGCAGATCCGCAATGACCTCTGCGACCCGGCCGACTTCCCGGTAGACAGCTGGGACATGGAGCGCGCCAAGGACGGCATCCAACAGTTCCTGGAGCTCCTGATAACTGTGAACGAGCTCCCCGAGACCAGACAGTATCTCATCGAATGGGAATCCACATACGAACTCCTCACCTTGCTCAAGGGCCTCGAAGCCGGCGTACCGAAAAAGCCCATGGTTGAGATGCCCAACCGCTCAGCCCATCGCCAACCACCACCGCCACCGCACCCGGACGACCCGGACCACGGCTACGACTCGGAGGATCACCCGCTCGCCCCTCCCCCTCCTCTGGAAGAACCAGCCCACAAATACCCCTGGGCCGGCATCAAAGGCCAAATCCTGCACATCCTGGCCGGTCTTCTCCAGCCTCCCCCCGGCCGGAGCAGCCCGGGCAACCCGGAGGTGCAGTCGCAAATCCTGCGTCACAACGGCGTCATCAGCCTGCTGAACTGCTGCGTCTACGACGACCACAACCGCTATGCCCGCGAGCGCGTGCAGATCTGTCTCAAGTGGTTGATGGACGGCTCCGAGGAGGCAAACAAGTACCTGCGCGAGCTCATCGCCATGTCCCCACCCCCCAACCTGCGGCCTCCTCCATCTCCGTCTTCGTCGTCCGCAGGAGACCCGCCCACAACGTCCCTGAGGATAGACGGGATTGCGGGCGAGGTGAAAGTCCGACTGAGAGCACCGGGCGAAGGACCCCGTCCTTCCGGGTCAACTCTGGCAGGCCGTGCCCTTCCGCCGCTTGCGTCAGCTGCCGCTGCCGCTGCTGCGGCTGCGGTGGGGGATGTGAATAACAGCTCGTCAGGTTCGGGCAATGGCCACAACAACAATAACAACACGCTGCCGCCTCTCCGGTCTGGGTCCGGGAATCCTAATGGGGGCGACGCAGCGGGGACCGGAACAACCGGTTTACCGTCACGGAGTCGCCCGGAGGAGCTGCTGCGGGATATCATCACGCTTGCGGACGAGGCGGCGCGGTTGGCGATGGGGCGGCGGTTGGATGCGGATGAGACGGAGGAGGAAGAGGGTGAGGAGGAGGAGGAGGAGGATTTCATGTGAGTGATGACGGTTTGGACTCTTGATGAGATCGAGGGATGTGAGGATTTCGCATATGTCCATCAGCGATCTATGTTTGTCTGTGCTGTCAATATACTTATACAACTTTGCGGAGGGAGTCAGGGATGGAAAATGTGAAAGCCCGGTTAGAACGTTGGGAAGTTACCCAAGACGGAGTGTATCGGGTAAAGAGCATTTTGAATACGAGCATACGGATAACTAGAAAGCTGCTTATTAAGGTCCAAAGTTCTGGGTATACGCCGCTGCTTATGAGGAAGTTATCGCGTTGTACGTATTGACACGCCACTCCTCAAGATCCCTTTCTTGTCATGCTTCCTATCTTCCTCCTTTCTTCGTCACCTTCGGCTTCCTATTGCGTGTACCGTATGCACAAAGGTAGCGTAGGTGTCCTCCTGCGATGCATGTCACCGCAGCTAAATCAACTGCTGAGAAAACAACCGGAATAGAGCTAGATGATCATAGCTCGGTGGTGTAAAGGAAATAAGAAGAAATGGCTGTGGATGGGGGGATCAGTATTGCATTGTTGACAGGGGTGCCTCGATAGCAACCAGCTCCAAAAGGGTTCGAAGAATGTTTGGGGGAATAAGATCAGGGATGACCCAGGGGAGTTCTAAAGCACACAAAAACTACATCACCAAGAGCAGATTCGCAAAGTTTTACAAAGCTGCCATAGTCCGCGCCATGTGTATGCATACCTTGCATACCTGCTTAGTAGCTATAAGTTCGTTTTGCGTCAAAGTTTCTACCTAGTAGTAGTATCAACCTCCAATCTTATCCTTTTCCGTCTCCCTCCTTAATATGAGCGCAAGTGTAAGTAAGTGAACAGGTCTTGAAAAACCCCACGCGATCGTCCACTTTTCAGCCCCATGTGCGGATGACAGAAGTAGCATTTTGAGTCCGGAAAGCAGGAGAATCGCGGCCCTACTCGCGCCCCTGCTGCCGGCTGCTCAGACCTTCCCTCACAGCAGCCAGGATCAGGTCCTTGGCTTTCTCCACGCCCTCCTTGGTGCCAATGACTTCAATAGCCTCACCCTGGGATTGATCACGCGGGACGTTGATTCGGCACCCGCTTTGCTTGCGGATAGAGTTAACTTTGCTACCGCCCTGACCAATGACAAAACGGTACGTCGTAGGGTCCGGGAGGATAAGGTAACCGGTGGCGTTGTGCTTTTTAGCCTGTTCAAGGGCCGATTCAATGGCCTTCTTGGCCTTCTCGACGTTCTCGGCCGAGCCACGGAGGACCCAGGGGATGTCGCCTTCTTCAGCGCTTGTCTGCTCGACCACCTTCCACGAGTGGGCATCGGCAACCGCGTCCTCGTCGTCCGTGATCAGGGGGAGGGAGCTGCCATTGACACGGGCTTGGGTGGGAGTGGCCGGCTTGGGAGGCACAGTGTGTCCGGCGTGGTCGACTGTGACGTGGAAGTCGCCCTTGAGCTTCCGGAAAATTTGGCCGTTGTTGGAGACGGCGTGGTGGAGAGCCCGCGGAACCTGGATTGACTCGCCCTCTTGCTCCTTAACCATGGATTGGATGTGAGTCTTCGCCTTCTCAACGTCGGCCGTCTGCCCGACAATCTTGACGGCCGTCTGGCCACTGCCCTGGCGCGGCACGTCGATGGAGACCTTGAACTGAGCCTCGAGGTTCCGCTTGGTCTCTCCGCCGCGGCCGATCAGCGACCTATGTTTCTCGACGGGCACATCCAGAACCTCGGTAACTTGACCTTCACGCTCGGACACAAAGGCTTCGATTTGGGCAATGATCTTGTCCACAATGGCGCTACGTCCTTCAACCTTGATGGTGTTGCCATCCGTATCCTGCTTAGGGAACTGGATGGTACGAGCCAGCTCGCGGCGGTCGTCAGAACCACCCGCCTTGACAACAAGTTCGCGGAGGTTAGAACCTGTATCCGTTAGCAACCACGCTTGACCGTTGTTCGAGGCCACGAGAACTCACCACCACTGCCGATGAGCGCCTTGTGGTACTTTCTGTCCACATCGATGGTCTTGACCACGGTGTCCTCGAAGATGGCCTTCTTCTCCTCCAGGGCCTTCTTGGCCGCCGCGACCTGCGTCTTGGTGCCCTTGATGTGAATCTCGACCTCGGGGGCGGCAGATTCTTTGGCGCCTGGCACATCGATCTTCGCTCCGGTCGCCTGGCGTAGCTGCTCCAGGGCAGCACCGCCGGTACCGATCAGCGACGGCAGTTGTTTTTGCTGGACAGTCACAGTCGCAGTAAAGGAAGTGTCCTTCAGATACTGAAGGAGTGAAAGCAGCTCGTCCCGAGCCTCATCGGCCCCACGCTTGGGGCCACGAACGATGACTTCGTCAGGGGCTTGCTGACGGCGCGACTTCCCGGAGTCGCTGGCCGACTCAGCAACAGACTCATCGTCCTTGGCGTTCTTAGTGTTGCGCGGGAAGAAGATAAGCACCTTGTACCGGGTCTGCAGCCTGTTGATCTGGCTGCCCTGGGCGCCGATCAGCTCGCGGTGGAACTTGGGGTCAACCTTGAGCACGTGTGTCGCCTCATCCTGCAACTGACGGGCGAGGGCGGAGATGTGGGCCTTCGCCGCCTCCGCCTTGGCTTTCGGGCCCTTCAGCTGCACTTTACCGTCGGCTACCTGGATATCCACGTCGAACTTCTCGCGTAGATCCCGAATGTTACTTCCGCCCTTGCCAATCAGGTGGTTGGCGAACTTCTGAGGGAAGTCGAACTCGAGGGTGAAGCCACGCTCCTTTTCATCCTGCTTCTCTTGCTCCAGGAACTCGAGACACTTAGCCGAGAGCGAGTCGACAACAGAGCTAGGACCGCGGATGGTGACCGTGCTGCCGAGATTCGAGACGCGCGCGCGAACCGGGTTGGCGGCCCTGTCCTGCTCATTCTTGATGAACTTCCGCAGCTTATCATGGTACCTGCAATCGCGTTAGACACTCTTACCTCTTAAACTATTCCCAGGATACGGCCATGGGTTCAGACTTACTTTTGAGGGACTTCCATGGAATGGGAGGACACGGCTTCCTGCTGGCTCATCAAGTTGGCAATATGACTCTGCGCCTCTTGAAGCCACTTCTGCATTTCCGTAAGGTCTTTCTGGGTGGGCTGCGAACGCGGGATTTGGTACGAGTCGGGGCTTGAGGCGCCTTCGTAAACCAACAGAACCGGCGCATTCGGCTCCGAGGCTTCCGGAACAACCAGGTGAACACCGTAGATCTGCCTCACTTGGGGCATGACCTCGTTCCGAATGTAGTGGTGGAAGAATGGGTCCACGACAACAGTAGCGATCCGAGCCGGAGGGTGACCGTCTATCAAGCTCTTGATCTCGGACTGCGCCCTAATCGCATTCTTGCCGTCGCGTGCGTAGAGCTCCCATGGCAAAGCACCTTCGTCCGTGAACGGGGTGTTGACATGTACATTATATTCCTTCTCCAACCGCTCGAGCTCTCTTCTTTGCCGTAGATACCTGGTGACATTCCGAGCGTGTGCAGCAGCTCCGCCGGGGGCTTGGCGGTGGAAACGGGAGATGTCAATGTTCGAACACTGCATGTTCATTGCCAAATCCATCGCTCTCTCCAAGCCAGCCTGGACCTGATGGGCGGGGCCGATGATCCTGACAATATCATCATCATCGTCGTTGGGCAAGACGATGGTGCATCCCGTGTCCTCGAAGAACTTGTGCACCGGGATGCCTCTATCCCCGATGATGAATTGATGACGCCCCCGCTGGATGGAGAGCTGCTCCATGATCAGTTGCTCCCGAAGTTCCTGGGCGCGCTTCTCGATCTCCTCCCGAGCGGCTCGCACGGCATCCCGGTCGCCAGCTAGTTGGATAAAGCTGTCAACGGCTGGGGCGAACTCGGGACGTTGTCCCGAAACCGGCGCGACAGGAGGCTGAGCCGACCATGCCTGGTAAGGTGGGACTCGGATTTGGATCCCCTTGTCCTGCTCGATGGTGTTGATGAAGCTGTTGTTCGGGCCTGCAATAAAGGGGTAGAATTCGGCAGGAATGCCTCTTACCGGGGCGTTGACGCTGCCCGCACGCTCACCGGCGATCTTGAGGATCTCGTTTCGAGCTGCGGCGGCCTCCTGGGAATTCCCTTCGATGGTGACATCGATTGTGCTGTCATCATCCTCCTCCACCGGCGACTGACCCTCCTCGGCCTTGGGCATCCGGATCCGAGCGCCAGTCTTTTCCTGCAAGGCCTTGATCGTGGACCCGCCCTTGCCAATGATGTGGGCCCTCGCGGACCGGGGAATGGGTACCTTGATCGTCAGTTTGGTACCGATCAGCCGGACAAAGTCCTTGAGCGCCTGCGTCGCGATTTCCGGCGGGCCGGTGGCCTCAACCCTAACCTTGTTGTCGGGCTGAGTAATCACCTTGACCTGTGCTCGAGACTTGCGGTTGAAGTCCTTGACGATGTCGGCCAGCGGCCGCTTCAACTGGCTCCGAGGCAGCACATGTTGCGGCTCGAGAAGCATGTACTCGACATTCCGGCCTGGGATGGAGAGGCTCGGAGCAGCATGCAACGTCGGGAGCGTTGGCGTGGTGGACCCGGAGGTCGGCGCAGACGGTTTGGGCGTACCGCTAGCCGGGCTGGCGCCGTTGGCTCTGCCATTCGCATTCGTCCTCGCAGGCCAGACAGGCGCGGCGTTGGCTGCAGACTTGGCTGTCGTCCCACCGAGTTCCGGGAACAGCTCGTGAGAATCGGTTGCCAGACGAGGTTTCTGCTTTGTTGCAATAGTAGCGGGGGGAGGGCTTGTGGACGACGTTGGAGCGTCGCTCCCGGTAGCTTCAGTGCTAGCGGCAGGCTTAGAGGAGAGCTCCTCATCGACCGTATCCTCGACCGTGACGTGGTGTGACATGTGCTGCTGCAGAAGCCTGCTTGCAGCGCTAGGCTCGGCCGCGATATGGTCGGACATGGTGGTCGGCAGGGGCGATATCAGAAGATGTTTGCGGCTCGAGTAACCGCGAGAGAAGCGTTAGGGTGTCTGGAAGTGCGGCTCAAGTGCGACGTCAGCATATCTGATCAACACGATGTACCTGAGGCATCGCAGGAAGGGGGCAATACGACTGACTTGTTCCCTGAGCAGGCGCGGCAGGGTGATCAAGAGTATGGCCGACAAGGATGTGCGAGCCTGAAAGAGAAGGTTGGGCACCTGGTCGTAGTGACAGGACTTATGGAGAGCGGATCTGGGCGTTGTACGAGGCCTCGCTGTATCAACGGAAAGCAGCCGGAAGAGGGGCCGACGGACGTCAATTGCGCCCTGCAAGACCGAATGGGACACTGATTGAAGGCGGGAAGTGGTATATGATGACTTGGACCGTCGCAGCGGAGCACGGAGAAAAGGCCAGACAAGCTTAAGAGTCTCGAATGTCGTGGGTCTTATATCCCGGCCGACATTGGCACGCTTCACTCCTGCAACTTTGCGGACTCCAAAAATTGTTGAACAGGGGAAGCATGGGGGGCTTGGCGCGGCTATAAATGGGCAGGGTTATTTTCGCGAGCAGGCAATTACTATAAACCCCAACCCGCTTCTGTTTCCTCCCTCCATCTTTTCGTCTCATCACATGCAAGGCACTCGCTGGATCTCCTATCCTCAACGGCTTCTGAGAAATCTGGCGATTCCGAGTGCATCAAAAAGAAAATGGAGTCCGAAATGGAAGAGTTTGCTCGCATGGAGTTGAGCCTCCGATTTCAATTTCTCGAAGCCATCAAAACCAATGCCGCCAATCTCCATGCTGTACGTCACAGCTTGGGAGCCCTCGTTGACACCCGGTTACTGTCGAACCGGTCGAAGACTACTACATCACACACGCCGATATACGCTGCCAGTCTGTTCCAAGAACTGCAAGCAACTTCCAGGTTGTTGGGAATTCAGGATACACGCCACTATGCTGGTTCTTTTTATGGTGGCCCCGATTCATGAAATCAAGACAGTGATCAGTTTGATGAGGCAATTTGCCAGCCTTGGTCCTACTGCGCCCTTCGTTGGTGCCTCTGGCTTAGCAGGAAGTGCTGTGCTTGCACTAAGAGACTGTATGCTAGTTTCACTACTCATAATGTTTTCCGCACTTCTGCTAGCAATCTCTTAGACTTCCGACAGGTCGCCGTCCGGTACTGCCAACAGAAACACCACTCTCAGCACCATCATCGGGTTTTTTGGGCCCTCCTGATGCTACTGGTGAGATGGAAGCACAGCTGCCAGAGAATGAGATGGATATTCCTGGGTCCTTTCTGGAAGAAGCGACCCTGCGGCAGCGCATAGAGTAAGAGAGGAGCCTTTTAATGCCTCAACAACACGCTCCAGGCCTTTTGGGGCGCCGATAGAACATCAGCCCGGCGAGGATGTTATGAAAGTTCGGTGGTTGCCCAATCTGCCCAGAGCATGATTTCTATGAACGACCAGCTACCTTTCTGGTTCGACAATACCAAGTTTTCGCTATAATTTCTTTGTCAAACTCAGAATAGGATTGCTGTACAGTGGCATTGGCTAACAGACGCTACCCGCAAGCCGCAGTCAGAGATCAGGAACGATCAAGAACTTTCAGCCCAAGCCCAAACCTGGCTCATCGCAGAAGCGGCATCCCATAAGAACTGGCCAAACCTTCACCATTCGAACGCAGGACCCTCAGGATCTTCCAAGCATTGCAATAGCTGCTAGATCTGTAGTAGAACCTCCTCCGAGTTGGGTCTATCAGTGGCTCTGCAAATGCGACCGACGAGGACTACGATCAAGACTGGAGGTCAGACGAAGAAGGGGAATTGGATTGAAAATGTCCATCAAGGAGGGAAGCGGACGATGCTCTGCATGATCCACCGAAGAATTCACGGGATTATAAGTCTGTGACATCGACAGCGAGCTCTGGAAACGACATGCTGTATAGAACACAGTACGCGGTTTCCGAAAGCACGCCCAACTGGAACAGCTGTTCAAGCAAGTATGCGCTGCAGTATCGAGGCGGTTGGTGCGAGACATCGCCAATCAACCTACAGGTACGATTCGGGGCCGCTCGTCCGTATGACCAGTTCACTCGAATCAACTTGGCCAGACTGGAGAGGGAAAAGCGGATAGTGATCCTGTTTCCCGAGCCTGTGTTGAGCCCGAATCCAACCGGGGTCGTACTGTCACAGCTCACATTGTTGTCGCTCGCCTGGGCTTCATTAATCCGACTGTGTTCGACAACCCCGTTCACGGTCTCACAGTTTTGTCCACCTATGTATGGGACAAGCTCCGGGTCTGCATACCTAGTTAGCTAAGGTAGGTAGCGAGTCCCGCTACTGAGGGTCGCGCATTCTCCGTTTTGGTTTCACATAGTCAGCTTAAGGTCAAACAGAACTATGTAAAGAACAACTTCCGTCTGCCGGTAGGAGATTGATATTTTCCGTAGACATCGCTGTGAGTCAAAGGGTGTAAATATAAAGACATAACTAGAGCATCATGGCAGGTCATGGCCTCGATCGCCGGCCCGAGCCTATCTTGCAACAATCGTCGGTACGGCAAAGGTATGATATGATACCTCCGTATTGGAGGAGCAAACCTGTTAGGATGTTGCCCCGCTTCTGGGCTGGAGTTCGCTAAACCATCGGTGGGGTCGAAGACTGGACCGAACGGGTCCTCGCTGTCAGCCGAACCGTCCATACACTACGAAGTACGCAACTGCATGCTCCGTGCTTTCCGGGGTAACAAAACACATAACTACCAGTACGGTCCAAGTCGTCGTATCTGTCGTTTCCTGGAGGAACTTGGCGCTGACAAGCTCGCCCTGTTCACGGGCGCGCACTATCTACATCCGTAGAAGCGCTTGTTCTCCGTCCAGTGTGGGCCCTTTCGCGTCCCACTTCACTCCTTCATCCCCGGCCATCTACGGATTACTACAGGACGACCATTAGAGGTTTCAAGTTGTTAGCACGGAACTGGCAAGTTGGCAACAAGGGCCTTGCTTCAAATCCGCAATAACGCTGCTAAATCATGAAAAGAATAGGTATGATTTAAAGACAGGAATGGAACATCTATGCGTCTGTTTCCGTAGAAGAAGTGGCTGTTTTGATATTGAGATTGAAAATCCTAGGGCAGGCCCTGGTCTTCAAGTCAGGCGCTAACGGTCAGGGGTGAGACGTATCTAGATGGAGAACCGGTGGTCAAACCACAATCATAGCTACCTTAGATACTATATCTAAATACAAGTGCTTGTAGACTAGTAGTAGCTAGAAGAAAAGGATAGTAGTAGAAGGAAAGTAAATGATTGTGATTAAATATACTACAGGTAAAGCCCTGGTGGAAGAAAGTGAAGGGCACCCTGCTCATAACGAACCCACGAGCAGGTCGAACCACGATCAGGTCGGACGGTGGGCCTTGTGTGTACCTTCTGTAGGTACTTGCACCGTACCTACGAAATATATGTACCCGTATCATTATCTGATCTCTTTTACCTAGCAAAGCGGCTAGCCCTACCCAACCTTCTAGCTAGGCTGTTTGATTAAACGCCCCTTATGCTCTGCACACATTTAAGTACTAAATACATAGTCTATGATGATGGGATGTGGTCAGATGGATTGTTTTCCTGTCAATCACTAAAGTGCCTGGTTTCTCGTCCATAGAATGCAGTAGCTTGAAAACAGAAGACGAACTCTCGGCGGCAACAGGTGGCCCGTTGGGTCCTGTTCCGTCACCAGCTGTGCTGTCCGTGCGTGCCGTGCTGCCCAGTAGTACTAGTATTTCGAAGTGTGACTGGGCCGCCATGGGGACAGTCCCGAGCGCCTCGAGGCGGTGGTGCGGCATTGCGAGGTTCATCTGTCGGGCCTCCACAACCAGCGAAATCAATCATGAATCTGGTTGACCAGTGACATGTGATGGTGCGACAGAACTGCGAGCCGTTCCACCGGCTGACCATCTGTCTGTGCAAAGGACTCGCAGGGTCCTCTATCTGCCCCGTTTGAAATACAACTCTCCAGCTCCCCATACCTTCCGTTGTCTGTCCTTCGTTGTGGTTGTGCTAAGGTCGAGGGGTTAATAATGCACCCAAATTGACACTGTGTACCATAGGTACTTGAACCCCCTGGTGACTTTACCGTTTTACCCAGGCTTGCAGCCGCCAATCATGCCGAGCGCCGCTAAACGCCACCCCGGCCCGCCAGTGTGCGAGGGCCATCTTGAACGGCAGCCAAGCGGAACCGGGAAGAGCCAAGCAGACGGGAGAACGAGATCAAGCAGGAGCAGCCGAACGGAAGAGAAAACGCAATTTTGCACGCTGCTACCCTCGTTTCATGCTCGACTACCCCGGCGCCCATCCAGCTAAGTGCTTTGTCTGGCTCGAAACTGTACGTTGATATTTCTTTGATTTTGATCGCTACGGGGTGTTTTTTTTGCTTCCCTTCCCGGGCTTCTGGGCCGTGAGATGGACAGTCCCAAGATCGGCTCCAGCGCCAGTTCGCAACGTCGCAGGCTTACCAAGAAGCCTCCGTCAGCAGCAGCGCACGACTTCTTCAGTGCCGGTTTCGACGGTCGTGTTGACGCCCGATCTCTAGGAAGCAAACGAAGCTCGACCAGCTTGAGGCGGGCTCCCAGTGCCCCTTTTGGCCCTAGGACTCCCGCTTCGAACGCGTCCGATTGCTCGCCACGATTCCCCGCTGCACCCTCACCCGCTGTATCGCTCGCGACAAACCGGTCGCACACCTCCCCCATCCTTCCCGGCGGCGAGTCTGCGGCGCTGCTTTCCACGCCGCAATCGCATTCCACGTCTCTGCAGACCCGAGTTGACGCGCAGCAATCACGACCCGTCCCGGCGAACATCCTGCAACCCCTCAGCACCAAGACTTCGGACGAACTGATTGGCGCTCCCTTTGACGGCACAGCGATTCTCGATCGCATTGCCGCCACGAAATACCCCGTGCAAGCCAGTAACGTCGACAACAATAACAACAACGGCAGTGGCCTCGACAATACCAACTACTACCACAACCAAGCGGAGCGCCCTCCTTCTAAACTACTGACACTACGCGCGGACCCCGGGACGCGAACCATGGGACACTCTCCCCCGCCCCTCCGCCAGTCGGCGACCTTCCCGGCCGGCGATCTCCCTACTTTGAACGAGAAAGCTGGCGCATCCAAAGTGGACGGCACAGCCCTGATCAAGCGCTACTCAGACGAGTCCAAGGAGAGCAAGCTCCCGAGCGTGCTCAGAAAGAAATCGGGCTTCTCCGGCTTTATGAACAGTTTGGTGGGGTCACCGAAGAAGCCGCTGATCTCTGCACCAGAGAACCCAGTCCACGTTACACATGTCGGTTATGACAGCTCGACGGGCCAGTTTACGGTATGTAGTTTTCATCGCCTGTCTGCTTTGCCCGCGGTGCTGACTGGCCACAGGGGCTGCCGAAAGAATGGCAGCGCCTGATCAACGAGAGCGGCATCACCGAGAAGGACACACGTGAACATCCCCAGATTCTTGTCGACGTCCTGACTTTCTACAAAGAGACCCAAGAAAAGCCGCAAGAGGACCAGCAATTGGAGAAGTTCCACGATGCGCGAGCAGCAGATTACCGTGGCCTCGCCACTACCCCGTCATCCGCGACGCCAATTCCTTCTCCCGGCCTACTGCAAACCGGCTATGGTGCCATGTCACCACTGATCAGCCCGCCTGCAAGCCCGAGGTTTCCCAATGTTACTCATGAGGGCAGCTTTGAGAATCCCCGAGCTCCGCCTCCGGTTCCCAAGGGACCGGTGTCCAACCTCATGCCTAGCCGGCCGGCGCCGAAGGCTCCAACAAGCTTAGCGTCAAGAGCCTACCCGGCAAAGGACTCGGGGATCGGTATGCAACCACACGGGGACGATGTTTCACCTTCGTACCTACCTCCAAAAGACAACGTTCCGATGTTGCCGGAAGAGCATAGGTCGAGGTCGAGATCCAATTCACGAGCCAATGGCACTTCGCCCTATCTACCCTCCCAACCGTCCCCGTCCATCACCTCCCCGTCTAGCCAAGCAGCAGTTTACCAGCAGCAGTTGTTGCAACACCAGCAGGAACAGGCAATGGCCCAGGCGCAAGCGGCTATGACTGGCCAACTAGGGCGACAAGCGAGCAAGCGGCAACAACCCACTCCGCCAACGTCGCAGCACCAGTACCCACAGCAAGGTGACCCGAACGGAGCCAATCGGATGCTGCAGGCTCAGCAAGCTAGGCTTGCGCAACCGGGCTCGAGGCCGCGACACAGACCACGACAGAGCAATGCCGTTGACGTGGTCACCGCCCTGAAGAGAATATGCTCCGAGGGTGATCCGAGGGAGGTCTACCGCGGGTTCACGAAGATCGGCCAGGGCGCTTCCGGTGGTGTGTACACGGGTCATGAGAGGGGCACCAATCGGTTGGTGGCCATCAAGCAGATGAACTTGGAGCAGCAACCTAAGAAGGATCTGATCATCAACGAGATTCTGGTCATGAAGGAGAGTTCGCACCCCAACATTGTCAACTTCATCGACAGCTACCTGTGTGGTGGCGAATTGTGGGTTGTCATGGAGTTTATGGAGGGTGGCAGCTTGACCGACGTCGTGACCTTCAACATCATGACCGAGGGGCAGATTGCCTCCGTGTGCAGGGAGACCCTTCTTGGCCTGCAGCACCTGCACTCAAAGGGGGTTATCCACCGCGATATCAAATCGGACAATATTCTGCTGAGCATGGAGGGCAACATCAAGCTGAGTATGTCTAGCTCCCTTCCACCCACCTTAGTTCTTGTGTGTTCCATCCCTGGTCAGTTGCCATTTTGACTAACTGGGCCCCTGGACAGCCGACTTTGGCTTTTGTGCGACCATCAATGAGGCGCAGAACAAGCGTACAACCATGGTCGGCACGCCGTATTGGATGGCGCCGGAGGTGGTTACGCGAAAGGAGTACGGCCGCAAGGTGGACATCTGGTCACTGGGCATTATGGCAATTGAGATGATCGAGGGCGAGCCGCCGTATCTGACCGAGTCACCGCTGCGTGCGCTGTGGCTGATCGCCACGAACGGGACTCCGAAGATCAAGAACGAGACGGAGCTATCGCCTGTCTTCCGCGACTTCCTATATTTCGCGCTCAAAGTTGACCCCGAGAAGCGGGCAAGCGCTCACGACCTCTTGCGGGTATGTCCTGTTCCCCCCACTGCACACCCTCTCTTTCGACCGAGACCCGCGGAAGCTAACATCTCACGTAGCACGACTTCATGAAAGAGTGCGTCGACTTATCCCAGCTCGCACCCCTGGTTCGATTAGCACGTGAAGCCAAAGCGCAAGAGAAGGCCCGCAAGGGGCAATAGAAAAGCCTCCTTGCTCCCCGCCGCTTTTGGCCCATCCGCACCAGCCGTCGACCCTAGCGACATTTATTCCGCGCATCATTGAGCCACCTTTCACATTTCTGATACACCAGGAATCTCGTGGCCATCATCAGAGCGAGCCCATTTCAGCCTTTTCAGTTTTTGCTACATTTTTTCATGGTAGGCGGGCGGCATTATGCATTGGGTTCACTTCTTTCTTGCCCCCTTGTTCCGGGATTGGTTTTCTCGACCCATTTGCACATTGACAGCTTAAAATCCCGATCAATGCATGATTGCTTTGTTTTCTCCATCTCAGTTTTCTCATCTGCACATACACAGCAAGCGAGAAGACATGTGTTGGTTTAATGTCAGTCTATCCAGCAGCGCACAGAACCAGGCAAGAACCATCAGCGAGGAATACTCGCCCGGTTGGCATGGTTGTCTACCTCTCCGCTCCGCTTCTTAGCGGCTGAGAGCCGGGCATCACCCCGAATCTGTGTAGGGAGCACTTCCTGCCGCGGGGCCAAGATGAAGGCGACGACGAATCTCCGTTAGCTATGGCGTCTCGATGAGGGAGCATGGGGAAACCACCTAACGATGTTGTTTAAAAGTTGGTGTTTTGCTTCAATATCCTCTGTTGCCAACCTTCTTCCGGCTACTGGTTGCCTGGTCAGCACCATTGGTAGCCCGCGGGGTTTTTGGAGGTATGGATGGCGACGGGTTTTCAATGGTGGTCAGTCATACATAGAGATGGCATTGTCACTGATCCCTTGGTCACGGATCTGGTGATGGGTGCCATTCAGGGAAATGGGATCGGATACTGGGGGTATAAGGCATGGCGTCTTTGCGGGGGTGGGACGGTTGGATGGCTACCTGGTCAGTAGCCTCGGCTCACTCTCTCCCCCTCAATGCACTGTGCCTGTTTTTTTGTGGGTGTGGGAAGGCGTCATTCACGCCATCGGGCTCCCCTCGGTATGGGAGTCGGGAGGCTACTGGTGCCGGTGTCCCCGAGGAAGTGGTTGATGGATTTGTTTGGGGACACTTGGCGCCATGATGTGAGATTTTTACTCTCAAGGAGTCTGGGAGGCTTCGGTCTTTAATGCTTTTCTGTCTTGGCTTTGCGCTGGACAGGCCCGGGGCGGAGGAGCAGACTCAACTCACTGGAGCACCGCATGCAAGCAAACACTGCGGGCGGTCGGCAGTGCTGAGAACATTCGCATGCGAGCAAAGCTGCGCAGCTTGTTGTGGGGCTACCATCCAGTTTCAGCTGGGTTTTTCTTTTTTGTCTGTGCTTCCCAGGAGCGAGGGGATGTGGTCTCCCCTGTGCATCTGGGAGGTTTTCATGTACGGTACCCATGTTAGGAAAGGCCTTTCTGTCTGGTATCTTGGGAGGAGTCTATGCAAGGTATTGTGGGCTTCTCAACCTGTCTGAGTGACAATGAGCATTTTGCGTGATTTTCAATCACGATATCATGACATGATCAATGAGTCAGTGATTGTGTAATGTGGAAAGCCTGAGGGTGGTATACATCATACGTCCCACTTATTTACACCCGCGGCTTCGTCTTTCAAACTGTGGCTGGATACTTCTCGGACTGGTTACATATCCTCGCCCTATTATCTTTCGGTGGTCTTGTAGGCTTGCAGGATATGAGATCATGGGGGCAAGTATTTGGTCACTTTTGAAAGTTGGTAATGACAACTATCCTAGGGTCATCCTGATGACTTGGAGTTGGTGGCGGGAAAGGGGTCTTCGGGTGACGCTCCCTTGATGCGGATACACCAACTTTGTGATCGCACCAGTCGTGCTGTGGCTCCTTTACTCTCAAGTATATTATTCCTAGTCATCTGAGAATCAGAATGACATTTGGATGTCACGGTGCAGGAACGCTGCGGATACGAAAAGCAGAGGTCAAGATCAACCAGTGAGATTAGAAACAGTATAGCCTGTTTTTATGCTTTTTTGCCCAACCATGCCCGACCCAAGAGGATCCTTTCCCTCCTTTCCCGGAGTATCTGTTGTGCGCCGACCCTGAAGACCAAAGCAGGCAAACATGCTAGAGAAACGACTAGAGATGCGAAAAAATGAAAACCGACCCTCCAAAGCCGCCGTTGCAAAACCCAAGCTCGAAAGCCCTGCACTCATGATTACCCTTCTGCAATCCATTCGTTGAGATCGTTGTTGCCGAAAAGACACCATGTCTGAAACCATAAAAACCCAGTAAGCCGTCTATAGGGGTATCCCGCCAAGCCAATGAATCCCATGTGTCCCGGAAATGCCCGCTTAGTAGAGCGTGTAGCCACCGTCAATGATGACGTTCGAGCCGGTCATGAAGCCAGAGGCATCAGACGCAAGGAATACGCACAGGCCGTTGAGGTCGTCAACAGCGCCGAGGCGGTCCTGAGGGGTGCGCGACTTCCAGATCTTCTTCTGCGCATCGAGCGCGGGGACCTTGTTCAGGGCGGTGTCCATGTAGCCGGGGGAGATGCAGTTGACACGGATGTTGTACTTGGCCCACTCGGCAGCGAGCGACTTGCCGAGCTGGATAACACCGGCCTTGGAAGCGTTGTAGCACGACTGCTCCTGGGGGTAGTTCACGATGCTACCCGACATGGAGGCGACGAGAATGATGGAGCCGGGCTTTCCGGCGGCCATCATGGCCTTGCCGACGGCCTGCGCCATGAGGAAAGAGCCGTTGAGGTTGATGTCGATGAGGCGACGGAACATGGCCGGGTCATAGGTCTCGGCGGGGATGTTGGAGTCGGCAATACCGGCCGAGTTGACCAGCACGTCGGGGGTGCCGTAGAGATCCACCACGTTCTGCACGGCGGCATTGATGGCGTTGCCATCGCGAACGTCAACCTTGAAGAACGAGACGGGGAGGCCCGTCTTCTGGTGCAGCTCAGCTGCCGCCTCGTCGCCAAGGTCCTGGTTGGCGTCGAAAATGGCGATAGCCTTTGCACCGGCCTCGGCGCAGGCACGAGCCATGTGGTTCCCAAGGCCACGGGCGCCACTGGAATCCCAGGTTAGTACACGTGGACGAGCGCGGTGAACTCAAGTGCAGTAAAACTCACCCAGTGATAATGATGACCTTGTCCTTGACAGTCATCCTCTGGAGGGTGCGGGGCATTTGGCCGTACACGTTGTTCTGCAGCGGCTGGACCGCGTCCTCGTCGGGGGTGGGCTTGCCCGAAGTGACGGGCTGGACTGGAATCTTGAAGTGGTCGACCGAGCTAGAGGAGGCGACACCCTTGGCATCCGGGTTGTACACCGAGACGGGGATCTCGGTCTCCTTGATGACCTCGGACTTCGTCCTCTTCGCCGACACAGAGAAGGCGGCACGCTGGGCGCCCACAAAGACCGCCGGCCGGGCGACGGTCTGAAGAGGGGTGGTGGCAAGGCGCGAAGCCAAGCGGGCAGTCCGAGCAACAGCAGCCATTGTAGTAGAGTTTGAGATGGATTGGAATAAGGTTGAAGAGATGAGATTGAAGGACCTCAAGGTTACCGAATACCCAGCGAAGGTATTTGAGTGAATGTGCTGAATGTGCCTGAAGTCGATGCGGTTCGTTCACGGGGAGATAAATCGGCGTGCCTGCCAAGTAGAGGTCCACGCAAGCACTTCTGCTTGTGGTGGGCAAAGAGTGTTGAGCTTGTGTCTGGCGTGTAAGTCGGGACTGCGGGGTTCAAGGTACGTCTAAGGTACCTGGGCTCCTCAATAGCGACAACAAAACTGCGTGAGTTCTGATTGAAACCTGACAGCTCAGGAAACCGTCAGGTTGTTTGACCCTGGATATTTAAAGAGCAGATTCTTCGACCCGATGGCGAAGCGCGGCTATCCGAAGTCAGGGGCCGGTCAGGGTCAGGCACTCGTAGATCAGATGAGGCGAAAGACTAGCGGAGTCTAGAAGTGGCGAAACGAGTCGAGATCGCTCCTTTTTTGGCGGCAATGCAATCCTGCTCCTGTTCCCCACTCGCACTGCGTTCGTAAATGCCGATAGAGGACGAGTCTTGAGTGGTACTGTAAGTGACAAAACCACGGACTGCTGCACGGGTGACGGTCAGCTTGGGTTCTGGATGCTTCGGCTAGACCCAACGCGGCACAAAGGTGCCAGCGAGAGCAACAGCACAACCCCGGGCGCCAGTACAGGACCGCGGACAGCCCAAGAACTACCGGACCTTGCGGGGAACGGCATGCCCAGACTGGTATCCCATTCCTGGGTGAATGGCTCTCTGTTGTTCCCAAAGCGTTTCAACCCCAGTCAAGTCGTCGACTTGGGTTTCGCAGTCCCGGGGTGCACTGAACCCGAGTCCAGACACCAAGCCCTCTGGTGCTAGAACATAGAAAAAGCACGAGTCCACATACCTCTAGCTGGGGAATCTGGGTTTGGAATGTGTCAATTGTGTTGGCAGCTTGAAGGAAATGGAATAGCTTTGTCTAGAGGTTCACTTCCGATGTCTACTATGGGACTCATCGCCTGTCATTTATACACTCAGAGCCCTCGATGGATCACCCTCCCAGACAATCATCAACTGCTCAGTCTGAGGATGCTGATGTAGCAGGAGTGAGCGGTGAGGTACATCTGTGGAACCAAGAGATTAGAACAAAGTCACAAGACCAGTGGCATTTTTCACATCCCGTGTCGCATCCTGGAGTCAGCGACGCCTCTCTGGGGCACGCAACCGCGGAAACTAGCCGGTGTGCCCGAGCTTCACAAGTTTTCGAGACACCTCAGTAATAAATCCACTACACTACTACATACACTAAGCTTGTACATGTAGGGTAAGCTCGCCTCGCCGTTATAAAATCTGGCACTTAGCTGCTTAACTCGACTGGGGAAGTGGGGGGCGATGGGGACAAGGCTGCCAGCTCCTTTCTTGCATCCAGCCTCCATATGTCTGACAGAGATTTCTCGGCGGGCTCAGACGGGTATGCGGAGGCCCGAGAGACGCCGGTCCTACCAGTACGTACTAGTACTTTTACATACATACACTTATCTCCGCCTTAGGCTTGTAAAGTCCCTTTCCACTTTCAACTACCAAAGTCAGCACTGCGGTGTTTTCTCCATACTGGACTTCCAGTCTGTCTCGTCCGGTATCGAAGCGTGGGATTCCTAGTCCAGCCGCAGTCACCGAGATGCGCCAAGGCCTGGTGGGGGCCCCTGTCACCCCGCCGAGCCCGCCAGTGCAGGGGTGCTAAGTTGGCGCGGGTGGGTGCGTCCGACAGCTTGGCGAAGGAATTCGATGAATGGAGACCGTGGGGGCAGAGAGATGCGCATTTCGCATCTGTCCCCGCCTCAACACCAAGTTTTCATCGATACACTGACCAAGAAGAAACACTCGTCGTTGGTGCAGAGCAGCGAGCTAGGCAGGGCGGTGAGCGATGTGTGTGGGTTAGCGAGGTTAGGTAGCTCTTTGAGTCTCCTGCAGACGGCTGGAGCCCCCACGACCCGCTCGCTCTCGTGTTGAACACTAAAAAGCACTTGGGCTCGAGCTCCTCCAAATCCCCACGTTATATACTACATGATAATTGTAGAATTTCCTCGGCAGTTCTGGTGAGAAAAGCTTTTCTAGTGTTCACCGAGTCTGCACTGTTCATGGATGTAAGGTACTTGAGATACTACAAGCCCCTGAAAATGTGTAGTGAAGAGCAACCTGTATCCCAGCGACACGAGGCAAACTGCTGGTGCACTGAGACTCACCTTGCCACTACACTCCACTAGGTAGTGTAGAAACTCATCAGGAAAAGATTGTTGGTCATGTGGCCACTTGGGCTGCTTGGGTTCCGAATCCCGAGCTCCATGCTGCAGAACCTCTTGACTCGGATGGAGTTCAGGGGGGCAGTGAGGCAAGGACCGGGGTGGCAAGCACCTGCCGCGGAGACTCGCCCGGAAACAAGCACTCTCCTGCAATGCTACGGCTCATGGATCACCATGCAGCTGGATCAAAAGCTCGAATCTCGACCCGCTGATCGACCGCCGTTCGTCGGAGCCAGGTGTCGTTCTCACAGCTTGCAAACACTCTACACGTGTAGTGTAGTGTCCAACAAACCGGTACACAGAGGATAGATAACCGTCCTACCTAGGTTCTGCCCAACCAAAGTTCATGGACGCAGCGCATGCGCTCCGCTCTGCCCTCTCGCAACATCTACCTAGAGCATACCATGTCTGTCGGTTCGTATCTTTAGACAGGTGACGCGTCGAAACCGGCAATCACTTCCTATTGTAAACACTTTTTGCATCACAAAAGAGAGAACCGGAGATGTTGTGGTTTTGGTGGAAACACCAAAGGTCGTCAATACGGTGACCCATCAGTACAGCTCCCCCTAACGTCACCGAGCGACTGGGAGCATCCTCCGTTTTGGGTTTTCCAAGCGGTGTTCCGCTCATCAGCTACAGTAGAGCTCGCCACCAACACATCCATGTCACTTGTCAAACTTTTCCACAACGCTGACCGATCCATCATCCCGAGCCCCTATCATTGTGAAGGTGGGCCAGAGAAAATCTCGGTCCGGTGTTGTGTTGCAGATCAAACAAAAAAAAAGGAGAGGTAAGTGCACTCCATCTTGATCGTTTATTAGTGTAGGGGCCCGGCTTCCTAGCCAGATGGTCCTTACTGGCCAGCCATGACTATTCCGTACTGTGGTATTGGATGTGCTTCCACCTTCACCCGACTCGCCTAAAGAGCAGGCGGGACAATCAACTGTTGAGACAAATACATAGGTTGCAGGCCATCTGATACTCTCAGAGATGCCGCAAAAGCGCCAAGGAACAGGCCACGAACAAGCGAGCCGCCAGAACCAAACCGGACTGCCGGTAACGCCAATCGTGAAGCCTGCTTCCCGCTTTCCCCGGATTTCACGATAGCTTCAAAAAAAAAGAAGGTTGCCACCCGGAAGCAAGCGTGCCACAAACTACTAAGATCCCTGACGCCGCTCAATAAAGCTCGGACCACAGCATACCGCCTGCCCACAGCATGCAGCCCTATGCGAGGTCAGTGCTGCCGTAATATAAGAGTGTTCACGATGTTTCGTCCCGCTTCCACATGTTCGAGCCGAAGCGGGCCAGTCCACAGCGGGGCCGCAAGAGATCGTCGGGTCCGGGGCTTCCATCGTTTCTGACGTGCGGAGCGAAGCATCGTGAACCCTGAAACTCTTCGGGCTCGGGGCTCTCTCGTGGCTCAGGCATGACGTATGTCAAACTCTCAATGGACCCTTCGCGGGCTACTGTCAGTACAGACACGATTGCAAGGGATTGCGAGGCATTGCATAACTGGTGTATCGCTCCATATACCAACAATTACACACCTTTTAGAAGCCTTGACGTATCTCGTCCGCTGTCAGCAAAGTACTACATCCCTTTCCCCCATCAATCCCATCAACTCCAGCCAGGCAAAGGAAGGGTATTACTGTACATACACAAACCACACCCACAAACCCGTTATTCGGTCGCCATGCTCCCTCTGGCTTGCCGCGTCCGTCTTCCGTCTTGTTGCCATTCCCTGAACCAACCACTTCCCATTCTCTAGGCAACGCAGTAGCCGTTTTCATTGTTAAACCCCAGTATGCAGGCTGAACCCCCGGGATTAGTTCATCGAGGATGATTGAAGTCCGCGACCACTTGATCGACGCTCATCCAACCTAGTAGTAACCGCCCCGCTCTTCACCGCCTTAATAACGCTTTGGCCGCTCTAGCGCATCCGCCTCATCCTTCCAATCCAACAACTGAAACAGACTGGTCACATACGGCGACAGTAGCCGGTTCTCCGTGAACACCTCCCACAACCGGGGCATCACCGGCCGGAACAGCCGCTCGTTCCACCCGCCAACCTCAGCTTCAATTTTCTCAGCCCGGTCGGCATCAGTACTGTTGTCCTCATTATCACCTTGTTCGCTCCGCTTCTGGGCAGCTTCCTTGACCAGCTTTTCCTCAGCCTGGGTCTTGGGCACGTTGCGGGCAATGTTCCGCAGGATCAGCACCGCAGATAGCGGGATACCGGCCGCCTGCGGCGGGGCATTGGGATTGCGCTCGTCGCGCGCGCTGGCCGTTTCTTCGTAGGTGATGGTGATCGTCTTGGCGGGCTTGATGACGCGCGCTTTGGAGGCGACACCCGCATTGGAGTTGCGCTTGGAAGGGGAGGCACCGGGGACACCAGCACTGAACGGCTGTTGTGCTTGTGAGTTGATGTGGTCAGCGCCGGGCTGGGCCGCGGCTAGGGCGGCGTGGCGGGCCTCTTCGGCTTTCAGGTGGGTTTTCATATGTGTCATGAATTGGTTGAGCTTCATGGTGGTTGGTTTCGTATACTTTGTGCAGCCATCCCAGAGACAGATCAAGTTGGCCTCGCGGTTCGGATACTTGCCATCCTCGCCTGCGGTTACGTTTAGATGGTTGGCTAGGATGTGTGTCCACATCTTCTCGGCGGTGAGATTCCAGATCCCGCACTTGACAGGTTGTCCGGGGCCACGCTGCCACTGGCACTGGAAGTATGCTTGACCTTCCGGAGTTATCGGGTGGGACCTAGGGCGGATTCCGCGCATAATAAACTTCTGGACCTCTCCGTTGGGCCCCTCCCGGATTACTTGCGCCCCCGCGTTTTTCCAGACGGTACTTATGTGCCTGATAAACTCTGGAGCGTTAATCATAGAGCGCCCCAGGCGTTTCAGGGATTCGAGGAATGATGCGTTGTACGCTTGCCAGATAGCGATCTGGGTGATTTGGGCCTCGGCGTCCTCCTCGAAGAAGCAGCGAAGCCAAGCATAGCAGCGCTCGGGCTCTTCCATGCCGAGGAGACGTTCCTGCAAGTCGTTGGGAATCGGGATGACCTGCTCCGAGGGGGGTTCGTAGGCAAGACGCGCCTCGCTCACAACAATCTCTCGGTGTGTGCGCTTAGCTCCATGCGAGAGTAGCCGGACAAGGTGCACTACAAGGTGCTCGACATTGGTCCCCTCCAACATAACGTCCAGGTTGGAGACGACGGCTGTGTACTGGTAGAGGAAATCCAGACACGCGTCCAGGAGCTCATCGTCGTTGAGCAGGAGCCAGTCCATGAGAGACTGTAAGGTAGCAGGCGAGACGCCGCCCAGCCTGTTCGTCTCGGTGGCATGGTTCATGGCAATACGGCCGATGGCTCGGAGAGCAGTGAGAATGGTCCCACGGTCCGATGATTGGAGCTGCGCCAGCAGGGTTTGGTACAACGAGTCGTCGGAGTCGAGAACCAAGTATGGGGTTATTTGCTCCGCGATGTCGAGAGCACAGTGTTTTAGCTCAACCACGAGATCCAGCGGCGGGAGGTTGAGTATGATGCACAGCAGATCCTTGACAGGCGGATAGTCGGCGATGTACCAAGCGTTGTCAGGTAACATGACCATATTTCGAATGGTCAAAACGGCTTCGGTGACCAACGTCAGCTGGTCAGTGAACTCAGCGGGCTGAAAGTTGTCATGTACGTCCTTGGGCTGGAGTTGAGCGATCCTTTCGAGGATGTCGGCGGTGCCATTGATACCATCGAGCTCGCCGACCTCACCTTCGTCGAAATCCGGGTCGTTCGAAATAGTCCACTCGACATCATAAAACATGTTCCCGACCCCGAGAGCGAACTCGGTCAGCCCTTCTGCGAGGCCAGGGAACTGTGCGAACTTGTACTTATCACCGCGCTCATAAGAGATCTTGACCAAGTGATTCAAACCGAAGGCCTGTTCTGCTCTGATGCCCGACCGGAGGGATAGAAGACACCGCTCGTAAATATTCGGCCCGTCGAGGGTCCCTGTTCATATGTTAAATGGATTGGCGAAGGGATGACCAAGGGGACAGTCGAGTGCACAACCTCCGCTCACATGCTGACTTACCTGGAGGAACAGAAGCTCGCACAAACGCCCCCGGATTGGGTATCGGGGCTGCTGGCTGCCGCAAGAGGCGCTGTTTCCTTGCAAACAACTCCGGGTTACTGATCGGAGTGTCGACAATACGCAGCGGCACCGGTTGCGGTTGCTGCGGTTGGTAGCCTAGCACCAACTGGCTATTCAGGTCAGGTCCCATGGGGGCCCACTGATGAGATGTGCCTCCGCGACTGGGATGGGAATGGGCTTGAGGTGTTGAGACCGGCGTGTTGCCATGTGCCTGCGAGTTGTGCGGAAGATGAGAATGGGATTGAGAATGCGTAGCTGAGCCGGACGCCCCGGAATGTTGGCCCGAAGCGTGTCGGCTCTGCCGCGCTGGATTGGTATCCGGGTGGAAGATGACCCTTGGGGCTGGGGCCTCTCTCAGACCACGGGAAGCCCGGCCAGATGCTGGGGTATCTTCCGCCCGCCTTTCCCTACTTGGGGTACCATCTTCAGTCGATCCTTCTCTGTCAGCCTTGTTTCTGGCCTGAAACGACTCCAGTGTCCGCGTCAGGAGGCCACCACCCTTGGCGGTAGTGAATTCCAGAATCTCGGGCGGTGGAGGTTCCTTGTTGTGTATCGTCTTGATTTCGTATGCTGCCAGATTCTTGTAGAATATTTGTTTCAGCGTATATGCATCTGCTGGCGCATTGTGCCGCATCAAGCCCAGGCCCTCACACATCTTCCGCCACATCAGCTTCTCGTCGGAAACCTTGTCATAACCGCCGTGGTCGACGATATATTTGAAGAGCTTGAGCAGGTCGACAGTCAGGTTTCCCATCTTAGGTTCCGGGTCGAAGTTTGTACCGCGCTTCGCGTGGAATGTGCGCAATTCCTCGATGAACTTCTCATACTCGGGTGTGCGGTCGACCGTGTGCTCAACGGTCGGTTTTGTCGGGGCCATTTTGGCGCATTGAGCTCAGCTCAACGAGGCGCAGAGAACCAGTGCGCTCAGGACGAGCAGGCTGAGATATGTTCGGAATCAATATACGTTATGAGATTTCGACACGTTGTAGGAAGAATTGCACCGACAGAATCCTCGTCAACGTTCAGGGGGAATGCGCGATGCGACGCGAGGCTGCAAGGGTTGGCTGCGATTGGTGTTTCGCGGAAGTTTTTGGCCGCGATGCAGATGATGGTTAACGATGTTGCGTGGGTCTACGGCCTAGCGCCGTGCACGGGCCATACAGTTTTCATGTATGATGGATGTCTTGTACTCCGTACGGAGTGCTACATAACGTTATCCCTTGGTTTCGCAACAGTACATAGTAACTTGCATAACAACGCCGAAAATCCAAGCGTGTAGACCTGGCGATCATCCGCAAGCGAAAGAATGGGACTGAAGTACTTTGATGCAACACTGCCTGAACCCTGATCTGCGAGGTAAAGAATTCGGCTACTCGCTGGTGCTCGCTAGACTCACTAGTACAGGCGGTACTTGAATGTACTGCATCAGGCAAGTGCGTGCTGGTAGCTCCTTCCGGTTAGGTGGGAACCGGATGAGAAGATCAGAACGCTCACATCCCCCAGATTGCAATATGGCGTGTGTAGCTTGGCTGTTTTTATAATCACCTAGTACCGTAGCTTCAAAAGTCTGGACAACCCTCTCTCTGAGATGATGCCAGCCTCACGACGGACGACGAACACTAAGCGAACAATTCTCCGGTTTGAACTAGAGAGCATTTGCATAGATGACCGGCCGAATGTGTTCAGGGAACCGCAGCTGGTGCTCAAGCCGCAGCTTGAGCTTGCACCGCGCAGGCCATACACCGGCTCTCGACCGCGGATGCCACTGTGGCGCCATTTTCTGATGGTGCATGTGAAAGACAAAGCGGATGAGCTGGTCAGTTGAACGATCCATCTCGCGCATCAGACACAAGCTGAAGCTCTCTTCATCAGGTGAAGCTGGACCTGGCTAGTTTCAAGGAGCCTTCAGCGGACGCTACCCCGGTCCAACGCTGTACTGTCACCTGCTTCTCCCCGGAGTGCTCGCTTCTTTTCCGCTATACCAAGGAAGCGGAAAATGTAAGCAATCCCTAAACTACAGCTCGACGCCTTAGTACTAGAGCTTTACTCACCCTGTTCCTCCTAGGACGGGTCCTCCACCCTTGGCGTCACGTTGAAGAACTCATTCGAGCTCGATACTCTCTTGCGTGAACTCAGCAGCCTAGGCATCAAGATTGACCATGAACAGGCTGATGAAGATCGTTATCCCGCCCCAGGGTCCTTCCCCGCCGGATCGTTACCGGGACCAAACCCAAACATGTCACCAGGTTACAGGCCATCCAGCAACCCCCGGCACCTGTACAGTTCAAGCCCCCCTTTAACTGCGGCGTCCGCATCACAAGGTTTGCATTGGCCATACTTGGAAAGCCATCTACATGGAGTTCAGGTACAACGGACTCCTAGTCAACCGCTAGGTTACCCCGCGGGTTTGCAGGCAAGCCATCGGCCTTGGTCACCAGCGTTCGTGCCACTACGGCCAGCGTCGGCCCTGGGCGTGCCTGGGGTTCTCGGAGAAGGTATCTACAAAGTCAGCAAGATAGGGTCTGTCTCATCAAGTCGGCCGAGAGTGAGACGGACCTCAACAGTACTGGAACCTCACGGTCCTAGGCTATACACTGTCTCGAGGCATTTTGACAAGACACTCAACAGGGCGGATGTCTTGCTCTCATCGAGAGCCCAGCATTTGAGTAGGGGGCTGTCACTAGACCCACGGGCCGGCAAGTCAGCAAATCATCCAACTGGGTCACCTGTCATGAAGCCCCTGGACGCTGAAAGCCACCGCAACCTTGGACAAGCAGATCCGGTTATGGACCCTCTTACCAGGGCACCAGGCGTTCTAGAAGGTGTACCGGCGGCTGTCAGACACCAATCGACGCTGAGACGCCTGCAGACGATCGACGATATTTCAAGGCCAAGCATGTCTACCGGTTTTGATGGTGTGGACTTCCAGCATTGTTCTGAAAATGCCAGGGTTGCGTTCTCCCAGCCCGAAACGTCGTCAAAGACTGGAGGATCCGTCGACGATGCTTCTATTCCAGCGTCAAGTCAGACATTGTTTGATCTGCCACTTATACCAAACGATGACTGGCTGCTGCGGGTCTCTGAGATCCAGCTTGAAGGGCTGTGTGAAGCGAGGAGGATTTGGGATGAGTTCATGGAAAGGTCAGGCGTCAAGGCGGCATCCACGGAGAGTTTAACGGATTTATCCAAGGCACTGGCAAAGTTTGAGAGCGAATTCACGCGGAGGTGGGACGAAGCTGTATCTGGCACTTTGCAGCAGATGAGGGATATTCGATCTGGACCGTATGTACTCTGAGGGCTCAGACTTGCTTGTATCTGGTACGCCATAGCCAGCAGAAGTTGATGCCTCTGTGCGTCTATTCCGACAGATGGATGAAACGGAGCTCTCTTTGTATCGCTCCGTAGCTTGGTAATCTCACTGCCTTCGGCGTATGATCTCGAAACGACAACTTCACATTCGGTTGGCCACTACTAGAAGTTCATCAATCCATCCATCCCTCCCACACCTAGGCCTTACTCTCCTCTTTATCCTCCCCACTCGTGCCGTCTTCTGCCTCCTCCGGCGTAAAATTCAACGAGACGCTATTCACACAATGCCTCTCATCCGTCGGCGTGGGGAAGCCCTCTCCCTTGAAAACATGCCCTAGATGGCCACCACACTTAGCACACACAATCTCAGTACGGAGCATCCCGAACGTCCTATCCTCGTGCCGCACCACGGCACCCGGGATGCTGTCGAAGTAGGCCGGCCAGCCGCAGCCCGAGCTGAACTTATGCCGTGCCTTGTAAAGTGGCGCGTTGCACCCAGCGCACGTGTACACGCCAGAATCCGGGTAGTGCTTGTCGTATTTCCCGGAGCCCGGAGGTTCAGTGCCTTTCTCACGCAGGATGCGAAATTGTTCTGGAGCGCCATTAGTCTATTGTTCGTATCTGGAAAGGAGTAGATACGGAATGTTAGATAAGCGTTACCTGGGCTGAGAACGGCACGCCACTCGTCATCACTGCGCTGGTCGGGATATTGCTGTGCCATGGCGGGCTTCTTCGCGCTCGATGCTGAAGCTGAAGTTCCGAATAAAGCGCCGAGGAAGGGGATTGAGGGCATCGACCTGAGGGTGGTGGTGTTGTTGAGAGCTCGAAGCGGGGCCCGAAAGGCGCCAGGCCGTGTGAGCTTGGAGAGGGTGAACAGGATGTTGAAGAGTCGTGAGGGCATCAAGGAGAGACCGCAAGTCTATATACGGCCGGAGGCCAACAGAATACAACAAGTTTAAAGCAATTGCGACAGAGACTACTGAACCCTAGCCGAGGCTGAGGCGATTGACATTTGGAATCAACACTTCCAACTTCCTCGACCTCAATGCAATATTAGTTCGGCAACTTACCTACTGACCCGAGTGACGTCAGAGGTAATCGACAGCCTCGAATTCCATATGCTCGACTTGCTCCCTGGAGATTATCAAGACGCGCTGCTTGATACAAAGAGGTTGCTGCTCTTTCATGGCCTGTTGTTCACCATTTCTGCTGGAAGGGGTTAGGACGGGCCAATGTACGGAAGTACAGTAACCTGTACCTACCTTCGGGAGACACAGGGTAGGTGGGCACGGAGTACTGCATAGAGATGCAACTACCGGGGTTGCTTATTGCCGCCCCTCACTCCTTTATTTCAATTCAAGCAACTTGGGTAGACCCGCACCGTGGCTTATCGGTGAACCCAACTTCTGTTTCCAAACCGCTAACTCAAAAAGGGGCCTGTCTTAACTACTACCTATTGTGGTTTTGTGTCTCGTGCTGACCTCACACTCACGACCTTCACCACGGCTAACCATTCAACAACTTCCCGATGTCTCGACGGCCACCCAACCCCGCTGCCGAGCGGGCAGCGCAGAATCAACAGACCATCAAGAACCTCCTGAAATTAGAGCCGAACAAGGTATGCGCCGACTGCAAGCGCAATAAACGTGAGTGTTTCTCCCTCAAGCTGCTGCGCCGAACTGGCATTGATGACGGCGCGATCCAGACCCAAGATGGGCAAGTTGGAACCTCGGCGTCTTCATCTGCATCCGTTGTTCGGGCATCCACCGTGGGATGGGCACCCATATCAGCCGAGTTAAATCCGTCGACTTGGATGCCTGGACCGACGAGCAACTACAGAGCATCTTGAACTGGGGAAATGCGCGAGCCAATAAGTACTGGGAGGCGAAGCTGGCTCCTGGCCATGTCCCGTCCGAGGCCAAGATTGAGAACTTTATCCGCACCAAGTACGAGCTGAAGAGATGGGTAATGGACGGGCCGATGCCGGACCCGGCGACGCTCGATGCAGACGGCGATGACGATGTGCCGCTGAGCGTTGTAAAGGAGAAACAGAACATTGAGCGGAGAGAGTCTCTGCGCAAGGCATCCGTTGGCCAGGCAGCCGCCCCGCAGGCCGATCTTATCGGGGCGGATCCAGTGCCCGCCCCAGCCCCGGCACCACCGAGAGCTAGTAGTGCCGGTCCCGCGGCGATGCAGGTTCCTCCGAAGTCCGACCCTGCTCCGCCCAAGGCGACGAGCACGAAAGACTCGCTTCTAGGGCTAGATTTTCTAGGTACCCAACCTGCCGCGCCGCCACGGCCGGCGAGCACAACCGGGACGTCGAGCAGCCGAGGCCAGTCGCGTCCAGATCTCAAGCAGTCCATTCTCTCACTCTATGCGACGGCCCCCAGGCCCCAACCGCCCGCACAGCAAGTCTCTCATACTCCCTCAGGGTCGCTGAGCGGAATGCCCTCCCCGACAGGCATGACACAAACGCAGTCCTCGATGGGTGGACTCAATGATGCCTTCAGTAGTCTGAGCTTTGCCAGTTCCCCATCTTCCAAACCGGTTCAGGTTGATGCCTTCTCTAATCTCGGCTCTTTAGCCTCTCCCAAGACTGCGCCTCAGTCGTCTGGCTCTGCCTTCTCAGCTCTAAGCGGTGGCAGCTTTTTCAACTCCAAGCCCGCAGCCTCCACTCATGAAGCAAAGCAGTCCACTGGAAGCTCGTCTGGTTGGGGCGCTGTTACCTCCCCGGGGTCAACGCCCAAGCCGGCCGCAACGTCGGCTTCTTCAGCCCTCGGCGATCTGTTTGATTTCTCCGCATCTTCCTCGTCGCCAGCTCCTACTCCTCAGCCTGTGTTGGCTCCAACCACAACAACAACCAGCAGCTCTGTCTTTAATATCTCTGCGAGCCAGCCGAAGCCCGCTCCTGCAGCATCGACCACAACAAGCCTAGATCCGATCGGCCTATCAGACTCCAATGTATGGGGTGGTAACGCGTGGGCCGTTCCCGAACCGCCCAAGGCCGCCCCGGAACCAGTTAAGCCAACTACACCCGCAGCAACAAATGACTGGGCGGCACTTGCCAGCAAGCCCATTGTCCCTGGGGCATCAGGAGGGTTTGTGCCCAAGGTAGCGGCCGACGAGGAATTTGGCGGGTGGACAAGCAGCACGACAACGGCAGATACCAGCGGCCCTCCAAAGCCTGCAGCCGGCTTTGGAGCGAGTGAAGATCTATTCTCGAATGTCTGGCAGTGAAGAGCGAGCTTGCACCATCAATTTACCTGGAGGAAGCATGCAAAGCGATATGGCGAAGTCCTAGCATGGATTTGCAGGGAATCATATAGCCAGCGGTACTAGAAAGGGAGGGCGGTCGATCGTGGTCTCGTACTGGTACACAAGACTTGACAGATATAATAAACTCACTTATTATCCCACCGGGCCTCAACCGGCGTATCCTGTGTTGTGTTTTATGTGTTGCTCGACCAGTGCGGAATCCTTCCAAAGAACACCCAACGCCGTGCTATGCCCATGCCAGATAACCAGTCCGAAAATCGGTATGGTGGCCATCCTTCAAGCCCAAATAACCCCGGCCCACGCCCCGACAAAATGATACGCCGCCCTGCCCCGTGCCTCATCCAAATACCGCGCCCTTGACGCGGCTATGCCCTGACAGCATTATCCTCCTCCCCTGCTCAAGCGACCCAACCGCGCAGCGCACACCGATCTTCATAGCAACCGGCCTAGAAGAACAACCTCCAGATATAATACAACACCAGCACTGCCCCAATAATGATTCCGGACAGCTTGAAAATAGCCACCTTGTTCCCCGACGCCGCCATCCGCCCCAACCGGCTCGCTGACCCCTTGAGCTGGGTCCCCATGGAAGAGAAGGTCTCACTCTAGAGAGCAGTCCCCCCGTCAGCCTTTCCCCCCCGCCCTCTCTCTTCCATATTTCGGACGGGGAAAGTAGGAATGACTTACCGTTGACTCAATCACCTCGTGTGAGCGCGCCGAGTCGTAGATGTCGATGGTCACCCCGCGCAGGGCCGACACCTTGGCGGAGAGCTCGTCTAGGCGGGCGTTGTTCTGCCGCTCGCGTTCGTATGCTTCTGACATTTTTCTTTTTTGTTTTTTTTGCTTGACTTTGTACCTGCTTTGTGAGGGGCCTTTCTTGGTTTGTTGGCGAGGTGATGCGGTGACTGGGCCGGCGATTAGGTGGCCCCGGCCGGGTGGGCTGTGGTTCCTTGCGTCGCGTACGAGATTGTATTCGTGGAGTCTGGTTGCGGATGGGAATAGGAAGAGTTGGTTTCAGCTGCTTGCGTTCGTTTTCCTATCTGTGTAAGGTAGATGGAGTAAGGAGGTTGTCGTTCCCGCCACGTTGAAATTGTTGTCGGGTCGTCAGGGCGCGTGAGGCTCGGGACAACGAGCGGTGTTTCAGGTGAAGTAAGTGTGGGCGGTACCGGAAGGCTCTGGTCGTCCGATCTCCTGAGCCTATTGCAAGTTTAAGGGAAGCAACAGCGAGGTTGACCCTATGGTGGAGAATTCGGATAAGATTCTTCGTTCGAGATGTCCGGCAACCTGCAACTTCGAGTGAACCAGGAGGCATGAAAGGTGTCTTCCGCCGCGGACGATCCAGAACCCAGCCGACTTGGCATTGAAGACAACTCCAGCCACAGTGTGGCGGGCGATGATGTCAACCTGCTGCAGGGGTTCGAGGTTGCGAAACGGAGTTCAGTTCATCAGGACAGAAAGGTGTTCTTCCCGTGCCTTGAAGCCATCATTGAAAATGAACAACTGTAGCCAACTGAATGCTAAACACCAGGGAGTTTCTACTCGTAAATCACCGCGTTTTTTACCGGAATACTAGTCTGCTTGTCGCGCAAAGCATGAAGAAGAACTGTGGCATCCTTGGCTTGTGACTTGCTGCGGGGAACATTCCGCTCATCCCGCTCGTTCGGCTCTCACAGCCGCCATGACGCGCGGCGCCATTCCATAATTTCTTCAACAATCACACCTTTGCCGATTTCTGAAGGTAAACGAGGTTTCTGCCGGCGATCCGTGATTCTTGTCGGTTTGGTTCCACTGAACCAACGTTTGAACAGTGGACGGTAACCTACGACCTGGAAGGCCATCCCCACACTCTTCCACGGCTCCTTCGGCTACTTTGCGACCGTTGGACGTTACCACCTCGCCATTGCTAGAGAACTATCAGGCACCACTTTGAATCTACCTCTTCTGGCTCCTTCGGTCACTGTCAACTGACCGCACAAACTCAGCAGCCATGGGCATCAACAACCCCCTTCCGTCGTCTTTGGCATGTAAGTTCGTTTCGATCGCTCAGCGCTGGAGAAACAGCAGATTCTTGTTTCACGGATCCGGGTTACTGACACCTTGGTGAACAGCGGAATGCAAAAAGTGCGGCAAGATCTTGACATCATTTATTGACCCAAGACAAGCGTTCGGCCCGGACAAAGTCATCCCACCGTCGGTACTCGCGGGCGCGAAGGTAAGCAACCCACACCCCGCTCGCGCTCGTGCTGCTTCCCCAGAGACTAAATCCATGTGTCCACAACAAGGGTCTCGCGATTCTCACAGTAATAAAAGCCGGATTCCTGGGCTCCGCGCGGTTCGGCAGCGGCCTGGTCGTTGCCCGGCTTCCCGATGGCTCGTGGAGCGCGCCCACGGCGATTGCGACCGGCGGCGCCGGCTTCGGCGGGCAGATCGGGTTCGAGTTGACCGACTTCGTCTTCATCCTCAACGATGCGAGCGCCGTCAAGACCTTCTCGCAAGCCGGCTCTCTGACCCTGGGTGGCAACGTGTCGATTGCGGCGGGTCCCGTTGGCCGGAATGCCGAGGCAGCGGGCGCCGCGTCGCTGAGGAGTGTGGCGGGTATTTTCAGCTACTCCAAGACCAAGGGCCTGTTTGCCGGCGTGTCGCTCGAAGGGTCGATGATCATCGAGCGCAAGGATGCCAACACCAAGCTGTACGGGCGCCCCATCTCGGCGCGCGAGCTACTCTCGGGCAGCGAGCGGCCGCCGCCGCAGGCCGCGCCGCTCCTGAACGTCCTCAACTCGCGCGTCTTTAGCGGAGTGTCGCCGGGAACGATGGATGATCGGATGTACAATGACGTACCGGTCTATGACGATCACCGCGACGACGTTGTCTGGGGCAACTCGGCAGGATCCGGGTACAGGGAGGGACAGCCGCGAGACAACGGGCACGGTAGCGGGGGCCAGGCGCACGACGAGTTTGACCGGCCAAAGAGGTCGTCAACCTGGCAGGATGATGTCTACGATCAGCCAAGGTCGTTTGGGCAGGGTTCAAGGTCCAATACCTTCAGTGACGGTTTTGGCGGGTCAGGAGCGGCTGGGAACGGGGCGGCGAAGAAGGTCGGGCCGGGACGACCGGCGGCGCCGAAGCCGAACTATGCAAGCAAGGAGGCGCTCATGAAGAAGAACGAGGCGATTGCACTCTATACCTTCGAAGCTGACCAGCCGGGCGATCTAAGTTTCAAGAAGGGGGATATCATCACGGTGCTGAAGAAGACGGACAGCGACAACGACTGGTGGTACGTTTATCTTCTCAAAAGTTAGGAGCCGGGAAGAAGAGTTGTGGGTTGACTTACTGTTGTTACAGGACTGGTATGATTGGGACAAGGCACGGAATATTCCCGAGCAACTACGTCAAAATGAAGGAGTGATGGGGCCGATCCTATAATGATCTCGGCTGAGACGCGGGGCGGGTGCCGGTAGGAGAGGGAGGGCAAGTGGCCGCGCATAGAAGGCGTGCTTTACGACGATTTTCTTTCTTGTGAAGCTGAGAATGACCTGGAGGAAGATGAGGGCTCTAGCTTCAGTGGTGGTTTTGCATTCGACTACGGAGTATATTCTTGGGCTCCCTGCTTGGCGTTGGGCGAGGGGGTTCCTTTATCATTTCAGCTCGTCGCGGGTTATTGACACATGCTAGGGTGGTCTACATGACGCCGCTGATTTCTTGACATCTGGAACTCCAGTTACAAGTTCACAACCCGCGTTTGCTGTTCGTGGAGCCGAGGTCCTTCTGCCTCTATTCAGATACCGGAACGGAGGCTATGCGTTATTGTCAATGCTATTAAATCAGCCCGTCAGCGCAGATGTTTGTCTCGTCCGTCGGCTATCAGACCTCTTCGGTTAGGATTCGATCCCGGCGTAGGATGGACTTGCTTCCTACCAAAGGGTGACTTGCATCTTCACATTCGGCATCCGCCATATAGAACCATTAGCGTGCCATAGCTTTGGGCTGACGACGGCGATATGGTACGGTTCCGTTCCCGTGGTTGTAGCTCACTAATACCAGACCCAGTTGGCATCACGGTTTTCTCTAAGCGAACATCGATAGTGCTTGACGATTACGGCCCTCGGCTGAGTTGTTGACGGCAGCTGGTGACTACACCTCACACTGTCGGATGTGGCTAAACGCAGGTCTGACCTTAGAGCGGTTGAGAGAGCACGTGGAGAGATCTTACAGTGGAGTAGGAAGGGATTGTCGTCGCTTCTGACAACCGCAAGCCCTGGCTCCACTTTCTCGACTGTTTATTACCCCTGAATGGCCACCAAGACATCCACCGTAGCAATGGCGGCGGCGTCACTTTGAGGACTGTATTCTTCTTCAAGCGATGCCGGTGGGCAGCAGCCCCAATATATTGTGAACAACGGATTCCTATGCTCACATTGGCGCAGATAGTCGAGCCGTCAGTCCTCCTGGGAGGATGAAAAGAGGTCAACCAGGATGGAGAGCATGTGGAAGGAAAGGATAGCATCTATACTATATCTACAGAGTACTGATCTCCGATATCGAGGAAGCAGAAACAATACATTAGCTTGAACAGGAAATCTAGAGTAATTGCAAACCCAACGGGTTGCTCACGGCCCGCATCAAGACACAAAATCCCAAGGTTCTTGGCACACGGGAAACTGACTCCGTGTCAACGGCGATGTATGCTTGGTTGCGTGTTATCCAAGATCCAGTGAGATTTTAAGACCCGGTATTCTCTGGCGATGGTAGAAGATTGAAACCCAGGTGCAAGTTGATGTTACACGAACGTCCTGCAGCCCTGCCGGGTGCTTACATGCTGTACCGTGTATGGAACGACTCCTTACACCTGTAAGGTCTTTATGTCCAGCCACTATGCGTGTAACCAGATGTGAAACTGCACCTCGTCGGGACATTTCCCATTTGTGGGTGGTATGGCGAACGGCATGTCCTGTTCGTCTTCTTATAGGCTGTTCATATCGAGCGCTGTCGTGCCCTCGGGTGATACCTAGTTATATGTTTCCGAGCCATACCAGACCTTCCCGACCTCCCAGTCCTCTCTCTCTCCACCCCGCAAATGCCAATGGGCCTGTTGCAAGCCTCTACAGACATGGCCATCCCGCCCTTGACGGCTTTGGAGCGGATCGGGCCCAAGGTGTACGTGCGCTACGTGTTCCCCTTTGAGCTCGGAGAGGGCTACGACCTCAACAGGGTCGCCGACATCCTCAAGAGCGGTTACGATGCCCTCACCAAGACCTTGCCCATCGTTGGCTGCGAGGCAGTGCCGGACAGCGCGCCGAAGCAGGCCGGAGTACTGAGGGCGCAGCCGATAGCAGACGGAGACGAGATCAAAGGCATCGCTGTCAAGGATCTGCGCTCTCCCGGCACGTTCCCCATGACGTACGCCGACCTCAAGGCGAAGCATTTCCCCTTGTCCGCGTTCGACGGCGACATTCTCTTCCGCCGCTACGCGTGGCCGCGGCGGGGCGAACGCCTGCCCATCTCTCTCGTGCAAGCAAACTTCATCCCGGGCGGACTGATCCTGACGTGGTGCCTCTTCCACGTTTTCGGCGACGGCAACACATTCCTGACCTGGACCAAACTCTGGGCCGAAGGGTGCCGCCGGGCCCAGGGCCTGGCGATTCTCGACCCCGTGCACATCGACCCCGCCATGCTGGCCGACCGCGAGCGTCCGGGGGTGATGCGCGCGTCGGGCCGCAACCCGGGCCGGGCCGAAGACCACCCGGAATACACGCTGCTGCCCTTCACGCCGCAGGGCCCGCCGCGCAAGATGACGTCGCCGTCGCACCGCGGGCACATCTTCTACTTCTCGCCCGCCGCCCTCGCCGCGCTCAAGGCCGAGGCGTCCCCGGCCAAGGCGACCCGCCCGACCGACGACAGCGAGACGACATGGATCTCGACCAACGACGCGCTCACGGCGCTGCTCTGGCGCACCGTCATGGCCGTGCAGCAACCGCACCCCGCCCGCGCCCCCGCCCCCGCCGACGACGACGACAACCCGGTGTCGGTGCTCATCGTCGCGCTCGACGGCCGCCTGCGCACCGCCGACCCGCCTGTGCACCCGCACACGCTGGGCTGCTTCCTGGGGTGGGCCGCTGCCTCAGCGCCCGTGCGCGACATGCTCTCGTCGTCCCTCAGCCTGGCCGACCTGGCGGTCCGCATCCGCCAGGCAGTGCGGCGGGCGGACGGCCAGTTCACCGACGACGTGGCCGCGCTGGCGGATCGGCTGGACGATGTGGACCGCTTGGTGCCGACGGCGTTTCTGGATGTGCCTGGCAACCACTGCGTGCAGACCACGTGGGCGAAGTTTGACCTCTTGGTGGTGGACTGGGGCGGTGTGCTCGGGGGGAAGATGCAGGCGGTGCGGGCGCCCAGCGAGGGCATCATCAATGGGCTGCAAGTTGTCCTGCCGGCGCTGCCGGACGGGGGCCTGGAGGTGTTGGTGGGCGTGGAGGAAGGCAGTCTGGAGAGGTTGTTGAGCGAGCCGTTGTGGACTAGGTTTGCCGAGGCGAGGTGAAAGGAGGAAATAAATGCCAGTCTATGGGGCGGAGCTTAGTGCAGGAATGAACCGTTTTGCGGACGGAGAAATTGTTACCGTGTTATATGGTATGAGCGTGGTTCGTATTGACGCCATTCAACGGGTAAATGATCACAGATCTCGTGCGAACGGCTGTGCGTTCCCGTTAGTTCTCCCATATAGGTAATTCAAGCGCGGGAAATGGTAATGTTGAAGATGACTGTAGGTATCTTGACTGGTGCCTAGGGGCTAGGTCGAGAGCCCAAGCGGTTCGTGGAGCTCCCCCCCATTTTCCACCTTGCAAGCATAAGGTAAGGTAGGTACCGCCAGCTCCTGCTCAATCATACGTGCCCATCGGCTCTGCGCCGCTTATCATCAAGAATCGCCTCAACGACATCCAATCCGGTAACCTTCTTCACGGTCCCCTCAAACAACCCGCCACACCACGGCACCGCAGCAGCTACCCTCGCCAGCATCGCACCCTCCCCCTTCCAAATCACCTTCGGCGGCGACGGACCCCTCCTCCCCTTCCCCGACGACAACAACAACAAGCCCACGACCTCCTCCGCCCACCTCTCCGGCGCCATCCCTTTCCCGCGGAACCCCTCCTGCGCCATGGCCCTCTCCACCGCCTCGCGCGCCGGCGCATAGATGGACCCGGCCGGCAGGCGGCGATCGGCCCGGGCCGGGTCGTGCACGTTGCTATTGCCGATGATGTTGGTCCGCACGCCGGCCGACTTGAGGTCGACGACGCGGAGGCCGAAGGGCGCGAGCTCCATGCGCAGCGTGCTGGACAGCATGGCCAGCGCCGCCTTGGACGCGTTGTAGACCCCGTGGAACGGCAGTGTCGTGACGGAGCCGACTGAGGTGTGGTTGACGATCATGGGCTGGAAGTTGTTATTGTTGCTGTTGTTTTTGTTTTTGTTATTGTTTTGGGAGGAAGAGCGCAGCAGTAAAGGGAGGAAGGCTTGCGTGACGGTTAGCTGGCCCCAGACGTTCGTGTCGAATAGGGCTCGGGCGGCGTCGAGCGAGGCGTCTACTGTCGGCATCATGTAGTGGGCCGCGGCGTTGTTGACGAGCATGTCCAGGCCCGCTTTGCCTGCTGGTAGCGAGGCGGTGACGGATGCCACGGCGGCTGCGATGGAGGACGCAGAGGTCACGTCCAAGGTCAGCGTTTGGATTCCTTTTTCCGCAAGGGGCGCCAGCTTGGACGGGTTTCGTGCCGTCGCATAGACGTGATGGCCCGCGCTGTGGAAGGCGCTGGCCAGGGCGGCGCCCATTCCGCCGGTGGAGCAGCCGGTTATAAGGATGGTGAGTTTGCTGGGTAAGGACATGATGAGGTGGTGATAGTTGGAGGTGGCATAAACCGGGCCGTCGAAAGGGCTAAGAAGACCGACTCTTATAGAGGTGAACGTCCGCCTCCAATACTGGCTCCGAGAAAGGGGGCACCGTTATCAGTAATTGAGAGATAACAAAAGCCGGGCTGCCGGAAAGGGCATCTTCATCGTCAACTAACTTCATAGCCCACATTTCGGCAAGTACCTCTCGATGACCTTGCCGGGACGGAATTGAAACTGTACAATTCCGACGGACTGCAGAAGCCGACGTGCACCCACGCCTTTCCGGCTCGGTAAGTTGCTCCGCCTCCGGCCGGCGCTCTCCGATGACGACCAGCTTGGCATCCATGGAACTTGCCTAGGTATTTTCCTAGACATACGTAGCTCACTACTAGTAGTACCTCACTCATTACCTGCTGGCAGGGCCCTTTGTTGGTCAAGTGTGACCCTGGTGACCGATGAGCGCTCGAGTCACAAGGACCCGAGATTGTAGTTGATCGCTGATTGGCTCAGCCCGAAACAAACTTCCTGTTCGGGAAGGCTTGGCGACCGCTCCGCCTAGACCACGACGACCTAGGTTACTAGTACTTAAGGTATAAGGTGTGTGAATGGGAATGTCGCAATCAGAGGCTATACACAGTTGGCGAATGCCGGTTCTGTCCGTTGGTTTCTTCCCTGGGCAACTTTTAAGTGTCCTTGCCATGTTGTGGACTTGCTGAGGAGCTCGATGGAGACAAGGGGCCAGCAGGAGGTTCGGGATTTCGGATCCCCCTTCGACACCATCGACGATTGAGATCAAATAATACCCGTGTATTCCGCTCTGCATGTGTCTCTTACGGTCCTTGACACATTCTCTTTTGTGGTTTTCGCCTGTACTTATGGTTAAGAAGATGTGAAGCACAAAATGGAAGCCGCGGCGTAGAGGGAAGGACTGGGTAAAGGGCAGCTGCTAGACTCTGGGACTGAAGCTTAGGTTGAGCATCTTGAGGTTAACTTCGTCGAAAGCTCCTGTGAGTACCGGGGATCCTATCTCACTCGCAGTCGAGGTGCGCATGGGAGCGCAGACCGTTCAGGGTACGTTATGTATGTGTTGTACTACTGTACATACATGTATTGTACGACTTCTATCCCAGTTTCATCTTGATCATGCGGGTATATGCTGCCTTTCAAGACATGGATGTTGAACTGCTCGTATAATGTACCTGTGCTAACTATATATCTTGCCTATGTACTTGATTTCATTCGGCTTTAGACCATCAAGACGACCATACTATATCTCAGTCATCCGTAAGACCGTCCCTATAAAATTCCAAGCCCCGTCGGACGGATATGAAAACGTAGGTCAACGTACTGCCCTGTAGACAGACTAGGGGACATGCTTCCAGAAACTGTCCCACCGTGTATCAAGTCATCGGCCACGAAATTCCCCAAATTTTACACACTGAGACGTAGATGACAGAAAACTAGAACCTCGGCATCCCAGAAGAATCCCAGTTGGCCATGGATTGAGACGCCGAAGCCATCACAGCGACCAAGCCGCTGGTATCACCGTTGTGGGCGTACATGGCCTCGGCGTCCCTCCTCTGCCTATGGAGCATGTCGATCCGCAGCTGATGTTGAACTAGGTCGTCCTCTGTCCACTCTTGGAGTGGGAGCGGGAGACTCTCAGAAGAGGGGGAAGGCTGTCTTGTGGAAGCTAGATCCGAGGAAGGACAGCTGGCGTCTGTATCCGAGATAGTCCTCGCCGAAGTGGGCTCCGAATAGACGGATGCTTCATCGTCCGCGTCTTTGGGAGCCTTATGGATCAGGGTGTTCAGAAATGTAGCACTCGTGTTCCAATAGGGGTGAGGCGGGTGCAAAGTCTGGAAAGGGAGTTTTGGACTATCCCCTGTGAACACCGAGCTGGGCATAGGCGGATGTTGGCCTCCTTCGGCGGCGTGAAAGCTTGCTGCATGGCGGGGAAGCTGCAGTGCCTGAGTGACGTTCAGCATCCGCTGTGCCCAATCGAGGCCGCCGCTGAAGCTCACATCTCCTGAGGCTTCCCCTGAGTCGAGGGTATGCCGGGTCGTGAACTTGGGGTAGGTGTGGCCTGGAAAGGTCCAATCGAGCCTGATGAAGTGTTCCCCGGTCTTTGCCCATTTCTGGATGACCCGCAGCTCGTAACCGCTCAAAGAGGCCACGAGCTGGGCGGAGATGACATGAGAGCCGCCGGGCTCGTGACCCTGGGCTTCCACGAAATACCCCAACGGCTCCGCCAGCACGCCGGTCTCTCCGTAAACTGATACTGCCTGGATGGAGATTGCAGACTGCTTGATGGTCAGCAAGGGTTCTCCCCCCAAAGCGGTTTAGGGATTGACTGTACCGGCATGCTTGATGCCTTCAGTGTGACAGAAGCATCCTAAAACACATACCAGCACGACTGTGGGAAGCCGTGATACACCATCAAACTAGTGGTGCATTGGTTGAAAGCGAGAAAAGGAAGGGCTTGCAAATAGAGGCATGGGAGATAGGGGAGGGACAACGGGAGATTCATTAAAAGACACCGGGAGGTTCTTATACTTGTGGCCACAGTTACGTGGTACACTTGGACTTGACCTCCATTCTAAGAGCCTCGCCTCGTTATCTTCGGCGGCATATGCTGTGGAAACCTGGTGGTGCTGTCGGCATCAGTTCTGCATATGACCTCAGCCCGGCTACAAAAATGGGACGCGGCTGGGTTTGTACCGCCCCAATGGGTATTCAGCTGGCTCTATTGGGTAATTGTACATCTTCACACATGATGAGCTAGCGCATCAGTCAACCACTAGGAGAGACGGCCCATCCCCCATCATTGGGAGGCGACCTGCATGGAGTCGGTAATACAAGAGTTATGATCACGACGCTTCTTCCCCCGCCCACAGTCTGCAGCAGCAATATGCAGCCATCGTCCAGCCACAGGACGCCTCAATCCGAATTGGATGAACACCTTTCAATGGCCAGCACAGCCGATGTCGCCGTAGTAGTCCGCCCTGGGAGTCAGCGGCCGCGGTGCGCGAACTAGAAGACGATGTCGACTGGTAAGGTACCTATTTACTCTTCGGGTGACCAAGACCCCGAAAGAACATGTTCGTCTGTGACGTGCCACAAGATGAGCCCAAGGCGTTGGCTGCCTCTAGTTTTCCCGTGTCTTTCTGGGGCTCGAACTGTATGCGACTAGTATTAGTAGCTCCCCCAAGTGTGTGCAACAACTATTTGACAAGCACCTGCCCCCCATTCACCCCCCTTTACGCGCCAGGTACTTTGTGCACTTGCAGCTTTCACTAGTACGCAGCCTCACAACGTCTGGTGTCGACCGCCCAGGCCAATCTCAACCCTCCCGCCGGAGGTCGAAAACCACAAGAGACGCGGGCGCCAGCATGCCCGTTCGTCAAAGCTCTAGTTGCGGACAGCCTTGTTACTGTTCGTGAAGAAGCCTCGCCTCGTGTGGTTCTCCTCGGCACGGACGAAAACGGCGGGTGTGAACGGCGTCGAAGCCATCCAAAGACTCGGTACAATAGCTTTGTCGACACCCGTCAAAGTCCGAAACCGCCTGCGTGGGGGCGCCCATGACAATTTTGTCACTCCCTAGGTGAGTAGATGAGACCCGGAAGACGCCGTGGCCGCGCGCCAATAATCTCTTCTTCCAGACCAAGAATATGAACAACGCCCCTAGCCGCCATCGCCCTTCCGGGTCCGGTTCTTTCAACATCTCCGTCTCTACGCCGGCCCAACCCGAAAGGCTACCGCCGCCTCGACCTCCGGGCCCGGCCCTCAGACGTCCACGTCCACGTCCCCGCCCGTGTCGACCCATTGACCTCAACTCCCTCTGTCCCGGCGAGTCAGTCGGCGACGTGGAGTTCTTGACCGGCGACGGCAACTTCGTGACCTTACCCGGCTGCCTCACCAGTCCCCTCTGGACCCTCTCGTGCATCCCTGCGCGGGTGGCCGAGACCCTGAGATGCCCCATCCACTTCTTCCCCGGAGACCATGTCCAATACTACGCCACGCCTCGCGGTCGAATACCCATGATCCGATACGCGGCCGTCTGGTTCCGGCTGGTGGGGGGTGTTAATAGTAACGAGAACTTCTCCCTGATGGAGTTCCCCGTCTTGGAGACCGAGACGCACGGGAACCTCGGCGTGTCGCTGATCATAGGCGACGCGCACATCAGGAGGAATGCTGCTTTGTATTCGCAATCGCAGGAAGTCCCTCTCGGGCATTACGTTCCTTCCCAGCACGGGGAGAACCACGGGGATGATGATATGCCGTTCGCATTCGCATTCGCATTCGACCATTCGTTCAATGAGCATGAGCATGGGTATGAGCATGATGGGATCCGGGAGTGGCTGACGGACACTGATGCATCATTTCAGTGGTAGGTGCCACCGTGTTGTCGTACAAAACCCTTATACAGTTTATTACCCGCATGCAAGTGTAACGCTAACTTGGAAATCTGTCGCAGGGATGGAGGTAACGGTGTGGCACGGGACTCGGAGGGTGACCAGAACCCAACAACGGGATGAGGCGTGCTGGAGGGGAGGAGGGGGGTAGTTTGCTGCAGACGTCAAAGAAACCACGGGGCTAGCGTTTGTCGTAGCCATTGACTTGTCTTTCTCTCTTTTTACTTTCCGTGTTTCCTTCTCGTTTCTTTTACCTCGATGTTACGATACTCGGGCATATGCTCTAACTTCCGGAGATATGGTGACTGCCTTCGGTGCATGCAAGACTGCAGCACATGGGCGACTACCACTTCACGACGCTAGCATGATGTTATGAAGGAGGCAAGGTCATGTAATTACTGATTTGGAGATGATTGTTACGCTGCCACAACCTGTATATGGCCGCTTTACCGTACGTAATCCATGTTCTGTACAGTATACCTACCGTAGGTAAGTTCCTCGAGATTGGAGACCAATACTTGAATGTTCCCTGACATATAATTTCGAGGATCCGCCGGGATCGTGAAAGAAAAGGGGTATTGACAAGTACATACGCAAATACACAGAAATCCCTGCACCCAAAACCACCACCTGAACACCCATACAAAATGACGAAGAAACCCGAATACAAGCAGCGTCAACGTACCTTAACTGCAAAAACCAGAAATCAAATACAGACACCTGGCTCCAAAAAAACCGCGAGTCGTCGGAGTTGGCGGCATCCAGATCCGCCATAGTAATCCACGTCTGACAACGCCAGCACCGCGGGTGCGGGAAGAAATCCAGCAGAGAAGAACAACACAGATGTATCCACGGCGGCACGTCATCACCTCTTCCAGGATATATAGAGAGCTGTAGGTCCTTCAGCTGGGTCATCGTCAGCAATGTGTCAACGTTGTCCGGGGTCCTGAGCAATTTCCTTCGCTCGGAAAGACTGACTCCGTTCAGATAATAGCAGGGCAGCTCAATACCGCAGTCCTCTCCTCACTTTGGACGTGTATCGAACTCTTGTATTGTGTTGTACAAGGCAAAAAAAAAAGCCCCTCACAGCCCTTGGTAGGTAATGCGGTGGTTTGCCACAATGTCGGGCTGGGCTGGACGTCGTACGTCAAACGGAAGCAGCCTATTGACCATCAAGGACTCTTAATAAACCTCCCGGTCGCCATTGATGCCAAAGCTGGGATCGAAGTCCTGTGGTGGTGGTGGTGGTGGTGGTGATGCGAACAGCAATTGATTCGAGACGATGTTGCTAGCGTTCCACAGCGGCATCTCCTGACCCCCAGGCCCAGGGGCGTGTTGTTCTTCGGGTGTCTGCGTCGATTGTGGGAATTCGTACGGGTATGCACCGCCTGCTGCTTGGGCGTAGTACAGCAGGGCACCTGTGTTTCCGGCCATGGGGATCTGCGGCGCGGGGAGGACCGAAGTTTGGTTCGCAACGGGGAATCCTTCGGAGGGTTGAGCGTATGATAGGCTGCTGCTGCCGCCTCCTTGCCCCGGCCAAGAAGGCATTTGAGTTTGCCCTGTTCGCATAAGAAAGAGTGTTAGCCAGGATCAGCCGAGCACAAAGCGGCACAAACGGGCCGGGCCGTGGACAGAGCCTCATTTCTGAGTTCATGCTTATCACGACAACCATCGTTGGTGACAGAAGTAAAACATACCCCAAAATTGCTGTGCTGCGGTCCCCACGGGCATCACCGGCGTCCAAGAGGGTGGATTTGGATTGCCAAATTGACCAAGGCTCATGGGATTGGGGAGATTGCTCTGCTGCCCCGCGCCGCCGACGGCGTATGCGGCCTTTGGCGGAAGGCCTCCATCGAAAACATCCTGCAAGAATCGCCGTCCCAGATACAGATCAGGCCCCCTGTCATTGAACCTGCCGTCCAGTACAATGACATGCCCAATTGTGGTTTGTGAGAGGTTATTCCGCGCTTGCTCGACCACCAGTCCCACGTAGCGCACGGGGTTGATACGCCCCAGGGGGCAGCTGAAGGGTTTCAGGACACCGGCGGGGAGGCTGAGTGGCTCGAAACCGAGAAAGCGAACTGCAGCGTCCGTCACCAGCGACAGCTCGTAGAGCTGACTGAAACGAGCCAGAAGGGCATGCTGCCTCAGATCCGCACCAACAACCAGCACCGGCAGTATCACCTCCTTGTCTGGATCGACGGCAAGGCTCGCCTCGAGTCGTTGCAGCAGGCGGCTTCTTAGCGGGCGTTCCGGCCGTTGGCGCCCTGGGGTTTTCTGAGGCCTGCGCTGGTCAGAAGGTAACCAGGACTCGTCGATTGGCGAGATTGAGAGCTTACAGAGCATGAGGAGCTGAAGGCGCCTGACCACTGTCACTCGAAAGAACCGGACCACGCAGCGGTTCAGCTGCCGGCAGTCCGCCGCCACTCGGGAAGCAAGGCGCTTGACTCATGGCGTGATCCTGCAAGGTAACCAGACCGATTGATGTTGGATCGGAGGGTTTAAAAGGGGGACTGGATTCGGTGAGAGTCTCGCAGTTCGGGGCATTGCCGTTGCTTTGCTTCGACTAGTACCAGTATTTATGCTCATAGGGGCTCTTGGTCCGCGGCACTGAGAGGCTGACCCGGATTTCCAAGCTATGTTACCCTTTGAATTACCAGACTGATAGCAAAGCCTAAGGACAATGGCTTTTACAGCTACGCGTTAGCCGTACGACCGATGAAGGGTAGCAATGTACATACATACACACATACATCGAGACGGTGAGATTGGAGCTAGCGAGACTGGTCGGTGCAATTGTTGGGAAAAACGCCTAGTTCTCCCGAGAGGTGTCTGATTTCACAAATTCGCGGCAGAATGCTAAGCCATAAGGTAGGCAGAAGCCGGCAGGAGGTGGCCCTGTCCAGGAACGGAGAGCCTGCTGCTTAGAAGGCCAGAGCAACATAGGTAGGTACACGAAGGAATTTTGAAACAGAATCACTGGTACCGAGGAAAGCCACCAAAGCAGCCGAATATACACATCTTGTGGCGGATGGTGCAAGCAGGATACCAAAAAGACAAGCAAAAAAAACGAGGTTTGCTGGGGGCAAAAATACAATGGTGACTCAGATCTGTCAGTGGCCCCTCAAGGAGTCTGCCGTAAGGATGGAAATAACACGTCGGGTTCGGGGCTGCCTCTGTCTATCAAGGTGTGTAGTGATGGTACGGACCAGGGGTAGACGTATCTGTCCGTAGGTTATCCTTTGTCCTCATTCTTCTAGGTCCCGGGAATGGCGACATTCTTTGCAAGGCGGTCTACACCATACTACTGCATAAACGGGGAACGCCACAGCAGCGGGGGAGGGTTCATGACGAGTCGCCCTGAAAGGCCCGCGGGCGCAACCGCCCCCAATTGAGTATGCCGCAGCCGACAGTCAACGGATCGACAGCACTGCTATTACCTGACCGCAAAGCATGCGGCCAGCTTTGGCGCTTGCTTATCAAAGTCCAGACACAGCGAACAGACTATCTCTCGAGCGCCAACGTTCGAGTTGTCAGCCGAATCACCCTATCTATGACAGCGAAAAGTGGGCAATGATTACCTATGCTGCCGAGACTCTTGATTAACTGTAGCCTTCTTCTTGACCGAAAGCCTCTGTATCGGCTATGATTATGCAGGCGTAGAACTGTGCATCCTCGGCAGCTGAGGTGTGCGTCACAAGGCTGCAACGCCATCCGACGGCAATAGACGGATATCGGCCAAACGCAGGTGAGGGTAACCGCTAAATTTTTCCGAGCTGAACTGGCACAACGAACACAAGTTGGTTGCGACATTTAGGTTAGGTACTTAAGTTATCTCTGGCCCCGAGCGGTTTACAGGTGCCACGTTGCTGTCTGGACTGATCACGATCCCCGGACTCAATCGAGGCTATGATGTTCCAAGCCATCAACAATACGAGAACCTAAGGCCAAACAAACCCGCTGGATGGCGACTACCTTAGGGACGCCTTGTTTACACAGGTACAGGTCACGGACGAAGCAACCTCCGTCCACCCCCATCACACAAGATGAGAAACCGCACTCGGAGGCACATGAGAGATGGCGTTCGAGCTCGCCACCCCAGCAATATCTCCACGTGTCGGCACTTGCATGACGGCCGGACAAGCGTATGCTCCAAAAGCCAAACCCAACCACAACAGCGAGAAGATCCAGGAGATTCCGCCGGCACAAGACGGCAACGAGGAGATCGCTTAAGGTCCCAGATCCGCAAGCGACAATCCACTCGGATCAAAAGCCGACAAGGCAGCGGACAGAGTCCCGGAGCTTGTACAACACAAAATACAAACAACGAGGCGCCCAAGCCGCCGGAAGCACCGCCACGAACCTCCATCCCGGCGGACCCGGGTCCCTCTGACTGCGTCTATGACAAACGACAACTGGTCATCATCAACATGGAGCGGAAACAACGGAAAGAGATGGTTGAGAGACACAGGTCTACCGGTGACCCTCGCGAGTTTGCCGCCTTTCTCCTACCGTTTATCCCACCGGTAGAGCTGGGCGAATGGCAGTGGGATGACGGAGTCCAGCGTTGGTGGCGCGAAGACAAGACAACGGGCGCCAGACTATGGGTACCTGTCGAGGACGCCTTTCTCTGATTTTACGGACCATCTTTTGAGGCTCAGGTCCCTGATTTCGTGGAAACTTTATCCCATATTGAGGCATACTCATTTCATACACTGTCTACCTACGGTCTTACAAGAGGTCTATTCCGGACGATTGTCTAAGACGGCTGGGACACCCCGCTGGCTCATATGTACTGTTCCCTATTCTCCTTTACTTCTATATCACCAAGCTGTCGGTTCCTTAGTAGCTCTGTCTTCTCCTACAATATGTTTGTGTCGCTCCTAGCAACGTTGCGGCACGGAGCATGAATAATGAAGTCATTTACACCACAAAAGCATGCAGTACGTACCTCATACACGCTGCCCCCCGAGCTCCCTATTCTTTCAGCATCTGCAAGGAATGTCTCCGTTTTCGTGTCTCTACTGCATTGGGACGTTGAGGTGGACGCCTTGACAGTCAGCGCATTCAGGGGTAATAAACAAGGCCCACAGAAAGTGGAACCAGGGGTCAGCCGTTACCAGAGCGACGACGACATGAATATGCGCACGCCGTTAACTTAGGAGGCTGCTCTCAACGGTGTTCGCCAGCATGACTTGGGATTGATTGAGGAAACCAAGATGGCTGCCGAAAAGTAGTACTCTAGCTTCATGTGACTAGTAGCCCGTTGCATCCTACCGCACTAGGACCTAACTTTAACTAATTGCATGTCTCCGGTCCAACTTGGTCAACAGGAAACCTCAGTGATACAATGCTGTACGACTTCACGTCTAAGATCTATCACAGCAAATACAAGACCCAGGGCAACGTGCCGATTCGCAGCATCTTGACGGCAAACATTGGGGGAAAGGGAGAAAGGTGGAGGGTGAATAAGGGAAAGAGAAGAACAGAAGTTTAATGTACGTTATTAGGGTCAGAGCAAAGAAAAAACAACTTCTGCTATCTCAACTCCATATCTGGGATACCAGCTATGTAGACGGAGAGTCTGGCCTGCTCAGCCAGAACCGGAGATGTAGTGGGTTGCCATATTAACGAGGGTCTAAACATCACATCAGTCCCTTACTCTTCCAGTCTTCATTAACGACCTTGTTTGTTCTACAACGTCAACCTTGAGTGACACCTCAATTGCATGCAACCGACCTTCTGTCCAGCCATACCACCCAGATGCTTCATCGATGAAGATACATACCAAGACGAAAACGCACCATGACAGCCAACCGGACACCAGCAAGCAGCAACTCGAAATAACCCAACCCCTTTCAATGCAGGGAGGCTTCGTATTTTAATGCCATAAAAACAACAAAAATGGGGAATCTCTATTTATGATATGATACCAATCAAAGCTCGTCATGAGACGCGGGCTCATCGTCATCACCACCAGCAGCGCCGCCCGAGTACAGCTTGCTCGTGATGGGATACGCCACATTGGACAGCTTCTCCTTCTGCTCTTCAAAGTCCTCGGTGGTAGCGGTAGCGGCTGCATCACAAGTTAGCCTCCTTACTCGCGTCATGTCATCGAAGCAAACTGAGGAAAGCTTACCGTTCTCCTCAAGCCAGTCCTGGGCCTCCTTGACGGCCTCCAGGATGGTCTCCTTGTCATCCTCAGAAATCTTCTTGCCCAGGCCCTCCTCATCGTTGACCTGGTTCTTCAGGCTGAAGGCATAGTTCTCCAGACCATTGCGAGCCTCAATGCGCTCACGGGTGGCCTTGTCCTCCTCGGCGTACTTCTCCGCCTCGGCGACCATGCGCTCAATTTCCTCCTGGGTGAGACGGCCCTTATCGTTGGTAATAGTGATGGACTCGCCCTTGCCAGTGCCCTTGTCGTGGGCGGAGACCTTGAGGATACCGTTGGCATCGAGCTCGAACGAGACCTCGATCTGGGGCACCCCGCGGGGAGCCGGGGGGATGCCGGTGAGCTCGAACTTGCCGAGGAGATTGTTGTCCTTGGTCATCGAACGCTCGCCCTCGTACACCTGGATCAGGACGACCGGCTGGTTATCGGCGGCGGTGGAGAAGATCTGGCTCTTGCGGGTCGGGATAGGGGTGTTGCGGGGGATAAGCTTGGTCATGACACCGCCAGTCGTCTCGATACCGAGGGTAAGCGGGTTGACATCCATGAGGACGATCTCCTCGGTGCCCTCCTCGCCGCTCAAGACGCCGGCCTGGACGGCGGCGCCGAAGGCAACGGCCTCATCGGGGTTGATACCCTTACTGGCCTGCTTGCCACCAAAAAACTCCTCGATAAGGGCCTGCACCTTGGGGATACGGGTGGAGCCGCCAACCAGGACAATATCGTCGACCTCGCTCTTGCTGACCTTGGCATCCTTGAGCACCTGCTCGACAGGCTTCAGGGTCTTCTTGAAGAGATCCATGTTGAGCTCCTCGAACTTGGCGCGGGTCAGCGTTTCGCTGAAGTCCTTGCCCTGGAAGAAGGCCTCAATCTCAATGCGAGTGGACATCTGGCTCGACAGAGTGCGCTTGGCCTTCTCGGCTTCGCGCTTGAGCTTGCCCATGGCCTTGGCGTCGGTGGTGACGTCGACTCCGTGCTTCTTGTTGAACGTCTTGGCGAAGTGGTTGATGATACGCTGGTCGAAGTCCTCACCACCGAGATGGGTGTCACCGGCGGTAGCCAAGACCTCGAACACACCCTGGTCAATCGAAAGGAGAGACACATCGAAAGTGCCACCACCAAGGTCGTATACGATGATCTGACGCTCACCCGAGGTCTTGTCCAGACCGTAGGCGATAGCGGCAGCGGTGGGCTCGTTGACAATACGGAGAACGTTAAGCCCCGCGATCATACCAGCATCCTTGGTGGCCTGGCGCTGGTTGTCGTTGAAGTAGGCCGGAACAGTGACGACGGCGTGGGTGACCTTCTTGCCAAGGTAGGCCTCGGCGGTCTCCTTCATCTATTCGGGTTCTTAGCGTCTGTCTCGGGCTCGCGGGTGATTATATTGTCAACGTACCTTGGAGAGAACCATGGCGGAAATCTCCTCGGGGGTGAAAGTCTTCTCAGACCCAGCGACCTCGACCTTGACAACCGGCTTGTCGTCCTTGGAAACGACCCTAGAAGCTCGTTTAGTAGGCGCTCAAGAGATATGGATGTAGATTTGGCGTACTTGTAGGGGAAGTGCTTGATATCGTTTTGGACGTCCTTCTCCGAGAACTTGCGACCGATCAGACGCTTGATATCGAAGATTGTCCTGAACGGGTTCGCCGCGGCCTGGTTCTTGGCGGCGTCTCCGACCAATCTCTCGTCATCGGTGAAGGCAACGTAGGAGGGCGTGATACGGTTTCCTAAAAGCGTTCAGTTAGCTGGCGCACAGATCATCGAGGAACGGCCGCGACTCTAGACGTACCTTGATCGTTGACCAGAATCTCGACCTTGCCCTTTTGCATTACACCAACACATCTGATTCCTGTTAGTACTCCGCACTTCTCCTTTGCACGGCATTATCCAGCCAAATTGCGATGACACTGTGGCCTAAAGCGACCTCCTCCGAACCCAGGGAAAGACGCGAAGTCCAGGAGAAACTCGGCTTCGGCAGCGGGGCAACTTACGAGTATGTGGTGCCCAAGTCCTGTTGAAATTGCGTGTTAGTCCTGCCAGAAATGCCCTGAGAACCGCGCGTGGAGTACGTACAATACCGATCACAGTCCCGTAGTCGGCGACATCGTCCGCCTTGACTTGGTGGACGAAGCCTAGTGAAAAGAGAAGGGCAAAGAACCCGATGAAGCTGAGGCCAAGGGCCCAGCTCCGCGATCGACGCTCCATGTCGAAAGCTCTGTGTGGGAGAAAAACGGAAAAGCCCCCTCGCGCTTCTGCTCGCAGGCGTGGGAAGGGTCCAAGAAATGAAGCGGAAAGAGTGGCAGTTGCCGATGCCGACAGGCACACTCTCCTCTAACCAATCCTACCAGGCACAGGTTAAAGAGGAAGGGAATTCGAGAATTCCGGCGTCGTTGGGAGTGAGATGGTTGTTGAGACTGCAGAGAATGCAAAGGAATTGGAAGCAAGTTCCGCCTTTTGAATGCTTTCCCCAAACTGGAGAATGGGAAATCTGTCCTTATCCCGGTGCTTCAAGCCACCTCGCGCTTCCACACAGCGATGGCCCATTCGCCGCCCGAATTGCAGCAGCTGATTGGCTCCATCAGCAGGACGGCACTTGCTGCTTGTACTAGGTACCTGCAGCCCTGCCAGTATTGCCGTCAGCCGGACCACACGCTGAGTTCCCGCTACATGCCCCATTATTCTTGGCTGCCTCCGCATAATGGAAGATCTGTCAGCGGCCATCGACCTCCTGAGGCTGGACCCGACGACGAAACAGCTGGCAAAAGATAGCCATCTCAGTTTCTACTCTTTTCTAGCACAATTGCAGCCGACTACTAAGATTCTCTATGTAGCGGGTAGTGGCAGCATAACCATTGATGATTCCTCTCGTGCTCTATTGTACCCAGCACCTTGGGCCCCTTTGGATGTCCTCGATTCCAGCTGATTCCATTCAGCGCAGTCTCTCTGGAGACAATGGCATCGCCCCGCATATGATTGCCAACAAGGGCGGGCCACAGCCCATGCAGTAGCCACCGTACCCCCTGTTCCTGCCAGAGTGGCCTTTTGCTATGCTGACTGGAAGCTCCGAGTTCTGAGGTGATGTCTGAACATGGACACGGCTTCTGGCTTTCCGCATCTCAAGACCAAGAGAAAAGCGAAAGAGACCTTCTGCTGTCATGAGCAGGGGTAGTTAACTTGAAACGTCAGAAAGGACAGATGCGAACGATTGCATTCCTACATTGTCCAGATCACGTCCACAAGAGGATTATCAAAGAAGAAGAGCTTTCACCCCTTGAGACACCGACGCCGCTGCTGCGGGAAGTCGTAGTTACTGCGGTACCTCATCATTTAACTATGCCAGGTAATAAATAAAGTTTGTATTACCCCACAGCCCACTCTAAGTGTTGCCGAAACGATGTAAGAGCCTCAATTCCCGTGACAAGCTCTATTCCAACAACCCGGCAGCCACCGTCAGCCCACCGCTCCTTAACACCACTCTCTGTCCCGCCTCCAATGGCACATGCGACTCCAACTTCACCACAATTCTCGCCACCTGGGCGGGCTTGACAATCTTAGGCTTCTTCTTGGTCACCGCTCCTGTGACCTTATCAAGGATCCCGGTGATGCCGTCTATCCTGCCCGCCGTGTGCAGCCGGCCCCTGTGGACATCCACCTGCATGGGCATCAAGAAATCGAAAGCCAGCGCCTTCATGGTAAACGTGTCAGCACGTGGGATTGGCTTCGCTGGATCGCAGATGATGTCTCCCACCCTGACGTGGATGGGGTCGATGTGGGTGAGATGAAGCACCACGTTCTGCCCGGCAACCGCCCACTCAGCTGGTGCGTCATCGACCTGGAGTGACTTGACATAGGCCTTCTCCCCGCTTGGCTGGACGAGAAGAGCATCGCCCATTTGCAGGGAGCCGGCGTCAAGCCGCCCGGAGACTGTGACAGGGCTCTGCATCGTCCGGTAAACCTCCGATATGCTCATCCGCAAGGGCTTTTCCAGCGCCCTGGCATTGGGTTCCGAGTTCTCCAGTTCGTCAACCAGCGTCGGCCCGGTGTACCATGATGCTGCAGGATCTGACGACCGCCGAACCAAATTGTCACCATGCAGACCGGACACCGGGACAAAGGCAATGTTCTTTTGCTGGAAACCCGTAGCGGTTAAGAAGCCGGAAACCTGGTCCTTGATTTCATTGAATCTTTCCTCAGACCAGGCAACTGTATCGAGCTTGTTGACGGCCACGATGATGCGAGATACACCCATGCTTCGAATCAGGAGGGAATGTTCCCTGGTCTGCCCCTTCAGTCCCGATTCAAAGGCACCTGTGCTGGCATCAATGACAAGGATGGCAAAGTCGGCTTGGCTGGCGCCGGCAATCATATTCGGAATGAAATCTCTATGCCCGGGCGCGTCAAGAATGGTGAAGACGGTCCGGTCGGTCTCGAACCGATTGGTAGCGATGTCGATGGTAACTCCTCTGCTGCGTTCCTCCAACCGCTGATCCAAAACCCATGCAAGGGCAAAAGAGCTTTTCCCCATGGTTTCTGCCTCTTTCCGAAGCTTATCGACGGTACGCTGATCGATGACCTTCAGATCCAGGAGCAACCGGCCCATCATGGTGCTCTTGCCAGCATCAACATGCCCAACCACCACAAAACTGGCATTCTTTTTTTTTTGACTCTTTTCGAATTCAGAGAGCACGTCGAGATTTCGGCTCTTGGGTAGCGGGGCGTCGTCGATCTTCAACTCCTTTACTTCAGCTGTCATGGCACCTGTAGACGGAGGGCCCTTCTTAGGCTGAGCTGCGGCCGTCTTCTTTCCAGCTGTTTCGACTATTAGTGTCCACGTTAGCGCTTGCTTTTCCACAAAAGCGAACCTTTCGCTTGAGCCGCAAGAACCACGTCGTCCGGACTGGGCCGAGAGAAGGCATCGAGAACAGACGAAGGCAGATCGGCATACAAGGAGTATGACTCCTGTAGTGGGCGCTGGAAGACATCGCCGGAAGGGCCAAAGAGGGTTTGAGCAAAGGCGGACTGCTGGGCTTTCTCAACCACTGGCTCATTGTTTGGTTCTTTTACAGTTCCGGACAGTGGCTGTGACAGCCCGGATCTTGTCGGTTCGGAGTCGATCACAGGTGAGCGCCCCTCGGCCGTTGATTCGGAGGTTTTCAAACGTTTGCCAAAGGGTCCAGCCAAGGGTGCCTTTCCGTTCTCAGGCACGGGTAGTTTCGCGTTCGCTGATGGTGCATCGCCGACTGAGAGCTCTGTCATCTTGGTTCGCGTTTGTTCCACGTTGTCCTGGCCGGCACTCTTCTCCTCCGCCTTTTTCTTCCGGGCGGCGGCCAGCGCCTGCAGCTTAGACATCTTGGGCTGCGCTGAAGACCCTCCAAGTAGCCCGCCCCTTGGCCGTAACGGTGGAACAAACGTGGTCTCTCTATCCTTCGGGATGTTCCCCCAAGGCATATCTCGGAAGTAGTGTGAGACACCAGCCCGAGATTCTGAAGAGAAAGTAATGAGAGCAGCGAGAGCAGTCTCCCCCTGTGCCGAACGCCCCGAAAGTTCGCACAGCGGCATCGCATTTCGTGGTCGGATTAGAGACGGTGAGGATGTGGCGTCCGTCATGTCCGGGCCGTCTCCGGCCCAGCCGGCATGTATTCCGAGCTCATAGAGAAGGGCCTCCTCAGCGGGACCAACTGCACAGATGACGGACTTACCAATAGGTGGCTGACCTGCTGGCTTTGTCGTCTTTGGACGTGGGTTAATGAATTTCGATTTGAGGTAGGCGACCGTCTTGTCGACGTCGTAGTAATAGTGCCACAAGGCCTCCTCAATCTGAGCAACTGTGACCTTTGAAGCCTCAACGCCGAGGGCGGCCTGAACATCGGCGGTGCCTTGGTTCATCAACGCACGGTCTTCCGGGCTGAGCTCATCCTCCTCTTCCGAGTAACCCTCATACTCGTCCACAGCATCTTGATAGTCCAAGTTGCGGATAAACTGGTGGCGAGACATGTCTGGCGGAATGGTCGATTCGGAATGATCGCCGGGTGAGTTGTTAATTGCTGGAACAAGGGCGTTCGTACGATACGTTGCAAAGTAGTGAAAATCTGGTGAGAGGCCGGAGTAGGTGATGGAGGTTTAACCGGGCAGAGAACCTGTGGTCCTGATCAGAGCTCACGTCATAAGGTTGACCCCGCGCAGCCAGATAAGGTTTCAGGGCAGGAGAGATGGACCCTAGACCCTAGCAGGATTCAAGCCCAAAGCTTCAAGCAGACCGCAGGGTAACTAAGGTACCTTAGGTAGATGTCTGCTTCAGAACACTGTAGGCTGCAACGGTCGTCTCAATGATGAAGCTTTGTTTGTCGTGGGGTACTGCCATCTGTGAGTCGGGCTTGTGTTGTCTGAGACCCCACTATCACCCCCATCGTGACTCCATCGGGCAAAGGCGGTGAAAACCAGAATCGCGGGGCAGCTGGTCCGTCGCCTGTCCAAGACCAATCGCAGCGCTGAGCCGGACTTAGATTCTGCCGGTGTCCGCCTGAAGCCAGCAGGCGGGCAGTGTGCATGTTCTCCCAATTTTTTGAGCTCTTTGGACGGAGATAGGGGAGCATCGACTAGAGCTTGGAAGACCACCCCGGTGCTTGTTCCGACTTCACTCGACAATATTGCCTTGAGCAACGACTTGTAGACTGCACCTTTTCTTCGACCACCTTCGTGCAATCGTGAGACAGATAGCTGCCAACATGGCGTTGAGTAGGTCGCAAATGTCTGCCCCGCATTCAGTCAGGATTCAGATAGCTAACCCGCAGTTGACCAGACTTGGATTTGTCGAACGGTATGCTACGAGATTTTCTCCAGCACAAGATGGGGCGAGCCGTTTGCTAACTGGTCGGGGCTGCAGCGGCGGTGATGAAGGATGAGCAGGGCAGGCCTTTCATCGTTGTCAGAGAGTCAGTACGCCTGTTCTTACCGAGTACTGACTTCTCCTGCTGACCCTCCCGTCCAGTCAGGGCAAGAAGAAGCGCCAGTACGGCAACGAGGCCGTCAAATCCCACATTCTTGCAGCGCGTACTGTTGCGAACATCGTCAAGACATCATTAGGGCCACGCGGGCTCGACAAAATCCTGATCTCTCCCGACGGCGACATCACAGTAACAAACGATGGCGCGACGATTTTGCAGCAGATGGAGATCTCGAACCACGTCGCGAAGCTGCTGGTGGAACTTTCCAAGTCCCAAGATGACGAGATTGGTGACGGCACAACGGGCGTGGTCGTCCTGGCCGGCGCACTCTTAGAACAGGCAGCAGAGCTCATTGACAAGGGAATTCACCCCATCAGGATCGCCGACGGCTATGACCAGGCCTGCGACATCGCCGTGGCAGAGCTGGACAAGATCTCGGATGTCATCGAGTTCAGCAAGGACAACACAGAAAACCTCGTCAAGGTGGCACGGACGAGCTTGGGGAGCAAGATCGTCTCGAAGGCTCACGATCAGTTCGCCAACATTGCTGTGGATGCGGTCCTCTCCGTGGCCGACTTGGAGCGCAAGGACGTGGATTTTGAGCTGATTAAGGTGGATGGCAAAGTGGGCGGCGCCCTTGAGGACACAATTCTCGTTAAGGGCGTCATCGTGGACAAGGACTTCTCGCACCCTCAGATGCCATCTGAGGTGCGTGACGCCAAAATCGCCATCCTAACATGCGCCTTCGAGCCGCCCAAGCCTAAGACGAAGCACAAGCTCGAGATCAGCAGCGTGGAGGAGTTCAAGAAGCTGCAGAACTACGAGCGGGAGAAGTTTGTCGAGATGATTCAACAAATAAAGGATGCAGGCGCGAACCTAGCCATTTGCCAGTGGGGCTTTGATGACGAGGCCAACCACCTTCTGCTCCAGAACGACCTGCCCGCGGTAAGGTGGGTAGGAGGCCCAGAGATCGAGTTGATTGCCATCGCGACCAATGGCCGGATCGTGCCCAGATTCGAGGACCTCAAACCCGAGAAGCTTGGAACAGCCGGTATTGTCCGGGAAATGACCTTCGGCACAACAAGAGAGAAGATGCTCGTCATCGAAGAGTGCGCCAACACGCGGGCCGTCACGGTCTTCGTCCGAGGCAGCAACAAGATGGTAAGTAGCCCCCGTTAAACTAAATGGCCCCCAATGTCTAACCAAAGGTCCAGATCATCGACGAAGCCAAGCGCTCCCTCCATGATGCCCTCTGCGTCGTCCGCAACTTAGTCCGCGACAACCGCGTCGTCTACGGCGGTGGCTCCGCCGAAATCGCCTGCAGCCTGGCTGTGGAGGACGCAGCCGTCAAGACGCCGGGTCTGGAGCAGTACGCGATGCGCGCCTTCGCCGACGCACTCGATGCCATCCCCATGGCGCTTGCCGAGAACAGCGGTCTGAACCCGATCGCCACACTCGCCGAGGTCAAGAGCCAACAGGTCAAGAGCGCGGCCAACCGCGGCCGCGCAGGTATCGACTGCATGGGCCGCGGATCCAATGACATGAAAGAGGCCTTTGTGATTGACCCACTCATTGGCAAGAAGCAGCAGCTTATGCTGGCTACGCAGCTCTGCCGGATGGTGCTCAAGGTGAATAATGTGATCGTGTCGGGGTCGGGTGAGGATGACTTTTAGACTATCAGTGGACATAGAAAAGAAAGGACTGAAAAAGTCCCTTGGTCACCATGAAGGTATCATACTGCTAGTGTTGATACATGCACGCACGATCTATGAGACGAATACCAAAATAAGGCAGTCGGCAGTTACGCTAGATGCAAAGGCTCAATGACAGGGTCAACGTGCTTTAGGTCCTCCTGTTTTAATAAGTGTTCTAAGTGATCCTGTCAACTCCGTGGCAAGGCCTGTAGGTTGTGTTGTATACATGAAAGCGGCCTTGTACCGTGTGTGAGGCAGGAGCCTAGGGAACATATATAAGGCAAGCGTCATGACGGAGCTGTTAAGAACCGGCAGGAAAGGCATGGGCGAAGGAACGGTTCAAGAACAAGAAGCGCTTTTGACTTGTTCGGGCTGCGAACCTATCTCTCTAGGTGGTCTACGCCGCCCGCTCCGGAGGGTTGCACTCGCTAGATACAGATTAAAGAAAGCACAGTGTTTATTAGGGAATCCGCTAACGTTCCGCTGCCTAAGCTCGCCGTGGACCGTTCAGCCCTACCCTCAGAAACGACCGCTCAGACGCAAAGGAGATCTGACTGACCTTCGAACGTCAGTAAAACTCAAGATCGCCGCCTCCATCTTAGGGTTTCCGAATTCACTGCTGCGTTGCCCGCTGATCATCCCGCCTTCCGTTCCATTTCTGTGCGCCCTGTGCCGAGATTAAGCAAACCCGAAGCCCTGAGCGTTCTCCAACGCCATAGCCAGCCGTCCCCTCAGCATCTCCTTGTCCTTATACTCCGGCAAGAGCAACGTGCCATAGCACGTGTATGAGGTCGGCAGTCGCCCTGCAGGACTATCCTCTTCGCCATTCCTCTGAATGATGAACATCATGTTCTTGACGCCCCCGACAGGCACGCGGTCACTAGCCGTGACAAACTCGAGCAGCTTCCTCTTCATGCCGTCGTCGTATCTCTTCACGATGCTCCAGAAGTCCTTGATTGTGCGATGTGAGGCGTCCCAGCCTACGTAGCGTGTGTAACGCTTAAGCTCAGAGATGTCGATCTCCTGAACGCCTTCGACGATGGACTGGAGGAGATTCGGGGTCAGCAAGCTGAGGGATTTCGGATGCAGGCAGGTGTGGAAACCGCGGGCAAAAGCCTCGTACTGCGGCCGGACGGAGACGTCGGTTAGGTAGCGGATGTAGTCCGAGACGTAAGCGTTGCGGTTTGCGCTGGTGACCAGAGGGGCATCGTCTTCGCTCGGGTTGCCCTGGTGCGGGGCAGGGGAGGAAGAAGATTGAGCGACGGTTTTGGCGAACTGTGGCCACTCTCTGAGGCTGCCCGGGCTGTGGTGGTTGGAACCAGTGTACGGCGAGGCTGGCTTCATTTCTCTCGTGACATGTTGACCGAAGGCATTGACAGAGAATTCGTAGGTGCGGGCGAAGACGTCTTCGACGAGCCCATCCTTTTCGTCCCACTCGAGAAGCGAGGTGAGACCGCTTGCCAGATCAGGCCAGCCATCCGAGATGTGATGCAGCTCGGTAACAGGCTGACCCAGGAGTTTCCGATAGAGCGCCTTGGGAAACGTGACTGGGAGCGTGAGCCCGTTGTATACCGCGAGGGAGACGAGAAGGCCGATCAGCTCGAATTTCCATTCGTCTTCCATGGAGCCCGGCAAGAACCACGCCATGCGGGTCCGCTCGTCGACCGTGAAGGCACCATAGTCCGGATTGAGTGCTTCAGAGATGGCCATCCTAAAGAATTCCTGCTGGACACCACCAGAGTCAAAGCCTTCCTCGCCGCTAGACTCTCCCAAATGGACCTTCAGGGGTCTCAGCAGTTCACGTTCTTCCCTTCGCCACAACTGGTCGAACGCGTCCTCGAGCACGCTTCCCCTCCGAATATCAAGTATCAGATACTTAGACCCTGCCACCCTCATCCGCTCCATCAGCACATCCCTGTGGCAGGCCGTCAGACCTCCCCGGTCATAAATGCCCTTGGTTTTCTCGTGGAGTGAACTAGACTCTTCGTAGCAACGGCTCATCCTGGAGAAGTTGATCGATCGAAAGTACGACACCAGCATCGACGGGCTAAAAATGTAAGGGAAGTCTAGAAGGTGCAGCCGGTGCCGCGTCGGCTTATGGGATAGCCACGAGATGGGCATCTTGACTGTGTCCAACCGCTCTGCGAAATAGTCGGACCGGAACTGGGCATCGGCTAGGAGGAGCTCTTGGCGTCTCTTATCTGCGGTAAGCGTTAGAGGTCTTGCCAGTAGAACTGAAGGGGTGACTAATCGACATACACATGGCCTCGATCAGGGCAAGGGCGCCGCCAAAAGGGCTATCTCCCGAAACCTCGGGTGAGCCATCCCAGTCATGAAGCATGACGGCTCTTGCCCAATCGAGCAAGAGAATCGGAACGCGGGTTTCATGCAGAGCGCGGTCAGGGAATGAGAAGTCCAGAACGTAGACGGCATCCATATTCAAAAAGTCCAGTTGTGAGAACAACGGCGCCAGTATGTCCTGCTCGTTTTCTTCGTCTCCTCCATTGCTAAACCGGCTGAGTTCGTCAAAGCAACGGCGTGTGGTTATCGCTGCGAACAAACGCCTCGCCAAGCGCAGGGCCATATCATCGGTGAACGCATCTTCATATTGTAGGCAGAGTTCTGGTGGTTGCCGGGCTACCGCACCGCTTCCGGCAAGACTCAGGCCGTGCGATCTGATCCTCGACATATCGTAGAGTTGCCGGGAATCGGTAACCAAGGGTGCCGCGGCAACCAAGGCGTGCAAGCATATGGACATGAGACGTCCTGCCTCCGGGTTGGATAGACCGGACTCAGCTGTGGGGAAGACCTTTATCGTCGGCGACCTCAGCGTCTGTAATGACTTGGGAGGAGCGAACAGACTCGCCGCTGCCATCCATAGACTATGGAACACCAGGCTAGGCGCAGTCCGAGTCAACCTGAGCATGCAATACCAGAGGGTCTGGGAGTCGTACAGCTGTCCCTGTTTGGTAAAAGATCGGAGAGCCAACTGGGGATCACTGAGGACATAGAATAAGCTTTGCTCAACGAACAACTTCCACTCTAGTTTCAAGTTGGGGAGACAGCCACTGGCTGACCGACGCTTCCGTCTGGCTAGCTTTCCTTGGCCTGCCTGTCGATTGTGGGACTTCGTAACGGACTGGGGTTCGAGCAGATGCTTCTCGGCAGTGCCATCTTCTTGAATGACATCGCAAATGAAGTCGATGACCCTCGCGTCCAACCTGCATAGTGCCTGGGGGAGGTGGCTCTCGTCCTCGGATTCCGCTTCTTGGTTCGCGGCCGCGTTCGAACCATTGCTGCAGGACCTGCTAGAGGAAGCGCCCGAGCCAGTAGCGAGCTGCCGTGGGCTACCGGGCTCGCTTGGTCTCGAGCCGTCCAGCTGGCTTCGGGCATTCCTGGACTTGAGATCGATGGACTTCGGCGGGGGCATTTTCTCCAGAGAGACGTCGTCAAAGAAGCCCGCTGAGGAAAGTTGGGAGATAGGGCGTGAGAGTGTCGAGCCAGCCGTTTTGGGACCTCGCGAACCCTTGTCCGCAGGACCGGGAATTGCGCGAGGAGACCTTAACAGTGCTGCATAAGGTTCTTCGACCGAAGCCTCTTTTGCATATGGGTCGATCGAGAGCGGCCGTTTCGGCTTCGGTCCAGACGGGGGGCGCACCTTGGCATTCGAATTACGGCGCGGGTTCATTGCACGAGATGCTGGGAAGGACTCGTGCGGCTGCTGAATATCCTTTGGTGGTCGGGTTTCCCTCTCGGTTTGACTATGCTCATGCTGATTTCTGCCGTTCGCCAGTTCTGCGTTAGACTCCGCAGGCACGGCGCGTACCTCATGCGGCGACTTAGGCTGGCCGGATTTGGTGGCAGTTCCTGGCCTGGACTCGCCATCTTCAGGCTCTGACTCGTTACGAAAGCCCTGCGCCAACTCCGATAAATCTCTTATAGCCGCCGGGGTGAGCCACTCCAGCATTTTGAAAGCCACGGTATCAAACACATTCGCGGCGAAGGACCGGTGGTCTTTACTGACAGGCTTCTCCGTGACTATGAAACCGGGTCGCCGGGATTGCATGACAGCATCTGGTCTATTTCGAGGACTTGCGGGCTTCGAATATTCTTTCCTGCCTCCGTTTGCTGTCCCATTGCTGCTCCGAGTCGCTGTCGGTTGCACACCGCCATGGCCAGACTTTGGCGAACCAGGACGACTGTGGATAGCTTGCGCCTTCGGAGAAGTAGGTGGAGCATGATCGTCTCGCAGTCGAGGCTTAGGGCTCGCCAGGAGTGCCAGTGAATTGATGCTGACTGGCGACAGCTGGGAGGGCCTCAGGTTGGGGCAAAGGCCATTTTCAGGATTGTCCTGGCTCGCGAGATACGTGGCCAAGATCCTTGCGCTTGTCGTATTATATCTACGAACTGGCGCACGGCCAGCAATCCGCGTTCGGCAAGTGAAGCAGGTCGACGTTGTGCAGTGTTCGGCACCACAGCCTTCGCGGAGCTGTACGATGTACCTACACACATGGCAACCGTCAGCGGAGAAGTCTGGCGCGAGCAACATAGCGTGGACTCACTTCTGCACGAGCAACTGAAAGTTGTGCCGACGGCTAGCTCTATGAATGGCATAGACGCGTTTTGGGTTGTCAATGTCCTCGACCAGTTCCTTCAATTCGCTCGGCGCATCCCACGGCAGCCTCGCGAAACGGGCTTCCTCCCAAAGACCGGCCAGAAGGTCGAGTTCATCAGAAAGTTTAGAACTAAGGTTGCCGGCGCTACTTGGCCGCATAGCGTCCCCCGTCATGACATGGATGATGGGGAAGAAGCTAGCAAGTGAAGCGTCTCGGCTCAGGTTGTCAGGTTGCGAAAGGCGCGGAAGAGCGGCGCTTGCGATCGGGTATTCTAGGGGTTAGGAGGATGCTGTGTAGCAGGCGGCTTCAGGTTGTGAAAACGCGGATGACTAGGAATACAGGAAAAGAAGGTTGAATCCGGATAAGACGGCGAATGTTGGAGCGGTTTCGGTTGACGTCGTCGGTCGGGCGGCCGCGCTGCTGCAATCAGCTTGCCGCCTTCGGGACTCACGCCAAGGCGCAGCTGCAGCGTGAACGAGCTCGGCTGAGCCCACCAGACATGCTTTCCCTGTTCTGGTTGGCGCCTCGACCCGCGATCTCAGGTGGAGCCGCTTACACTACCCAAACTGTACGGATTACACTTGCCTCATGACTCAGTTTTTGTTAAACTTCCATTATCGTCTCACGAAAAATTGGTAGTGTGATATATTCAAGTAATGCTTGGAAGAACATGGAAATGACCCAAAGCTACCAACTGTACAGGCTTTGTTCATGCAAACCAAAACAAACTTTGGGCGGCGAGAGCCGGGCTGTGCCGGCGAGGCCGGGTACACCGGGCCTGATACCCTAACCCTGGAGCCATATCTGTCTTTCTGCTTGCCAAGCATTGGCACCGGGAAATGTGACGTCCACACTTGAACCCCGCATACCGTGAAGAAACCGCCACCAGAGAAATTTATTCCCCGGGATCTGTATGACTGCATCAAAGCCTTGTTTTGCCTCTGATTCCCATTATTCAGCAGGCACCACTTGCTGTGTCTTCCCGGCTGGACAGTTGTAAATATCGAGCCCAGTTTTGCGAGTGCTGCTCAAACTTCAACAGTGCCACGGCTTCTGATTTGAAACCAACAGAAGGTTGCTAGTATTTACTGCAAACCCCTCCTGCCATTACCCTGCTTCCAACCGCCTCCTAAAACAACAAGCACCGACTCTTGGTACCTTCGACGCGATGGCGACCATCTCTGGCAGTAGGACAGCTCCGCCCAGCGATGTATCAAGAATGGAGTCCACGCACCCCTACACATGTAACACATGTCAAGTCGCTTTTCGCAATAGCGACTTACAAAGGGGTCACATGCGTAGTGACTGGCAGTGAGTGGTTTTTTTTTCTACTATATACTCCTACCAATTTAGTCCCGAGGCTTATAGTTCACTACGCAGCCGCTACAACCTAAAGCGCCGTGTTGCTCAGCTACCGCCTATCTCTTCCGAGGTATTCACCGAGAAGGTCCTCCGGGCTCGAGCGGAGACTACTGCACAGGCAGACAAGGCCGGCTTCGAGCGGACTTGCGAGACATGCCAGAAGACATACTACAGCGAGAATTCGTTCCGCAATCACCTCAGCAGCGCGAAGCACAAGGCGAGGGCTGCCGCTTTGGTATCGCGGTCCGACAGCAAGATCGATGATGAGGCGAGCTCCATGTCCTTCTCCCTGGGCGAGCCTGCGGCCGAGTCAGTGGTAGACTCGGAAGCTGAGGAGGAGTTCAACGAGGTTGTCGAAGGGATGAAGAATGCCGCAATTCACGACAGCACATCTCCCGTCAAGCGGCCTTCAAATCCCCACTTGTCTGCTGAAGCACAGAACAAACCAGAACACCCCTTGTCGCGGGCTTCCAGCGAGGATGAGACTCCCTCCAAGACTCCTCTGGCGCCAACCCCGACCATGGCCAAGCCTCTTGCGCCAACACCGTCACTCAACACTTGCCTCTTCTGCAACTACGACTCCCCGACAGCGCCCCTCAATGTCACACATATGGAGCGCATTCACGGCATGTTCATTCCGGAAAAGCAGTATCTGGTGGACCTTGAAGGCCTGCTCGCCCACCTTCAAGAGCAGGTTTTTGCACTAAACGAGTGTCTCACCTGTGGCAAAGTGAAAGCGAACGTCTATGCTGTGCAGACGCACATGCGTGATAAGGGTCACTGCCAAATCCCCTACACCACTGAGGAGGAGCAACTCGAGATTGGCGAGTTCTATGACTTCCGCAGCACCTACTCAGATGAGGAAGGGGGATCAGAGGATGAGTCTGAAGACGAGACACAAGAAAATGGGGGTGCCAAACTCGGTGCCAAGCGCGAGAGCAAGGTCACCGGCGACGACGGCGACGAAATCATGGAAGACGAAAATTGGGAGACGGACAGTGAAGCATCCTCGCTGGACTCTGACGATCTCCATGCAGTCCCTGCAGAGCAGCACTACCATCAGTACGAACGTTTGGACAAGCACCCTCACCACTCCCGTAGTACTACTCGTGCCCATCATCAAGCGGATGGCTGGCATGCACGCTCCCACAGACGCGTCCATGCTGTCTTCTACGATGACTATGAGCTCCATCTCCCATCTGGGAGGTCTGTCGGTCACCGGTCACTCAATCGGTACTACCGTCAAAACCTCTACAACCACCCCACAGCAGAGGAGCGAGCTGAGCGTCTTGCTATTGAGTCTGCCGAGAGGGAGAATCAGATGGAGGTTGATGGCGGTGCCCGTCCGGGCAGAGAGGCTACTGCACGCGGGCGTGCACTGATCCCGAGGGACTTGCAAGGACTGGGCGCTACTACTCTTTCAGATCGTCGCATCAGAGCGGTAGTGAACAAGGGTCGGAAGCAAGAATGGGCCAACCAGAAGAGCAAAGGAATGCTGCACACCCGGCTGGCAATCAAGGAGAAGGCTGCTCATCCGGCCACCTACTTGCGTTGAGCTCTTGGGTTTTCAAGTGTGCGGCTATGGCCAGCCAGTGCAACTCGAGAGGCTTACGGGTTGCAGACCGACAGCGAATCATAGGTGATCAGGAGTCCGTGGACATGAACCTGAAGCGTTGAATCCGCGTCGCGGAACTACTATAGGTTGGTTATGTGGGAAATACTGTGATGTGCAGGCGCAGCCTGAAGGCCTATGGCCATATGCAAATAAGGGCCTCCTTCGGTACTCTAAGGAATCTGAAAATAAAAAGCTGGCAACCTAAACACTGGCACAGAATATTTGATCTCATCAGCCCATGTTTCGCTCGTTCCCCTGCTGCGTATGATCCTACTTGTGACCTTCAAACACCCGTATCACTTAAGGGGTTGAACATTCCTTCCGATAAGGAGCGTGCATGCCTGATCTCAAAACTAGTCTTAAGTTTCGAGGTCCAACAAGGTCTAAGGGTTGAGAGCTCTCCAGAGGTTTCGACACCCATTACAATGATGCCTTCAGGAAAAGGGGGATTGTTTTAGCTTTTGAGTCCCGTCCAAGCTTTGACCCCTGTCATCGTCCAAACGTGGGGCTGCGGGGAACTCACTCATTGATACCACATCGAGCCTGATCTGTAGGAACAGAGACACCAAGTAGGACGATCCTCTATCTGACCATAAACGATATCGGCGTGAAACTGATCGCGCTCTGCACGACGCATGATTCTGTCTGTACACCATTGGCCTTTCCCCCAACTGGTTTGCTTTCAGCATCAAGCTACCCCGCGGTCGCCTTATCTTATCGCACACACCACGGCTCAGCTGTTGTTGTCCCACTGCGGCAGCTGCGCCTACCAAGAGCCTCGTCGTCTCAATCCGGAAGCTTCCCCTTGGGCTCGTCTCAAGGCTGATCGAGAGGGATCCATTGCTATTCTCAAGCATTAAACACAGTTCTTCACATACCAGTACTTGGCATCGACTTCAGCCCTTGATATCCTCCTGCGTCATTTAAACGTGCTGGCATCGGCCTCAACCACGGCGCCCCGATATCTTTTCTTAGTCTCTCGGGACGCTCACAAGGTGAACACGGATATACACTATATCCGTCTGCATCTTACCGCAGACGCGTAGTACCCGAGCAAACGAACCGAGAAGCCAGACTTTGTCAGTTGGCTCTATCCCAGCCTCCCAGGTAGAGGTAACCAGGGTATCCTTAACCGGTGAGGTTGAGGCCGCCGCCATGTTCTCTCAAGTACAACAACTCCGTACCCAAATGTCTTACAGGCTGAAGTCTAACGGACGAGACAGAAGAAACCTTACTCGGCAGTCACGGTGACGATTGAAAGATTGACGAGCGAGGCAGTTCCTGTGGATGACGTTAGCGGTATCCCGGACCTCGTCGAGGTTGTCAACCTCCAGGACACTGGGCCCACTGAGGCTGCTCGTGCCATCAGGAAGAAGCTCAAGTACGGCAACCTGCATCGCCAGCTCCGTGCCCTCACTCTGCTTGATGGCCTCATTCAAAATGCCGGTCCTCGCTTCCAGAGGACTTTTGCGGACGAAGCCCTGCTTGAGCGTTTACGTTTCTGCGGCACGGCGGATCTCTCCGATCCAGAGGTGAAGAAGAAGTGCTCGGAACTCTTTCGCAGCTGGGCAGTCGAGTACAAAAACGTGCGCGGGATGGAACGAGTTGCCAATCTCTACAAGGTTAGCCCTGCTCTCCCAGGCGTGCCTTGCACTCATGGAGCTCACTATTATTCAGGAACTCCCTCGGCGGAAACAAGTTGTTACCCAGGAGCGGTCCAAGGTCATTCAGGAGACGGCGAATCCATTCGGTGACGAGGAGGACGACGAGGAGAAGCCCGCGCCGGCAGGCCCGTCCAGGGGGCACACTCCTAGGTCGTCCCTGACCAGCCCACCGGTAACACAGTCATTCATGTCGCCACCGAGAGACAAGAAAAGGAAGGACAAGAAGAGCAAGAAATTAAAGTCATTCAACCTTGAAGCGGAGAAGGAGAAAATGAAGGTCGAAATCGCCGAAGCAACCATGGCGGCTACCAACCTCCTGAACACGCTGCAGACGATTAACAGAGAGAAAGAGCGGATTTCTGAGAACCAGAGTGCACTTCAACGGTTCGAAGCATGCAAACAACTTCGTCGGAAAATCCTACGCTACGTATGTGGTGCAACCATGCTCTCCCTATATCGGTTGCTGACAGAATCCAGATTCATCATGTCGAGGATGAGCAATGGCTCGGCAGTCTCTTACACGCGAACGACGAACTAGTCACGGCCCTGATGACCTTTGAGCAGCTGGACCGCTCAATCGATGCCGACAGCGATTCGGACGATGAGCTCGCGCAGCAGGCGCATCTCTACCGTTGTATGTCCTCCCCCTGAATATTCTCTCCACTCCCGCTAGTGACTAACGGCCCTCAAGTGGCCACCGAGAAAGCCAAGGGCAAGGAGACAAACTCGCCCACCAGCCCACAATCACCCGTCCCAGAGATGGCTAGTCTCGGCCTTGGTTCTTCGCGTCCTGCACCGCCCCCGCGTCCATCGGCAGCTACGAAGCCTTCGATGTTCTCTTCACGTTCAACCGCGCAAGCGCAGGCCTCTGAGGATGAGGATGAGGGTGCAGATGACGAGGACGAGGCCAATCCGTTCGCTGACCGAAATGCTGTGCCAAGGGGTGAGTAGGAAGGCCTGGAGCAGGGAGTCGGAGCAGTGCGGTGGCTAGAGAACTGGTCAAGAGCAAGGTGGACGGGAAGAGGGAGAACCATGTGGCGAAAAGGCGGGAGGGATCGGAGACGTTCCGGCAGACGGAGCGCCCAGCAGTGGATGAGGCTGTCCGAAAGCTGAGGCGATGTTTGTGTTACGATATACCTTCTAGTACAGAGCTAACGGGTGGTTGGTGGGAAGGCAGCGGTTAGACGTAGTATTAGTGATGGTTTCCGCTCACCGCGGCTGAAAGCGTGTATGAAACCTTTTCGCCCAACACTTTCTCTGTCCCTGTGGACATGGTGACTGATGTGAGGGTCGCCCTACAGCTGGGTTCTAAGGATAAACGCTTCTCTCGAACGATTACCTGAGCCAGCATTTGCCGCTCAGGTACTGTATATGGTGCTTTACATTTGTCGTCTACGGACAGGTCGTCGAGTGATGACGAAAAGAAGCGCCGTTACACCTCACTCGCCATTCCTTCACTCAACCCCGTCCCGCCCGCTTCCGGCCGAACACCTCCAGTCACTGACTGATGCGCCCTGTGTAGCGCTTCTTCTCTTCCTCTCACTTATCCTCCCTCCCACCCCCAACGGAAGCGTACAAATACAGGTGTAACGGCATGTGCAACTGCAAGCTTTTTGAAGTCATATCACCTCCAGATAGTGTTTGTTTCGTATAAAGACAAGATGGGTCAACATCCACGGAAACACAAGCCGGTCACGGAACAACGCCGGTAGGGGACGGGGTAGCTTGCCATGCTATGCCATGCCATGCCATGCGGACACAGACACAAGGTAGTGGATTGACATTGTAATGGAATATCATCCGTTGGCGTTGAAGTACTACACTTTGTGTGCTCTGTAGCTTTCTTGTACTCACCGACCAGCGTGGGGGTTTGTGTTGGTTTCGGGTAGGGGACAGAAAGGGGAAGGGACTTCTGAACTGACCACGAAAGGGAAATACATGGAGGATGATTTGACGTCAGCCCGGGCAGGGCTCACGCTCATGGTCACACAATGTTGTTTTCATAGGCGTAACATACTATTGTCAAGACCCAAGCTTTTATTATGTACTGTTTATTCAGTCGTCCCAGTTGTTGCTCTGAGGTCGGTGACGATGACCAATATCGCAACTACCAAGTCTATTGAGTGATCGGAGTGTGGGTGACTCAGGTGACCTGGCTAAATTGTAAGGGCTGAACTGCACCGCCTCACCGTGCCTCGACTCGAAGCAGAGGTCTGGGGCTGGCGATGGCATCTGAGATCAGGGGTGACACGATCTCCAGGTCCGTTTCGGGAGCTAGGGACCGTATCGGTGTCCACGTCCGTTTTGTAGTGAAAAGCCTGGCAGAAAATAATGGCCCAAATTTATCGATTTCTTTTCTGGCTTTTTTTTTTTTTTTTTTTGTTTTTTTCTTTTCTTATTTTTTTTGGCCTTCAGCTTCTTGTACATACTAGTACATGTAGGATCAGGTGGGAGTGCCGTTTCGTTGCGCTCATCAGCAGCACAACTGCCGACCAACCAGCCTGTTTGCTGCCGCATCGTGGGCGAGAAAATGAGAGAGGGCCGTCACCACCCACACCCAGGACCCTGATGTCTCGCTTGCTGGTTTGCCTCTCGCCCCTTTCTCCAGGCCCAGCTGACACATCGGACGATCGCATCCGGCCCTGGATTCCTCGTGTCGTTTGCCCTATTTCCATCTTGGGGGTGCGAATCATCGAGATGGAGGCCGCCAAGTGAACCTTGAGGAGAGACACAAGCGTTGTAGGTACCCTACGTAGGTTGTTATCTCTCAGTGCAAGTACTCCATAAGTCCACAACCCCGGAAGGTCCTATATACGTCTCTGTACCTTGACATTTATGTCATACTGGCCAGATGCAGTACCTACTACTGGTTCTCAATATCATATACAGTGGCTGCTGTAACCTGTCCCGGCCCGGTTCCGGTCCGGAGAACGGGCATCAACCATACCCGCGGCGCGTTTGTTTGCACTGGAGACCCACATTCCGGCTGATGGCGCAGAAAAGAAGCAAAGACCCAAACTGATTTATTGCTTTTCCCAAATATAAGATCGATATTCTGAGAAAAATTGAAGGAACCTTCAGGTGTTGTTTGTCGGCATGGAAGTTTTGCTACTGCCTACAATACAACGTTACAGACCTGGACGTCCCGCAAAGCGTCGTTCTCCGTCCCGCCCCTTCCCCAAGCCCCGCTGCCGGCCCAGGCTTTTGGGGGATGCCTTAAAAGTTTATCATCAAGCGCGGAGGATGTGTGGCTAACCCGCGGGCTGGGCTCTCTCGGCTGCATTGAAATGTTGGTCATCTGCCCAGGTCGAGACTGCCAACTCATCAACCTCTCACCAGGTGAGTAACGGCATCTGGACGATATCCCGCAATCCCACGGCCAGCACCGCCGGGCTGAGCAGTATTACACCGCTCTTACCATTCGCTGTTGGTCGAATCGTCTTGCGACCCCGGCGCGAAGAACCGGGCAATGGCACCGAATGGCCTTGCCAATGCAGCAAGACCAAGAAATCTCGAACGTCACCTGACGACCCCGGGGACGACAGGAAGATGTACAGTGGTTATCTCCCGCGACGCCAACATCAACCCATCGTCATCGCTACCTCCGCAATCCATCAATCCCTCCGACGTTCCCGTGGCTCCAGTACCGATGACACCAAGAAATCAGTCACTGTGATGTCTAGCGTGTATTGTACCTACCCTTACTCAAAAGCGGCCGCTGAATGAACTTGGACAGCCCAAAGGCAGAACCTCATCACTATCGCCCTCATCATTGCCATCCCGCATCCCGTCCTTTCCCACAGAAGCAGGCTTTGGTGCGTGACGGGATAGCAGCAAGAACGCACGGGCAGTCCAACCAGCGTGCGTTCGACATCGCAGCCCTGGGGTCATCAGACGCCGAGCCGGCCAGCGGATTGGCGCCCATCCGCGGCCCAACCGTTCGAGCGCACCGGCAACCGCGCGGGCAGGCGCGCCGTCCCATTGACGTGGCCGGAGCGCATCAGAAGCCAAACTCTGACTTGTTGTTTGTATGGATTGTATTGTACATAGCTACATGTACTGTACATCCAGGACATTCGTCTGTCTGTCTGTCTGTCTGTCTAGACTGGGCGATTCCCTGGTTCCGTATGCATGCGCCATGCATGCCGTAATCTGTACATCATTCCTTGCGTTCTGATGATCAACCATGCTGAATCGTGATTGTGCTAATGCATGGCTTGGGCTGGTGCGATCACGCTGTTCGGTGCCCGGAGGCTGCAGTCGTGGCGGGCATGTGTCAACATTCAAATCACTCCTACGCCCCATCTACGATGGATGCATCTCCTCCGCGTCCCAGTCAGGCCTCGCGAGGGCGGGGTGCTACCAGTTGGCTTGGGCATCTCGTGCGTCTTTTGTTGCATGCAGTCAGTTGGTTCATACTGCGGCAGTTTCGTTCGGAGTACAGTATATACTATAGGCGCGGACTACGGAACGCCGTTCATCTGCCACGATGGCTTTTCGAGGCTGTAGCGGGTTGGGCTCAGTGAGGCCAGGGCGCCGTTGCTGCCTTACCTCGAGTACCAGCGACAAAGGATGATGTATCCAGACAACTTCGATCCGAAATGGCTTGAGTTATCCCGACTGAGTTGAACGTTCTGTGCATAGATACGTACCCGCTTGGTGACTTGCACTGTTGCGCGTGGAGTGTGTAACCGTGGGTGTCAACCCTGAGTACAGGAAGTCACACAGCATTCTATCTATGTCCAAACCCCTGGCTTAGGATGCGTATTACTAGGACAACTGGCTCTAAATGACTGTCTTATGCTCTGACAACGTGTCTGTCACTGTGCTTATCGGAAGGAGTGACCGATATTCTATCCGGCCCTTTCCGTGGCTAAGGATGTGGTTATACAGACGACTCGCAGAAGGCCATTGGTACGCAAGAGTAGATCCTGAACACAACCAATAGCGACGGGGATTACCATCTGGAGATGGAAAAGACTCGCAACGCCGTTTGTGAGAACCGGTTGAGGAAGTGCTCCAACGAGGCAGCACCTCGTCGCGGTCTTCAACACCATGGTGATTTATCGCCTCATGACCCAGGACGAACATACCCATCTCTTAGAAGGCCGGAAACCCTTGGTCTGCCGAAGCTTGTAGTAGAGGACCAACAGCCCTGTGGCGAAAGCTCCGTTTGAGTTCCACTCGCAGCTCTTCACTGAACCATCACCAACCACCGTCCATGACGACAGACTTACGCCATATCCGAGGCCCCTCTAGCTGCGTAGCGCCTGGGCCTCCTCTCAGCGATGGTGACAGGCCACCTACTCATGGCCCGGGCAGACGATCCGCCTCGCAAGGAACGGCACGATAATCTGGAACCCGGGGGCTTGCTTCGACAGGGCTGGAGAGCCTGAGTCGAGCGGCAGAAAGGAATGGGAGGTGGAGGGGTATACTACAGCATCACTCTGCTCCCTCCCAAACAATGGTCGAGTGGAAGTCATTGCAACCTGGCAGCTGAGACGCCTCCCATTGATGTGATCTGCGAGTGTGTATCAAGGCTTTCGTTGGAGTCATCTGACGTACTAATATGAGGCCACGTTACACTAGTCTTACAGCGTTCAATTTCTTCCAGGTTGAAAGGCTGGTCAGCCGTCACTCGTCCTTCTTCGCCGGCCCTAGCCGTCTGTACTTCCTCTTATCGTTCCTCCGCATCAGCCTCTGGTCCCTCGTTCCCTTGCCACCCTCCCAGAATCCCTTTCCTCGCTTCCCAATGACGCTCCTCCCACAGAAAGCACTACGTAAGGAGACAAAGAGTCAGTAGAGCTCCAAAGGACAAGGCACCATGGAAAGGACTCTTCAAGGAATAACACTCCAGCCTAACCCGTGTCCCTGGCGGCTGGAAAGAGTTTTCCAGGGGATCAATTAAGAAAGCCAAAGGATATTCACGTACCAACTCTCCACGCTATACCTCTGCTCCCGTGAGCACCAGCCACACACCATGCGATTCGCCCACTCATTGACGTGCTCCTCGGCGGCGTCGTGGCACTTGTCGCACGGATAGACCTTGGCGCAGCACGAGAAGCGGAACCAGCGGTAGCTGCGCCGGTAGTGCTCACACGCGCCCCGGCTGGGCAGCGGCTCGCCCGCGTGGAGGCCGAGCTTCTCCTGCTTGCGGCGCGGCCCCGCCGTGGGCGGGAGTCGGGAGGCGTGGTGCATCCCCGGGGCGTAGGCGAGGAATTTCACGTCCGGGATCTTGAAGGTGAAGCGGGCGTGGCACTCGCGGCAGACGTTGGTTGTCGTCTCGCCGCGGACCGAGACGAGGCCCGTGCTGAACGGCGTGGAGCATTTGGCGCAAGTTGGGATGAACGTACTGGAGGTTGTTTAATTGTGGGTGGTTGGTTAGTCACACAGCGGGATGATGGCAAGCAGGTCGGAAAAGAAAGGAGGGCTGGGGAAAGTACCTTGGAAGAAGATCTGCTACGGTGCAAGCGCTGGCGTCGATGAAGCCCGCGCGGGTTGAGTTCTGGTGGATAAGCTCCTGGCGGAAGCGGACGGTAAAAGGGGTCGCGCATTTCTTGCAGCTGTTTGGCTTTCCCAGGTTGTCTCTCAGGCCGGTAATCTCGTTCAGTGTCTTGCATCGATCGCATTTGACGTTGAGATTGAGGACGGAAAGCTGGAGCAGCTCGACGCCGTATAGCTCAATAGAAGGGAAAGACAGTGCGGTCCCCAGCTCCGGTGTTTGCGTAGGCAGGCTCAGACCATCATTCTTCCGGAGCTCCATCGTCACGGCTCCATCTCCCCCATCGTCATCATCATCCTCATCATCCTCTTCATCGTACGAGTCTCCCTCGTCGGATCCATCGGTTCCATCATCAAAGGACCATTCCGGCGGCCGTGGGACGACATGAACATGGTTTCTCCCCGTTTCCAACGATGACGAGTGTCCGGCCTCCTTTGCTTCGTGGTCTGCCACGCCGTCTGGCACTTCAGCAGTGGCCGTACTCGTCGCAGTCGGCGGGTGGCCCTGCTTTGCCAGCACATGCAAATTCTGGGCGAGGTAGTTCAGATGGCTCATCAGGGACATTTGCTTTTGCTCTGCCGCTTTCCGTGTGAAGATCTCCTCCACTGGCTCGGCATCTTTGGACTCCACATCATTCAGGAGGATGCGAAGGGATTGCAGAGGGTAGAGTAGGGGGATGATGAGCTGGATGGATCGGCATGACTGAAGGCCAACAGGAAGACTGTCTCTTCGCCTCGGTTCCAGGGGCAATGTGTAGATGATGCCGTCGCTGGATTTCTGGTAGGAAGGGAGTCGGCTCATGCGGGCCTCGAGCTGCCTCACCTCCTGAGCGCGTCGTGCCTTGGCTTCCGCGATCTGGTCCCGAGTGTAGGATTCCTCCGGGACGTATATTCGAGCCACAGCGGACGGCTTGGCAGTCGGCCCAGGAGGCTGTTCCGCTGTCTGTGTCGATGGTAAACTATCTGTATGCGGTGTGTCTTTGAAGATCGTCAACTTCAGGGTCTCGGCCTTTTGTTCCGACAAAAACGATTCCAAATTCCTGTCAAGAGCGTTCGTCAGGGCAAGCAGGGTCGCGCCTCGCTTCTCCTGAACCAGCCGGTCCCAACCCTTCTCGATATTGATGGCGAAGCCGCGGGGGATGTCCTTGTTCTTGACCTGAAGCCGAGCCGGCTGCCTCGGATATGCTGCTGGCACCCGAAGGTTGCATTCCAGATGGTGAAGGTCAAAGGGGAAGTCGGGATCGGATGGGGTCAGGTTAAACAGAAGGGAGACTTCTCCGCTATCGAGCTCCGTTTCCGTCGGGGAGTAACGGCGTCTGAGCTGCTCGAGCTGATAAGCCCTTGCATCTCTGGCTTGCTTCGCAGGAACCGGCTTTGGCACAACTCTGGATGCCGGAGCGTCCGCGACGGCTTGTCTGCTGGATCTCGGCGATGCGCCACCACGAGTCCGGATGGGAATCATCTTGGTGGCCCTTTCAGACAACAGTCAAGTTGAGTCGCAAAGAAGGGAGATAGTTAAATGCTAATACTCTGGTATGATGGTGATGAATTCAAAGCAGGAGGTCTGCAACCGACTCCCAAAACCTGACGACACCGACGTCCCTTCCTTAAGAGCCTACCAATTGCTTGAAAATCTATTATAATAAGCCAAAAGTTACGGGTTTCTTGAGGCACAGGTCTTGCCACCGCCAAGGCGATATCATATGCTGTCACGATGATTCTGCGAGGACGAAAGTGCAGCTAACCTGCAATCGTCGGAAAGGAATGACTCATCAGTCGCCGATTTAATGGGAGTGCGGAAGTGAGATCCACTAGTGGTGCGCACAGACCATCAACATGAGATACTGCCATCTGCCATCCAAGTCTCCTTCAGCGACGACGGTCGTCACCATCAACCACTCAAATTTTAAACTCCTGCTTCCAACCAATTCTCAAGATTGACACTGTGACTTTTCGGGCAACAGCGCCACATATTGGGAGGGAAATGTATAATTACCGAATGATTTGGCTTCCGTTCTGCCATACCCAGTACGAGCAAGTAAGCTAAAACAGAACCCCTGAATCGTCACAGCTCACAAAGCTGAACGGCTATCAACAGCCGACCTCGCCAGGTGGGAACTAAAATAGTTCTATATAGTGTACCTACACTATGGACATAAGCAAGCCACGTTCTATCCTCAAACACTAGTGTTAGGTCGCTGCTCAAAGTACCTGTACATTCCTGATTATGAGATCGTCCATCCGAGATTCTATTGAGCTTCTCGAAGAAGCGCTCCGAAGGGGTGCGTCCGGGGCGGCACCGGACTAGCTCTCGGCTTAAGCCATGTGAAGCTGCCGTAGGCTTGCAATAGGCGGCGCCGCCGACGCTAAGGGTCTGGGGAAGAAGCAAGCCAAGCCGCCAGTTTAGGTGAAGCGGTCCTGCACACTGCAATCGAACAACTTCCGCGCTACCTGGGCCGACTCACACGCGGTACATCGCCGGGCAAAGCAGGTTTTGCCTTCGTCACTTCGTGCTTGATGTCCTCGGCGAACGGATCACAAGCTTGATTTCTTTCTATGTGCAGCAGGCATCAATCAGAGACATGGGAGCGCTCGGCGGCTCATGGCTGTCCGATGATGCCCAAATAACTTAGGCACACCCCGCCCTTTCTCGAGAAATAGGAGCGGAGACACCGAGACATGCAACTCTCATCGCACTGATATGGGAGACATGCAACAGGCTCGTCACGACGTCAACAAGCAAGGGGCATCCGTCTCCCTGGACTCACCGGCGTGGGTCTGGTCTTTCCTACCCGAGAGTTAAGGCCCGAGAACCACCGACGTACTAGGTTGGCGCGAAATTAACGGGGCAGCTACCTACATAGTGTACGGAAGGGGAGTGCGCTTCACAAGCGCTACTAGTGTAACTATGGAGGTACATGCATGTACCTCCTTACACTACTAACGCAAGGAGCGGAAAGCCCCTGAATCACTTAGCCTCGTCGCTGCTTCCAGAAGGTTGTCAGGAGCGTCAAAAGTCCCAATCCCGGCGGCTTACAAGCCCCTGTGGATGGCGTTTCCTTTGGGAAATGACCAGATCCATGACATTCACTGAATCGGAAAGTGGGGACCGAGAAGCGGCCGTAACACGTACATCTTCGCTGTCTCCGTTTTCCATCCTTTTGAGAACCTCCCCAATGCCGTGGAAAACATAATTTATTTCATTTATTTCTTTATCAATTGTCTTGTATCCCAGGGGTTGAAGAAAGCAAGCTGGTTCATGGATGTCCGTTTGACCCACAAAGAGTGCAACGGCATCCAAATGTTTACCCATTGCTTACACCGACGTCTTGACGGCCCGATAACATCGACGTCATAGCTGCCAGCTTCTCGGGACTCAGCTTTAGGAGCCTCAACACGTGAATTCAACCCATCGCCGGAAATCTCGATTTGCTTGCTGCAGATCCTTTAACATCCACCCCGCAAAATACAATGCCGCCGCATTGCCGCATCAATCACCACTCAGATGTCAGGCACCAGACCCCACGAGACCTCCATACAACTGTACGTCTGACGTCGACGTGCCAAGTGATCCGAGTGATCGAACAAAGTTCACAAATCCCTCCTTGTCAGTCGGCTACTCAATTCTGCAACGATGCTACCGCTCCAGGGACCGGATGACTGGAACTGCCATCTTGAGCACGTCAAAATGTTCAACAGGTCAACAAGATCCGCATCACCTGCATTGCCGATCCGGGGTTGAACAAGATACCACGGATACTTGAGTCTTTTTCTCACAGATGTACTGTCCCTCAGCCTGTTCAGGTAGAGGATATCCTGTCATGTCTTGTAATTTGGCGATGATTCTCCTCCAAGAATGAATGAACACTGCGGCTCTAGATCATGGCCGTTTGGGTTCGGCCGTACGAGACTGGAAGACGCGATCTGCTCTACCTTAACTCTTCCCTGATATCTACCTGGCCACGCGTGACCTGTTTTGCTCCCCTGGGTTCTGCTAGACCTTGGCCGGTAAACAGGGGTACCTCAGTATGTGCAGGCGGTAACGAGCAAACCCTGGCTGGTGACAACAAGAGAGTACAGTTACTCTTTAAGAAGACCAGTACCTAGAGTGAAGATTATGCCAAACGTGCTTATTCCGAAGATACGGGTGCCATAGTTGACAGTCTTACACGTCGCACTCCTGATCTGACCGCCTCACTACCTTACCATATCGTATACGACAAAGCTACGACTCTTCGTAGCGTTCTAGTGCAGAGGACATAGGACAAGATACCTACCTATTCCTCTTTGGTGGTCTCTACTCAGAAACAATTGTAACCCTTACCAGGCATTAGATCGAAAAGCTGATCACCACAAGCCCCAGACAATCGTCTTCCCAGACGAGCTTTGTATCACGGCACAGACAGCTGTTAGACCTCATAGCCGCTCGGTCAGACAATATCAGAGTATAACATGGGAAAGTCGGAACATCTTCAGTCAACAGTATACGAGCTAGCAGTGCACATCCTTTCCCTCAGAGAACTTCAATGCCGCAGGTGTTATAGAGGGACGAGTCTTTATATACACTCAGGGGTACATATAGCACCTCACATAATCACTTACCAACTTCGGACCTCAGCCGTCAACTGCAATGAAGAGACAGGCCAACGAGAAGGTCTTATATACACGCTGGTAGGGGTGTCTTGAAAGTTCATGTGCAGTAGCAACGTGGAGGGCTCTTCCTACAGCCCAGCTATCGGTTCCGGTTGGCATGGTTCAAGGAGTTGCTTTTCTTGCCTGGCATGCAAATGTCACCGAGTCGGCGCTCACCGGAGGCTTACAGAAGCTACTGAGACATGTACGACCCGACACCAGAAGCCTCTTCTTATGTTCGTGGTCTCGAACAATAACCATTACCCGTTCAAGTTGTACGCAGTATCCACCTTCTAGATGGCATATCACTGCAATGAGATCTTTCAACGCGAACCTGAGTCGCTCATACAAGGTGGACTGGTAAGCCACTTGAACCTCCTTCGAGGGCGGAGCATAGACAAGGCGCTTTTTGATAGACACAATGAGAAGGGATACTGTCTGCTACCTTGCTAAGCAAATCCGGCGCGAGACTAAGCGTTCCCAAAGGCCGTTATCCTATCAGTAGAGACGAGTGGTTAATGCTGTCACGTCACTTAGTCCTCAACCATGTCCGCATTGGGGCTTATTACTCATGACGGCTACTGCATATTGTTCATGTTATGCGCTGTCAGATGGACCACTCCTTACCTGGTAGCTGATCTCCGTGGACTCTCTGGGGAGCGGCTGTCTTTGTCTTGCTTCCCAAATACCCAGATCTTTTACTGGATAAGAAGGAAAGCATGGCACATTGATATCATGCCCGTGTAACGAAATCTAGCGGAACGACTACCATCACAATGGCACCGACTTGGGTAGCTTCAAGTTCATTTAGACACAACAATGGGTCTGTAGTACCTACGGTACCTGTTTAACACGGTAGTACTTCAAATCCACCAACGCCTGGCGTTGGCATCATACAACCGTTCACCAGTAGTACATTTTGACAACCCAGCACAGTACTCAGGAAACCCGCAAAATGAATTACCTCTTAAGGCAGAGACACTCTTGTGTGTGTACCCGCGAAAGGGGTGAGCAGATGAGGGTGGTCACGTTTTGCTACGCCTCCTCCAACACCTTTCAGCCAATCTTTGCTGTTTCAGATGGCACCTCGTGATTCCCGCCTCGCCCACCTCCCGCAGTAGGTAGGTAACCTCCAACTCACTCAGCCCGGCGGCTTGGGAGAGTTGCAATAGACAGCAGGTCTAGGCCTCGGGTCCTCACCCCATTCTCCTTGCTCGTAACCCACCCAACCAAACCGTTGTTAGCCCTATATGAGCGGGAAGGAGAGGTTTCGATCCAACCCTGGGCGTCCGCTGATCGTATCTACTGTTACTTAATTGTCTCTCGCCTCTATAATATGGATGTCTGACTACGGGTACACAATAAGTAGGTGGGGTCGGCCAACCGACCCGACCGACCCGATTGACCGGTCAGTGGGTTGGTGTGGTGAACAGGTGGGTGGCCTGGGACCGCGCTTATAGTCGCTTACCAACTATAGATCAATGCGCCGACCACCAAGTGCGAAAGAGGGGCGACGGCCCGTGATGCTTCGGCATCTCTTCCAAATGCCGGAAGTGACACCGCGCGACCAAGTGGTGCATTGCATACTACTGATAACTTGAACTTGCATCCCCTTCTCCCGACAACAGCCCTCCAAGTAAGCAAACCACAGAAATTGGGAAGGGAATGTGACGCTGAGTGAGGCATGTAGTTGCAGTACCTATATACGTGGCAGGTGTCTCAGTTTGGGTTGGGAGGAAGTACAGTACAGCGTGCGGCACGGGTGTCGGTTCCGGTGGACGGTTTGGTGGGGGAAGAAGTGCACCGTCGCCGATAAGACATCGGTTTCACGACTCTGCCAACGGCGGCCCGGAAAGAGGGGCGGGGGCGGGGGGCGCACCTTAACCCCCGGGACTATCACATGAAGAGCTCATACCTTCCTGGCTCGGCCAGGGCCAAGCGCCCAATGCGGCGAAGGTGGCGGCCATGTTCGCCGTCTTCGCTACCACCCACGAGGTTGGTGTGGGGCGGCGGTTGAGAGTTGTAATTGTGTAACACAAGTGCCTGGTGCGAGACGGGGGGATGGCACCCCTTTTTGGGGTGTCCAAATCGACAAATCCGAAAAATTGATAGGCATACACTACACTAATAAGACAATTGCGAAGTTCCCTGCAGATCCGGGCACTTCGCTTCGCTCCGACTCCCGCCGTTTAGGGGCCCTTTGCTTACACTACTGTCAGCATACCTGGTAGGTATCTAATATTGCAGCGCTCCATTGTCAGATCATCACCCGCGGGAGTGCGCGGCACCCGTGGTGGAGCGAGGAGCGCAGCTCTGCGATTTCCATTATCACGAGCCAGCGTTGTTCTGGTTAAGCTTGAACGATAGGTACGAGACAGACAGCAGTCTCAGGACCGGAGTTGAAGATGGGCTGGCTAACCCCAGCCGTTTATTATAAGCCCCATGCAAAGCCCCTGTTTCCCCGCCTCGTCCCCCGCGTCCAGGGGCTCAGGGGTTTGGAAACGCGCCTGGCACACTCAGCTGGTATTGTACATATTTTAAGTAACTAGCTGGGGCCTATAACAACTCCCATTCCATTCATCAGATGTTTCGTTATTGTGAGTAAGCTCGTTTCATGGCCTGCACGGCGTACAGTCAAGGTCAAGATTTCAGTGGCAAGATGAAGTCCGGACGTTGCCGCTGTGTTGGTGAGGCGCCCGTCAAAAGAAATTCATGAAGGGTGTACAACCTAAGCATGGCATAGCATCGTCGAATACGAATAGTACCTATAGTAATTCAGCTTCAAGCCGAGCTCGAAGCCACCGGCGCGGATAAGGATCATCCCAGCGAAAGACGAGTGAGGCCTCGTGGTTGACTCTCGGATTTCGGGAGCACACAGCCCGCTGTTGTCCGGCATCTTGCACGATTAGACCCGTCCATTCCGTTTTCCCTACGGAATACAGGGTCAGACCTTGCAGAGAAGCAATCAAGCTCACCCGTCCTATAGCGGCAGTGCCAGGAGACTCTTCAGAGCAACCGGACAGGGTCGGCCGCAGTGTCGATCCGCGACTGTGTACTGTAATGCGGCCCGAGTCCGGGGAGTCTTGCCCCATCCGGGGTCTAGTGTATGTAGTTAACGGTCTCGACGTCCATGTCTACATATGGACGACCGGGGAGCTCGCCGTTCCGACCGCCCTACCAATGGCGTCGGTCGGCTAAATGGGGAAGCGCGCAGCTGGGCTGAGCGCTCGGGGCCTCAGCTGCCATCCCCGCGGGTGGGCTCCCATGTCAGCGACTTTAACCGCACTTTTAGCCTGCGCGGAGACAGGTGCGTCTCAACCGCCTGAAGTGCTGCACTTCGAAAACCCCATGTGAACGGAGAAAGATACCTACACACTACCACAGCAGGGCTGTAGGTGGTGGTAGCAGCAAAAGGCGGTCAAGGGGTTGAGAGACAACTACCACTTCAATGCCGCGTAAGTAACGTAAAGGCACATCCTGTTGACGTGCCTTAGACGGTACGGATGATGATACATGAAGAAAGAGCAAGAAAAACTACTAGGATCGGTACAGCTGGCTAGGGGAGGGAGTCAGATGAGCATTGGGAAATACAGATTAGAATAACCAGCAAGACGAAGCGGATATGGTCTTCACTCATAACCACTGTACGCGACTTGACCCGGCATTTGACATCCAAAACTGGTTCGGTACCGCTGCAACCCACTCGGGTCGCGTAGGGCTGATTTGGCAAACCCAAAATGCTCCAGTTAATGCTCCAATCTCGCAAAGGATCCGCCCAAGGATATCCAAAAGTACTGAATTACTATTGGTTCCTTGGTGCAGGTAAGAGCGCGGCGAAGCCTCACCGGTACCTCTCACCTGCCTCGTCGGGATCGTTCCCATTGGATTGTCCCGAATTCTCGTGTGTGACACCAGAGTGCTGACCGCGTGAGCTTGCGAGTCTGACCACCCGGGAACTCACAAATCACAATCCATATCCGGATCGAAAGGAACGGTCCGAGGCGTAGCGTGGAAACCCCCGCGCTTCCCCAGAGATATGATGTAAGCCCCCCCGTAAACCGAGGTGGCGCATCGAGGTACGAGTGTCAGCAATATGGAGTTGTATGTTGTACAAAAGCTGACAGCAACACCACGCCCCTTGAACCGCGGTGATCGGAAATTAGACTCCAACTTGCAAATCGGAACACCAGAAGGGAGCCGTAGAGGCCACGTTGACGGGATGGATGCTGTAACTGGTTGCCGGTGATGACAAATACCCGTTTTGTCTGCAGCATCATGAGATGACTCGGGTTATCATCGTTCACGCGGAGAAGCTACTCACGGCTTCTCGTCATCGTCAAGTAGGCTCAGGTGAGTGAAGCCAGCAGGAGAAAGTAAGATTGGCACGGCAGCCTGTGGCGTTGCATTGAGTAACACGACGGCGCTGTCGAGTTCGTAATAGATTGTCTGTAGAACCGTCCCCCTCGTTTATCCGCGGCGCTGGGTTAGAATTGTCGCACTGCTGACATTTTGTACTCAGACGAGGACGTATAAGGTGTCAGCTTCTAATGACAACGTCGCATAAGCGTCATGATGTTTGCTTGAGTCGACTTGTATATAATCAGGTCCGACTGGTCTGGTCAGGTGTGAGCGACATAGGCAGATTCACAGCATCTGTATCACCGACGATCCCAAGCTTAGACAATACCAAATGCGGTGCTGCATCGTCAGCGTTCTGTATGACCAACCACCAACGGAAACCATGACCGAGCGATCCGATTCGACACCAAACTTACAGTCTCCGAGTGCTGCGGAGGGAGCTATGGTTCGGATTCAAATCAAGCCCCGGAACCTGTGAGGCACGCCGTTGGCAGGATTGACGAAGTGGTTTGTAGAGTTGAGGGATATTGCTGGTGCAGGGCCAGTCAATTAGACCGGGTCCTTTCCCAGTTCATAGCAGGTACATGTGAAGGTGGCAGAAAAGGCGAGAGAAAAATAAACCCTCGAGAGATGGAGATGAATGGGATACCAGGTAGAAAGGACTCGGAGACGGATGGGGGAAGGGGTTGCGCGAGAATGATCGACGTTGGGACGTCTTACATAGGTAAGGTATCTGCAGAGATGCTGTAGTCCATGTGTTGATTGCACCATCATCATTGATGGACATCAGTTGATGGGAAGTAGGTCCCCAGCATCCTGATGAAGGACAGCCGAGTTGTCTGGTCGCCCCGTCTCTCTGTTGATTTTCTCTGCGTCGTCCGAAGTAGGCTCTGACGAAGAAAGACTGCTGTCTGAGACACTGCCTCTGCTTCGCCCAGGAGTAGGTGTTTACAGTCTCGTCCGTGTTGCATAGAAAATTCGATGGTAATGATAGAGGTTCTACCACAGTATTTTCCTCGCTGATTGTATTGCACAGCGTCTAGGTTGCGGAGGCTGCGGCGCGAGGTATGAACTTTCAGGTATGATATGTAAGGTAATTACGGGAACCTGACACGTTATTTTCAGATCGGTAAAGTTAATCCGTACGCGTTCTGAGTGGTCGGTCAATCAGAATCCGCCGCAGAAACCCGCAATCTCGTTTCCCAGTCCTGACGGTAATTTTCGGCCTTCGCCTGAGCGAGGACGAAAACGACGTCTGTCGTAACATCGCCATTATTACTGCCCGGACACTGAACGGTGTTCATCACTTAGTAGCGCTTCGCTCCTATGCATCTCTGTTGTTTGGGAGGGCGCTATGGGTGCAGAGCATACCGGTAGTCCCAATCCGCGTTCATCAACCACGACCGAGCGGGGTCATGGTGAGATACTAACGTTACTGACTGACGAGCCCAAACCGGCCCGGTGGCTGGAGAGTCGGACCAACAAACCCGTCACTCGACCAACACAGCCTCAGCGGCACCGCGGGCATTCACGACTTGGAACCTGAGCTCCTCACTCTGGCAATGACCGGCAAACGCTCGAGTCGCGAAGCTGTTGCTTGACAAACCTGCTGTGCCGACCACCCGGCTGACAAGTCAATGCAAAGAATGTGCACATGACCGGCTCTGTGGCGCGGCGAGCGGCGAGGCCAGGCATTTGCGCTTTTTTGCCCCTTTCATCCGCCTGTCTGGCCCCAGCTCCGTGCCGAACGTGATTTGCAGCCGAGACTCTGGGGAAATGGAGAAGATATTACGGCAAAGGATAGACCCTATGATCGCCCCCGGGTCACGACCGGGGAGCACTGCGGAGTTCTGGCCAGCCGTGGACCGACTGACCACACCTTTGACAGCACATTTACACGCGGCAGTCGCTGTAGCGGCAACACAAGGGTTCGATGTCTCAGTGAGCACACCCTCTTTCCGCTCACCACTCTGGACCCTAAAATGATACCTTACCGACGGCCAGGAAGTTGCTGTGACCCTACTCGAACACACCCGAGTGACGGCATCGGCTCACGGCACCCAGGTTGTCTCGCCAACTTCTTGGAAAGAAGGCGTCCATCGCCTATTCCCGCAGTCCGTTGGACACTTGGAACAAGCCATTACAGGCCGTGGACATCAAGCCGGATACACTGCTAGCATTGCCCGCACCACCCTCATCACTGCATGACCTGGTGACCTCTTCATCCGCCTGGGCCATTCTGGTGAGTACCTTACCGACCACTAAGGGAAAATGCTTCGAGCGGCGCACCGAGTGCCGGACCGTTTGTGCGGCTGAGGTCGGCAGGCGGAACTTAAACCTCCAGCTTCGCTCTTTTGCCGCTCAATTCGAAACGGTTGATTGGCCCTCTGCGCGAACAAAGGAACAGAATAGGTTGCGGAGTGCTCCTCAGCGTTCCATTTGACTTGTCAATTGTACCGGGGCGATTACTACCACGCAGTCGGATCAATGTCTTTGAAGATACCATGCCAAGTAAAGGTATTTGGTACTCCGCAGATATAACCGTTGAACAAGTCGAATTGTTCTGTTACCTAGAGCAGGCAATAAAACGAAAGGAAACGAATGATAGATCAAGGGCGAATGAATCGTGATTTGATTCGTTGATCTTTAGTCTCATGATCTCCGTAACACTCCGTTGCCTCTTGTCACTTGGCGAGTCTCCCGCTTGCGACAATGTCTCTGCTTTAGACTCCTTGCCGTTAATCCTGACGAGCCACTGCGGCAGAAGACGTGCCTTGAGATGGTGAACGGACGAATGGACCCTGAAACCCCCGTCTTGCCCCTCAACAGAAGGTACGGAAGAAGGACTCGTCAACTGACATCCTCCTCTTGATCCTCATTGAGACCAGGATTGGCTGGCTTGAAGCGGGGTGGCGATAATTACTCTGTCCGCTTCGCGGCATTCGGGCAACGGACGACCTCAGCCTCGGCTCTAGGTAGCCGGCTAAGTTCCCCGCGAATATTCGTAGGAAACAGGGTGTGCTCAAAACGTCTCCTGTAAGCAGTTTACCATAGGAGCTCGGAAAAGCGGTCGAAATACGAAGTAGCCCCGATGCTGTTGAGGTTTCTTGCGGTTGGACCTGATTCACCCCGCGCTGAGACGCGGCTACGCAGCGAGGCGGAGCCATTCTCCATCGACGAGCGGAATGTAGGCGGTGAGGCGGCATGCACTGCATAACGTTAGTGTACTGTGTGCTCTCTTGCTTCCATTGTTGAGAGACTGGATCAGTCGCAAGATGTGCTGTAGGCCCGTGGCGGGGACAGGGCTGATAAGCTACATGACGCCTGGACAAACAGGGACAAGTCGCTTCGGGAGTTGCCTCTTTCAGCTTGCACCGGAAGCGACGATGCTTCCAACGTCAGTCAATCGGAGTGTCGAGCGCAAGGCCCACTCCTCAAGTGAGCGCTATGATACTCTCTCACTTGACTTTGCAGATACATCTCGCGATTCGCTCCAATCGACGTTCACTGCCCGTGGCATCTGATAACAAATGCGCCACATCCGTCATGTGGGACACCGCACGAGCCACATCTTCTGCAACGGGGCGAACGCACGTGGATGTGGGGTCACGGTGTAAAAAGGGACGAATCCACTGCAGAGTTTTGCGCCAAGCGTTGCAATGAGAAAGACGGAAAACGGGGGGTACTGTATAGGTATCATGCCTACAACTAACGCATTTGCAACCAAACCAACAAACTGACAGTGACCCAGCTAACGAAAGCTGGCGAGAGCAGGAAGACCGGCCTTGTCAGTCGTTACACAGTACATACAAACGAGAATGATGACCCTACTTAGGTACTGTACTGTGGGCAGTCGGGCCGTCACCGGCATAAGCCAAGGAGTTGTTTGGCCGAGGCGAATAATTCGGCCGCGGAGACAGGGGAGGTTACAAGGGTGGATGATGTTCTGGAAAACCCCGAAACTCTCACCGGCAAGCGGAGAGTGGATAATTTCCGTTTGCACGTGCCGGTTAAATTTCGCCCTCTTTTGACACTTGCAATGTGACGCCTGAATACTAGTACAGTTAACCGTCGGGAGCAAACTGCGGGGAGCCGATTAACGCTGATTCCGAGTTTCATACGGACTACGGCTCCGTCCGGTCTACACTACCTACCTTAGTTACGTCCTTTCGGTTCGAGCATCCATGGATTTGGCAACCTGGTGGCGGAGAGTATATGAGATCCGGACAGCAGGCGTCAATAATACCCTTTTACGTAGACAGAGCGAATACTATCCGATGCGGCAGATACAATATCTAGAGAAGGCACCATTCTGGTCATATGGATGATCCTGTGATAATTCCGATGGTCTAGTGAGCTCGGGACGGAATACCGTAAGAGCTACCCTCGCTTAAGCGAGTGCCTCGGACGCCTCGCCTGTCTGCGCTCCCTCTGTACTGTACCTTGGAGAAGCGCTCGTCTCCCCGGAATCTGGGCGTTGGCTCGCTTCAACAAAGCCGTTGAAATGGTAGCCTTGGCACTTGAGACGCGAAGAGATTCGATGTCCGGGGGCCCTAGCCATGCGCGGCAAACCTCGCATTGCTTCCGTTTTCCGGCAAAGAAAGTGGTCGGTAAAGGAGAGCGCGCCTAGTCTGAAGCCCCATCTACACATTTGAGGGTGGGGTATCGTATACGTCGGGATGAACAAGGCCTGGTTATCGAGAAGTGGTAAAGGAAGGTTGAGATTTTTGGGTTGTAGGAGCCGGATGATATTGGCCTCGCCGCGAGGCTGACAAGGCCGAATGGACCTGCGCTGCACGGATACTAGTATTTACCATGCCAAGGGCACATGTGAGATCAGGCACGGCTTTTCAGTATATAAGTAAGTACCTAAGCTATTGCTGATTCCGGCCCTTAGGCTGTTAACTCTGGGTATCTACACAGTAGGCTTCGTCTACGGGAAACTACTAGTGAGTTCGACAGAGTGCTCCAGAGATGAGGTGATTCGTGGATTGGAATTTCCGGAACTGTCTCCGTTTCTACTTACATAACTACACTACTACTGTACTACTGTACTACTAGTACCTACTAACTGTATGAAGACTCGGCCGAAGCCTTCTCCACCACTTCTAGGTGGAGTTCCCCAGGCTCGCTAATCTACATAGTAAGATTCTACATAGGTACCTACCTACGTATCCGTACACCCATCGGACAGCTTGCGTGTGTATTGCGCATATAAATCTGAGATGGGTTGTACCTCGACGTCAGGATTCACGACAGGAGCATCTAATGTACATCGGCACGGGAACAAACCCATCAAGTCAAGCCACCCTAAAAGACCTCCGATCATCTCGTCGATACGCACGTACGGTCAGTCATCTGTCTGCAGCGGTCTGATGGCAGCAGCAAAGAGTATCCGCAGATCCGCCACGGCCAACCCGGGAGATGCTATGCTCATTCGACTAGAATACGGTGTGATCATTTCGCTACACGAGCCGGACTTCGTCTGCGCCTACCGTAGGTACTGTGCGTTCCTCCAGGTCATGGTTTGACACGGCCATCTTAAAGTGGCCGGCATGCCGCCGATACCATAGGAGGTTCTTATGGTTGCACAGCATCCGCCTCGCCAGATCCGAACCGCGGCTTTCTGATGTGATGCGTCTTGCGGAGAGATGCCATGACTGCATATACAACCCCTGTTCGTTGGAGAGCCGCATTGGCACACCCAGCCAATGCGACTTCGAAATGACCTAATCGTGGGGGTTCCACGAAGCTCATTGTTGGAGGCTGTGGCGTGCAGGTTTGGGGTTCTCCCGAGACGAGTCTCGACAGTCGGCCCCTTGTTTTCGCAGCGCAGATGCCTCCCTAGGGGGACGGCTCGATGGATCGGTGTTCTGGCACTCCAGGCTTCGGGGATAGTCTCCGAATGCGTCGAGATTCCTGTTTAGGTTGTAGCTAGAATACTGCAGTCTACAATACAGGAAAAGGAAAGGCGAAACAGATCGGACCCTGATTACCAAGTGAGAACCGGTCCGCATGATGAACGCAGGCATGTACGGAGTATTGCTGTGTAACCCGTGACGTTGGCGCAGTGGCATTCGGTGCCTGCGGCGATATATCAGATCCTCCTCGACGGGCCCAAGTACGTAAAAGCAGGCCACCTCTGACGCAGCAGGGTTTCCGTAGAGTTCAAAAGTCTGCGATTGTCAATTGTCGTCTCGGTACAGGTGAGGATTAGGAGAAGTTGGCCGTTCAGGAGGTTGCTGTAAACATCAGCCTTTCCTCCCGATGTTCTCCTGTCGAAGTAGAGAGCGCAAAACCCCGATCTGCCATTATGCGTGCTGGATATGTACATGAGAACCAGGGTTGACAGCATTGCCGTACCTACTGTGCAATCTCATCAGCTGGTTCCAGGCCATTAGAGCTATGCGTGCCGACCTGGAGACGACCATTACAGCACACGAATGCTAAGGGGGAGCACGTGCGAGAGCTGAAGGACTGGACGTACAGGTGTATGTAGACGGCGAGAAATTGAAAGGTTACCACTTCGTGACCGAGCATGTTCAGGGTGGTGCGGTGACATCCTCGAAAAGCGACCCGGACGTGGGGGGCCACATGCTTGTGGGGTTGCTTGAAGGATTCTTGAGACTGGGGTCACTAATGAGGGCATCAGTTTGGGACTCTGGGACGGAACCCGCCCATCACGTTCGTCAAAGTTCCCAATGCTTGACGAAGGGGACCTGCCTAGGTTGGAAAAGTCAAGAGTGAGAGAACTTGAGCGCCCTCTGGCATCAACAGCAGGACAGAGACATATTGGTCGAACTAGATGGAACAGTTGTGAATCGGCAAAGGAACCGAGCATCGCCCTTGGACATGTGGTTCCCGGTACCCGGTTTCATCAGCTCTTTCGTGTATGTACTTGCCACAACACACATGCCTTACTGCGTCCTGGTCAATTGCTTCCCGAGGTGCCGGGTATAGCGGACGCCAAGTCTCCAAGGCTCGGCTACCAAGAAGACTCGCAATGCAACGTTAGGATTTGTGTGTTGTTAATAAATCATGCTGTGTAGTAACATTAGTCCGACGAGCACTGAGGCGTCAGGTTAATCACCGCGTAAGACTTGAAAGGGCACAGAGATGCTTGCTTGCAGCGACGGTGAATTCCACGGCGCCGTCAAACTGATGCCGAATCATACCTACCTTGGTACGTACTGTCCACTTCCCGCGTACGGACAGGAGGACTCGGGACGCGACCAGGCCTCAACCTGCAAAACTTCCAAAACACCGGGTCCTTGGAGGGATCCTCATCTCCCAACGGAGCGGAAAAGCAATCTCCTGGTGGTCCCAATGCCACGGTCCCGGCCATTGGCCATGTCGACAAGAGGACCGGGGCGGGTTGCGGTCGATAGCAAGGGAGCTATGACCCATATCCGGCAGTAGCCCGGCGTTTTGTCATGCTACCAAACGCGCCGGGAGCGCTTCCGTAACAGGGATCTGGCCATCCTTCTGGACGCCGGTAACTCCCCCCGTGAGGTTTAGGCATTGGACAGGAACACCTGAGGTGGCCCTTCTGCGTGGGCTATATGAGGAGCGCGGAAGAGGGCAGAAGCGAAGAGAATAGCATCATAGTATGGTTTTGAGCCAGCAGCTGGCTTTGCTTGAGCCGGTCGGGAGCGGCAAGGGAGGCAAGGCACCAACGCAGAGAATGGATGTTCCCATCAGACTCTAGCGAAGTGGAGGGCCGAATACGTCGGTAGTGTACCGTAGGTAAGCAAGATGGGAGTGATTCCAGCCTAGTAGATGCTGTGCCATCAGCATGAATAGGTATGGAAATCGACATGAAGCTGTGGGTCGGCGAGGTCGCTCGCGGCAATCAGAGGAGGCCGCACTGTGAGAAGCGCGATCACGAGGTCAGAGCGAACCGAAAATCGTCACCTGTGACGGGACCAACTGGGCGTCTCCAATCGGGTAGTGTCAGCACAGCACAGCTTCCAGACCAGTTAAATCGACACGCAACCCGTGTTGACCGACGAATTGGCCTTTGGCCAGTCGATCGGAGCCAAAATGAGGGGGCATAACATTAGAGATGCAATCTGGATTTTGGTTGTAGCTGCGCCAACAGGCAGCTGCGTCGTTTGTGCACGCATTACCTCACCTCGTTGCTACCGATCGGAAACAGCCAGTTGGCAGAAGCAAGCAATTTAACGGAATGTGCTCGTGATCACGGCCTGGATCAACTCTCAACCAGGCACGCCCTCAAGCCTCAAAACCGTGGGCCAAATTGACTGGACGAGGATTGGTGGCAATTTGCGGGGAAACCCGCTGGGCACCTGACTTCCTTTCCTCCTGACCTCCAGGTCCCGCCTCGGAAGCGGCGCCTGCTTTCACCGGAAGTCAAAACGGAAGTCGGAATGAGAGATTACAGTTTCCGACAGCAAAAGAAATACGGTAATAAGATGCAAAACTAGGAATACGACTGAAGCCGGAAGCGGAAGGACGATTGCGTCGTGTCGATGATGATCGAGAGGACATAGAAAAACAGCTAGACTTCTCTTCCTCTGCCTGGCGTTAACCCGTTTTGCTACAATCCTAGTGAACTTCTAGGTGTGTCTGTGGGCGAACCATTCTTCCGGCGACATTGTGATACTGCCTGATTAGGATGACTTCGCCGTTTCAGGGTCTGTGCTTGTCTGCTGGATTCGGATTAGAGAAACACCCATTCCGTTACGAGGCTACTCTGTGTGTGCGAGGCTTTTGGCTGATTGGGTAGGGGACCGTTTGCAAGACGCACATGACCCAAAAAAGCTGAACGTGGAGCTACCGGAAGTGGCTTAGCGTTCAAGGGCTTCAGCTAAACTGATTTTGGGAGTATTTCGTTGCGCTCTGAGGCGCCCATTTCAGTTTGAGAAAGCCAATCAGCGCCTCCAGGATTCTTCGGTCCGTTCGCGCGAAGACTCCCAGGCAGTACGAATCCACGTATTTATCCTGGTATCGGTCCAACCGCAGACCGCGCACATGCGTCTCCTGAAGGCAATTGATACAGGAATGCTCATAAGATAGTGTCTTATTGAAACTCCTGGCCCAGCTAAACAATCAAAAGGTGGTCGCCCCTTGGTGAGCTCTGTAGAAAACCACGACGGCTGAATTACAATGATACCTACCTAGGTCAGGTAGGTACCTAAGGCCCCGGCCGTGTGCTGAGGTCAGTCAGGTACGCAACTCAAACTGCCATTCTTTAGCCCTAAAGGCTCCACAACCCCCTCCGCCACTCAATCCCTCCTCTCGGCTCCGCTTGGCTGGTACTCCGGGAACTTCTGAGGCCTTGTACCGGTACCAGAAAACTGAGACCGACCAGGGTGTGCATGTCGTGTGTACCTTCCCTGGTACCTCATTGCTTTTATTCACCGCGCATCGAACCCGCATCCCACGCTACCCAGCCCTGGCCCAACACCTGCGCTCCGACAATTCCCTATACATACATGAACCGCCCATCCCCACTACACAACCTCCCTTCCCGTTCTTCGCATCTAAACCTCACCGACCGACCGCGCGACCGCAACACGGGAATTGGTCAATTACTGCACGACCGCACGTAATCGAGTGTCCCGAACGCCATCACCGGTGACTCGACAAGCAGTGGCACTTAGTCGAAGACAGGGTTTTACGAGACGCGATTTCGCCGACGTCGTTAAATTCATAACACCAAGGGCTCGATCACACGAATCTGAGCCAATTCAACGAAAGCCGAGAGGACTCAAGCAGTATCCAGCATATACGAGATCCGGATCACCGATCTCACTTCGCTACGGGTGCAGTGCAGATCCGAGAGCCGCATTCAGCTGAGCACTCTGATCGCGAACCTCCCACACCAGCACACGCACAAACGACAACTGTGGCCATCTTTGGCGAAATCAACATTGCTTCTGATAGGAATCCAGAACCTGCTCGAGAGTTCGAGCAGTACGTCGTCATCATGCCGTTGTCTTTAGAGGCGCCTGTCCTGCAGATTGACACACATGTCATCCACAAGGTCGACACAACAAACCCCGCGAATCTCTTCAGCATGTGGACCGGTCAGTTTGCCTGCTTGATCTCAGCATCAGCACAGTCCGCTAACACGTAGAGTAGTCTTCGCAAGGTGTCGCGAGTCGGTCGCTCAAGGAAGGAGACTGGAAAATTTGAGCTGGCGGCTGTGGAACCGGGAGACATTCTGCTGTGAGGGCCAAGAGCTCCTCGCGTCAGCCTGCGGTAGCAGCGCGACCAGCAAGCCGCAGGACATACAGTATCCCAGCGGGATGGTCGCCGACGACCTGCCTCAGCTTTCCGGAAGCGTTGACTCAGTGGCCGACGAAGAGGCCGTTGACTTCACAACGGACTCAGCACCGATGGACATCGTACGCCCGAGGATACAGAGACAGGATTCGTGTGCAAGCAGTCGCAGTCGCGGCCGCGAGCGCCACATCACCTCGGACGAACTGGAGAAAATGGTCCTCTCGATTGTGGAGGCCAAGGAGCCGCTGAACGCTCCCCTGCCCATCCTCCCTCGCTCTCTATCCGAGACACCGACGAGCCCGACGAGCCCCCCCGAGCAGGAGCGAACCGGTTTTAGTAGCACCGAGTCGCCGTGCGAGACTTCTGAAAATACCTCGCCCGAGTCGATCCCGATGGAAAAAGTATCGGAGACGGTGGCGCAAAGTCGGACCATCGTTACGCGAGGTTTCTCGCCGTCCCAGATACCCATGTGTCGCATCACCTCCCAACCTACAAAGGGCCCTTCTCCGTCTGCGATCCCTGAGCCCACGGATGGCCCAACTCCCAAGATTATCCTGCCCAAGAAACAGCAAGCAAAGTTCGCCCTCGGGGGATCCTCGGGCTCGGATGAAGAATCCTTCAAGGACGATGCGGAAACGAAGAAGCAGCTCGCCGTTCCACCGAGAACAAAGATGTTCCAGCTTGGTGGCTCGTCTGGCGAGGACGATTCCCCACAGGGTGTACAGCATCTTCAGAAACCTACGACGTACGGGCAGAAAAAGACCACCTCATTCAACAATCAAGTTGTAACTCAGACCTATACGTCGTCGGCTATTAGCGATACCGAGGATGATTATATTGATGAGAGCGCCATTGACGACGACGACGAAGATTGGGAGGAGGAGTCCGGCGAGGAAAGCGGCCGCTCAAGTGTTGACGAGAAGATTGACTTCAAACGCGTGGACTCCACCGCCCATCTACCCTCGCGTCGGTCACTCATCACCCTCATGCTCGCGGCCAATAATCCCCGTTCCCAGAGACTCGGCAACCTTGCGTCGCAGTCAACATCTGCTCTTCCCCGAACCCGGACATCGCTCAATGGACCCTCACTTGTTGCGTCACCGAATGACTCGGACGAAGCACCATTGATGATGAAAAGGGGTACCGCGCGCGCACCGCCAATGAGGTCCATCAACGAAGTACCCCGGTCCTCAGCACAGCCGATCAACGCGGCTGCCACAGGAATGCATCACCAAGCCGCGCTCTCCCCGCGCACAACTCGGCGTAACATGATGGCCACTGAGTTGACCGAGTCCCTCCGGAGAAACCTCCTTCTCGAACGGTCCCACAGGACCTCTACCGCCAACGCAGTCCTGAAGCGTCGGCACACCTCAACTGATGTGGCGAATCTGAGGCAGTACCCAGAGAGGCCCTTCATGAACAAAGACAAGGACGTGGATACCAATCCGAATAGCTGGGACCAATACTTCCAGAACCCCTTCGCTGGTCAAGCGCCGGCCTGGTAATGCATTCACCTTGCTCGCCAACAACCTTACGACAGATTTCACTTGTATCTACGGAAGGATACCCCAGAGCGGCAGCCTATTATCGCTGCTGTGTATTACATATTCGGTTCAAGCATTGCGGCCGGCCACGGCTTACGACACGGAACATCACTTGGCTTGCGATGCATCAGTCCGTATCGCGCTTTTCGTTTTTCTTTCTGGTTTCATCATCAAGCGGCGTTACCTTTTTCCCCCATCATGATACCACTGGCTGCATCTGCTTTTTCGTCCAGGCAAGAAGGGAGACGGATGTATGTACTCTATGGCTGGGAAGCGCCAGCGGGCGACCGCGGGAGGGCGCTTCCGTCTTTCTGCTTGGTAGAGGACGCATGGCGTGTCAGAGCGGGGTGTGCTCTCAGACATGCTCGCTTTAATGGGATGCAGTGAGGAGGAGAAAACGGAGTTAGTCGGAGAGGAAAATACAGTACAAGGAGTTGACACAGCAAGCCCAGCGTTAGGCGATGCGTCCCACGCTCAGTTGTCACATCTACACTAAAAATATTACAAGTCACCAAAAGACGAGGAAAACAGACTAAAAGGATATTTAAGACCATCCTTGTCCATTGCAGAGTCGGTGCCCTGGGTGCCCATCACAGTGAGCAGAAAGTAAACTCGACTCCGAACTCTGGCTAATAACCCGAAGCCCCTCGGGCCCTTCCAAGTGCTAATGATCAACGACAATGGTACCCAGATCAGGTGAGGTGTTGGGACTGACATCCTAATGTTTACGGAAATCTCTTTCTTTTCTCTGCGATGTTCGTTTGCCCATCCCTCCTTCGGCTTCCTCCGTAACCATACATCACCACTCTTCACTTAGAGCTATCTTTTTCATGAGTCAAGTCTAGACCGCGCGGGCAAATTGTTCTGTTCGACTGAGCGGTCCCGAATGGAGAGGCATGTGCCCGAAGAAGATTGTATTTTTCCCTTGTTCACTCTCTTTGGTCTTGTTCTCGACTTCGCCTCTTTGTTATTTGCTCGTGTGTGGCACACATTACGAAGTGGCTGAACTGTCACGGCACATGTATCATGTGAAAGGGCAGGATGCTGGAACATTCCGAGCCACGTCGGAGAGCATGCTGAAATGGTTGCGATACCTTGATCAGGTTCCGTGCTCGTTTGTTCCTCAATTTCATCGCCGTTGGCCCTCAGTTCAGGTTATCCTGGCAGTGTACGGTGATGTCAAAACTCGCCAGACTTGGCAGACACAGGTTGTACTGTTACTGTACTTCAGACCTCTACTTCCATTTGCAGAAATACAGTGCTTCGGGTACCAGGATCACGATTCACGACAGCAGACCGTCTACCCGATCGGATCGAGGCCACCCGAACAAGGCTCACATTATGCTACCTACATGTAGTACACTCGATGGTACCCTCTGGTGCAACTTGAGCCAATTTCTGCCGTTGGCCCAGACCTCTCACTTACAGCATGTCTGCCACACCCAACACCTGGTTCCAGTTTTCCTTCCTCCCCGGTGCAAGTTCGATCACTAGGAATGGCCTATTGCAGGTTGCGTTCCAAGTTACCACCGGTTCCGTTCCGTCCGCTTGTGTAAGGGGCACCGGCCCGGCTTCACGCCAGAATAATGTTCTTCACCCACAGACCGAACCGTCGAGAACCAACGACTTTGATCCGTTCGTACTGTATATCATTCGGTTTGAGGACTCAAGCAAGGAGGTCAAGTGGAAGTTAAGGCTTCGGTGGAGTGAGCGTCCCAAGTCGTTCTGGCGTGGCGTGCAGAGACATGATGCAAAACATCGGCAAGGGTCGGTTTAGGGTTGGTCAATCGGGAGGTAGCAAGATGGCTTTTTAGTATTTTATTGATCCTGCCGCATCTTGCTTGCTTGTTAGAAGCCTGGCACTTCTTACACATCTGAGTCACCTACAGAGCTATCCACTAACCTCGTTATCATCTGCCACAGCCGAAGAACTACCTCATGTTGTTAACCTTTTGCCCAAGCTCAGCAATGCCTAATCACCCCTCTCTGGCCTTTCCCGGACCCTCACCCATGGGTTTTGCTTACGCATTCAAGTTGTGTGTTCTTCTGATGGCCCAGTGCGCGGCGAGCGGGGTCCTGAGGAATTCATCCCACTTCTACGGCTGGTTGTGGGTCACCGTGGGCGGGGGACTTTTCGAGCCTGAAGCGTCTTGAATTAGTGTAAGCCGCTCATAGCAGGTATCTCTGTGAGTTCATTTGATCCCAAGGGAGTAAAATGGACCTGTATTTTATCTTTCAAGGCATGCGCGCGTCAAGTGAAATCTGCAATGGGAAGGGTGTGGAGGTGGTGCCAATCGCGGACGGCATCACCATCGCACACCACTAACCCGCGGTCGTTACAAGCCAGTCCCTATTAAGACTTCCAGGGCCGGTTACGATGCATCACGGCGGGTAGATTTCACGAGAAAATGACAAACAGTAGGCGTCGTTGCCTGGCAATAGATATCATTGGCGTTCTAACCGGTAGCTCTCCCACTCTTGAAGGGACTCAGCTCTAGACCGGGCATCGGGTGAACAATGACGCCATCATGACCAGATGGTACTTGTACAGCACCTATGTACTAGTATTGCTCCGTTTGGCAGCCGCAAGTGCTTAGGGTATTATCTTAGTTCTAGAACTCAATACCCTAGAACTGGGACCGCACTCGCATAAACAGATCGTTCGTAGATGTGCTTACTGGAGGACTTTCGCAGGTGTGCCCTCGTCCTTGATGCGGGAAGCGGAAGCCACTCGTCCCAAAGTACTAAAATAATACACAGTCCGTGGGGCCCAAGGTCGTTGAACGTTTCGCATTTGAAGATTGCCAGAGAGAAAACCCTGCCACGAAGACTCAAATAGCTCTCTCAGAAGGGTAGAGCGACGCGGAACCTCGAATGAAGAGTACTTTGTCCGATTGCCACAACTTGAACTTCAGCGGTTACCGATGTGATGACTAGAGCTTGCGCCTTCGTGCCGTGGACGTAGCGAGAATAAAGTCGCACCGTTTCCCCTTACCTAATATCACGATACCACCTACCAGGTAGATATATCAGATTGAAGCAAGAGATAATGAGCAGCGGCTGGCTGGGTACTGTACAACTAAGGCTCGGATAGGAAGCAAGTCACTTGTAACATGATGTGCGCACCGCGGTATGTACAGTACTTCCCCATATCCGACGCAAAGCCATGATATTGAGACAATTCCTTAACGCATGTAAAATATATACGAACAATTTTGACAAGTTCCTTATAGAAGCCGGGCCATTTTCACAGTTTTGTCTTGAAAACGGGAGACAATTCATCAGCAAGGTGCGGCTTGTGCAGCTCGGTTGGCTGACAGCTTCCGCTGTCGGGCACGCTTCAATGCATGACAGCAAAAGCCCCGCGCACAAGCGGGACATGGAGGGGTAGCTCGTGCTCGAGCGTCATCTGTTTCGTTGGGCAATGGCAGCTCTGAGCTGGCAGGGGAGGCAGATTGGTGGTGTCGTGTTGCATCATATCTGCGCGTAGGGCTTGTCGAAGCCGCATGGTTGCATTTGCCTCGCGACAAGCTTTCTGCCGTGAGCAATCGTGTACAAATCATCGCGGACTGCGCCGGCTCACCGACTTTTACAGCCGCATTGTTGCGCTTGACATTGGTCTCCTTCCGCCGGACTCGAACTTCACCACCACTCGGCAACCCGTCTATTCGTTTGACTGTCACTTAGCCGATGGAAGGGTGGGGGCTGGTGAATCTCTTCGCAGCTTGACGACCAGCCCTTTTCCGCAGTATCATCGATGCCAGCACAGCGTCGGTTTCCCGGTGGCTTGGGTCCCTCGGCCTATTGTTGATCTCTGGAGGTTACCCCGATGTATACCTTTCTGCAGAGGGCTTTACCACAATCCAAACCTTCAACGGACAGACCCGTCTGTTCCTGGCTTGGCCACTCTCCACCTTGGGTTTCGAGCGTCAGCAACTGGACCCAAGACCCTCCTAAACTCGCAAGTCGCAATGGCGCAGTGTGCGGGATGCGGCACAATTGGCCATGTTAACCTGCAAGTCAGTGGGATAACAAGTCATTCAGCTTGTTCCATTGACAAGGTAGGTAGTGATATCGGCGGTTTGGCTTGTCGAAGCCATGTCTCGGAACAGAGTTACGGAGACACCTCGGCCTATCGCATTATTGGGGCATGCCACCATGAGCTGAGCCAGGCTGTCAGGGTTTTTCGAAGCCCCCGTCACTGCTGACAAAATCACAACAGCAGACAACGTTGCCGGGCACTGCCGGGTTTCGCGGGCTCGCTTGACGTTCGGAGTACATATACCTACCATTAGTTACGGGTATCGGGCCTTCGTCGGACGGTATGTCTCCTTCCAGACTCCTGGACCCAGAGACCAAAGCAAAGCGGGGCCAGCGGCATTATTCCCGAAACATTTCCTAATTAAGAAGGCTTCCAGAAGCCTTCGCCGGGCTCCACACTCCCGAGGCAATTCCCGGCTATATGACTCGCCGGGCGTCGTAGCCGGACGCCGGCAGTTCCACGGGCCCCTGACGAAAGCTAACTCGGCAGATATTTCTGCGGACGGCACATGATGGGAGGTAGTCAGTACAAGTTCCTCTCAGTGGCGGCGGGCAGCGACCGTACCCTACAGTACTCGCTTCATGACTAAGTAATTAATCTCCTCTGGTTTCAGCATGGATGGCTCCATGCTCCGCCCGCAGGCAGTACACGTCGAAACTTGACCCGCCTATTCATCAGGGTATTGGGTTATGAGCGTGCAGCCTTTGCGCATCCTTCTCCCTTTCCTCCTACGCTTCTCTTCTCCTCCCACCCGAGATGATCCACCTTGGACCCTTACTCTCTTACCCAACGGACAAACCGGGAGGACCCCTAGACAGGGATGGCCTTAATTCGCGGGAAACCTAAAGGTTATGTGGCAAAGATCGTCAAGAGAGCGACCTCCTCCTCCACGTCGATGAGGCCTGTGTGAAGCATGTCAGGGCTAGCCTGCCTGAAAACAAGCCCATGTCGGGGTCATATTTCCTCGGCCAAACGGTGGGCAGACGTTGTTATGTCCATGTACGAGAGCCTGGCGGTGGATGCATGTACAATGCCTCGAGAATACATACCGGTTGACTGTGAGTATGTTGCCCGGCACAGGATGAGATCTCTGACTCGGTTGGGCAGCTTCAGAGTTCGTGGCTTGTGAGTGGCACGGTTTGCTCTGAAGTCGTGGTCGTGTGGAGCTGAAGAGAAGCAGAGACTAGACAATGATGTCAGTGATGAGCTTGTGTTCGTCGGAGAATTGAAGGTTAGTTCGCTCATCTCGTCTGATCTACTAGTAAATTAAATGAATTCTTTTTATTTTCTTCTAGACTGCCTGTATCTGGAAATATTTCGTGTTGGGACGGAAGACTATGCGGTTCCTACCATCCAGCCTGCCTAGCTCTTATCAACACAGAGAGCAACTCTAGGTACTGTAGCTACCACAGCTTTTGTACATCGAGATGGGGTTCTGCAACGCTCGTCTATTGTCGAGGAGTGCTTCCGAGTGCCGTCAACGATTCTCTTAAACTGAATCGGAGAAGCCTTCTCCCTTTCTGGTAATGAGACCGTTTATATGGAACGCGGCCACTGCTCGTGGGTGATCTGCATGTCCACGAGACAATGAAGTTACAGTCTCTGTCTCGTCTCGGAGCATCTTCCCATACCACTGTCTATCGGCGTATATGGGTGGCATTTTCACATGTCAGGGACACCTCGTTGACGTGCGCCAAGTTCGGTTGCCAAATATGGAGGGCTTGCAGAACCGGACAGACTGACTCGGTCTGACGTCGGACCCCGGGAAGATGCGGAACCGGATAACAGATTCTCCAAACGGGGTTTAAGCTTTGGTTATTCTGGCGATTTGCAGGTGGATGTAATACAAATGCCTAGAAGGGAGTGCGGAATCGCCCGATGGACGTTGGGAGATCGGAATGACCACAGCTTCTCGTCGAGCTTCCCCGCGAAGGAGGGTACCCTATGATGGAAGCCACTCTTACAATTGAGATCTATTGGGTATGATTGAAGCTGGTTTTTAGAGGAAGAGTATCCAATGATTGACAGTCTCGGTTTAGAGTCAGGCCTAAGGAGCTGGTGAGCGACATGATGCCGGACTGGTCAGCGGTCGTCGCAGCAACCGGGGGAGCTTTTGTTGACTTCAGGCAACCCCCTTTTTCGATTCCCTCTTTGCTGAATTTTAGCAACAGCCATGGATGGGCCGAACAACTACTCAGCGTGTATGTATCGTCCGTGCATTCAGACACTTTGCCGAAGTATAAGGCTACCGCATTATCTTCGTGAGCATATTTGCTTCCCTTCCTCCCAACCCTCAACCCGTGCGAAGTGTCAGATGCGCAGAAACCAATCTCCCGCGCTTAGTCCAGCATTTCCGTCTCACATTCTAGACCCTACTCCTTCCATCTTCCCATCGTCTCCTCGGCTAATAAACCGCGACTTCATGATTTCACTCGTGAGCTCTTTAGAACACGGTTCTAGCTGAAAGCTTGATTCTTCCTTCCTGCCCTAACTGGCTCTATCTGGACTGAGACAATTACTCGGGCGGCCACCTCCATCTTCCCCTTACCCTCTTTCTTAAGTTCAATTCGCCAACCACACTGCTGCGCCTTCTTCTCTCCGACCTAACCGACCAATCTCCTCCACCACCGAGGCGGAGAAGAGTAACCTTCTCTTGAGTGCTTTTTATACTGTTCTCCTTCCTCCTAGCCCCTTTTATCGCGTTCATTGATTCCATTTCTTGGAACCTACCTTGATCCATTGTGCTTTATTGCTAAGCGGTCAGAACCGTTCAGGATTCTGCCCGAATTATGGGACGGTAGGATCTTGTTTTGCAAACTCCTTAGACCTAATATCTCTTCTTCCTCAAGCAAGTTTCTTTCTCGTAACAAGGCGCGGCTCTTCTATCATCTCTACACTCTTTGGAAGTTCCTGGCTCTAAGTATTCGATGTCTGATTACCCGGTCGGTTCAATTTGCCTACAAGAGACTCTCAAGGTAAAACCGCCCTAGGGGCTGTCCATCGAAACACGCCACGCCCTGCAACAAATACATATAACACACGTGAGTGGATATTCTTTCGTATAAGAGTGTACTAATCTTGGATAGTACCTAAGAAATAAGTTCTCTTAAGGCAAGAACAATAGATTCGTCGATTACGCCCAAGACAGAGCCATCTACTAGCGCTAGTGGGGAGCAGTTTGCCTAGGTAGGTCAGCTGCTCAGACAAGGACATATGCACGCGCGTTTTCGTCAAGCAGTAGGCCGTTGATGATACCCTACGACATGCTTTAAAGCCGGCTGTCCGGTCCTTTGGGATATCAGGGACAGGGCGTGGCTGGGCGTTCGGTCATGGGATCGCCGACGAGTTTACTGGTTTGACCTTGGGATGAGTTATGTGTACCCTTCAAAAGTTTCGCAAGCAAATGGGTTTACAGATACCAGGGTTTGGCGCTTTCGTTTCACCGGTTCAAGATTGCGTTGAATTCCAATTCAGATTTAGGGACTTGCAGGGAACAAACAGGCTTATAGAAAACCACCATGTCTAACCACCACAGACTCAGAATGCATACAATAAATACACATGAGACAAATCACTAGCACCGAATCTCTGACGACGGAGTGGAACATTGGTCTCGACGAACCGAGGCTTCCTAGCATTTGAAACCGGCGCTCTGGAAACGGCGGCTTAGTCTTGCTCTTGAGTTACCACCCGAAAGGGTCATGGGCCTCCCATGATCAAGTGGCGCCTAGCTTACCTGAACGAAGGACATGAAGGTCACGAGAGAGCAACGCGGACAGACACAGACTCTGAACGTCGATCGAAGAGAATGCCGCCCTTTGTTTGTGCCATCTCATCCTATAAACCATCCCCCCCAAGTCATGAAGTGAAGGAAGATCCCACCCAAGCAACCATCATCAACCCATGGGTATTCAAACATAATATGTACATGTATAAACACGGCGTAGACCCAGTAATGCGGCTGGAGCATACACCGAGTGAATTGGCGTCTCGAACGGCTCCCAAGAGAGTATCGTGAGCGTCCTGCCCGATACCTATAGATCCAGCGATGAACCGGCTGGATTAGAAATTACTCAGGTGTTGTTTGTGTGAAAATCAAAGTCATCCATCAATGTTAATATCTCGGCCCACCTCCCCTCTCCAAGTCTTGATTCCATCCGTTGTTACCGTACCCTCCATGAGAAGGACCCGTCGGGTTTCTGGCCGTCATTGGGTTCGGCTGCCCCGCATACCCATACTCGCCGTTGGTGTCTGGCTCATCGTACGTGACCGCGCTGATCATGTTTCTGAGAGAACTGTTGCTGGCACTAGGCTGATGGTATGGCTGATTGTACGATCGGCCTGCGCTCTGCATACTCCTCATCGAGCCGCTGCTACCGGTCGGGCGATGGTATGGCTGCATTGGCGCCGTCCTGGATCTTGGAGGAGGAGCAAACTGGGCCGGCCCCCTAGGGGGCATCGAGTTGGTGACACTGCGGATGGGGTAGCCATCAGGACCATTCCCGCGCGGGGACATTGGACCGCTGCGATACGAATTCGTTGACGGAGCGGGGCTAGCACGACCGCTTGAGGGGTCGTCAAAGGGAGACCTGGCGTTGATAGGGTTGGGCCACCTGTCCTTCGATTGATTCGGGCCCTGTCCTCTGTAATTTTTGTAAGGACCAGCTGGCGTCGCGACTGGCAGCGGGAGGGACGGTGCGGTCTCAGAGGAATATGGAGCGGGGCTGGCTGTATAGCCGGCGCGAAGAGATGAACCATTTGAGCCCATCCGCTGGAGTTGTTGAACAGGAAACCCAAAGCCCCCGTTGGACGCGGGAGTCGCAGTGCGGACCGGGTGGTAGGCGTCAAGCTCAACCGGCGGCAGAGTCGGGATGCGTGACTCTGAACCGGCCATGCCCATATCGGCAGCGCTGTTGAGCAGTGACGCTTTCGAGGAATACGGACTCGCTCCTGACTCCTTGGTGTCTGACCGTAATGGAATCGTCGGCTTCCGATCCAGAGGGCTCATTTCGAAGCTCCCGGACATGCTCGAGAGCGAAGGCTTCTCAGAAAAGGAGGCGAAAGTATCCGCCCGGTTAAGGGACGGCATCTCGGGAAGGTTGTCGCCGCCAAGCACGGGGAGAGAAGGCTTCATCGTCATCGGCCTCTCTTCGCCTGTCTTCCGGGCGGCCTTGAGCTCTGCTTTCTTCCGCTTACGCTCCTCCTCGGCAAAGGCCTTGTTGATCTTGATGGAGACGATCTGTTTGAGTCTCTTGTTGACCTTGCGCTCGCAGAAGCCGGTCAAGCCGCCGTCTTCGCGAGGAATGTAGCTCCACAAGAAGAAGACAAAGAAGAGAGCGGCTAACAGAAGAGACAGGAATGAGAAAACCCAGATAACGAGAGTGAAGAGCATGCCAGATAGGACAGCAGCCTGTCGAGGTTCCTCCGCAGCAAGAGCCCTGATCTTATCAACAAAGTTGGAGAGGGACGACTCGAAGTTGGACCCGTTGATCTGAAGCTTGGCATTGTAGACCGAGTAGAGAGTGAGGGCATTGATAGCTTGCCGAGGCCCGGAACAAACAATCGTGCGGATCCAAGCTTCCCCAGGGTTAGCAGGCTGCGCCGAGGTCCCTAATCTCAAACTGGAGCACCTTACACTGAAAGCTGAAAAAGGTAAACAGGGCGATGTACTCGGCCCCCTTCTTGCTCTTCGTCAATTCCGCGAAGACAAGGAACCGCTTCCATCCTCTGCCGCTCCCCAACCGGATACTTTCCAGTCGCGCGGCTAAACTATCCAGAAAGCACTCAGCAACGCTTCCACGTCGCATGATGGTCACGGCGCGGAAATATTCGTATGCGAGGTTGGCGAATGAGAGGATGATGCAGATGGAGAAGATCCATTTTGAGATGTCGAAGGGAACCAGCTGAGTGGGCTCAATTTGCGAGGACCACTTGTTGAAAGCTAGCAGCTGGTATGCGGTGAAGACATCGACGGCATAGACGGCGAGGGAAATAATCAGAGAGAACCAGAGGTAGCCGTAAGCGAAGGGTGTGAAGCAAGAAGTGGACTTGAAGTCATTGAGGCTCTGAAGATCGCATATCAGCTTGCAGGTCGCGTTGACTCGTTCTTCGTATGTCACTCACGATGAAATCCCACTTCTGCTCTGGGTTAACTTCAACATCGCGTCGGCGATGGCTGAGGAAACCCATTGTATAGACGGCGCAAACCAGGCGCGAAGAACCAGGCTAGCCAAGTGAAGAAGATCGATATGTCGACGCTGTCGAGAAATTGACGAATTTCAAATTGTCGACACAGATCAATGTGTCGTCGGGGGTATCTCAAAGGTATTGGATAAAGTCAGATCGTCGTCATTCCCTCTACACAAGTCGGTCTTCGCCCGCGAAGAGATCGACTGTGTTTAGCTCGGCGAAGGAGCCAGACAACTCCAGGTTTTCGGCGACGGTGAGGTCACGTCGAGCGAAGAAAAGAGACACCAAAAGAGGGAAACGTCAGAAAGTGGGTCGAATGATGGGATTCGGAAAGGCCAGCAGCGGCCTCAACAACGTTTCGTCCCTGCTAGCATCGCGATGGTCGTGGAAGCCCGGGGTCCGTAGGTTTGGAAAACAATGCGACCACCAGAGAGACAAGGAGAGGGCTGCCGCGGTCCGCTAGTCTGGTGGAGATGACAGCAATGGACCGGCCTCTGCTTGGTCGGATTGGAGGAAGGGGAGCCCGATAGTGAGTGCGCGGTCCCGAAACGCCGTCGAGGCGTTGTTGGGTTGGTTGGGCAAAGAGTGATGATGACTTGATAGATTAGAGATTGTCTGCTGGGTTCCTGGTTTGATCGGCTGGGCGAGTTTCCAAGCCCTGGTGTCGGATCGGCCGATGGAGAAGAATGCGCGACAAGGCTGGCAGACGAGGGGTTGCTGCTGCATGTGTTGAATAGGCAAATGTTACAATAGCTGGAAACAATAGCCTGTTGTTGTGGTGAATAGTGAGCTGTCTGATTCAACGAAAAGCTGCCATGAGTCTGCTGTTGGGATAAAATGAATGACTAGACAGTCGGTCACCCTCGGGCAAGCTCATCTGGAGAGGCCGCCATGACAGTCCGGGAAGGGAGTGTGAAGGGGTCCCTGTGACAAGAGTGGATGATAAGGGGGATCAATCCGGACAGGGATGAGGAACGGATGGAGGAGGGTCCCACAATTCGGCCCCGGATGGCTTGTGAAATTGGCCGGTTTCCCGATCGAGTGTGGGGGAGGATCCGCTTGTCTTAGAATGCTACAAGATAGCAAGCCCAATTGGCGCAGGAGAGCAGCTTCAACTGCCAATTCTCTGTACAAGGCTGGAGGCTCCGAAGCCCTGTCAATTCTGCCCCTGGCCCTGAGTCGGGAGAGGCGCATTCACCCGTTGATTGGCCCAGTAGGCCGGCCCTTGCATGCCCCATTTGAGTTCACACGCCATGAAACATCGGCCCAACCACTGACGAGAACGTCGAGTCCAAGGGGTTTATTGCAAAACACGGAAACTCAATTCCGAAGCAGCAGAAAGGCGAGTGGCGTCTGCTCGGCATCGACGAGATGATGGACCGCCCTACCAAGCATTTCTGGAGAAGGCCAACGGTTTACACAACAGTGACCGCTGTGGGATGTTGAAGATGTTGAACTGGAACGATTCGATCAGATGACATAGGCTCGTCGCGGGAACACTGGCAACAGGCTGCCAATGCGATGCCACGTTAGCCTCACTAAGTGGTCAACCCTGCGCTGATCCGAACTGCATCGTGGCTTTCGCGGCCAAACGTGCTCGACAACCGTTGTATTGATGTTACACCTGTCAAGGAAAAGCGTGTTGGAGATGGCGCGTAGCACCAAGCACAATCCATTCTTGCCGCGCGCTTCTTAAAGTGTTTATAAATGGACCGAGGCACTCCGATCTGCATGCCGTGCATCCCGAACTGTCTACTCTCGCTGCCGTCTGCCGTGCTCTCTGGCTTCCAATGGTCGGTCTATAACGGTCTACCGATAACTGGTCTAAGCATCTATCTAGTCCTTGATATGCCGCACATTTGTTGCAGACGTCTCGATTCCCACATCGTGGGGGCGCCTCAGTGCGCTCTAAGAACCAAACGTCTAATGAAAACGACTCGATAAAACGCCGTAATTTAGGAGACCACGAAGATCACCGGCCTGCAGCACCGGCCCGAGCCCTGACCATCCGATCAACTTGACCCAGCCTGGCAAATCAAAGCTACCGGTTCCTCTGCTCAAAACTGACCCCCCCACTCCTCCTCCATCCGACTTTTGGTTGCAACCCTCAATTCCATCTGCTCCGTCTCGGTCAGGGGCTGTGCGCTTCCCCTCCTGCGCCGCCAGCTAACCTTGGTCTCCCGCAGACTCGCATCCGCGTCCTCGCCCTTTTCATCCACGAACTCATAGGTCCGCCACTCCGTGTTCGCCCACCCGGTTCCCGCAGCCGGATTCATGCCGTCCCAGTCCTGCGTCAAGAAGTGCAAGAACCCGCCATGCGTGACCACGATGATGTGTGCATCCACCCCGGGCTGCTCCCGCTCGAACTGCCGGCCCAGCTCCCGCAGCCAAACCCGCGCCTTGCGCGCCCTGGCCTCGAGCCGATCCATCGCCGGCGCAAAGGGGCTCGCACCCGCCTTGTCGTTCCACCCGTCCTTCACCAGGCCCAGGTCAACTTTCTCAGCAAACTCCCCCGCCAGAGTCTCCGCTGACGAGCCCGTGTCGCACGGCAGCGGCGAGACTTCCTGGACTTCCGGCAGAGCGATGACCCGTTTGCCTGCCTTGACGGCCGGCTCGAAGGAGAGCAGGCAGGTGTAGATGGTGCGGCGCAGCGGGGAGGCGACGAGGTGGGTGATCTGGTCCTGGAAGGGGAAGGTCTTCTGCAGTGCGGCACATTGCTCCTTGCCGAGAGGCGTCAGGTCCGGGTCTGGGAGTGAGTGATTTGCGGCGCACAGGTTGTGGAAACCTTGAGCATGGCGGACCAGATGCACGTAGGTGGGCATTTTGAGTCGGGGTTCCAGGTTTGGTGAGGTTGAAGGTGAGTGCTGGGATGAAACTTGAAGTGATAATGCACGGACAAAGACACAGGAAAGATCTGACCTTGTACAAGTACTTGGCCCACGTAAAGTGTCGGGTTTGTTTGTTTATAAGACCCAAAGTGATCTAAAGCAAGAGTACCTTGAGATCTAGAGAAAGATTTGCGTACGGATCAACGTAGGATCCGCACAATACGAAATGCTCAGTGAGTCATTGGCGGGTTCCAATCTACACGTGTACTGCGTAGCGAGGGTTTGGCCGACATCTCGTTAGGCTCCACCTGCTGTCCAACTTTGGCAGCTCCGATGTGAGCGGTGCTAGAAACCACGCGCACTCCCGCTATGCGGTCATTGGCGGGGTGGTTAAGGAGGATGGAGGAACACGACCACAGATCTCTTGAGATTCCTTATGAATAGTCCCATTCCAATGGATAACTCTTATCGTGAATGGTAACTCGACCCGTTCTCACTAGTCCTCATGTACGAAGCACGCTGTCTAGAACCACTCATGTGTGTCTTGTTAGACTGACTAGCGGACACCTAGAAAGTTATGAGCCGACGCACTGATAGCCAACATGTTGGCAAATGATCGAAGAAGGACGGCGCGATTGTTGGAAATACCGTCCTACCATTCTTCCCCAACCATTCCGCTGCATGTTATACACAATTGACATCTACCCCCCACCCCACCTCCTCCCCCAAGATGAAGCGCCTTGATTGTCCTTTCCCGAAACGCCCTACTAGACAGGATCCTAGCCAATGCCCCACATTCTCCCATCCGAACAACCCTTTCTTCTGGACTATGATTCTCGCCTGACTCCAAAAACGCCACCTCTGCATTCAAAGATCGATCAAGCTTTCCTCCATAACTGGCTGCTGCGGCTGCTTGGGAGCATGTTGTGGGACAGAAGGGAAGGCATCCTGGGCGTAGCCGGCGTATGCAGCACTAGGAGGAGCTTGCGATTGCCAGACAGGCGGCAGCTGCGTCTGCTGAGCGGCAGGATGCTGCCAGTACGGTTGCTGAGCTTGGGGCGGTGCCTGGTGCGTCTGCTGCGGCTGAGACGGTTGAGCTGGGATAGATGCGGGCGTCTGAGGGAGGGACGGTTGATACGAATGCATCGATTGAACAAGGTTGGGATAGGGGGACATGGTAGGGTCGGCCTGAGAGCTAGAAGGCTGCTGAGGCTGTTGCTGAGGTTGTGAGTTGAGATAGTAGGATGCGTTGGGATCGGCAGTCGGGGTAGTGCCGACGGAATCGCCTGCGGCAGGCACGGATAACTGCCCCGAAGCCGGTGCCTGTTGCGATTGATCCGGAGGAGCCGAGGCTGCATTCGGCGGATAGCTTGGTTGCTGGTGATACTGCGGTGCCTGGGCGGGCAACGCAGGGCCCCAGCTTCCTGTGTGATGAGGCATCTGTTGAGGGGGGTATTGGTTGCTCGGAGGCCCGGCAACGGAACCTCGCTTGTCGTATGCTCCATATTGCGGCTGCGGTGTTGGTTGGGGATATGCAGGCGGGGCCACTGGGCGGCTGTAATCCTGCTGCTGCTCGCCAGTGTAGAAGTTCTCCGCCGGTCCGGCGGCGCCCGGTGCACTTGGTGCCAATGAAGGATACGGACCAGGGGCTTGCCTCGGCGGTGGAAGATTGTAGCCCCCTATGCTGTGCTGGCTATAGGCTTTGGATAAGCGCTCCTCGAGCATCCGATCGTAGTAACGCACAACTGTCGAAAGCTTCGCATGCAAGTCAAGTAGTGTGTCTGCGTTGGGTCAGCCCTGTATTAGTGAAAGGATTTCTGGTCGAACGTACCGTGCTTGCTCATGGTCTCCCCATACGTCCGAGCGAGCTTCGGCCGCAGAGCACCAATGCTGTCGTAGAGTTCTTGAATTTGCGGCTCGCGAAGAATCGTCCCTGGGGGTTGCGTTTGGAGGCGGTCGACAAGAGTGGCGAACAAATTGATGTTCTCCGCTTCCACAGGCGTCAGCTCGTAGTCGTTTTTCGGAAGTGCAAAAGGCACGGTTGAGGACGATGACGCCACATTGGAGGCTTGCTCCTTCAGCGCCGCAGCATGTTTCTTCTTTTGTTCCTCCATATCTGCCAATGAGGCTGCAATGGCAGCCTTCAGGTCCTCGTCCTCCTCTTCAGCAACCTTGGATGGCGAGTTCCCGTTGACCTTCGGCTGACTGACAGATGTTCCATTCGTCGCAGAGGGGGCATAGCCAAGAGAATGTTTCTGTACTTCCTCAAGGCTCATCGCCAGGGCCTTCTTGAGATCTTCGTCAAAGCCATCATCCACCCGAGCGTTCCGTGGCTGCATGGAAGATCCTCGGACTTTGGCTGGAAACGACGAGTAAGTGGGGGAACGTTCTTGGCCATATCCTCCGCTTCTAGATGACTTGTCGGTAAGTCTGGCGTAGCACCCATCGTCCACGCGAACCGGCTGCATGATGCCAAGATGAGGAAGGGGGAGCGTCTTGCTGGAGCATTGCTGGTCGAAGCAGTTGCCACAATTGCGACAGTGGTGTTTCCTGTTGGTGAAGGTGAATGCGGTCCTGCATCGCATACATACGTCCGAGTCAACCCATTCAGGAGGCTGAACAGCGTCAGCATCTGGCCCACAGCATCGAGACAGACGAGGGACATACCGCGCTACTATCGATCATGCTGCTGGCGACGGTAACTCGGGGTGGAAACTGGAATCCCTCCCGCTGAAGGGTCCTGTACACTTCCCCAATGTAGCCTAGTTCATAGCGGCCCTCGGTTGCTGTGGCCCAGGACTGAATGAGCTCAAGAATTTTGGCCCGCACTTCGGCGTTTACGGTAGCGGGGCCGGCAGCCTTCAGAAGGGACACCAAGCTCTCCATGAACTCTCGAGACGCAATTTCGGTAAGGAAATGGGAACCGCCATTTTTCACACAAGTGTCGGTGAGCTGACCCAAGTTAGTCGGCCGGCGTCCATTCGCTCCTCCGGGAGGATGGGGGAGGGTTTGAGCCTTACGTACGTTTAGGGCGCTGAGCTGGGTGTTGGGGTTCTTATTGTTGATGCGCTTTTTCAGGGAGCGCATGGCTTCTTTGGGCTGGACCGTTTTCGATCTAATTACATCGGAAATCTCGAGATTGAGGGCGATATCTTCACTGCGGATGGACCCGGGTTAGCTCATGTCGCTGTGGCATCCCGGCGATGGGATCGTACAGGCTGCTGCTCGTAGCCTTGTCTATCTGCTCATCTAGGGCACTGTTAGCCCCAGACGACCACCACCCCATCATCTTGAGGGCAGATAGTTTTGGTCGAGAGAACTGCTGTTCGCGAACGCGTGCGCGAGGACGCAGTTCGTGGGGTCGTCGAGAGGTTGATGAACTGCTGCCGGGCGTCCTTGGCGGGTGTCGACCCAAAACGCGAGCGGACCAACTGAATGGCGCGACTCAAGGAAGTGCGCAGATCGCAAGTAACAGAGCGGATGTTGTTGGCGACAGAGAAATGACAAGTCGTGATGCATCTGCCTGCTGTTGGTTACGTATCGGTACGTAGGTGTGGGCCGCTAGGTCGAGCATAGACCTTGCCTCACAAGCTTGCCAAGAGTGCTACTCAATTCATCCTTGGCCCACTCAAGATATCAGTCAGCATATGGTGGGGTTATGAACTTCAAGGCTGTGGCTTTACGTATTACTTAGTGTAGTGTTACGCCTCTCGAGCGCCTCTCTTGAGTTACCTATCCTCGCCTATACCACAATCGGTTAAACGGAGCAGTTCCCCTGAGGATCTAGTTTTATTCCCTGTGCCTTTTTCTAGTTATTTTTTTCTTTCTTTCACTTTCTTTCTTTAGGAGCTCCTCCCAGAGGCTATGTCTACTATACATGGTAGTTGCCATCAGCACCTGAGCCACTGCCAAGCCCAAACACCGACGGATAACCGCCGCATTCGAGCGTCCCGCCACGGCGGTCCACCAAGGTGCCACTGCCCCAGACGCTCCACATGACAACACAGGCTGGGATGTACTGAATTCAAGAGAGCACCCGCTCCAAGAATTGAGAATCTTCCAACAAAGAATGGGTGCCGCCACTACAAAGCAGCCATTTTACGAATCTTCTGCGCCAGCTGCTGTCCTTCACTTACCGTTTAACCACTCGACAACGCGTCTGCTTCAGAAACCGCTTAGCAGCAGATTCCCATCCGCCGAGCCCCGCCCGGATCGACACATCAGCCAGGAAGCGGCCTCCTAGTCATGAACAATTTATAATCGAAGAGGATCCCTTTACTTCGCTCCGGTGCGCTGTCCTCGGCGTTTCTGCATCTATTCGCCGCATACCCGCTCCCTGACGAACAGCATAGGCGCTTGCTGGCCCCGAAATGCCAGGCTCGACCACCGTCCTGGACCATGCTGGGTCTGCGCGCGTAGGATGGCTCGGTGGGCACACGGATGGTGCCAAGGGAGGAAAGCGGCCCCTGCCGCATGTCGACGATGTCGTCTTGGTTACTGTTGAGGTGGACGCTTCCGCGCCCGTGGAGAAAGTAATTCAGATGGCCGAGACACTTCTGCGGCAGGCCGAGGCGTCCAAGTCATTCGGGAGGCCAGACCTTGCACTGAAGGACTACATACGGGCGAACCTTATCCTTCTGGACATCATAAAAAAAAACAAGGGATGGGTGTCGCTTCAGCGAGACAACAAGGCACAGTTCGAGCGCTACCAGCGGCTGCTTCGACAGGCTCACGCAGCCCACGGTGATTTTGAGGCCATTAAAGAACACATTAAAGCAGACAATGCTAGGACGGGTGTGCAGCCAACTCATAGTCGCGCACTGTTCGCCGAGAATGGGTACCTGAACCGGCAGGACATGGGCAACTCTATGAATGGCGATCATGCCGGGAAGGAAAATGGTGTCCTGGAGTATCCGGTATCGCCTTCCTCGAAAAGCAAGCCGGTAGTACACCCGAAACCCCAGGGCCTCCAAGGCAATGCGATCTCAGGTGCTGTGACTACGTCGATCAAGACCCAGGATCTGCTTCAACGGTTTTCAAATCTGCGGGCGGGTACTACCAGGCCTACACAAGACCCGCGCATCAGAACACAACCTATCGTCCCACCAGAGTTGCCAGGGCGCGCAAAGCCTCCGGAAGCGCCGCCCGCAGGCACGCCTATCTCTGAGATTATAACCCAATTACCCAAGATACCTGACGCCATTTACAACCCTGCAAGAGGGACCATTTCTAGTGAAACTGCTGCATTGCCCTCAAGTGCTCCTCGTGCCATGTTCACAAGGACGAACTCGACGGCATCCCTGAGCAAGACAAAGAGCGTCAAACCGACCACCGCTGCCGAGAGCTCAACACCGACCCAAACCTTTGGGCCGGCAAACACGAAGCGGACTAAGCTGTCTGTCCCTGACGGTGACACAATATCCGTCGAGGAATTTATGCGGCTTATGAGGGCGGGGGCCAAGGACTTGTCGATCCTGCTGATTGATATCAGAAGCCGCGAGGAATTTGATGACGGCCACATCATGTCACAGGCAACTATTTGCCTCGAACCTGAAGTGCTCTCAAGACCTCATATCTCGGCGAACCAGATCGCAGACAGCATGGTTCTGGCGCCGACAGCAGAGCAACTGCTCTTTGAGAAGCGGCACGAGTTTGACTTGATCGTTTTCTATGATCAGAACTCCGAACTCGTGTTGGGTAACCCACAAACCCAGGAAGAGAGAGCCGTATCAGGCCTATTCAATGCTCTCAGCCAGTACGACTTCTCGAGTGGGCTTGGGTCGAAGGCTGCGCCAAAACTGCTGAGGGGGGGTCTAGACGCATGGACGAGCATGGTTGGCAGTGGGAGCCTGCAGTCGTCCTCGACAACCACGACAAAGAAGTTCACGTCGACGCCCATGGCAAGGTCATTCCTAAACCCTCGCCAGAAGCATGTGACCCGACCAATTCAGGATCCCGCAGAGGCCAAGCGGTGGGAGGATTCCATTACACAGCGCGGTGCCATCTCCCCGCTCAGGACAACCGAAGACTTCCTCCGTCGGTTCCCTCCAATTGCGGAGACGCGGGAATCGATGGTGTCTCCGGTCAGCCCCCCATCGAGCCGGCCGCAGAGCCCGTTTCACTACCGTCTATCGCATGAAGAGAATCTCTACACATCTCTCCCTTCCCCGCCTGCTCGCCCTCCCCCCGCAGTGCCTCGTAGGAGCTATAGTGGGCTCGCTGAAACCGAAGACAGCTCTGTTGCACTGGCTAAGAAGTCTTCATCGAAGGCCATCGACACCGTACGGAAGAATCGGACAGGACTGCAAAATACTGGTGTCCTTTGCTTCGCGAACAGCTCGCTGCAAGCCATGTTCGCCACGCCGGGCTTTGCGCGAGAGGTATGGTCGGGGGAATGGAAAGATGCGTACAAGGTGCCAAAGAAGCCGGATGAGCAACTCGAAAACCCACAGCTACTCATCAAATGCTTGGCAAACCTGTTCCATTGGCTCAACCTAGGGACATTCGAGGCCCTCCAGGCCAGGACGCTTATGGTTTGTTCCCCATCCGAAAGCTGGAGGTGATTGTCTGCTTACTTTCCTTATAGGAGTACCTCTACTTCATCCATTCCAAGGGTGCGGACGGTAGAAAGAAGGCAGAGAGCGAGATCTTCGGTGGCCCCTCCCAGCAAGATGCCCAAGAATTCTATTCATTCATCATGGACAACATCCATGACGAGACGAATACCCATCGAGACAAGAAGCCTCCCAAGGAGGAAAAGCCATACACTCCCGACAATGGCTCCGTTATCCAAAACGCCGTGGACTACTGGCGCGAATACTCAAAGGCTAGCTCCTCTCTCGTAGACAAGTACTTCCGTGGTCTTGAAGTGTTCATCTCGCGCTGCCATAACCGCGCCTGCCGGCAAGAGATCCGCCTCTTCCAGCCCTGCGATGTCTGGATCCTCAACCTTGCTGGCATGGGCCACGCAACCGACCTTGACAGCCTTCTCGCAAATCACCAGACCTCGGAGGATTTCCCCGACCTCGTCTGCGAGACCTGCAAGCAACCGGGACGCACGCGCAAGGCAAGATTCGCCCGCCTCCCCGACCGCCTCGTCTTCTGCTTCAACCGCTTCCACGGCTCCGGCGCCGGCGGATTCAGCAACCGTTTGATGTTTTCGGGTAAGATCCACACCAAAGTGCGGTTCCCTATCCGCGATCTCGACCTCACGCGCTACTGCGCCGAGCCGGACCCGGACATGGACATGTCCGACGACCGGCATTTTGCGGGACGCATGCGGTATGATTGCTATGCGGTGACCGTGCATGTCGGACAGGGCATCAACGGGGGGCATTACTTCAGCTACGTGCAGGACGAGACGTCCAAGGACCCAACCGATTGGTTTCGGTGCAACGACCATATCGTTGACAGGGTCAAGATTGGGAGCAATAGGCCCGATGATGTGACCGAGACGATGTATCAGAGTGGGAATACGTCGGCGTATATGGTGTTTTATCGCCGGCGGGGCACCTGAGAGCTTACATCTGGAGGGTATTTTGCTTTGAGGGGTGGGGAGTTTGATGTGAATTGTTAGTTCGGCGTAAGGGGTTCTGCTTTTGGATAGCAGGGATGAACGTGACGAAAGACATAGCTACGACTTGTGCACATACAGCCTTAGGAGGACAGGAAGCGCCCTGTAATTCGTTTTGCATGCATATCTCTCAAGAGATGGGAGGAGCCTGGCGCTTGGGGGAAGCTGGCGGTGTTTTGCTGGTTGTTAATATTGCCCAAGATACCAATTGCATCGAATCCGTGCTACTCAGTTAGATGAGAACTATGCGTGACTTCATTTCTAGTCTAGATGAGCGCTTGAGAGGGAGCAAAAGATAAAGACACAGTTCCTAGACCATCAGGCTCAGCACAACTCCGCCAAACCCAATAATGGTCATACCCAGACGAACATCATCATACAAATCCCAACGACCAGATGCAACGACCATCCTGTTTCAACTATTTCCCAGCCATGCAATCCTTGATCTCCTTTTCGTACTTCTCTCTGATTGTCTTTCGATTGATCTTTTGCGTGGCCGTCACAAGGCCCTATTACGGCGTTAGCAATTCATAGCTCTCGGCTCTAAGCACAAGCAGAGAAACTGGTAAGCACTCACATTCGCGGGCGTCCACTCTTCATCAACAATCACCACCCCAGCCACCGTCTCCATGGCGCTGAGGTTCTCCTTCTTCGCCACATCCTGCAGCGCCTTGAGCACCGCACCCCTCACCCTCTTGTCGGTATGCATCCCTTTCTCCTCGACGCCTAACTCCCGGGCTTTCTTAGCCAGCGCCTTGTCGTTCGCCACCACAATCGCAATCGGCCGGGGGTTCGAGCTGTCCCCGTGCACCATGATGTTCTGCACATACCCGACGCCGCGGTAGATGGCTTCCAGCTTCTCCAGCGCGATGTACTCGCCGCCCTGGAGCTTGACCAAGTTCTTGACGCGGTCGATGACGCGGACATGGCCATCGGCGTCGAACTGGCCGATGTCGCCCGTGCGGAACCACCCGTCGGGTGTGACTGCCTTGGCTGTTTCCTCGGGGTTCTCAAAGTACTCCTTGAGTACCGGCGCGCCGCGAATGAGGATCTCTCCCTGCGGCGGGGTGGCCGCAGTGGAATAGTCCAGGTCTGGGAGGGAGACGAGCTTGACCTCGACCGCAGCGGGAATGGGCCCGATTGCGTCGGGCGTCCACTGCAAGGGGCAGCCGAGCGCGCCGTTGCCGCAGGTCTCAGTCAGGCCGTAGCCGTTGAGCATGGGCGCGACCACCATCGACATGAAGTGCAAGGTTGGGGCTGCGATGCCGCTTGCACCGTTGACAATGAAGCGCAGCCGGCCTCCGGTCATTTCGCGGACTTTGGAAAACACAAGGCGATCGAGGATGCCGGCGCCGGGGAGCCCGTTCCGGACGAGGAAGGATTTCAGGCTGACGGCGGACCAGAAGAGCGTGCGGGTGACCGCGCCGGAAGAGTTGACTTTGCTTTCGATGCCTTTCTTAACGGTTTCCCATATCTGAGGGACGCCAACCATGACAGTCGGTGCAAAGGTGCGCATGTCACCATGACAGTTACGCATGCTTGTATCTGCGAGAGTCCGCGGGTGGCCGTACCCGAGGGTGGCACCGACAAAAATGACCAGATTCTCGAGCACCAGCTCAAAGATGTGAGCTAGCGGCAGGTATGCCAGGACGTACTCGCGGTGGCTGACAGCCTCTTCCATAACGGTGTACAGGCCCGCCACGGCAGCGACGAAGCCGGCGTGGGACACGGGGACACCTTTCGGCGGGCCGGTGCTCCCCGAGGTGTACATGATGCAGTATAACTCTTCCGGACCAGGCAACACAGGCTCTGTCGGGTTGTCTTCGCCAAGAGCGCGAAGCTCTTCGAACGACAGAACGGTGAGTTCCGGGTAGGAGGACTTGAACTCCTCGAGTTCGGCCTCGGAAACGGGCAGGTGACTAGCCTCGTTGTACACCAAGACCTTGACCGATTCTGCCTTCTTGAGTGGGTTCCTTATTGTCTTGAAGAGGTGAGGATCGACAAACATGGCGTTTGCCTTGCTCTGCACTAGCGAGTGCTCGACGCCACTCTCGCCGAGAGTGTCGTATGCTGTAACTATGGCCATAGACTGCGAGGAGCACGCATGCGCCATTGCCAGCCATTGAGGACTACCAAGCCAGTCAGTACGAATGCTTGGAAATGCGACACGATTAGGGTAGCTCACCTCGTAGTGGCAAAAATGTGCAACCTATCCTTTGGAGACAACCCCAGCTTCCTCAAGCCAGCACCCACTTGCAGCACCATGGCAAAGTATTCTTTGTACGTCATGTACGAGTAATTTGAGAGTTCGTAGTATGTCCATTCTTTCTCGACCTCCTTCGTTTGACCGTCGACGACCTTGGGGATCTTCTTCTCTTCTTTGTGAGTCTTGATCAGCTTCCGGCTGCCCACGGCGGGCTCGTTGCTGTAGAGCTCTGCACTGCGCTTGAGAAGGTCGAAGGTGGTGTTGACATCGGGAGCCGGTCGCTCAATCAGGCCATATTTTGCCTTGGGATGCCGTCGCGGGATCGTCTCGCTCTCGACCGGCCGAAAGCCCGATGCTTCGACTGTGTAAGGAGGCTTTTGCACCTTGTGCAACGGGGTTGGTCCCGTGGCGTATGTGTGCGGCATCTTTGCAGCTCTACACAGACGATGTCGACACTTGGAGCTAGGAACTTTTCAGCCGGCGTTGGCGCAGTTGATATGGAGCGCGTCTTGCTGCGCAGATCGACCGATGTAAGCTTTAGCGGAGGCTCGTGGCGTGTCTTGTTCGTTGAAGCCTCGGCACACGGCGCGCACACCGACGACTGGCCTCGGTCCGCTGCTTTCAAATGCCAGTTGGGGTGGCCACAGGAACTTTCGCGGTGAAATAGATGACCAATGTGGAACAGACTAGGTTCCGTTGCAGTTTATCGCGGAATGATGACTCGAGAAAGTTTATGGTGGTTTAGAAAGGAGCAGTACTACTAGGAAGTGGTTCCAGGGTTCTGAGTGCTGGGCACATGCAGCGCAGCCAATTAAGGTGGTTTGATAGAAACTAATAAAACGATCAAGGCTAGGTGGATGAAACTCGACCATTTGAGCAGCTTATGCGTACAGTGCGCAATGTGTGAGGTCAATAACTTGGAAGATGGCAACACTCTTCCGTCCATGATTCTTGAGTATGACGAAGTACTGTTCGTCACATGGGAGGTTCCGGTGGTCGGACAGCTCCGGCATGTGGGCCACCGCTCGACAGCCCAGAGGCGGTGTCACTTGGGCCAAGCGGCCGATGACGTCGGATGGGTGAGCTTAAATCGACCACTTCTGGGTATGGCAGCAACTAATGTATGTAATTACACGTCACCACGGGAACAACTACGGTATCCGTCACAGGACACATCAGGGCCTCTTTCAATACATCTAGGTGCTGCACAAATCGGAAGGCTTTCCCAATGAAGATGAGTGCGCTTCGAGAAGCAAATAGACCTACAATCTTACGGGGTATCAATGCCAAGATGGAAATATTCCGTAAAAGTCAGGATGCGTCCACGTAATTAATCATTTCTGCACTTACTTAAGGTATATACTTCGTATTTCCGCTGAAATAGTCCCAACAAGAGACCTCGATTCAGAAGAAGAGATCAGCAAATATTCTTTCTGTAACTTAGTTAGTATCAGCATTAAGAGCACTACTCGAAGGATGAGGCTGCCTACTGCTTTCTCAAGGCCAGTCTTGGTGAAAACCAGAACGTTACCATGTAAGTTACTCACGACAAGCCTACGCACACCCATGTCGCCTAATCGTACATCATGCAACAATATAGGTGGGCGCCAGAGAGTCAAACCACCCCAAATTTTGTACGCAATTTCCTCACGCTTGCAGACAATACTGTACTACATACCCCTAACCCTCGCTCACCACCTCGACCAGCCAAAACATAAACCATAACTTGCTAGAAGACAAGTATATATAAGTATTGCCAGACCGCTTAAAACTAGCTGAATTGCTTGGAGAAGCAATGGAGCCTAGAGCTGTTAGTAATGCACGCTATTTTATCTGCGCGTTTAGTCCCTATGTATTTCGTAGATACGTGGTAGAGTGCAAGTTGCATCTATGTGCGACATGAGTGTGCGAATAGCCGGGTCGCCCCGACAAGCCCGCTAGACCCACATTGCAACGGTAGTGTACAGTTTAAACCCTGAATGATTGTTAGCGCGGAACAAGCGACAGGGGCTGAAATGCTGGGGGCTTTTCCTGGTCGTTCAAGTCAGGCGCTAATCATTCAAGGGTCGAACTGTATTACGTAATCCATACTTTAGGTGGCGGTGTTCTGTCAATACGCAGTAAGATGTGACATGAAAGCCCAGTTGGGTGCGACTACACTACGGAATAACAGTAGTACTGTAGACCCGACTGTACATAAACCAGCTTTGCACAGCCCGCTGCCCTCCGATGCTGACAGTGTCGGGACGCGTGACATCTTCGTTCACGAACGAATCGGAAATTCGGGCGTCAAGCGGCGCTGGCTTGGATTAGCCTTTCCGCTTTCCGCGCAGGACGGGAGTGGCTTATGGCCTCCAATGCCACGCGTCGGCGCCTTATCCAACCCGGGAGCTGACAAAACCCCCTTAGGCCTTTACGACAGCCTCAACGTAAGCTGCACGAGACCGGAAGATCTCAAAAGGCTTCAGCCGTCCTCAACCAGTAATCCTAAGCCCCCTTAGAAGACATTCTGATGGACGAGTCCGATCCGGGGCAGACAGCACATGCGGCGAATCCGAGGATGATGATGATCATGGAAACTGCGAGTTCGCCGGACGGAGCCGCCTCCCCTGACTCGGGCCCGCCGGCATCCACCACCGAAACTCCGCCCGCATCGGTCACAGAACTGAATATGCCACCTCGTCGAAGGCCGATCCCGAGAAAGGGACACACCAAATCGCGTCGGGGTTGCTTTAACTGCAAGCGAAGGAAAGTCAAATGCCAGGAGACCCGGCCAGAATGCTCCAACTGCACTCGCATCGGCCTTGTCTGCAAGTACCCGGACGGCCGGTCCCAGTCGGCGCCGGGCCTCTCGGCATCGGACGAGGCCGCATTATCCGTGATCAGTTCGCCATCAGCTCCGCTCCAGTCGAGCCCAACCTTCTTCACCCACGCCGACATGCGCTTCTTCCATCACTTCCTTGTCGCCGGGTATCCGCCGCTGCCCATCTTTGGCGACCACATATGGGGCAGCGTGGCTACGATGTCGCACACTGTCTGTTCCCTAGTGTCCTCCGTGCCCTTCCTACAGACAAACTGTAAGTGCTGACTGCCGAGCCCGTAGTATGATTACTTGATGCATGCTATGCTGGGAATGGCCGCCTCGCATCTCACCATCTATGGCGCCGACTTCTCGGCCCAGGCGCTGTCTCACCGTGTCAAAGCCATTCAATGTCTGAACCAGGCCCTGAGCACGCCTGCCCGGTCCGCCGCCGAGGGCGACGCCCGGTTTGGTGCCATGATGGCACTGGCCTTCCAGGCCTCGTGCATGCCTGATGGAATGAACGAGTTCATGTCAATGATCAAGGGCTGCCACCTCATCGCCAAAGAATCGCTGCTGTCTTTCAGAGATTCGCTCTTCCAGGAGTTCACCCAGGCGGGCTACTCTCAGAGCGTTAGGAGGGCTCTCGGACCAGGAGGGTTCGCGCTGCGGCGAGACCAAGAAGTCGTGATTGATGACTTCCTGAAGTCACTGCGGGCACTGGCTCCCCTATGCACAAGCCCGCTAGAGATCCGGCTCATTGCTTCGACAGAACGCATCGCAAAGTTAGCGATGTGGTCCGCGGCTGAAGGTCTGTCGCTAACTACCTGACCTAGCTTTCACCGAGCCCGCCCTATTCTTGTATGCACTACAGCTGACAGCTGCGTCCAGCCTTTGCCCAGTTCGCCGCTCAGTATACCCTAGTATTCCACGCGAGCAACGAAGACTTCCTCTCGTTGACAGACGCCAGCAACCACGGCGGTCAGCTCCTCCTCTTGCACTTCATCCTCATCGAGTTTGCCATCGGCCACATGGCGCTGGGCAAGCTTGGGTGGCGGTTCGCCTACCGTGCGAAGAGCTGCATCGCATGGATGGAGCGAGTTGTCAACGCACTGCCTCCTGAGTATAACACTTACGCCGAGTGGCCAACGACGTTTGTGAGAGAGTACCTGGCGGGCAATTGGTGAGCCATGCTCCGAGATCACCTATTTCAGATCGGGTCTTCCAAGCGAGGCAGATAGAAAGCGACTCTCCTCGGTTGCCTCCCATGGAGAGCACCCGGGTTGCGCCCAGAAGTGTACTTGCAGCCGTCATTTCAAGGCTTGCGATGCGAGATAGGTGCATGGCGGTGGCCTTGCTCGGCAACACCAACCGCATGTCCGAAACAGAGCACCACAACGCGCCGGGGGGCGCAATGAGAGAGGAGGACGGGACGGAGAGGCAAGATTGGAGTTTCAAGGGTCGGCTTGAAGAGAGCGCCGCCCATCGTCACGGGCAGTGGAAACGCAGTGAGACATACCGCCGGAAGCTCCCCCGAGGATTGCTTGGACGAAGGGATAATGTGCCGGCAGAGGACTTGAAAAGGTCGGCTACTTAGCGGATTGGGGTTACCAGCTTTTGACCACATGGAACCTTTTGTGAGCCCCTATACTCTATCTGTGCCCTTTAGAGGTCCTGTTGGATGTTGAATCGGTCGGCAAACTGGGGTTAGCCTTTCGTGTTTGCGGTAGATGAATAGAAAGCCTCGACTCGGGGACAACAAACAAAGCTCGGGACTACTGCACACGCCAAATGTATTTCACACCGAGATCAATTTCAGTCATGCTATGTGAGGCCCCTCCGCATTCGCGTAACAGTGCTGGGAAACAACCCCTGTAGGGGGAAAAAACCAACACCAAGGGACAAGCACGAGACACAAAAACTGCAGAACCTGCAAACCCGCAACGCCATTCCGTAACTGAGCTATACCAATTTAATAGTCGTCTCCACGACTGAAGACCTCCTTGTGAGTCTCACGAAGGAGGAAGGTCTGACCGGCAGGAATATGTTAGTCCCCCATGTTGTCCCATAACAAAAGACCAAATAAAGAATAGACCTACATGCTCGAATTGGGCCGAGTACGACCCTTTAATGTCCATCAGAGGTTGGTATTCCTCAACAATGCCATTCGCGACGAGGCAGTTCATCTGTCACGTTTCTGTCAGTCATCGACTCACCAACCGATACCACGCAACAGCCCGGAACTTACCCCGGCCAGATACTTCTCCACGCCGAGACGCTCGAGATAGCGCCGGCAGAAGACAATGGTGCCGAAATTCTCCCTGATGGTCTTGTGCAGTCGCTTGGCAGAGGAGAGCGAGACCGGCACGTTCAGCGGGGCATCGTTGTTGAGGCCATACCCGTAGACGCCCACCTAGTAGTTTGGGCAGCCAGAATCAACATTTGATCTCTAATTCCGGATAGGCGGGAAGACTCACATCGTCAACAATGTAGCCGCGGCCTGTGGAGCCAAACGTCTCGATGGCGAACACCTCTCCCTCTTCCATCTTGGTTTGGTCCCTGTTCTTCACAAACGGGATGGACTTGCCGCCGTGGATATGGTACTGCGCTATGTTGTGGCCAGAGAGGTTCCGGATGGGCTTGACGGGATAGGTCTTGCCGCGGATCTCGACCTCGTAGCTTTCCATTGCCTCTTGGATGGCCGCGCTGACGTCGCTGATGCGCACGTCGACGCCGGCAGTCTGTGAAACCTGTCGTGAGTACCGAGTGCAGCCAACTCTTCATGGGGGGTTTGCTACCTTGACACCAGTGTTGGTGGCATCCTTGACCGCGGCCAACAGGTTGTCATACGTCGGGTCAAACGCCATGGTGAAGGCGCTATCGACGATCCAGCCGTTGATATGTACGCCAAAGTCAACCGTCAGGACATCTTGCTGCTGCAGCACGACCGGCTTCTGGCCGGGGTTGGGCGTATAGTGCGCGACCTGATGATTGAGGCAGAGACCGGTGGGGAAGCCCATGCCGGACTTGAGACCGTCTCCGGGGCCCAAGCCGGCATTATCCAGCAGGGCCCGGACACTGTCCTCGATCCCTACCGCAATGTCCTGGAGAGTCTGGCCTGGCTTGGCTGTCTCTTGCACCCAACGGCGAGTCTGGCGGTGCACCTCAGCCGCTTTGCGGTAGTTCTGGACGAACGTTTCATCCTCCCAGTGACGTTGCCGGCTGTTGTAGCGCAACTCGGCAGACGTTGTCCGCACGGTGCAATGGTCTTCCACAGCCAAATCTGCAGGCTGATCGCGGTAGCTTTGAACTTCACCCACGGGGTATTCGCCGGATGGAAACAGCTGGCTCAGCGGGACTCTCGGCGGCGACGACTGCTTGAGACCTCCCTTGTTCTTCTTCTTGGGCCGCTTCCTGTTGGGCCGCTTACGTTTCTTTTGCGTGGCTGCAGCTTCGGTAGAGAGCGAAGCCGCTGCTGATGCCAGCCTTACTTCACCGCCCTGGCCCTCATGTTCACCCTCGCCGTCGCTGTCGCTCTCATCGTCTTCGCCGGCCCCATTATCTCCGAAGCGACCATCTCCGTCGCGGCCCATGTGTGAGCCTCGCGGCTCTCCGCCCCCCACAAGCTCCGATTCATGCCATTCAAATGAGTCGCCTGATGCGAATGAGCACATACAGCTCAAATCTAGGCCAAAAGGCGGTCACGTACCATGAAAGTTCCTGCGACCGTCATACTCTGGACTTCTGGATCCCATGTCGACATTGACAAGCCAAGAACCAGCGCTTTACAGATATCACAACGATTGAGTTTTGGGTCGTGGCCTCCTTGGCTGTTGAGAATTAGAGACTGGAGAGGGTGAGAAAGAAGTGGATGGAGAACCCGAGCACGGAGCAGATGTACTCCACAGTTTCTCCGATATAGCGGCTATGATTGGCTTTACGACTCGTACGACCGTCCATGCTTCCCTCTTACCCCAGCTTCCTAACTAGACATCCACCTGCAAGCATGAGGACTTCAAACGAAGGGTCTCTTCACCGAGCTGTTCCAGTCGCTACCACCCAAGCAGCATCTTGTCGACGAATCTTGAATCTTTGCGTTCGAAAGCCGTGTGTGGGTGGCGGCATGCCCCGGATGACGACCGTGACCGCGGTTCCGATTCGAACGCAGGATGCCGCTGGTAGGGAACAACCAGGGAACCTTCGGGCTAGGACGCGGGCAAGTGAGAGACGCACATGGATGGAGAATGACACTGCAACTACATAGTACAGTGTTATGCCAGAATATGTGAGAGTTAATGGCACCCGGCATTATCCGTTTGTTTCCCGTTTCGGCCCCTTTTGTTTACTCTGTCCGTTCCATATTGCGGAGACGCACAAGCAGAGAGCCTGAGTTTTGTAAAGACGAGCTCAGCTGTTGAACCACTAATGACCTTTGTGGTCTTTATGTTCAGTATGGCTTTCAAGCCCTCCCACATATAAGCCAGTTCCCTGGCTTAGGTGGGCATATTCAGACCGCTTGTATGCCTCTGACCTCTCTGCACACTGCAACATCAGCTGCGAGTCTTTGGGTTCATGTACATTAGGTGCGCATCAGGTCCCCCCCCCCCTTCGGGTCTCCGTTTCCAACTCACTGATGTGAGCAGATGAGAGTTGACTGTTTACCCAAACCCTAGGTTTCTCCCGGTATGGTAAACTGGTGACGCCTAAAGCTGGTATTAAGATGTGATTAAGTTTATTCAGCCTTAGATAGGTAACTTCTCCTCCGTCTTGCTGGTTCTTCTTCGACAACTGGCTTCATCAAGTGAACTACGGGAATGGGGGCCATCCCATCGACCGACTAACCTGCTACTCAATTTATCCTTCTACTTCCTCTCAATTGTCAGCTCCTTCTACCACCTTTCTCCTCTCACACTTTCTTTCTCTCATCCAGCTTCATTTGGTGTGCTTTCTTCCCAGCACCATTTCCCACTTTTTTCTCCCCTCTTCAGCTTCTTCGGTTGACATCCAACATCTCAGTCTCTAACATCAGATCACTTCTCCTTCTCGCCACTTTCCTGCAGCATCTACGATCTACCGACTGCACTCACTAAGGCTCGGTGACTCGGCCTTTTCAGAGCGGTACATGTATGAATCCAGGTCTATTCTCAGTCTCGCCCATCTGTAAAGCTCCGTATGGTTTTATGGTATTCGTGTTTTATACTATTTGCTTCCGCAAACGATTTCTGTAAAACCTTCCCTTGATCTTGCTCCTATGTTCTGTTCTTAGCATTTTGAGGTTGTTGTTCGCGAATGGAAAACTTGAATACTCTTTCCAATTTCGAGTGCCATCCTCATTCACTAAGGCGTCTGCCTTCTTTGATCGGAACCTAGAGCTAACTCGCCCAAAGGTTGGAGTCGAACGGGCTGCAGCACTTCTCACCGTCATGGAGAACAGAGCTTCAAATAACTCGACTGCGGAGCAGGCCGCCCCTAGCTTTGCGTGGCTTCAGTGCGCTAAAGACGATATCCATGCCAGAGTGTCATTGAATCAAAAGGCAACCGATGATGCCTTCACTTATGCTGATCAACTTTTGCGACCAACTCGGAGAAGGCATAGCCTGCATGAGTTCTCGCCACAGTGCAGCATTTAATCTGATGGGCGGCAATGAAATTCGTGACTGGATGAAGGAGATAGGTTGAGTTTCCCTTTCTTATTTTGCCTTATACAGCGCCCCGTTCAAGGCTGACACCTAATAGCGGAATTGGAAGAAGCAAATAAAGGCCTCGAGATTTTAGTGGGCGGTTGCAGGCGCCACAGGAGCAGGCAAAACCTCGCTGCTAAATGCTCCCCTCGAGTATCCCGAACTATTTCCTTCCAGCAGCACCGAAGCGGCCACAGCAACTGTGTGTCGGATCGCATGGAACTACGATGACACTGAGGGCCGCGAGTTCAGGGCCGAGGTCACTTTCCGCAGCAAGGACGACGTAGTCAATGAGCTTGAAGACGTCCTGGATGCCGTGGCCGAGCATAAGGAGATCAGGGACGAGGAGTTTGAAGATGAAGAGGAGCGTTTCCGGGCAATCGAGGAATTCACCGACATCATCTCCAGAGGCATCCACTAGGTATGCGCGGTTTGGGGACTCGACGAAAATGAGCTCGAGGATCGCGTCTACACGGTCGAGTCGGTCCTGGCTGAGCACCACGACATTGTCAACCTGCTGGGCGAAACCATAACCATACACTCATCAGACTTGGATGACTTTGCTGCGGATGTGAAACAGTATCTTGATTCGACGCCAACTGCGGAAGGTATTACGGCCTGGCCTCTCATCAAGGAGGTTCGCATCTATGTGAAAGCTGAGATTCTCAAGCATGGGGTTGTTCTGGTGGATCTTCCAGGGCTCTCAGACATGGTACGAACACCTTCGGGCTTTCGGCCTTCTACAAAAGTGACAGCCTCGGTTTAGGTGGAGGACCGCGCTGCTTAGCGGAAGGGTACTACAGGGAGCTCTCGGTCACGGCCATAGTGACTCCTGCCATTCGCGCAGTTGACGAAAAGACGGGCGCCAAACTGATGAGCAATCAGCAAGAGCTTCGTATGCAGCTTGACGGCAAGTACAGAAAGGACAGTTTCTGTGTTATGGTCACAAAGATGGATGACATGGATTGCGATGCCTTTTTGCAAAGGCTGCAAGGACGCAAGAGAAGATGCTGGGTTTCAGGAGGACGCCGAGGAGATCAAGTCCGTCTCAACCAAATGCAATGAGGCGCACAAGCTTCTGAAGAAGGCCGAGCGGAAGCTGGAGTCCATGACCAAAAATGCGCAAATCTGAAGGACAAGATGGACGCCCTTAAAGGCGACAGTAAGTAGTAAACCCGCCTGACTCGTCTTTCTCTCTGGGAGGTGTCTGGTAGCTAAGTCTCCTTCAGAGAACCAGCGAAACAAGGTACAGAAAATGAGAAACAAGCGGAGGGATTTGACGCGAGCTGGGGGCAAGCAACTCACGTTGAGGAAGAATCTCTCTAACTACGCAGCTCAACTCGACTGCGCCCTAGCAAGACTTGAAAGCCGGCGGAAGTACCGTTGCGTCTTCATCCGCAACCAGTACATCAAGAAGCGGATCCGTACGGACTTTGGCCGGCGCCAGAGGAAGCTGGCCCGCCTCGCTGAGCACCACAAGGAGAAGTACGATGGCTCCATTGAAGTCTTCCCAGTCTGTGCCACAGCGTTCCGCGACCTCTTGAAAAGAAAGAAACCGATGCCAGGTTTCCCATCGAAGCTATACACGGGCATTCCTAGACTGCGCCGGTGGTTGGACGAGGCAGTCCTCCCGTATCGCAAGGACCATCTCGATTCGATGCTTCGCAGACTTCAGCGCCTCTACGATGGCATCAAGTGCTGGTCCGATGGCGACAGCCGTGGCATGGTGTACTTCTCGCAGCTAGAGATCGAGACATCGCTGAAAGGCAGTCATTCCAAGTACCAGGATGTAAGTACCAGCAGACGAGCGCACAATGCAATGCGCGTTGATTGACAATGGGTTGGCAGCGAATCCAAGCGGCCCTCACTCGTGCTGCGGACGATATCAAGCAGCTGAGCCCATTTCAGCACAAGGACGAAAAGCTCGCATCCTGCAGGTCGAAGGCTGTCCAAGCAACCAGTCGTTGGCCGTACAAGTTTCCCGATGATCTCAACTCGACCAAGAAAATGGCATGGGTGACCTTCCAGGCTATTCTGGCGAGGCGCGGTGGCCCTTTCCAGAGTACGGGAGCCGGACGTCCCTGCTTGCATGTTCCCGCTGCGCGGATGCAAGCCACAGGCGCCGACAGCCCGCTCAACCATGCCATGCTTGCAAAAATAACAATGATGTCATCAACGAACTCAACGCGTAGATGTGAACTCATGACCATCGTCAGGATTGATTAGGTCCATAAACGCCCCTCTGCCGAGGAAGCACCTGTCTATGACCGCATACCAATACCCAGATAGTGGAATCGACAAGGCGCAAGCCATTATGGCAGCGGTCTGTCTTTCCATGTACGTAAAATGCAACGCGGGCTCGGCGCCCTTCTGCAGCCGCGAACGGCTTCCCAAAGCCACGAACGCCTCCCATCTGATACGTCTCGGGGTATCTCAAAGCCCGGTGTCGAGGTAATACAGTGTTGACGGCAGAACTCGTCGCCGTCTTGGACGATCGTTCTCACCGTTAAAATTCAGAAGATGTCCCCTTTCAGGCGGCATCGCTTCGCGATGTGTCGCTTATCATCATCAGCTTCTCTGTTGTGAGCATCGCGCTCACTCAGCCCTTGGCAGGCTTTTGATTTGACGGTCCGGCGGTGACATCCGGCGTGTTGTCTCTTGACTTGTTCGGCTTTGGCTCTTGGAAGAGGCCGTGCTCCTCGATGTACTGCCATGCATAAGTGAGTGCACGAAACTTGGGAGTTTCTGGAGCAGGGATGTCAAACCTCTACAACAGGGTCTGGGATTAGGTACCGAACGCTGAGGTCCTTCTTCAGGAACAAGCGCACTTTCGTAGAGCTGATATCGTTTTGGATGACCTGGCTGATCACCCAGATGTTGTGCTCGTACTGCCTGAGCGAGGCAAGGGCCTCGTCGATATCGGTTCCGGAGCGCTCGATGATAAACGCGCCATACTGACCGAGGATCGTATCTAGATCCTTTGGCGCCCAGAGGCCGGGCTCGCCTAGTGATGCTTGTTAGCTTGCGCGGTCCCCGATACGTGATGGACAAACATACCCATGGACATGACTAAATCGGCACCTATGAGTCGTGATGTTAGCGGCATATTTCCACGTCTCTCAAAATCAACCGTACCAGCCAGAAGCGCGATACGGGCTTTCCTCATTTGCCCGTCCGTTCCCTCAATACCTCCCAGCACCGTGTTGATCTCGTGGTCAAAGTGCCGCAAGACCTTAGCGGTCGGGACGTACTGCGGCTGGCCATTCTCATCGCAATTCACCGTCTCGTACGGGTCGACCATGAGCCATGGCGAATGCTCAACGGCTCGGGAGCACATGTTGACCCTGTGGTGGCCGGGGGCCAGCCCCACCTTCTTGTAAGCGTCGCTGACCTGCAGCCATGCGTCAGCGCCAACCCATGTGTGTGTCGAAACGGAAATTCGGATTGCCGTACCGGTGATAGATAACCGGCGCACACCTCGAAGTCCGTGTTGAACCGGACGAAATCGGAGGCCATCTCAAACATGCGCAGGTGGAGGTAGGTGATCGCTGGGATGGTCAGTCCGTCAGAAACGGCTGTCTTCGAATGCTACAAGAACGCTCAAGGATGAAACGTACGAGAGAATGACCCGCAAGCTACCAGCACAAGCGGCGTCTTTCCTGGCTGTGTTTGCCGTCGCTTCAACTTGTGGGTAGGAAACGTATATGGTGTCTGCGCGCCGTCAAGCGGTGACTGCTCGATGTGCGCGCTGGGCGTTTGCGTGCCCGAGTCGATGGATCCCGAAGTCATCGTGATCGATATTGCCTGACGGCGGCGATGTCGGAACGAGGGCTTTCGCAGATAGCAGCGGGTGACGCAAGCGTGTTCGGATCGTGATGGTTCTGCCGAGGATGCGGGGCCACGGCAGTCTGAAATCGGAGCCGCAGGTGTGATGCCGAACAGCTCTGGAAGGCAAACGTGCGCTATCGGGGCCCGGGCGCAACGACAGTATCAGTTGAGCGAGCGTCTTCAATCGTTGCAGCCGCCGATCTGCAGCGAGTCTGTCGGCGTCAACGAAGGTCGGAATATTTTTGGCACAGGTCAGTTGGGTTGTCTGTTCGAGGAACAAACCGGTAGGCTAGGTATAAGCGATGGAGGAGCTTCCAGTTGGTTATTAATTCAGGGTACGAAGTACTAACTAAGCCGGTGGCGCGGGGCTTTTTAGCTAGTACATACTGTACCGGGGGTCCTGGAACGGATCTTGTTATTAGCGGCCCGTTGCCAGAGTTAAGCTTAGACCAGAAATGATGTAAAAGACGCAACCTCTCACGCAACGGTTTTATCAGATGAATCCAGCAGGGTAATCAGAACGCCTTCCCCGGGCACTGTAGGTATCTAACAACCCCGTGTTGGTTCTGAGTCAACCATCGGGTCTCCTTTCGAAGGACTGCCGCCGTGCCACCAGTGCCAGTCTCATCTAGGTTCCTCCAAGCATTCCTGGCTTAGTTACGGTTACATAGCAGGCAATAGTGTAGGTGCCCGGCATAGATAGAAAGGTACCTTAGATATACCTTATCCAAGTTAATCTTATAATGTCCGTTGGATGCGAGGCCTCCCAGGCTACATACATGCAGCTGGAAATCGTGTTCCGATATCGTCGTCAATAACTGTATACCGCACTGTACCAGTACTGTGCCGTACGTACTATTACTGTGTATGAGCCGGCTCCCTCATCTTCTCTCGCAACCGCAAAGAGGAACCAAACATACGGTAGCTAAGATTCATTCCGATAGGACTCTATGGTGCTTATACGGCCGGAATACAGTTTGTATATGGCAATTGCAAAAACAAATCAAGTTCATTGCTCATTCAGAGCGCTCAGAATGGTGCGAAGGCTGGTCTCCTTGTCCCGTCGGTTGCCGGGGCCACGGCAACAGGACACCCAGCCCAAACACCCCCTGAGCCCCTGAGCATCCACCCCTACGGTATCAATACTCGAAACTCTCAAACGCAACTTCCTCTTCCGCAAGCCACTCCATTACCGATATAAGCAACCTTGGATTGGCGCAAGCAAAATACCTCGTCCCTCTCTCAGTATCCCTCACCTCAAGCACATCCGCCTGTCCGATCCTCCTAACATCAACCCGCGCTCCTAGCTTCCTCAGCCTGCCAATCGTCGCATCATTATCGCCATTGCCTTCATGGACGCCCGTAACAAATACCCTCGTCACGTCTCCCAGCCCAGGAATCCACTCAAATGCATCCACCGCCAACACCAAATCCTCCGCTCGCAGACTCCATAGCACCTCAAGGCGCTGCCGCCCTTGTCCCGATGACGACGCCGCCAACAAACCAGGCGCCTGCGCCAAAAGAGGCGTGATGCCTATCCCGCCTGCCACAAACACCGCCTTCTTGGTAGTCGCATGATCACCTGTCGAAGAAGCGATGCGAAACCGCGCCTCCCCGGCGATTCCCAGCACCGGCACCTCCAGCGGCGCAGCCGTCGCATGAAGCGGATGGGCGAAGAGCAGGTTTGTCGCTGCGCCGTGTCTGCGGAGAGTCAGCTGTACCTCGACGCCTTCCGCCATTTCGCGCGCCGACAGTGGTGCTGACGGTGGGGGATTGGAGATGGTGAAGGTCCGGACGAAATCGTCGTTCAAGCTCTGCGGATCGGCGTCGTTCATGTGGCTCCAGCCCATGTCGAGTTCTGATGCGAAGGAGAGGGTTATGTGCTGCCCTGCCTGCCACGTGCACGGCTTCACGCCATGCTGTTGACGCATGCGGAAGGTGAAGCGGGCGATGCTCGGTGTGAGGGGCTCCCTGCGGACGAGGGTTGCTGTTGCAAGGGGGGAGGTCTGTATTGATTCGACTAATGAAGGCGGACGTTCGCTCGCTAGTCGGCGGACTGGAGGGTTGTACGGGCTGGGCTCCCCTGTGGTGCCGCGGAAGGACAGGCCGTCTTTGACGAAGCGCGCCGAACGGAGCTTGATCTTGACGGCGAGGCTGGTGTGCGGCATGATTGCAGCCGCAGAGGAGCCGACGAGCACTTGTGTCTCGCCGGTGAGATACAGGACATCGGAGGTTTCGAAGTCAGGGATGACAATGCCAACCAGTGGGTTGATATGCAGGTTGCCAAGGGTTTGATAGAGACGGTTGCCGGAGTATTCTGGGTAGACCAAGACTACACCGTCGCCGTTCCCTCCGTCCTCAATAGGCGAGTTGCTCACGACGCGCACGAACCCCGCGGGGCCTCCACGATGGTTCGTGTCCATAGTCTGCCCGTTGGTTGATGAGAGGAAGAACATGTCCGCCTTTTGGATCAGAGCCAGGGCTTCTGATGGAAGAGGCAGAGCGGACGAGACCAGGTGGGGCGAGGGGACATGGGCGCGGACGGTCTTGCGGTTGAGATACTTTGGGCAGTTACCCAAGCTCTCTTGGACAAGCATCGCGAGCTGTGCTTCCGCGATGTCTCCGCCGCCCTGTCGCGTAGCAACAGAGCCAACGACCATCTTTCCAGCCAGCTTGACACGGTCCCGGGTTTCGAGATCGATGCTCAGAGCGCTCATGGTCGTGCCGTCCTCGGGCTGGAGGACTTCTCCGTCAGCCACGCTACCCAGCAGGGCCTCTACGACCGGGTCATGGGCCTTGTTGACTAGGCTCTGCATGGCGAGAATGTCTTGAGCTACCGCGCGTGCAAAGCCGCGTTCGCCACCCCAGATGCAGGTCCATGGCCTCCCTTGGTCGTCCAGTGTCCCGACGGCCAGGAGAGACGATACGGTAACACGGTGAGCATACGAAGCGGGCAAGCCAGAAGCTGTGGGGTTTTGGCGGCCTGACGTGGGCACCTTGAGCAGACTGTGGATGGCTTTCTCACCCGGGTGCCAGCCGTTGCTGTGTTGCAGCAGTGTTGTCATGGCAAAGTACTGGTAGTTGTTGTACTCGAGGGGGTTGAACACGGAAAGAGAGCTCCAGTCCCGGAACAGCGGTTGACTAGCGTTAGCAAGACTCTGAGATACAAATCCAAGGAAGAACAGTATGCACCCGCACACAGAGATCATGGGAAGGTTGCCTTGTAACACATCTTTATTCTTCAAATCATTTCTGGCAGATCAAGCTGCAACAGTTAGCTGTGCTATGTTGGACGTGGAATGTTCAAGCCTCTCAAAGGCCGCTCGCTGTATGACAAATCAATGCGGGCAGGAAGAACCAAAGGCGCACTGAAGGTGAAGCTTGGCACACCGTCCCATTGTTCTATGAGCTTATCATCCACACAAGTCGTTGAAGTTGAAGAGAGGCTCACGGCGACCATTCGAACCAGGTGTTTACCCTCTGGACTTTATGAAATAACTGGTTTTGACTTCCAAGACAGGCAACCGCTAACATTTACGGATTTCTATATACAAAAGCCACAATACATGTATCTGTAAGTTCCACGGATATTCGTCACAATCAAATCTCTCATCCCCTGCCGTCTTCTAGAAAACGCGTTGGATCGCCTAGCCCGCCCACTTTATGAGCCCAGAACGCCGTTCCCCTGAAAGTATGTACCATTGACCCCTGATATGCAATGCCGATGAAACAACGACAGATCGCCCCGCCCATATTTCTCATCAAACACATGCTCATCGTCATCTCGTATCCATCCGGTTGGGACTCCATCGCCTTCCGGTGTCAAGGAGCCGAAGGCTCAGCCTTCCTTCTGGAAGATTGATACCCCTCGTCCGCCCGGCGACAATCAAGTCAACCAGGTGGGGCCGGAAACCTGCACCATGTCCCATAAATGACATGCACGCAATAGCGTAACGTTAGATGCGCGGAGACCATCAAGAGAGTGAGCGTTGCACCCTCACAGGCAGCGCTCTGGTTTGGGTGCCCCGTAGCCCCTGACGCCACCGGGTCCCCTTGCCGCTTCTCCGTGTGTGAAACGACTGATCATCACCCACGGCTCGGTTAACGGCCATCCATCCCACTGCTCCCGCTGCTATCCGAGGATGTCGTCACCGTCCCGTGCACATTCTCCCGCGCAGCACTGACCAAACGATAGATGCCGAATGCGATCAGGGCCAGCAGGATGAACAGCACGATGATGATGACGGCTATGACGTCGTTTTGCTTCATTTTGCCTGTCTTTTCCCCTGTGCGGCAGGCGTGGTCTGTCCTTCTCCTTTCCTATCCTTGTGCAGGCAGGTCTTAAAACGAATGGGTGTGTGGAGTGAAGGCCCGAAAGGCAACCGGAGACGGCACGGGGCGGACCGGGAACTCTAGACAGGGTAGGCAACGGCGCAGGGTAGCTGCGAGACAAACTGCGCTCCTCAAGAAGGCGGTCTGTGGCCGGTGCGGTGATGGTATTGTTGGTAATTTGGTGGGTCAGTCGTGTAAGTGGAAGCTGAAGTGGGTACTGAGCTTTAAGCTATTCGAGCTATGGCGGTGCGGCGACGGCGTGGGGTCTGTCAGTCCTGAGTCCTGACAGTCAAAGCGAACTCTGTTGGACACGTTATTAGCTGCAACAAGTTCGGTAGGTAGCGACGCCTGAGAGGGAAGAACTCACAGCAGTAAGCACGTCGCTGTTGCGGGGGTTGAAGCGACAGCAAACTTGTGCAACGGGATGCCTTCATGTAAAGCAGACAGTACTCCCTTAACAGTAAGCTTGAGTGTTGTGATGCGCAAAAGCTAGACAAACGAACAACACCACATGAGAACCCGTAACGACATTAAACAGATGCGTGAAATGTAAGATGCACAAGTGAGGTTGGGCTACGCCAACCACTCGAGGCGGGAAAGCAGGCGCCGAAGTAAAATACCTTGTTGCCCCGCCACCCAATTGTGAAAACCAAATAAAAGAGAAGGCTGGTGGCAGCCAGCCTGTTAGCAGCCGTTTCGCGGCGCCAAGCCTAGCATGTCACAGGGTGGGCACGGACCGCACTTATGGAGCCGACCTCGCCGACCAGCCTTCTCAAATTAGGGTTCAGAAGGATGCGTCCAAACCAGGGGCACCTTAGCTTTGTCGAAGGGCTGAGGTGCGCCATAACGGCGCGAGTGCGATGGACAGTGTTTGCAGTTAGCTAAGGTAGGTAGGTCCTTTTCGTTGCAAGCTGCGTATTACTAGTAACTACAAACTCGAAAAGGGGTCCGTTGGATAGAAGCCCAACAAAACTTAACGATACAATCAACCGAACTCGCTTTCAGATAAACACTCAAGACTATGCAAAGAAGCAGTGAGAGATCTGACGTTTGCCAGTGAATTCCGAAGATCGGTAATACCGTCTCCTGCCAGATACCTCTTGGCCTGGATGGGCTGTGTGAATGTCTCTCCCAGGCACGAACTCATTGCCGAGGGGCGGTAGGGTGGCATCGAGAGACCAGCGCTCACAAAATTTTCAAGCGGAATCTAATTCAGGATCTCGTTTGATGATCCGAACGTGCCGCTCATAGAATTGCAACATCTAGAAATGGTGAGCTCTCTGAACTCATTGCACGGGTCGCTCATACATCACGTACCTTCTGTGGACACCTCTGGTAAATCACACTCGTCTCATGCTGGGTTTTGTGCCCGTTTTTCCACGTCACGTATACCACGAGCTTGTGGGTCACCTCATCCTCGCAAGCATCTAGTTGGGCAATGTGGTCCTCCCAGCTACCCGGTGGCGGCTTCCACGTTGCGGCCTTCGCACTAAGCGGCGGCTCCGAGTCCACCGGGTGGCCCCCATTCCTCCGTGACCTTTTTTGGGTGGGCTGTGGTGTGGATGGGGAAGGTCGCCCCCTCTTCTTGCTCTTAAGCACCTTTGCAGTTTCTTCCAAGAGCTTTTCTCTGCCGCCAATGCTCTGGAGGTATTCGTTTAGGGCTTCGGAGGCATTCTCCCTGAAAAGATGGGTCAGCGCAAATCCGTCGCGTGGAATGCGGCCGAATCTTACACCAGGTTCTCTTCTGGCTCCCATGTTCGGTCGGCCTCGTCATCATAGCCCTCCCACTTGACCTCGAAGTATGGTTTTCCCTGCTTGTCACTGTTAGACTTAGCCTGAAGGACTGGTTATGTGATCAGTGCCTCACCTTTGGATCAATCATATGTGACATGATCTTCTCCACGACATAGCTAACAAGAGATTAGCGAAGTGTGCATTGGCTTCAACGCATAGCTGTATTCATACACTTCCTCCTCGTCTCCATCCTCGTTATCATCGTCCGCTTCAAGATCATTCGAACCATTCGTTCCGTTCTTGACATCCTCTTCGTCGAGGTTGTCCTGGTACGACACGGGCTTTTTCCCGCGACCCAACTTCTTCGTGCTCGACTGTTCAATTTCGACGTCTGATGGCTCCTCGTCGCTGAATGCTGCAGCACGCGGTTAGACGATGAAGAAGCTGTAGGGCATCCAGTTGGCCGGCGATGGCGAGGTATTGCGACTGGCGACGCGACGCGACCGCTCGCGCTCCAATCGCATTGCATATCAAAGTGGCTACCGTGGGCTTACCTGGCGGCATCCTGGTAGAGATTAGGGGAGTGTCTCAGTCAGCAGGGAATCACAAAGCGATTTCTCTGAAGCTGGGGTGCTTGCGCTTGCGGTTACACTGTAGCTCGATATGCGAGATATCAAAGTCGCGATGGCTGCTTGTCCGGCGCGAACACGCGAAAGAAAACTGGGGTCTGGACCGGGGGCGCCGTTATAGTGGCTCGCTTCATCACGTGACTGGATTCCGTATGTACTATGTACTTCTTTTGCGCCTTTCGAACTAGTTATCCGAGTTTAGAAGCAGGCTGATGAGTTGCATGACAACGAATGTGCACAATAAGAACCCGAAGACTCGAAAGCAGTGGGCCAGCAATATCAAGTTGGTTTTCGGTTGAAAAACCGGAAATTGGAACTTCAATTGAATTGGAACTTTCTGCTGGGCAGACCTGGGAGCATGTTGTGGCAGGCGCGACCTGATTGATGCTTTTGGTCTCGGGCAGGTGCAAACCGGGCATGTCTCCCACCCCGCCGAGCTACACTACGTGCCCATTGCAGTGCTCACTTCGTGCACAGGTATTGCTTCAATTCATTCTGCGGGATCTCTCACCTACTCGGTACCGATCCGCCGCGCTGGTTTTCACGATGCCAGATTGGGAGGATTATTCGACCCCGAGGGTGGTATTGGCAGCCAGATCCGAAATTGAGAACCAAGGTTGCCGAACACATGGAGGAGTTGGCATTTTCCAGAAGATTGTAACCGTGTCCTTCCGCGGACACACCTCCCTCCGACTTTCAGACAAAGCTGAACGGAACGGCTCTGTCATGTTCTCTGCAAGGCGGAGGAGATATGTCGACTCGATCTGGTTCAACAGAGGCCCTCTGATCTTAAACCTGCATTGGTTGAGGGCACGCGGAGTGACGGGACGTTGGAGGTCAAGCACAGGTGATGCGGATTCTCTCCAATCGAGGGTCAATCCACTCCGGCGGAACTGCCCTGGAGACTCGCGAAACGTTCGGGTCCGCCAAGAAGCCGGCCATTGGTCCGGCAACGGACCCGGTACAGGCACCCCGGATACGACTCCACGGGACCTCATTTGAATCGCGTTGATGAGATGCTCCCACAAGAGAGTTCTGGTCGGCTCAGTCCCGATCTGCGTCAGGAAGACAATGGACGGAACATCACCTGCAACGGTCACGAGTGTTCCTAACGGTTGTGGGAATTGTCATGACAAGGAGCTAACCAAAAAAGCAATTGCTTGCCAAACACGGGAGCTATGGGATCCTAGCAAGGAAGAGGCCCCCAGCATGTGATACAGCACTACGGTGGCTCTAATAACCGTCAATAACCCCCGGGTGGCCCGGGTATTTACGTATCAATGCTGCTGCTGCTGCCGAAGCGGAGCTGGCCCCGAAAGCCTTGCGATCTCATGAGCTTGGACAATGGCTGTCACTTCTGGGACCCCGGGACAGATGACCAACGCCTGCACTCTAGGCTGAAGATCAGCGCCATGTGAATGACGGTGACAACCTGGAAGTGGTTCGGCTTCGCCCCGGTCAGATTTCACGAGTCGAATGAAAGGCGATTGACAGGGGTGCTGGGAAACGGTGAATCCACTTGCAGTGCACTGCGGACAGTCTGGAAAACTGAAAGGCCCATGAATAAGCGGGATGGATCTGAGCAGCCTTTGCACTGTATTGGATGCAGAAAACGAGGGAAGCGTTTGGCTTGCAGAGCATTGTTGCCGGCCAACAGGAGGACAGTCACGGCCAAAGATGACAACCCAGTCATGGTACTTGACTCGGGGTATGGATTACAGGACGTCCCATTACTTCCCACCTTCCTGAATCCCTTCTCAGTTACAGGGCAAACAGACACTGCGTCGAAACGACCCGAGGTCTACACAGTAACGTTCAGTATAATCTTCAGTCGGACCCTTGTTGTTGCTAATACCTGCCCTGTCCGGGGAATGCTACCCAGTCGGGAAAAGGGGCCTAAATAATATGAAGCACGTCTCTGGTGTTGATGGCAGTGTCAGAACTCAGAACCAAGAAGAGTCCACTCCTTCGAGTCGCCACAGGCACTTAAACCACTGATCTCCCCCAGGTCTCTCTGCCATATCCTTCTCTAGGGCTGTGGTCTGCAAAGCTCGGATGAAGGGAGCAACCGTCTGAGCAATTAACATTACCGTGTTTGGTTTGCCCTTCAATGTGCTTTCCTTCGTCTTCGGCTCGTCATCCACCCCGTCGATCCGACCCCAAGCAAGATGGAGGAGACAACGAACCGTCCCGAAGGGGCGAACATGACTAAGGCCGTGAAGGACAAGACCTGTCCCTACTGTCAGCAAGCCTTTACGTCTTCGTCTCTGGGCCGCCATCTCGATCTCTACATCCGGGAGAAGAATCCGAAGGCGCCGGACGGTGTGCACGATGTAGAAGCCATTCGAAAGATCAGGCAGAATATCACCCGTCGGCAGCCGAAGGGTAGTGTAGCACGGCGGGCCGCTTCGGCGTCGCTATCTGGCGCTCACACCACATGTTCAAGGAGGAGTCCTGGAAACACCGAGTCTCCTGCCGCGAGTTCTCCACTCACCCACACAAGCGGAACGCCGGCACTGGGCATGACTCCGAGGAGCTATCCGTTCAACACCTCCTGGGACGCCAGCGGGGTTAATAATGATCTCACGGCGTCAGAGGGCGGGGTGAGCGGTTGCTTCAATGCAGATGGAGCTGGTCGAGGACCAAAGCTCAGGTTACCTCAGCACCCTGTCAACCGGCAAACATTGAAGCAGCAGTTGGAATTGAGGCATCAGGTCCAGGAAGCCCAGGACACATCGCGAGCTGCAGAGCTGGCCTTGCGGGAACTGCTTGGTTCGTTGAGAGCTGCCAAGTCTGTTGCCCTTTCCCGCCGCCTTATCTTCCCCAGCTCCAGTTACTGACTTGATTTGACAGACAGAAACTCGACACTGGCTCGATGCCGTTTGACTTTGACCCGTTCTCGTTAGACTTCCCGGCTCTCACACTACAGTGCCTCCAGCCTCCACCGACGCTGTTCGCCTCAACGCAGCACGCCACGCTCACCTCGTGGTCAATTCTCCCTCCTGGGCAGAGCCAACTGGAGGCGCTACACGCCTACTTCCAGGAGGAGTTTAGGCGATGGAAGATTGCCTGTGTCTCAGCCACTACGGCCGTCACCGAGGGGCCGGCGTACGCTCGCCCCTTGAACCTCGCCGTTACGGACAGGGAAACCGAGGCCCGGAAGGCTGAAGCGGCAGCCGAGAAGATGGAAAAGCACGTGTACGATCATCTCAACGCAGCCTACGCGATTTGGAATGGCCTCGCGCAGGAGCAGCGCGAACAACTATGGAGGCTGGAGCTCGCTCGGGGTGTTGGCAGGAAACAGAAGGAAGTGAGCAAGCTGAAAGAAGGACAACATTTGCTCAAACAAGAGATTGCGACTTTGAAGACGCAAATCGAGCAGTTGACTTGTCTCCAACAGCCGCGGGAGTTTAATCTCGCACCACCCTCGACAGTTTACGTTGGGGAGAAAGTACTGTCACTCATGCTGGAGGAAGGGCTGACGGACGGAAAACATCCAGTGGGATTGGACCTTGCTGATCGCCACACGGACCTGAGTACTCTTGTTTCGTCGGTCATTGATCGATGGAAGACTGTCATTGTATCGTCTCGCTCAGCAACCTCCGGTCTCGAGGCGCAACGGCCGTTGAACGCAGGAATCCTGGGAGAGTCCAGCCCAAGCTCCCTACGTCAGCAAAATCACGGGATACACCAGTCGCGGCAGCAGTACCCGTCTACAACTATCCCACAAGGGACGACTTACCCTGCTTCTGCTCCCTCAGCAATAACATCCTTCCCGCCACATGCGATGAGCATACCCGCCGCTCCCAGCATAGCGCCTTCGATGAGCACACAAACAGGAGAGGGCGAGGATGAGGATATGAGCGGTCAGCTCGGCGAGTCAGATGCGGAGGGGGATCCAGATCCAGACCCTGCGCCGGACAGCGATGCAGAAGGCGATACCGATGCTGACGCTGATGCCGATATGGACGATGACCCAGGGGAATACGTCAACCAGCAACTTCAGCCGGCGCAGCATCAGTTCCAACTGGCTGTTCCTATGCAGGCACAGCAAATAGGACAACTGCAAGTGTTGCGGACACGGCCGCAAGCGGGAGGGTCCAGGAGGAGCACGAGCGATGGCGGCATGGCTGGCCATGGTGGCCTTGACCAGGGACAGATCCATGGACACGACCGGACGCCCAGCTGGACATGACCACTGCTCTGCGAGTTCGGCGGCGAGAACACAAAGATTCGGAATTGGATGCGGGATGAAACCACAGTCCGCGTTCAGACAGGGGGATATAGAACCTACTTTCTTGTAAGACTTGTTCTTACTCGTGTAAATTAAATAGAAAGGTAAGGGCGTATATTAACAGGACGGAGGAGTCGGTATATAGATGTGAGCATGCGAGATCTATTCAATTTCTCAACGGGGTTACCCATTGCTGATTACCAGTCTCAGAGGCAATAGTTACTGTGTTTACTGTGTAACGTTTCCGTACTAGTAGTACTCGTAGTTACTGCCAGCGTCAGTGACAGAGAGAAGGGCTGGGTTAGGGTTGTGAGCGTCAATCGTTGACCCACCCATCTCATGCCTCTCCGACGCCAGGGCTGTGACTCAACACGGTCTCAGGAAAAAATACCCCGCGGTGGGGTTTATTTTACAATTCGGTTGACTTGGGTCGTCGGCGCGATCAAAACCTGGCCCCCGCAACACGACAGAAAAGAATCAGACATCTGCATTGGGCTCTGGTCGTCGGTTGCTTTCCACAAGCCCAGAACAGCAATACTATCACCACCATGGCTGACTCGACCGCACCCGCGCCTCCGACCGACGGGGTTGCCAACCTCCACCTGGACGAAGTCACCGGCGAGCGTGTGTCCAAGACGGAACTGAAGAAGCGCCAGAAGCAGCGGCAGAAGGAGGCCGAGAAGGCGGCCAAGGCTGCTGCTGCTCCGGCCAAGGCCTCAAGCAAGCCGAAGGGTGCCTCGGGCGAGGAGGAGAAAGACCTGAACCCAAATCAGTACTACGAGATCCGGAGTCGGCACATCAACGAGCGTAGGTCGCGAGGGAGCAATTCCCACCGGCGTTCACGTCCACACAGCAACACTCGCTAACTGCCTCCCCGAATAAGTGCTCAAGAACCCGGAGACCAACCCGTACCCGCACAAGTTCCACGTCACATACGACGATACCAAGTTCTTTGAGGAATTCGGCCACCTCAAGTCAGGCGAGACGGACGAGAGCAAGGAGCTCCGGTTCGCAGGCCGCATCTACAACAAGCGCGCAAGCGGCTCGAAGCTGATTTTCTACGGTAATTCTGCCCTGCTTCTCACCCCTTTCAGACGCTCCCCCCTCTAACTCACAAGCAACTTAGACATCCGCACCTCCGCCACCACGGTCAGCATCGGCACGCAGCTGCAGGTCGTGTGCCAGGCGCAGCTGGTCAAGGAAGGCGGCACGCCCTTCGAGAAGCAGCACGAGCACATCCGCCGCGGCGATGTCATCGGCATTGTCGGCTATGCCGGCCGCACCAACCCCAAGAACAGGCTGGCTGAGGGCAAGGAGGGTGAGCTGTCGGTCTTTGCGACCGAGATCGTGCTGCTCAGCCCGTGCTTGCACATGCTGCCTAGCGTGCGCTTCCCGTTTGCGGACCCCGAGCAGAGGTGCGTAGTATTTTTTTTCTTTTTTCTCTTTCACTTTACTTGCTGCCCGGCGAGGGGTTATGTTGGGTTGTTGCTTACTGGCCTTTGTTTCAGGGCGCGCATGAGGCATCTTGATATGCTGTGGAACGACCGGACTCGCCAGGTACTTTGGCAGCGCAGCCGGATGGTTCGCTTCATCCGTGACTGTAAGTGTGGTACTTCGAATACCGCGGCCAGGGGCTAACGGTGTCCTAGTCTTCCACGAGCACCAGTTTATTGAGGTCGAGACTCCAATGATGCATGCCATTGCCGGCGGCGCCACTGCTGTAAGTATAAACTGCCAGGAGCTAAGGGGGCGGCGGGTGAAGCATGCTGACGATTCTCAGCTTCCGTTTATCACCCACCACAACGACTTGGATATCGACATGTACATGAGAGTCGCGCCCGAGCTGTTCCTCAAGAAGATGATTGTGGGCCAGTTCGGCAAGGTGTTTGAGATCGGCAAGAATTTCCGCAACGAGGGCGTCGACCTCACACACAACCCCGAGTTCACGTCTTGCGAGTTCTACTGGGCGTATGCCGATATGTATGACCTCATGGACATAACTGAGAAGCTGGTATCGTCGCTTGTCAAAGAGCTCACCGGCTCTTACAAGACGACCTTCACCACGCAGCACGGTGAGACGTACGAAGTGAACTGGGAGGCGCCGTGGCGCAGGGTTGAGATGATCCCTGCGCTCGAGGAGGCGACGGGCGAGAAGTTCCCTCCTTCGGAGGAACTCCACACGGAAGAGACCAACAAGTTTCTGCAGAAAGTCTGCAAGAAGATGGGCGTCGAGTGCCCGCCGCCGCTCACGAACTCCCGCATGATCGACAAGCTCACCGGTGAATTCATCGAGAGCACTTGCGTCAACCCAACCTTCATCCGTGAGTTTTGCTGGCAAGGGATTGACGGGAGGATGAATGCTGATCTGGCGTGCAGTTGAGCACCCGCAGGTGATGAGTCCCCTGGCCAAGTATCACCGGTCCAAGAAGGGTCTCTGCGAGAGATTTGAGTAGGTTCCCGTGCGGCATCCTGCTGGTCTTCCGGCCGAGTCTCTAACGGTTGGATAGGGCGTTTGTCTGTAAGAAGGAGATTGCGAACGCGTACACCGAGTTAAACAACCCCTTCGATCAGAGACTCCGCTTCGAGGAGCAGGCCCGGCAGAAGGCCCAGGGCGATGACGAGGCGTGCGTGCCGGATCCTGTGTACCGAAATGAGCAATGGCTAACATCAGTGCTTGGCTGCAGGCAAATTGTGGACGAGAGCTTCCTGAATGCGCTTGAGTTTGGCCGTAAGTGTCGAGCTCCGTGCTGATGCATGTATCAAGCAGATTACTGATTGGTGTAACCACAGTGCCGCCAACGGGTGGATGGGGCCTCGGAATCGACCGTCTTGCGATGGTACGGCATCCCCGAGATCAACAGGGTCTTTTGAGGCCAGACTAACAGGCTGGGCAGTTCATCACGAACAACTACGCGATCCGAGAAGTCTTGGCCTTCCCGTTCTTGCGTGAGGAGAAGCAGGGACCCAAGGAGCCGTTTGCGGCTGAGCTGGTTGACGTACAGCCCCTTCCCGAGGAGGGCATTCGTAAGTGCCAACTGCCGAGTGTTGTGGCCGGATCTCGCTTGCTGACGTCGTGCAGCGCACAAATAGATGAGGATACCTTAGATAGTGGTGAAAGAGCGTGGATGGCTGGGAGAGTAAGCCCTGGTTCTGTTTGCAGTTGTCTGGCTGATGTGTCGGGATCTAGGTTAGGAATGCACTATCAGCTAAGGGAGTAGACAGTTACCTAAGCTAGACACAGAATACACAATCGGGCTCACGGCGACGGCGATGCCCTGGACGACACCCTCATGTGCCATACCGGTATGAGGTTGTTTGACTTGTTGATGACGCGGCCCCTGACTTGGCATTTTGCCCAGTGGGCTGTGGGCCTCCTTCAAAGCGCTTAAAAGCCCCTGAGGGAAAATGCACCCCCACTTTTGTGCGGCTCAGCTGCGGAGATACGGCGAGGCACGGTTCGACCAAAGCCGATAAGCCGCGACCGAAACCGAGCCCGAGTCGGCACAACAGGATCGCCCGATGATTCATTGTCTTCGAGTCTGGGTGTCTACCCACAAGCGAGCGACAAAGGGCGCAGGCTGCTCCAATTGAATTGTGTTAGCGCTGCTTGGCCTTCACTTCTATGACGGAGGCTAAGCCTGGCAGAGCGTGACTGAAGGAGCACTCGCGCATTTGCTTCCCAAGCAAATAAAAGTACATACCCGGAATCTCCGCAGCGGCCCTACATCCCATCCCACCTTTGACACATCTCCGTGATCCTAAATTCTACAGTGACCGTCTTAATAAACGGCCGTATCACTACGATGGTCATCTCATGAGTCGTGGATAAATTCGGTAAGCCAGCAAGCAAGCAATCAGGCAGAGGGAGCAGACGGAAAACAGGCCCAAGACGCTCGTTTCAATCAAGCAACTAACTCGACGACGCTGGGGATTCGACCAATTGTGGTGGCCCGAACCGACGCCGTAGCACCGGCACGACCCGAGACAAACCAACTGCAATCGTGAAAACGTCACGCCGATCGTAGGCCGAGAACGGGAACGGGAAGGGCCGACAGACAGTAGTAAAATACGCTAAATTAACCTCCGGGCGGGCGCCGACATGGCGCTCCTCCGGCAAACATGGACGCTGGTGCTGAAGAACTGGCTGATTGTGCTGGGGAGGCACAGTTTTGCGACGGTGATCCGGGCACTCGTGCTGCCCGTCATCCTCACGGCCTTCCTGAGCTTCGCCAAGAACCTCTTCTCGCCGTCGGCACGGTTCGGCATCAGCCCTGCGCAGCCGATCCGCTCTCTGCCCGACGCGCTGCAGCTGGCACAGGGAAGCGGCAGGGAGCACGTCGTGTTTGTGCACAACGGCTACACGGGGGGCGACATTGAGCGCGTCATCGGCGACCTGGCGGACACGGTGAGGGGCGCGGGCACGAACGCGACGGTCCTGGCCAGCGAGGACGACGTCCCCTACATCTGCCGCGCGTCGCTCCGCGGCGTCACGCCGTGCTATGGCGCCGTCATCTTCCACGGCTCTCCCACCGAGGGCGGAGGCGGCGTGTGGAACTACACGCTCCGCGCCGACGCCTCGCTGGGCGCCGGGCGCATCAACGTCGACAGGGACACCAACGACGGCCAGGTCTACATGCTGCCCATGCAGCACGCCGTGGACTCGGCCATCTCGCGGCGGAACAACGGCACCGACGGCGGCGCGGTGGCGCTTCCCGCGGCCGTCGACCAGTACCCCTTCACGACGCTCACGCAGGACGAGCTCGCCGACCGGATCCGCGTCAACTACCAGGCCGTCATCATGAACGCGCTGGGCGTCGTCTTCATCGTGTGCATCATCGGCATCGTCTACCACATGGCCGGCTTCATCGCCACGGAGCGCGAGTCGGGCATGTCGACGCTGCTGGAGGCCATGATGGCGACCCGGAGCCGGTGGCAGCCCCAGGCGGCCCGGCTGCTGTCGTACCACGTGTCGTTCTCGCTGCTGTACGCGCCGGCTTGGGTCATCGCGGCGCTGATCCTGTGGGGCGGCGTCTTCCCGCACACGAGCGCGGCCGTCATCGTGCTGTACTTCATCTTCTCCGGGCTGGCGCTGGGCTCCATGTCGATCCTCGGCGCCGCCTTCTTCAAGAAGTCGCAGCTGAGCGGCGTGTCGCTCACCATCATCTACATCGTGCTGGCCATCATCGCGCAGGTCATCAGCTGGCCGCAGACGGGCACCGTCATCGCGCTGAGCCTGCTCTTCACTCCGTGCAACTTTACCTACTTCATCTCGCTGCTCGCCCGCTGGGAGCAGCAGCTGTGGCCGACCGACCTGCTCCAGCCGCCGCCCACCAGCCCCTGGAGCCTCCCCGGCATCGTCTTCTTCGTCTTCCTCGGCGTGCAGGTCGTCTTCTACCCGGTCCTCGGCGCCCTGGTCGAGCGATGGCTGCACGGCACCACCTCGAGCGGGCGTAACATCGTCGTGGGCGAGGACCGCGGCGGCCTCGGCGCGGACTGCGCCGTCCAGCTCGACGAGTTTACCAAGGTCTACAAGCCCGGCATCCTCCGCCGCATGTTCGGCTTCCTCTCCAAGCCCAAAGAACCCGTGGTGGCGGTCAACAAGCTCACGCTGCGCGCGCACCGCGGCCAGATCCTCGCGCTGCTCGGCGCCAACGGCAGCGGCAAGAGCACGACGCTCGACACCATCGCGGGCATTAACCGGGCCAGCAGCGGGCGCATCACCATCGACGGCACGGGCGGGCTGGGCATCGCGCCGCAGAAGAACGTGCTGTGGGACGAGCTGACCGTGTTCGAGCACATCCGCATCTTCAACAAGCTCAAGTCGCCGCTCCGCCACGCGACGGCGGACGAGATCCGCCAGCTCGTGCTCGCCGTCGACCTCGAAACAAAGATCAAGGCGCAGTCGCGCACGCTGTCGGGCGGCCAGAAGCGCAAGCTGCAGCTGGGCATGATGCTCACGGGCGGCAGCGCCGTGTGCTGCGTCGACGAGGTCTCTTCGGGGCTCGACCCGCTCAGCCGCCGCAAGATCTGGGATATCCTGCTGGCGGAGCGCGGGCGGCGGACCATGATCCTGACCACCCACTTCCTGGATGAGGCCGATCTGCTGGCCGACTACATCGCCGTCATGTCCAAGGGCAACCTGCGCGCCCAGGGCACGTCGGTCGAGCTGAAGGACCGGCTGGGCGGCGGGTACCGGATCCACGTGAACACCCCGAAGCTGATCCCGCGGCTACCCGATATCGCAGGGGTGAGGAAGAAGGCGACGCATGAGGAGGCTGCGTACGTTGCGAGCACTTCGGCGAAGGCTGCCGTGGTGATCCGCGAGCTGGAGGCGGCGGGTATTTCGGACTACCGGTTTTCGGGCCCGACGATCGAGGATGTGTTCTTGCAGCTTGCGGAGGAGGTCCGGGGTGAGGGTGGCGGTGGCGGTGTTCTCCGCTCGGCGGACGAGAAGTCGTCAGAGGAGAAGGCGACCGTGGCCGAGGCCACCGAAGCGGAAAAGGGCCTCGAGCTCATGTCGGGCCGGCCGATCGGGTTCCTGCGGCAGACGTGGGTGCTGTTCCTCAAGCGGTGCGTCATCTTCAAGGGCAACTGGTTCCCGTCCATGGCGGCGTTTGTGATCCCCGTTGCCGCGGCCGGCCTGGTGATGCTCTTCGTCCGGCACCAACAAGCGGCCGGGTGCTCGCCGGGCGACCAGTCGACGAGGGAGACGGCCATCAATATCTTTGACGACTTCGAGCTGTTCCTGGTCGGGGGCCCGCCGGACAAGTTCAGCGAGTCGACCCTGATGCGCCTCTTCGCGCCCATCTACCTCAGCTCCATGGGAATAATGGGAGACAGCGGCAATGCGCTGGCTGCGCGGGCTGCGGCCAGCCCTGCTGGCTTCTTCAAGAACCTGACGCTCGTCAACTCGTTCGACGAGTTCAACCACGCGGTCGTGCAGTACCGCAGGAACATCACGCCGGCCGGCATCTGGCTCGGCGACGACCACTCCCGCCCGACGCTCGCGTACATGGGCAACGGCGCTGAGATGATCAACGCGTGGTTCGGAAACTGGGCGATGGACATGCTCCTGACCAACCAGACCATCGCGTCGACGTACGTCTTCTTCGACCGGCCCTTTGCGCCCGACGCGGGCAACTCGATCCAGCTGCTCGTGTACGTCGGCCTCGCGCTCTGCGCGTACCCGGCCTTCTTCGCGCTGTATCCCAACCTGGAGCGGCGCCGCAACGTCCGCGGCCTGCAGTATTCGAACGGCGTCCGGCCGCTGCCGCTGTGGCTGGCCTACACGGGTTTTGACTTCCTCGTTGTGCTGGCCGGCGCCGTCATCAGCATCGCGCTCTTCGCCGGTCTCGCGCCCAACCTGTGGTACCACCTCGGCTATGTGTTTCTGGTCCTGATCCTCCACGGCTTGGCGTCGACGCTGCTCGCGTACAACGTCTCGCTGTTCAGCGCCAACCAGCTGTCCGCCTACGCCTTCACCGCGGCGGGGCAGGTCATCATGCTGCTCCTCTATCTGATCGCCTACATGTGCGTCATCGTGTACGCGCCCGTCAACCGCATCGACAGCCTGATCCTCGTCATCCACTTTGTGCTTTCCGTCGTGGCGCCCATCTGCTCCGTCGTGCGCGCGCTGTTCGTGGCGCTCAACCTCTTCTCGACCGCCTGCGACGGCCACGCGCTCTCGTCCCACCCGGGCAGTCTGGTGCAGTACGGCGGCCCGATCCTGTATCTGATCATCCAATCCATCCTGCTCTTCCTCGTCCTGGTCTGGGCCGACGGCGGCAGCGCAGGCTTTTCCGTCTGGCGCATCTTCTCTCGCTCCTTCCGCTCCTCCTCTTCCACTACTACCCATCCCGCCGCCGCCACAGCGCTGGACAACGAACGCGCCGCCATCTCGGACGAAGAAGTCGCCAACGAGCTGGTCCGCGTCAAATCCTCCTCTGCTACTGCCACCGACAAAAACAACCAGGGTGGTAATAATAATAATAATACGACCAATAATCCAACCGACGGCCTGCGCGTGATCAACCTGACCAAAACCTTCCGGGGCAACAACACGGCCGTCGACAACGTCACCTTCGGCGTGCCGCACGGCGAGGTGTTTGCCCTGCTGGGCCCCAACGGCGCGGGCAAGTCCACGACCATCTCGGTCATCCGCGGCGATCTGAAACCCTCCTCCTCGGGGGGCGACGTGTTTGTCGAGGACGCCTCGGTCACGCGCCACCTCGCCGCCGCGCGCACCCACTTGGGCGTGTGCCCCCAGTTCGACGCCGTCGATGCCATGACCGTGGAGGAACACCTGCGGTTCTATGCTCGGGTCAGGGGCATTCCGGACGTGGCGCACAACGTCTCGGCTGTCTTGAGAGCAGTCGGGTTGGCGGCCTTTCGCGATCGGCAGGCGCATGCCCTGTCCGGGGGCAACAAGCGGAAGCTGAGCCTGGGCATCGCGCTGATGGGGAATCCGACCGTGGTGCTGCTCGACGAACCCAGTTCCGGGCTGGACGCGGCGGCGAAGCGGGTCATGTGGCGCACGCTGGCGGCGACGGTGCCCGGCCGGAGCATCCTGCTGACGACGCATTCCATGGAGGAGGCGGACGCGCTGGCCGGGCGGGCGGGCATCCTGGCCAAGCGCATGCTGGCCATGGGCAGCATCGACGCGCTGCGGGCGCGGTTCGGCGACCGGCTGCACGTGCATCTGGTGTGCAAGGGCGCGCCGAGGACGAGTGACGAGGACGTGGAGCGGGTCCGCGACTGGGTGCGCCGCACGTTTGGCGACGCGGCCGCCGTCGAGGACAAGACATACCACGGCCAGATGCGCTTCAGCGTGCCTGTCGGTGCTGTCGCCGCGCAGCCGAGCCGCCGGCATGGTCGTTCTCCTTCTTCTTCTGATGATTATGATGATGCTGATGATGATCGCCGGCGGCTGCCAGATGAGATCACGTCTGCTGCTGTTGCCGGCGGACTGGCCTCCTCCTCCTCGTCGTCGTCGGGGTCAGCCATTGGCAGGCTGGTCGTGCTCCTGGAAGAGAACAGGGAGTACCTCGGCGTGGAGCACTACAGTGTCAGCCCCACCACGCTGGACCAGGTCTTTTTGACCGTTGTCGGGCGGCATAATGTCCGCGAGGAGGGGTATGAGAATCAGGAGGGGAAGAAGAAGAAGAGCTGGTGGCGGTCTGGAAAATAAAGCAGGGGGCGTTGCTCTTTGATTTGAAGGTCTGCATCTATTTGGGAGGGAGGCCTTTCTGTTGTGTTGGTCGGTTCAAGTTGGTTGCATGGCGTGGCATCAGCGTGATGTTTTGGAAAGAGCGAGGGAAGCCGAGTCCCAGTATAGACCCTGACGGGAACTTTTCTTTCTGCATATTTATTTCTTTATTTATTTTTTTTTCTCGCTTGGCATCTTCACACATACATTCTCTGTATATATCCTTTTTGGCTGGTCATGATACACTGGGGTCATATGTAGAGTGATTTGGAGGTGCGAAGATCAGGTGGTAAACTTGGAATCTCCTGCACAGAAAGCGAGCAAAACAGTACAAAGGAACCTAGTAGTGTACTAGGTAGTACCTTAGACTTATAGATGATTCCTTGTTACAGGGTCGGGCAATATGTGCTGGATAAAGCGTTCTAAAGGCTCGATTACAACCATTGACTGAACACGAGATGGAGACGAGGTGGCAAAGGGCAACGCCAATGGTTACTGCCTATTATCGCAAACTGAATGCTAGTAGTAGCGCTTCTAAGATGCTCATTCCGGGTAACCCTCATATATTCATCTGCCCTTATCCAAAACACACACTTAGCCACCCAAATCCAAAAACAGTACACATCCCGCTCCCGACTCCAGATGCCCGCCTCTTTCGCAACCCTCTCAAAGCTTCCCGTCTCGCGCGGCCCTCAACTCCGCGCCCAACCGCGCAATCAGCCTCTCGAGGATCCACTCGGCCTCCTCCTGCGAGCCCATCAACGGACTCCTACTCCCGACCCAGCTCCAGGGCAGCGCTGGCTCTTCCGTCTCCTTCTCTCCTTCTTTCATGTCCCCTTCCCCAGCTTGCCCGCCCCGACCGCCACCCAGACGACCCTGATCATCCGGCGCCCTCCCTGCCACCGGCCGTCCCTTCTTGGTCTTGACATGCGGGTTCGCCTTGCGGTGCCGCTCCGCATTCGCCTCGTCCTCGCCGATGAGCCGGAGATACCAGGCCCATTCGTGGAACGAGTATTTTTGCGGCGGGTGGTGCTTCAGGTGCTGGGCGACGCGGTGGATCTCGTCGATCAGGATGATGTGGTAGTCGTGCTTGTTCGTGGGGATGGACGGGAGATGTTGGCGCGGGATGGAATGGCTGCGGCTCCGGCTGCGGCTGGATTTGGATCGCGACGGTGAGTGTGGGCGTGGTGGTGGTGTATGTGAGTTGTTGGAAGGAGGGAACGGGTCGGAGAAGGTTATTCGGTTGTTGGGAAGATTTGTTGGATTGGGATTGCTGCTGGGGGGATGATGCGGACGGGAGGCTTCATCGGTAGCGTTAGCTTCGACTCTCTCGGAGTGAAGCCCTTCGGATTGCTCGCGTTGGGCACGCTTTCCTTTGGTGCGGGCGGTATTGACGCCCTCCGCTTCGATGTCGGCCTCGTCTTGCTGCATTGCCTCTTCGGGGTCGTCGTGGCCATTGTCGTTATTGCCGTCGGTCACGCCCAACTTGAAGTGCGCGGCTTGGCCGAGAAGGCCCGGGGGCTCTTCCTTGACGTTTTCATCGTCGCCGAACAAGGCGCCGCAGGACAGTGTCCGCAACAGCCGCTTGAGGTCCCTCTTGAAGCCCTGCTCGCTGGGAAGGATGGTCACTGTCGCGATCTGATCGGTGGCGTCCCGGATTCCCTTGACCACGGTGTCTCCAGCATCCGAAATCAACACGGTCGTGGTCGGCAAGGCGAGCAGCGCCCAGAACACCCAAAACGACTTGCCTGCGTTGGACACGGGCGTGATGTCGCCGTAGCCGATAGTGGTCAGGCTCACAAAGGTAAAGTACACTCCATCAAAGTAAACCCAGCCCTGGTACGGCGCTTCGCATGTCTGGAATACCTTGGCGCCAACCAGCCACAGCATCAGCCAACTACTTGTCGATACGCACAGGGCAATCCAGCGCCGGCGGCGGGCAGCCGTGTCCTGTATCTTGCGCATCAACTTGAACTCGAGCTCCCTCCGCTCAAACTCGGTCAGCCCCAAACAGTCGGTTCGGCGGGAAGCCATGGTGGGCGGGCCGTCCGTGATCGGCACCAGAATGTCGTCTTGTCCCTTCTGTGTCAGCCGTCGCAGGGTCCTCCGCCGGCCCTTTTCCACCATGCGAGCACCCACCCGTTGTTTGCCGCGGTCGAGCACCAGGCTGCGGATGGAGCCGATGACAAGGCCGAGACTGATGATGCCGACGAGCGAGTAAGGGATAAGCAGGCCTCGCGACGCGCCTTTGGTCGCGTAGAAATCACCAAAGCCTACGGTGAAGAGCGTCACCGCGGCCCAGTATACGCCGTCAAGGTAGGACCAGCCCTCCAGTTTGCTGAACAACAGCGCTCCGAGAAGCAGATACAAGAGGAACAGAATGGTCTGCAGCATCAGAGTGCGCTGGCTCGGCGTGAGGATGAAGTCCTTGGGATAGCGGCCGGCCTGAGCACCGATGTAGGTGACGACCATGAGGGAGGCGACCAGGAAGTAGAGCACTGCGGAGTAGATGCCGTAGTAGAAGGCCTGTGACCAGACGAATTCGTCGGATGGCTGGATGACGAGGGGTCCCGATGCAGTGGCCGTGAGAGAGAGCAGGGCGAACGACGAGACGTACCACCCGACGATGGTGACGGGCTGGGCAATGGTGAAGCTGAGCCTCCGGGTCATGTTCAGGAATAGGGCCATGTTGGCCAGGATGGCGATAACCAGTTGAACGGCGTTGATGGCCGTCAGCCAGCGCGGGTCCGGGATGAACGGGGCCGAGCTGATATCAGTCCCAGGCGGGTAGCTCTGCCGCCATGGCTTGACGAGTGCGCAGATGCTGAATGCCGACGCGACAGGGCCTAGGGTGCCGGCGATCATCGGAAAGGCCGAGGAAGCGAACCACCAACGGCTTGAGCACAGGCGTTTCTGTCAGCGCACTTACAGATCATCTAACCACCTGACACTTACAACACCTAACTCACCTAGGGCCCAGGTGGGCTCGGTCGTCCGCTTCATGTTGGGACACCTCATGATCGTGGACGTCGGTGCCGGCGTCGTTCATCGTGTCGGCCAGACCAGACCGAAGTACGAGATTGACGGTCCCTACCAGACTTGCACTGCCTCTTGCTTCGCACCCATCATGGTAAGCTTTCTGGGAAGATCCAGGCTACTCAGGGCCGGTTCATCTCATTCGTTTGATCTGATTCCAGCCATTATTAGCACCATTCCGGAACGTGCCATGACGTCGAGCTGCAGTGCAACAAAGCTTGGCGAGCTTGGAATCCCAGCGGGTTGGCACCGAGGCACCTTATCTAGCTTATCGAGTGAAGTATTATTATTGGTTTAGATCTCTTCCACTTATGCAGGGGCTGGATTCACATGAGAAACTACAGTCAACAACCTTTGGGGTCCAGTGTGTCAAGGGGTCCTCGATAAACTCAAATATACGTGATAGATAGGGGGCCAAAATCTTTGTCTTGCCTTTCTCATTCCACCAGCAGTTGTATTAAACTTTCTATTTACTTTTCCCCCTTTTCTTCCTTTTATGTCTCGATGGCTGCGGTTGTGGAAACCCCCGGTTTGGCGCGTCCCTCGATCTACATCCCGATGCTTCCAAGTGAGGTTCCTTAGCGCCCAGCCCACGATTGAACACGTCCGTGTGCCTTGTGCATCCGCGGGCGACATTACCGTCAGGTAAAATGCGCTTCACCGAACGTTTCCTGTCCACAATCTAATCTGACCCAGTCTCCATAACGTGTCGAAGCAAGACGCGGAACGCCCCTTGCTCATCTTCATACCACCTTTCTCCCAGCCTGGCCCTGGCCTCAGCACGCCGCTACCATCATGTCTTGTGGACTACCCAACAGCTGTCATCCATTACAGGTGGCAGGCACAGGAGGAAGAGCACAAGCCGGAACTCCCCCTTCATTGGCCCACGCCTCTCCACGACGTCAGCTTCGGGTACTCCTGGATTGCGGCCAACCTCGGATCCGGCAGCGATAGCTCAGCAAATCCGCGTCCTGCCTATGTCTGCGGTTCCTATCTCGGTGCGAGCCTTGCCGCTGGCCTGGCGCTGACTGAAGCTCACGTCCCGGTTCGCTCCCTTCCAATGACCATCCGCGGGCTGGTCGCCCACAACGGCATCTACAATTGGACTATGTTTCTTCCGGACCACCCGATCCACAAACTCAGGTTCAAGCCGGAATCCCCCGGAACGGGGAGGGGTCTGGGATTCGGTCTTTCTTCCGCCAGTGTCGACGACAGTCCAGCCCCTTTCGAGGAAGAGGGCATCTTCACCGAACTCAAGCACCTAACACGGGCCCTCTTTTCCGACCCATCAAACCTCTTCGACCCTTTTGTCTCGACATGTTTGTTCTTCCACTCCGCAGACCTGCATGTCCCAGACGATTTCACCACCCCGCTGTTTCCCCCGAACTCCTCCCTGTCCGATGAATTCACAGCAGCAGTCGGCAGCCTGGCCGGTAGTTCCACTTCTAGCTCCTCCACGTCTTCCCCTACTCCCGACACCGAATCCGCCGCCCCGGAGGAGGAAGCAGAATCAGCAGAATCCCTCCTCGCCAAAGCCGCCACCCTCGCGAAACAAGCCAACCCGCCACGGAAAGGCTACCTCGCCTTCCCACCGCGCGACTCAACCCTGCGCCTACCACCGACTCTCTTCCTTTACGACCGCCCGCGCGAATACTCCTCTCTGCATTCGCTGCCTCATCCACCGGAATCCCCGGTCGACGCAGGACGCCGCCTCCGCCGCCGAGGAGCAAGCACCAGCAAAAGCAACTTCCGCGTGCAAGCGATGGAGCTCATCGGCCTGATGATGCGCAGCCTGGACATGCAAGAGCTGCGACCGAAGGGGCCCCCGCCGTGGGAGTGGGAGTGGGAGGGAGATCCCGGGGGTAGTGGAGTTAATAGTGCTAGGGGCGAGGAGGACCCGAGGATGCGGGAGATTGAGCGGCGCGTGCAGAGTTGTGAGCTTCCGTCTTCTTCCTTCCATTCACTGGAGTCTCTGATGGTGGTGGATAAGGAGAGAACGGGGATGGGACTGGGGTTATTGGGGAAAGAGGGGGAGGCGATGGTGGCGGAGTGGTTGAGGGAAAGGATTGATGAGGACTTTGGGGAGTAGTGGTGATGATCTTGTAAACATGGTACATACCGTATATGTCTGAATGGATACCCATTGTTTTGTTCATGCTCCCACCCGCTGCTCCGCAGGGTACCCGGCAAGCTCATAGTAGTCAGGAATTACTGTGGATTCCATGTTAGGTTTGATGAGGTGGTCTTCATTTTACTTTAGCGATGGCATACTTACACCACCGCATCGGTTGAACTGCTCTTCGTCACAGAAGGCAACCCAGCTACGGCCTCACCACAACCTCCACAACCACAGCCCCTTAAGACCACCATCACAATCACCATGCCTGCATCTTGCAGCACCGCTCACCATGTCCACCCGCTCCTGACCTCACGGCGGGCCCTGGGACTGATCAAGCAGGAGCTCGCTGCCAGTCTCAATGCGGCCTAGCGATGCAGTGTTGAGCAGGAGCCGACCCTGAGGTCCCTGACAGGCCTGGAGCTAATTGGTGTACTTTACGAAGAGAAATTCACTTCTTTATTATTCCGTCCATTTGCCACTCACCTACCTCCGTCCAAGTCAACCCGGATCACTTTACAACGCCAACCTGCGTCATGAACCCATACCCCCCTCCCTGTCGCCCAGGTCACAGCTGCTTCGGTACTTCGTTATGAACAGAACATATCAGTCCTGTGCCATGGTATACTGTCACACAAGCATTCAAATAGTTCGAATGCTTGTGATGTCGATGCTGATTAACAGTAGTTATGGTATACACATCAAGCCCAAGTGTCTAAGACTCTAAACATCTTTCGCGCAGCAACCGCTGAACAAGTACGCTCAAACAGTTTCCCACAACATCTTCCATCTCTCCATCCTCATCCCCACTCCCGTTCAGCATTCCACCCCCTACTGGACGCTGTTCTGAATCCAAGCCTGCCCCTCACTCTGGACAATCTCCCCGCCCGTCTCCTCCCCAACCTTAACCGAGACATTAAACCCCGTAACCGTCGCGCCTCCACTAGCACCATACAACGAATAGATTCCCACACTCAACAAGATCTCCTGACCTTTATACGCGTCCCCCGCCAATCCCTCCGGCACCGTCGCAGTAATAGTAACGTTATCTTGCCCCTGGTTGCTCTTCTCAGCACCTAGGTACGCGGAATCGCTGAAAGAGCCAAGGGAACCGGGGTAGCCGGGGGCGAGGGAGAAACCCCAGGCTACGGCGACGTCGGCGACGGTTTGGATGTAGCCTTCCGAGAGGAGGGTGAGGGTGAATGTGCTCTTGGGAGCGAGCGTTGAGGGGGCTGCGATGCCGATTAGGCGGGAGGACGCCAGGGTTGCCGATGTGAGGGCTGTTGCGAGAGTGGAGAAGCGCATGGTGCTGGTTAGATGGGCTGGGGTTTCGTTGGACCGAGGTGGTGTGTGAAGTTTGTTTTTGATGGGAGGGTTGTTTTTGGTTGAGGTTTGGTTATGTGTGTAGGAGGTTTTGTTCGAGATAATGCGGTGTTGAATGGGTAGGTTATATACACAACCTGAACTCACACATAGTAGTAGCTTCCCAAGCGGACCGACACCGAAAGTGCACAGCCATCTCACATCATATCATAACTACCGTCCAAAGTAACCCCGGATCCACAAATATTGGGAGAGAGTTGCCTACCTCCCTACGTATATACAGTGTCATCGGAAGATTACTCTGCCAGCCATTCCTTGCCATATCACAGCCTCAAACAGAGAAGCTTATGCAGATCTCCTGGCGCAGCCACGGCGACCTCTCGGGTGCGCTGTGTCTAAAGCGACGGTGTCTAACTGTATCTGGAAGCACTGTAATCTAACATCAGCCACATACCAGAATTTGGCTAGTAGCCAGATCACGCAAGTAAACATTACAAGACAACATATCCGTAGTCGTGCCTGTAAATATTACTTATGCGACGTGCGCGATCTGGCTACCAACCAAATTTCGGTGTGTGGCTGATAAAGGTGGCGGGCGATCTGGATTCCGGTTAGACACCAGAGGTTTATCATTGGCCACCGTCGCTTTAGGCACAGCACTTGGGTGGCGCGCAAACCGCGGATCATTTGTTGACGATGGTCTCTATTTTATTAGGGTCAATACGAGGATGAGTTGCCGTAGCTTCCGAGTTGTCGATGAGGAAGATGATGTTTCGAGGAATGATACGTCATGCTGCGGGCTGCAGAAGCGGTGTGGAAGCGGTGGAGCTCGTATAACAAGTGGCGGAGATAACTTGAGACCGTTGCACAAATAGAGTTGGGCAATGCAAACTTGCAAATGCGCAATCCCATCGATTTGGCCGCAAAGTTAGTCTCCAATTATAAGGCACAGACTTGAATCAAGTGAGTATGTGTGGTGAAAACAGGGGTAAAGTTGGTTGATTCTTCCAAGTGCCGGAACGGCTGCCCGAAAAGTAAAGGATTCTTTCCAGCATTCTTTCGGGTTAAGGTTATATAACGACAAACCCCCCCCGCCCCCTGCCCCCACCCAAATCTTCCCACTGCCCAGCGCTTCTTCGGATTGGAGAACAGAGATTGCCCCTAAGCCCAAGGCGGTTACTCCTTTTCTTCATTGAATAAGTGGAGACGGTAGTCGAATGCAGTCCGAATGTACTACTTCGTAGTACGGAGTAGAGAATGCAATCCTTCAAGGGTAATGAATATGGTGATATTCGTAATTGGCTTGATGTTATGTTGAGCGGTGTTGAGTGGTCGAATGTGCTTAGGTTCATGGCTAGGCTAGTGTAAGTCAGATCTGGTTTGCACTAAGCCCATTATAGTGGAAATAAGTGCTTATACTGTAGAAAGAACTATGGCACCACGGAAGAGGGAGGCACACCGAAGATCAGAAGGTTTGAGAGATTGAAAGACAGGCAAAGACAGAGAGAAGCCGCCGAGCAGGCCGTGTCCGAGCAGTTGGGCCGCCTCGATATCCAGGAACAAGCGTCGCGAAAGCCGCCACGGACACCGTCTCCGCCAGGGCGAGGAGATGTGGGTTCAGCGCTGCCTCCAACGGATCAGCTAGAGGTCATTAGTCCGGAAAGCATGGAGCTTGAAAGGGACCGATCCAAAGATGAAGAGATCGTCAACTCGGCGTTGATACACCTGCTGGTGACCACAACTCTCTGTTCGGGTATTGGCACCATCGCAGGGCGAGAGGGATTGGCATGGATGCCGACCCGACAGACTTTTCGGCTTGGCCCCGCGGGCGATTCTATCTGCGAGGCGAAAACAGACGGCATCCTGTATAACGGTATAGGTCCGGGATATACGCTTGCGATCCTGGAGGTGAAGCCGTACGTGCGCCGTATAGCCCAACAGAAGATCGAGTGGCAGGAAGCTTGTCAAATGGCGACATGGATCTCAACTAGTCTGGACGCCAAGACGAAGGACAAGCGAAGGGAGGGTGTGCTGCATACAAGCGACGATGGGAAATACCGGTACAGTTATCCGTCTTCTCTTCTCTTTCTTCATCTCTAAATGAACAAACTAAAGGAAAATGGAAGTTTCCCTCCCTGCCATAACCCCCACCGCATCACCTTGCTTGCCTCCTATTCCCGCTCCATTGCCTTTGTCTGCCCCCGAACCGTTCATTGCCCGTGGCCGAAGCAGCCGTAAGTCAGGGACATACATGCTGATGTCAGGATCTGGCGTACAGGAGGATCCTTATCTCTCAGGACTACCGCTATTTGTTCATCACGATTTCCGAGTGGGGCCAGGCGTACGAAAGGTACCTCCGCGGAGGATCTCGTCCTGTGACACCGCCGTCGAAGAACAGCTCGCCCAGCCAGAACCGAGGACGGACCGCAACCGCCGCGGCCATGGCAACACAACAGACAGCATCATGGTCGACGGGACCGACGGCGGAGGCGGCAACAGGGACAACAGCAGCAGAACCGGCATCAACGAAAGCTGCGGCTACCGGTCCGGGGACAAAGGAGGCCACTGAGAGCGCTAGGCATGGAAACAAGGCGACCGCAGAAGATCTTGATGATGGCAACTACCTGATCATGAACTGCTACGGGCCATACAGCCTTGACGACAAGAGGCATGTGACAATCTTCCTGCGCAACGTCATAGCCTTGATCCTCGAGGTTTCTGACCCTTGGGAATAGTCTTCCTGATATTCGACCTGGGAAACTGCCAATGGTCGAAGGTTTCATCTGTGTTGAGTCACACTCAACCATGGCTTTATCGGGCGTCTTTATGGTTACGTTTGTCCACACCAGGAAGGTGGAAGTCTTTCCAGACAAGGGCGCTGGCCTTACGCAGTGGTCGTTTCATGCTGAGATAGACAATGAATGAAACGTGGCTCGATGTATACGTTTCTAAGCTGCCCAGGGATAACTGACTGCAACGATACCAATATCAAGGCGGATTACAACATACCTGCTATGGAACAGTCGCATTTCTGCGGTTCCTCCAACGTCTTGGAGAGGCGGCTCTGCCACTCTCGTTGCGGGGACCGCCGGTGGGCCAGAGATTGGGCGGCGGGCGGGAGATCCGGAATTGCTCTCTCACATCCTCGTCCACCGGTGACCCTTTCTCGAGCTGCCTCAACTACCTGGTAATACCAGGCATTTTTTGCGTATTCTGCTCACGCCTTGAAGACACGGTTCCTGTTTTGAAGGGCCTCTGATATTGGGAACTAGACCGATATCGTAACTGTAAGCGTCGTTTTGTGTTTCGCATGATCGTTCGGCCTCGTAAGAAACTCAGCGATAGGGATCCGAACCTGGCGGTCAACAGGTATGTTTTTGCTGCTCCATTGCCAGTTTTGGGGAGGCTCCCTCCTCTAAACCGATTCACTGCTAGGGAAGGGAAAGAGCATTACCTCAGACGGCACTGACGACGTCAGGCTTAGAATGTAGGATGGGTGGGTGTAAAAACTCCTGTTTTGCTTGGGTCTGCTTGGCTATGCTATGCCGTCGCCCCTTGGTCATGACCTCGACAGACGTCTCCCCCAACCCATTTGCTGCCAGGGCGTCTGAAACATTGGCAGCAGAAGTTGGCCGTGTAAGCTCATCATCTTCATGAATCCACCGGGAAGAACAAAATACCAAGGCTATAAGCAAGAGAGGTAAGTCGAGCTGACGTAAATGGTGCGTCAGTTGATTGTCGAGCCTGCACGACATATTGCACAGCGGGGATCAGATGTGACCTTTCCGAGGGATCACGGGAGAGTTACATTTTCTGAACAAAAGCCCCAGTCTGCTATCTTCATTCCATTCACCGGTACCGTATAGGTACCAAGGTAGGTAGTGCTTACGTCTTGTTACTTGCTGGAAAGATCCAGGTTGGCTGTGCTTACATACGATATACTTTGCCCAGTCACTCGGAATTGTCCCTTATTCGGGAACTGGCCAGTTCTAGGGAGTTATTCGACTTGCCAAAGTTTGTATCTCAAGTCTGTGATACCGGCCAGGGTATTTTGTTCCTCGCTATCATAGCTATGGACGATGCAATTGGGTATCTCGCTATGATATAATGAAGTTCCAAGATCCTGCGATGTGCGCTAAAAATGGCTCTAGCCCCCCTCGACCCGCTGCAGATACTGAGCGTTGTAGACAACCGGACGCCGTGCGCCAGAAAGGAAGACGATTAGAAAAAATGGTGAAAGAGCATCGACCGTCAGAGTGAGGATGCCGTTGTATTGGTCGCAACGTCCCAACCACCGAATAGCTGGGCTGTAAGCTGATCGTAACTTGAAACCACCAAACCGACGAATTCGCCAACTGCCAGCAACCCGAGGTTTCGGAAAATGGATGGCGGGAGCCCGTATGATCCCATGACGAGAGAGGCTGTAGGGAAAACAAGCAACGGCCACCAGCTCCGAGTTGTCGCGCCAAGGAAGAAAGATTCCGTAATCGAGGATGCGGCGGCGGCAGTTTCTTCTAGCGAATCGAGGATTTCGTTTGTGATGTTGTTGGCTTGCTTGAGCATGCTTGAGTGGTCTTGAAGCTTCGTGGACAGGGTCTCAGTTGCCGTAGCCAACCGGTTCATGCCTTGCTCAAGGGTGTCCTGGCGTTGAGCGAGCACCACGGCGCGTTCATTGGTGAATTGCTTGGGAGAGTGTCAATTAGGCGATCTTTAGGAAATGAGATCAAACTGTAGACTCACGATTTGCTGCTGCAGAGAAGTGGAAGAGGCTATGGCTGTAGAAACAACTGCCATCAGAGCACCCATATCCTCATTGACCCTTTGAGAGGCTTGCTGGAGTGACTGTTCGTGGGCGAAGGCTAACCTGGAGTTGCTCTCGAGGACATTGGCGAGCAAGACTCCCAGAAGTTGCTGAAGGTTTTCCGCGTGTTGGAGTCCGTCGCGGGCGGAAATCGAAGACTTCCTGAGAACCATATCCAAGTCCTCTGAGAGATAGCTCTCTACTCGAGCCAGCCCTTCACTGAGTCGCCCAATCTGTGGCGTCAGCTGCTCGAGCCTCTCGATTGATTGCCGGGCGCGATTATCAAGATCATTCATCCGTTTCTGCAGCTCAGCCTCAACCCCATCGGTTAGGCGGGAGATAACTCGTGTAAGTCGCTGATAAAGCAATATGTTCTGAGCTGCCAAGTCCGTCAATCGCGATCCAGCATTCGTTGATCAAACGCACTCACCCTTCTCGTTATCTGCTCGAGCCGCTTCACAAAACCGTAATGCTTTATGGCGATAGCTCACCCAAGTACTCCAAGCGGCGTCTGACGCCGCGAGCGCAGAGAGACACAGTCCGATTTCGCCCGGGCTAACATGCAGTTGGGGTCCGTTCCTCATAGCGATTTGACTGAGTGATGGCTCCCGAAATTTGGCGCACTCTTTCGGTATTGCGAAGCTTCCGCGTTCAAGATCGCAGATAGCTAGACTTGCAGCGTAGGAGTCGACGAAGTCACGAACCTGCCGACCGCTGTCGGTGAGGATTGTCGCCTCGTCCTTGCCGTCCACCAACTGACAATTGTTGACTAGAAGACGCGCAGCCACGCGATGGCAGAGAGGTTCTGACTCGAGTTCTTGTAGTTCGCTGAGGGCTACGGCGTAGATGTTTGGTAACCTGGAGTTCTCGACGAGCTCGGATGGCTTGTCCGAGCTTGGTGCTGCTATGGAATGATTGATTAATATGACCCAGGCACCAAAGGATGACGAAACAACTCACTGACTGACGATCTTCTCTCATTTCTCCAAGTCAAGGCACCGATGCAGCGCGCCGAAAGTGTCAGGATGAGTAGGAGGGCCTGCATGTTTGTCATTGTATGCTGAAGAGTTTCTTCGATGTTAGAAAACCCTCAAAACTGAGAGAGACGGGCACTGTGATGGCTGAGATACCTTAGTAGATTAAGAGATTATGAAAGAAACGGAAAATCAGTTAATGCTTGTGGGCGGCTATTGTGTTGAAATGAGAAGGCGCAACCTGGGGAAGGAGAATTTTCGTGGAGCCTTGGAGGTCGTGATGATAGGGAAGGAAAGAGCAACTTGCACTGCAGTGGAAGCTTGGAACGGTGTGGCAGGGGACGAGTTGTCGCTGATTGTGGCGTGAGTCAAAGTGAGGTTGACAAACTGCTCACGAGAGAGTTGCGATAGCTTAACCTGGCTCGGCCCGGTACACATGTTGTTGAATCATTGGCTGGTTGCACAGGCTCGCACCTTGGGTCTGGAAAACCGGGTGGCGGACAAGTGATACTCTGAAAGGGAATGCAAGCGTGTCATTGAAGCGAGGGGACTGCTTCCCAGTACCGAATTCCTCTTGCTAAGGAGTATGTCCCTTGTGAGAACCACTTGGCGAGATACATTGATACTCTCACCAACGCTCTGCTCATTCCCCCGGGGCTTCATGTGCTTTCAGGTCTTCCCAAACAAACTCTCGAAAAATCCTATCAGAGTCGTGGCACAAACGGTATCCATTCGGCAACCCTGCGAAGGCTATATGTCCGGTGTTGTTACAAGCCACATACTATCCTTAATGTGTTGAATGTTTGACATCTTCTCAAAGTTTGAATGCCTTATATTTCCTCTTATATTGCTCGAAGTCCTTTCTATGTTGCAATTGTACTCTTCAAGTTGTCCATTGGAAAATATCATGCTCGGACTCTAGAGTCCGGATTTCTAATTACGAGCATACCGTGTTACTATCCACACAGCAGGGATCCCAAGTAGGAGATTGGAAGATAAAAAATAAAAGAGGAGGCAGAAGTCATGTAACCATGTATTATACTTCTTGTATTCCAGTTAAGTTGTTGTGACGTTCCAGGTTGCAAGTGCTGTGTTGTCTGGACTCTCAGTTGTCGTAACGTCGTTTATTGCAACACAATGTGGGAAATGTCACACTATGTAAGGGTTAGGGGTGACATGACCGTGGCGTGGCTCCTTAGCGTATCGATAAGCGTCTTCGGAGTGGGTCCACCCGATGCTTTGCCGGCGTCCGTTCTTTTTTGAGGGCAGGAGCGACATCCAGACCCGGTCGCTGCGCGTGTCGCGATCCCGCAGTCCGCCATCACCCACAATGCTCGCACCAAGGATAGGGAGGCAGGTCCTGCAACGGCTGGGGACCTGCTCGGCGCCGTCAACCGTCACATTACCGAGCTTCCTCGTTCCAGCCTTCCAGACACTAGCTAAGCGCAGTTTCTGGGCGACGACGAGCCGGCCCTCCAAGCTCGGCAGGACGCCCCTCTCGGTGCCGCCCGGCGTGGACATCGAAATAAGCGACCTGTACCTGAAGAAGAACATGACGTCGTACCTCAAGACGTATAAGAGGAACGTGAGGGTGAAAGGGCAACTGGGTGAGCAGGCCTGCTTTGCGCCCGGAGGTGGGAGCTGTTGGGACAGGGGTTGACGTTTTCCAGGGGAACTTACGCTTGAAATCCCCGAGTTCATCAATATCGACCACGATGAAGAGGGGCGGACGGTGGTGCTGAGCGTGAAGGATCAGGAACACAAGGCGCAGAGGGAAATGTGGGGTATGGGACCGTGAAAGCCACAAACGATGCAGCGAACCCAAGAACTAACATGGTATCTTGCAGGGACGACATGGGCGGACCTCAACAACAACATTATGGGTGTGTCAGAGGGTCACACGGCCGTGCTGCGTCTAGTGGGAATCGGTTTCAGGGCGACGGTCGAGCCGCGGCCAGAGAAGGAGGAATACCCCGGGCAGCAGTTTGTCTGCCTGAAGCTAGGCTTCTCACACCCGGTGGAGATGGGCCTGCCCTTGGGAATGAAGGCCAGCGCACCACAACCGACGAGAGTGCTACTCGAGGGCATCAACAAAAGGCAGGTCATGCAGTTCGCCGCCGAGATCCGCAGGTGGAGAGTGCCCGAGCCATACAAGGGCAAGGGTATCTTTGTCAACGACGAGACGATCAAGCTGAAGCAGAAGAAGATTAAATAAAGTCGCGGGACGTGGGTGCTTGTATGTCTAGAAGTAGGGCCTCGCGCCGCCGGACTTTTGTGTGGCTGTATCTGTGCAATAAAATATATGTACATTATTGGGCATTGAATTGCGCCGACTGCTTATTTCAGCCCCAGCACCTCCTGAACGGCCTCAAGCACTTGGCTGTGGACTGCAGCGGGCGCCGCAATCACGCCGCTGTTGGTAGCCAGCGTCCTGCCGACCCCAAAGTCAAGACGCTGCCCCCTGGTATCGGTGACCTGGCCTCCAGCCTCCCGGACGATCAAGTCACCCGCTGCATGATCCCAGATCTTCTCCTGGTAGGTCTTGGAGGTCGGCAGACGCAGGTAGATATCCCCAGCACCCCTGGCAATCGAGCCGTACTTGGCCTGCGAATCCATCCTGACGCTCGGGTTCGTAATGCCCAGCTTCTGCGCAATCTGCGCTGCTTCAGACTGGTTCGAGTGTCCCGCCTCCACACTCTCGCAGAAGCTCGCGTTCTTCATCTCGGTGGTCGGCTTCATCGAAATCCTGGTACCCTCCGCCAGCGCGCCCGTGCGCAGCGGCCTGCTCGTAGCCCCTAGTCCGATCACAGCGGAGAAGATCACGCCCCTTCCCTCATCATCCGTCTGGTTGGCGCCGATATCCGCAGTCAGTGGCGCGGAGTCGTCGACCGGTAGGTTAGGGCACCCCAGCACGCCGACCTTGACGTCGCCGTCCTCCAGCAGCGCCAGCGCCACGGCATATTGGCCGCCCCGCAGGAACCCCTTCGTCCCGTCGATGGGATCGATCGTCCACACCCGCCCAACCCGACCGCCTTCGCTGCGCCCGCGGTCCAGCACCTCCAACATCTCATCGACATCCTTAATGCCACCGCCAAGCAGACCCTCGGCCTGCACATCATCCAGCTTAGTCTCCCGCACCAGCTGCCAGATCTGCTCCCTGAGCTGCGCGTCCTCGCGCAGCTGGGCGGCCTCCTCCTCTGCGACGATGGCGTCCTGCGGGAAGTTGGCCTTGAGCGCGGCAATAATGAGGGCCTGCGCGCCAAAGTCGCCAATGGTAACGGGCGACTTGTCGTCCTTAGACACGGTGCCCTTGGCTTTTTCGTGGAAAACACGCTTGGTGAGAATGGAGGCGCGCTGCACCGCCAGCTGGGCGACCTCGAGCTCGCGGGCGTAGATATTGGATGTCATCGTGGTGATGGTTGTCTTTGAGGAGTGGCGGGCAAGGTGGTTAAAGATGAGATTCAGGCGGGGGAGAATGACGGCCAGGATCACGGGCAACACAAGGAGTGTAATGAGTTTGATATACGGCCTAGCCCTGGATTGTTTGTGAGATTCGGACTTTCCTACGGGCATCGACTTTCGGAATCTTCAAGGTTGGGTAAGTGAATTGTGAGCTTTCGGTCGTCGGTTTCCCCGCACCTTCAGGTTGGGAATCGCGATGCCAATGTGCTGACGTTTCAGTACTCCACAACGGAACAGACGGAAAAAACACAGCAAATTTCAGTGTTCATACAATCACTTCCCTGAGATTTGGTGCGTGAGGGCCATGGCTAGGAGAAACAACATTGAATCATCCTGTCGCCATGCTCAAGGTCCAGGGTAGGTGACAAAATAAGCAAAATACTCGGTGATCAGTTGATAGCCGGAAAAAAACGCAAAAGAATGGGATAACCAGGAATCGAACCTGGGTCCTCTCGGAAGTCGGTCCTTGACCACAACGAGAAGTACTGACCACTATACTATTATCCCTTGTTTGTTGCTGTTCGACTTTTCATTTGGCCCTATCAAGGTATTATGGCATTGGTAGACCGTCGCAACCACCACAAGCAGCCACCTGGTATCCTTAAAGAAGTCTGAGAAATATCTAGGTATCCGAATGAAACTAATCAGCCTCGCCATGTCCGCACGAATGTTGAGTGTGTTGGTCGACCAGTCTCTTTGCGTGTCCTGGAGCGGACCTGTGTACAATACATGTTGACGGCGTCTCTTGCACCTCGCTCGAAGTATGGCTGTCCGGACTGAGCTGCTAGATAGTATACCGGGTACATAAACCAAAGTCATCATGCGCAACAGCTATACTAACGTGCGAGGACGGCACCTCGTACGTCCCTTTGATGATAAGATAGAGGCAGTCTGTAATCCCCGGAAGACGGTACTACCTGGTAGGTACCTTATGTCTGACCGTATATCACGTATTAGTACATCTTGGGGGTTTCCCACCCCGGTCAGAATAGAAGGAGCGCGCTGTCTTGACAATTGTGGTATATTCCGTCAATTTCGCACTACACACTAACTACACTCAGTCATACCAGATCGCATTCATGCCAAACCCGGGCTCGGGGATGCGCACGCGGGCGACGCGGTGCAGGAACTCGTCCTTCCAGCGGTACATCTCGAGCCAGCCCTCCTGGTCGTCGGTGATGGCCAGCCACTCGTCGCTGAAGTCGCACGGCGAGACGGCATTGCTATGGCCGCCGCTGGTCGGCGTGGGGTTCAGGCAGATCTGCCGCTCGATGCTGCCGCAGTCGCGCAGCCTGAAGGCGGCGACGTAGCCCTGCAGGTCGAACCGGTTGGCGCGCGACGACGCAAACATGTACCTGCCGCTGACGGTGAGGGCCACCACGTCGGCGCGGTACAGGCCCTTGCCCGTCTCCCGGTCGCGCGCGGGGATGCCCGGCGGGATGAGCGGGTAGCTGTGGTGCGTGTACACGGGCATGCGGGTGGCCGGGTCGATGACGTACTCGCAGATGCGGTTTCCCGCCTCCATCAGGGCGTACAGGTAGTTGCCGGTCGGGTGCATGGCGACCCAGCGCGGGTGGTCGCCCGGGTCCGGGGCATCGATGCTGCCGACCAGCTCGACCTCGCCCGAGGGCAGCTTGTGGTGCGTCCACAGCTTGTTGGCCGTCAGGTCGGCCGAGTAGAGATACGTCTCGGTCGGGTCGAACACCATGCCGTGGATGCCCGTGTTGGGCTGATACGCGTAGTTTTGGACGTTCTTGTCGAGCTTGCCCGTCTCCGAGACGGAGAAGACGTTGCCGTAGCCGGCGTGCTTGTAGAAGGGGTTAGCATAGACGGCGTACGGCGGCTGTTTGGCCGCAAGGAGAAAGATGGCGCGCGTGTTGGTGTCGGAGCTGTTCGCCAGGGCTGCGAAGCTGGTCAGGGCTCGCTCGCGGTCTGTAGTAGTAGCGACACAGTGGACTTGACTGGAACGGAGTGAAACGCACGGTCGCCGCCCATGGGATGTGATGCCTCATGGACAATCTCGGTCGGACTACGGACGGCGAAGCTGGACCATTTCTTCATGGCCGCGCCGTAGAGGTTCTTCTTGGCATGCTGTTCCTTTTGTAAGCTGCTTGGTGCTGTCCCCGCATCACTTCACAGCCAGTTGGTGTCCTACGTCGAAGGTCATCCATGATATCGGCTCGTCGTGCGGAATCTCTGTGCGCTTGACCAGCTTCAGGGTGAGGTTTTCGTCGTCGAATTGGACTGTGAAGATGGCCCCTGGCGGGGTCCAAGTCCCGATCATTAAGTGGTGGAGGGGCATGGCTGAGAAGCGACGTCGGCTACGGAGGCCGGGAGTTCGGTATGCTGGGCGTTGGGACGGCAAACGTAGGATTGGCAGCACTCTGGGCAAAGAGCAGCCGCAGGATGAAAGGCGGATCATACGATATCAGAAATGGTGTTTAGCTGGTAGTGGGTGTTTGGAATTATGGCTACACTAAAGGCGCCTGTCAGTCTCCAGTTACGATTCTTCCATTTTCTTGCCAGGCTGCTTTCTTCTTGGCACAGAGCGGTATCATTCTGTAGGACGCCGTGTGAATCTTTACCCCTCGCTGGCGCTCCAGTCTTCGGGATCGCAATGTGGGGTTACGGTAACGGTGGCGGGAGATGGAAAGCAGATTTGGTCACCACCCACTCGGTGTGCTCGGAATTAACGTCAAGTGGATCACACATGACACGGCCTTTCGCGTTGTCCGAAACCTTCTTCCCCAGTCCGGGCGCATACACTATGATATGCGCACCCACAACCGGACCTGAGAGGTAAAAGGCTCACCCAGGGGTTGTAGTGCCGTCTACTCCGTACGTTGCTGTGTAAAGCAACCGCGAAGCCGGGTCCCATTCCTCACACTGCCGCCGTTGGACGACGTGGCAAAACACAGAAATGCGAGGGGACAGAGAGCGACGGGTCCTGCCAGTTTGAGATTGAGAGAATCGGAAAGTCGCAAACATGAGACCTGTTGGTGTGGATACCGTGTGGTGAACATTTTGGTGCAGATTGACAGATTGATGATCCAGACGGCGATTCATGAAAGGTCACAGCAGCGCCAAGAGCACGGCACGTTAGCAGGCAGGCGACCGGGGTGCAGCGCCCGGGGTTTCCGGGCGCTCGGCTGAGGGGCAGCCGTTCCTTGCGTTCTGCAGGCGTGACGATGGGATCTCCAGGCAGGGCTAAATTTCTCCCGACTTTGCCTTCTGCGCCGACCCCACTCCCGTGCTGGTGATCTGGGGATGGGCCAAGCTGCCGTGGCAGCCCCCGAGTGTCCTCGGCGGGGAAATGATGCCACTTGAGTGGCCGGCATCCTCTCTCGTCGGCTGGGATGCACTCACCATCCGCGGTGATGCTTCACAGTGTGTAAGGTAGGCAGGGCGAGGCTGAGGCGAGTGCCTGGCTCCGGGTCTATTTAAGTCGCAGCGCCGTGCTCTGTCTGGCACCGTTGCCTCCTTTTCCCTTCTCTATTCCCAGTTCTCTCAGTTCTCTGATACCCAAGCCTTTGATACTTATTGTGTATACTCCTTCTCCATATATTTCCATCTTTGGTCAGTCACAATTGCCACACAACCACCCTCACGTATCCTCTCCTCAAGATGGCGTCCGACAAGCCCTTCCACAGGTTCGACCCCAACTTCACAGATCAGGTTATCAATGGCATGGGCCCCAACACCACACCACGAAACCGCGAAGTACTCGGTGCTTTGATCCGCCACATCCATGACTTTGCCCGGGAGGTTGAGCTCACTATTGACGAGTGGATGGAGGGCGTCAAGTTCATCAATGCCCTCGGCGAGATCTATGTGAAGAGCAACAAGACACGGAACGAGACCCATCGCATCTGCGATGTTATTGGGCTGGAGTCGTAGGTTCTTCCCCCTTCGAGGCGTGTATCAAGAGGGACAAATCCTCCCTAACACCACTCTTTTAGCCTCGTGGACGAGATCGCCCATAAGATCGTTTCTGAGACGGGCATGGACCCAACCTCCTCCTCCATCCTGGGGCCGTTCTGGTCACCCAATGCGCCGTTCCGCGAGCTCGGTGGCATCATCTTCCAAGACGGCGTGCCCGCTGGCGGCCGCGTGACCAAGATGCACGGCGTGATCCGCGACATCACCACGGGCAAGCCTATCCCCGGCGCCGTCTTCGACATCTGGCAGGCCTCGGCCAACGGCAAGTACGACTTTCAGGACCCGGAGAACCAGACGCCCAACAACCTGCGCGGCAAGTTCCGCGCCGACGAGAACGGCCGCTACTGGTTCTACTGCCTGCACCCGACCGCCTACTCGCTGCCGCGCGACGGACCCTCGTGGCAGCTCCTGACCATGATGGACCGCCACCCCATGCGCCCGGCCCACATCCACATCATGGTTACGCATCCGGAGTACCAGGGCTGCACGACCCAGCTGTACCCCAGCGACGACCCGTGGATCAAGAGCGACACCGTCTTCGCCGTCAAGCCCGATCTGGTTGTTGACTTCAAGCCGCTCCAGGGGGACGACAAGGCCACGCTGGAGCTCGAGTACAATGTCAACCTCGCTCCCAAGGGCTACAAGGGCCGTCTCTGAACCGAGCATGCGATGGGGGTTGTGTTTGAAGGGAAGGCGACGGGAAGAGGCAGGGAGCATTCTTTGTACATATATCGCCACATATACCCAGCTTTGGGCGACTAATGTCTGCCTCAACGCGGAGAGAGGGGGGGGTTTGGGCTCCGTTTAGCACTGGCATAGTTACGGTTGGATACTCATTTGCTGTTGGTTAATCAAAAAATTCCAAACACTGCCGGTGGTCTAGTTAGCATGTGATCGACTTGGATGTCCTCTCCATTGTCAGAGTTCGCGAGTAAGGGCAACGATCTCTCGTGAAGGGGCAGACAAGACTCGAGAGGCGTGACTCGGAAGACAAGACTCGCTAGGCCTGAGCGATTACCTGAGTTTGAAAGACGTAAAGCACTACATGCAAAACCCCTTGATCCATTACGAGGTACCAACAGAGGTGAGAATTGCGACGCACTCCACTTGGGTGCCACCGAGTCTGAGACTCTGCGTCCCTGGTCGGTTAGAAAAGCCCGACTCTGACATGGCGCGTCAAGCAATTTGAAACGTTGCGCCTTTCGACATTCTGGAGCTGTGTGCTAGGAATGGAAGGAGTGGATTAACCGGCACGTACTGTACTTAACGGGGGAATGAGGTGGCTGATGAGTTGGCCAACTGACTCGGGGGTTCATGGGTCGCATGATATAGCGTGGGCTACTTCCGGGTTAGGGTCGGCGCTCCCATGAGCGGGGTGCCATTCTGCGGGATGATATGCAAATTGAATGCTAGCTGTCCCAAGGGTGACAGGAGAGGATCACAGAAACCTTGACCGGTCACGGCTGCTTAATGCAACGAGTGGACGGAGTTCTTTGCCCGGCAGGTTCGTCTCCCACATCCCCAATCCGCTCAAGAAAGCAGTTGATGTATATCCTCTACTGTCGTGTTTCGGTACTGGTCAAAACGGGCGGGTTCGGAGAAAGGCTGCTGAGTAGATACAGAGAACTCGCCGACTCCAGCACAGCGACAGACAGGTTCAGTCACTCCGTATCCCAACTCGCGCCAGAACGGTAGGCTGGTCAGAAAGAGGAAAAGAAGAACGCCTGCGTGTCCCACTCGCTCATAGGCACCGGGGTTGGTTGTTGTATCTTTTTGTTGGCACAATATGTACAATGTCACCGAGGCTGCTCTATTTCTTCTCCTCAGTCTTCTCTTCCGGTTTCGGCGTTGGTAGCTTGAATGTGTCGGGAGTCCGGTCCACGCCAGGCCCAATCTGCTCCCAGGCACTGGAACCTCCCTCGAAGTTGCGGAACGCCTGTGTGAGCTCGAGGGGCTCGGTCACGATACGCTTCTTCTCTTCGTCGTACCGAATCTCGGTGTAGCCGGTAACCGGGAAGTCCTTGCGCAGCGGGTGGCCCTCGAAGCCATAGTCTGTCATGATGCGGCGCAGATCCGGGTGGCCAACGAAGAACACGCCAAACAAGTCGTACACCTCGCGCTCGTACCAGTTGGCGCCTTCGTAGATGCTGGTAATGCTGGGAACCGGCGTTACCTCGTCGGCGTACGTCTTGACCCGGATCCGCGCATTATGGCGGACACTAAGCAGGTTGTAAACAACCTCAAATCGTTGGTCACGGGTCGGGAAGTCGACGGCAGTGATGTCGCTGATCGCAGTGAATTCGGCAGCGGTGTTGTCTGGGTCCGATCAGCTACCATGACTCGAATCGATACAAGCGCCCAGTCTACTAAGGTTCTTACACTTCAAGAAGGAAAAGACTGGAATGACGCCGGAGGGGCAGATGTAGATAGTCAACTCGTCCTTCCAGACCGAGAACTGCTGAATGAATTTGGGGAGACAGCCCATCAGCCAAGAGCCGTACTTGTGCAGGTCGTCGGCCTTGGACTGGAATTTGTCGGCTGGATTGACGAGGGGCGCCTTGAGAGTGCCAACATGATCGCGCGGCGCAGCGCGTGGGTTTGGTGCGTCCTTGGGAACTGCGACGTCTGCGCGGGCAGCAGTTGTCGCGAAACACCGCACCACAACGTCGGAGCGAGTTGCGATCGATGGCTTTGCCGGCCGTAGAACGGACGCCAGGGCCCGGCTTCTGCAGAGTTTGGTGGCCATGATCGAGGTTAGGCAAACTGGGAGCCAATTGATCGAGAATCAGCCGGTGGCCTCGATCCACGACGCTGCTGCGGACGATCGGGTTTCTGGTTGACGTCGACCCTGGAGCTCGGTTGGCCAAAATCGAGTCACGTGATGTCTCACTCACAGAATCGAAAAGCTGCGAGTTCGCGCTCACCAACCATAATCGGCGCGACACGTGCAAGGGTAAGCTAAGCCGAAGCGGGTTTAGCGCATAAGGAACCTTCTACTGAAGGCTCTGCGTCGACCTCCATTTGCTCCTTTCACCCATTCCCCACGCCGATTTCAAAACCAAGCATTTCGCAGGACGCTCATGTCCTCATTGTAATTCGTACCAGGCGTTCAATAGACGGATCTCTTGTTTTCCTTTCCTTTGCACTGTGCGATTCTCAAACATCCAGCGATACCTGGCCTGATCCTGCTGTACTCGTTGCGCAAGCGTAGCAGCTTCCGATCAACCGTTTGCCTCCCGACCTTTCCTACCGAGCGCGACCACACGTTGCTGGGTAGTGCTGCACCTTTCCACCCGCCACCGACCACATCAAAACCATGGCGCCTCAAGACACATTCATCGACGATGAGGACGACTGCTGGTATGTGCTTCCCAACGGCGATCCTGCCGAATATCCCTCTCCCGCCTGCCCGCTGTCTAGTCCACCGGTTCCGCTTCCCGTAACAGCCTCTCCTTCCTAACACTTTCGGCAGCCCCCTTTGCATCGAGGAGTTCGATCTGTCCGACCGGAACTTCCGACCATGTCCGTGTGGATATCAGATTTGCCAGTTCTGTTTCAACAATATCCGGACAAATATGAACGGGTTATGCCCGGCATGTCGCCGACCATACGATGACAAAACCATTCAATGGAAAGTCGTCACGCAGGAGGAGTAAGCCGACTCGTCACGCTTTGGAGCTATCGCTCAGTGCTGACAGCAGCTAGAATCGCCGAATTCCGAGCGAACATACAGAAGAACCAAAAAAAGCGAGCCGCTGAACAGCGTCAGAAAGAAGCACAGAAACGCGAGGCCGAGAAAGAGAATCGCAAGAACTTGGTTGGCGTTCGAGTTGTCCAAAAGAACTTGGTTTACGTGACCGGGTTGACGCCGACGGTCCGCGAGGATGAGTTGCTCAAGACCCTTCGCAAGCCCGAATTCTTCGGTCAATATGGAAACATACTCAAAATCTCGATCAGCAGTCGCAAGGGCAACGACGGCCAGAACCAGTCTTTAGGCGTCTATGTGACCTTCGAGAAAAAGGAGGACGCAGCGCGGTGCATCCAGGCAGTTAACGGCTCTCAAAATGGCGACAGAGTGTTGAGGGCCCAACTCGGGACGACGAAATATTGCTCGGCCTGGCTTCGACACGAACAGTGCACGAATCGGCAGTGCATGTTCTTGCATGAGTTGGGCGACGAGGAGGATAGCTACAGCCGGCAGGATTTGTCCTCGATCAACAGCATCAACTCACAGCGGCCTATCCAGAACACCGGCGCCTCACGTTCTGCTTCGCGGCAACAAGCTCACCCGTCACCATCCCCCGCTGTCGCGCAGCCGATGGCGAGAAGCTCTAGTAAAGACGGATCCGACAACGGCGATGGCCCCGCGCTTCCGCCTTCAGCAAACTGGGCGCGCAATCCGCAAGTTCGTAGTCGCCGCGGCAGCCATGCCACAAGTGGTGCGGCGCCCAGCCCAGCCATCTCGAGCTCGTTACCAGCGACTGCCGAATCCGCCGTGGAAGATGCCCCAGCAGAGCCCTCGACGACTGCAGCCGGGGCACGGACTGCCTTAGCCGCGGGTCAGTCGAAGTCCGCCAGTACGCCAGTCGAGAGAGCCAAGCGTATCCCGCAAGACGCTCTCAAGGCCCTGCTCAAGTCACTGGAAGGCTGCTCACTCACGTGGCCGAAGGTTGGGGGTGATCTGTTGCCCGATGAGTTCAATAGGCTCTATCCGCCGCTTTTCGACGCCCGGGGTGGGATGCGCCGGCGCGCTCTCCGTGCATCCGAAGACAACAGCAGCGTGGGTGATCAGCAATCGGGTGGCGTTAGGGAACCCTCTGAAGGCGAACCTGAGAGCAGCGGCAGCCTTGCGCTAGGCGGCGAGCCCGAGGACCGGGATCATAGCCGCGACGCGCCTGGCTTTGACCCGCGCCGGGTCGCGCAGCCGCCCATTCAAAGGGCCAGTACGGATGGACTCTTCAGCCAGGCTGTCGGCTCCGGCTTTGCCCAGACGGCCGCCAATCTGGGATCCATCGGCAGCCGCACCGTGACGCCTCAGCAGCCGGCGTTCATGCGACAACCGGGCACGTTCGTCGACCACCTGTCCGCGCAGGCGAACCTGTTTCAGGGCCAGGGGCACAACCGCCAGGGCTCCCGCTTCAGTTTCGCCAACGATAACAGAGATGCCACATCTGCTACGTCTGTGAAGCTAGCAGCGAATCCCCGCATCATGGCGCAGCAGTCGTCGATGATGCCAGCAATACATCACAACCAATCAGGCGGCCAGTACTACGCCGCTTCCATGCCCGGCCCGCCGCCGGGACTCAAGTCGACGGGTACACCGCCGGGCGTGTTTGGACAGCACGGTTTCCCCTCGGCAGCGTTCGGTGGCGCTTCCAAGGAAAGCGAGATGCTGCAGCTCTTCCGCGGTCGGGGTGCTGGCTCCCAGGCTCATGATGCCGGAAAGCGTGAGTACATGTTCTCTTCCTTCCCAAACCAGTACCCACCCTCCACCTCCTCCACCCCAGCTCCTGCCTCGAGCCACCTGGCAATGCTCTACGGTTCTCAGCCTGGAGCCTTCCAAGACTTGGGTTCAAAGCAGAAGAAGAAGGGGAAGAAGCACAGACACGCTAACACTTCCTCCTCTGGGGGGAGTGGCTTAGTAGATCTTGCGGACCCGAGTATCCTGCAGGCGAGAATGCAGTCCCAGCAGCATCTGCAGCAACAGAGCAATGCCGGACTCGGACAGGGACTGTTCGGTGGTCAGTCGCAAGGTGGGTACAACAATCCTGGCATGATGTACAATCCGGGATACAGGGCATGGTGAGCCTGCTACCCAGCATCTTGCCTGCCGCGACTGCGACTCTTTGCGCTTTTCGATGATATTCTTTCTGTCAATCTCTTGGGAGGGAGCAAGCAACACGTGGTTTCCTTGACTGTCACATTATATATCACAACGGCGTCATTGGCAACGAGCGGCATGAGTTTTCACGAGGGCAATTAAGGGAGTTGCGCAGAATCTATTATCCATGGAGCATCACAGAAGCGCTGTTCCTGACGGAGGAGCCGCCTTTGATTTGGCGTCATTTGCACATTTTGGGCGCGGAAGGGAATGGTGCCCTTCTCGGGTTTACGCAACTTCTGGACCCCCTCTGTCCATTTGCTTTCTCGGGTTCGGGGTCTTTGCATCGCCGGGATTATCGGGTCACGTCAGGCAAGCTCCTCATCGTCTTCCTCTAATGTTTTTTCCATGTACGTTAACTTGGGCCCCAGGTTTTGCACCGTCGGGGCCGAGGTGGTAACGGTGGTCAAATAAAGCATCATTTACATCGCTTTCTTCGATAACGGCGAACTTCGCACTTTCACAGTTCCTGGAAGACGATGATGGTACTCTTGACGTAACCCAAGCCCTCTTGTATATAGCGGCGCTGGCTTGTTGTGTTGCTCCCTCCCCTGGGCAGTCGGGGTGCCTCGAAGTCTGCTTTCTGCTTTCTGCTTCTGCTTCTGATGCGTCCATTTCACTCACGTGAGAGAAGAGGCTAATATCGGACTACTGTAGATGACGAACTTGAACTCTCCTCCCTGGACGAGGTGAGGTTAAGCATCGAGGCGCTTGTCGCTGACGAGCCTGTCGACACCAACATTCGCCAGCCCCCTGGCTCATTCGACTCGCCGCGCCGCTCTGGGACTCCGGCCGTTCCGCCTGGGTTCTCGTTCCCGAGCGCACATTCATCTCCGGCCGTCTCGCACTTGTCTCTACAAACCACGAGTGTCGGACGTCAGACGCCACCTGTTGCGCTACCCAAGCTCCCCGTGAAGTCAGCCGTAGCTGTTTCTAGCCCGCTCACCAAGAAGGCAACCCTACAGTCCTTGTCCGAATCATCCAAGAAAGCCGTCAAGGCACTTGCCGCGGAAAGCGGCCTGTCAAAGGAGATTGCCAAAGCAAAATCGCAAAAGGTCCTGCAGGATGAAGACTTTCCAGCGCTCAGCTCGCCCAAGTCTCAGCGAGCTGCGACTCCGGTTCCTCAACCAAAGGCGGTGTCTAACAACAAGGCTGCTGCATCAAGTGGTAAAAAGACGCAAGAGAAGCATGCTGAGAAGGTAAAGGAGAATGCAAAGGAAAAGGAGAAGACTTCGATCGCACCTTCGCCTTCACCTGCGTCTGCGCCTGAAACGAGCGAGGTTCCGAAGCCAGAGGCAAAGGCCATCGAAAAGGGGCGGGAGAAGGCAGCCGACAAGAAAGAGAAGCAGGAGAAGCGCCCAGTTCCTGGCATCTTGAATATCGCCGCGGCTACCAAGGCGGCCCAAATCAGGAATGTAGAGGCGCCGTCGGCGACAGACAAGACGCCGGCGGATCGAGACTCGGTGTTCCCGGCGCTCCCGACTCCCACGCCGGTTTCCGCCCCATCTCTGACCCGCGCAGCGCCGAAAACCCTCAGACTAGTGTCGACGCCCAAGACAGAAAACCCTTCGACTCCCATGCTATCAACTCCAGCCGTGCGGTCGGTCGCGGCTTCGGCCATTCGCCCGGAGACGCCGGTCAGCGAGATGATCTCTGACAGCGCGTCGATCATCTCGGCTTCCATCTCGGCGTCCCGCACGGACTCTCCTCCGCCGTCCAACAAGATTGGCTCCGCTCCGATGCGGACTACCACCAAGAGTCAGCAACGTAAACAGCGCAAGGAGGCGTTGAAGAAGGAGTCAGCGACCATTGCGGCGCAGCCGGTCAAGGTCGAGCCTACCGTTGAGATCGGCCCCATCATCGGGCGTAAGAAGAAGCAGAAGAAGGAAAAGGAGAAGACGGGCAGCAAGACGGCGACGCCCGCTGTGAGCCGTCCAGGGACGCCGCTAGCGGCTAATTCACCGTCTGTCAAGGAGACAAAGGAACCCGCAGAGAACACTGAGCCTGTCGAGGTCAAGGAAGTCAAGGAAGTCAAAGAAACCAAGGAAGTCAAGGAAGAGTCTTCGGCTTATCGTTCGACGGCGAACGAGACAACCACGTTGACTGACGAGCCGTTGCTGCACAAGGGCAGGTTTAGCGACCTGAAGCAGACGAGCGTAAAGAGAGAGAGACATCTGGATCCGTCGACGCCCCGAACCCTGCCAACCCCGGCTTCAGTTCTCCACGACCTTCAGGCGGCCGGACTGGTGTCCGACACGCTCGATACCCTGCCTTTCTTCCGGCCGGTCAATGTCCAGTTGGACAAGTCGCGGCCCGATGCGAATCATAAGCCGGGGCTTCGGGACCTGGTGGCCAGGAATTCCATGACCTCGACCAAGTCCATCGTCACGGAGGACGACCAGGCCGCGCTCCTTGCCGGCAAGCCCGTCCGCAAGATCATCGACGGCACTCGCATCCTGCTGACTCCCAATGGTGACTGCATCCGTAATCTCAGCACCGAAGAAGAAGATCGGTTCCTCGAACTGCAACAGCTCGTTGCCGAAGCGACCGCCAGTCCGGCCGCCTTCGTCCCCTTGCGCCACGAAGCCGGCGGCGGATTCAGTCTCATCAAAGGACGCGCCGTGCCCAACGGGCCTCCCAGCTATTTCCCGCCTGCCCCTGGTGCCTACCCTTCTGATCCCGTCAACAAGATCCAGCGCGAGGAAGCCATCTACTACATCAACCAATATGTTCTGCCCCGGCTGAACCTCAATGCTAGAGACATGAGTCTGCCAAAGGCGATGTCCACGTGGACCGCTGATCCGCGCGGCACGGCAACTGGTAACCTTAGTTCGGTTGCGCCATGGCTGTACGGCAGCATCGGCAACCACCCAGGATCCCACGACATGTTAGACGCGGGCGCCGCGCCTCCAGAGCTGAGCTACCCCGGCCCGGTGGGCGCGTTCGCAGATGATTCTTCACACCGTCAACACGGGCTTCATCATCATCATCATCATCAGCATCACTACCTTCCTCAGCTGCCGCACGGGCTGCCAAACCCTTCTCTGCACGAGGACCATCTCGGCGATATCAACGCTCAACTCCCCAGTGTGGAGGAAGTCTTTGCCTCCTCCGCATCGGGGCACCACCACCACAGCCACCAACAATTGCAGCAACAGCATCAACAACCGCCTTCCTCGCCGTCCTCCTCCGCAGTTACAGCCGCAGCCGCCACGCAGGGTGTCAACTTCTCTTCGCCGGGCCCCTTCGGCAACGTCCCGCTCATGTCGCTCGAAGACGCAGAGCAGGCCCTCTCGGCCGCGCGCAAGGAGACGGAAAAGCTCGAGAAGAGCCTCAACCAGCTGATGAGAAAGAATCGTCGGCTCTTGATGGCCACCGCTGCCACCACCTCCACCGCCGCTGCCGGTGTGGGTGTGGGTGCGGGCGGTGGAAGGGGTGGTGGGCATTGACTAGCCTGGACCACCGCGCGAACCCGGAGCTGGACGTCTTCCCCTTCGCAATATGACTGTGACTATGAACTGGGCCTGGATGGCCCCGGTGCTGCTGGTATAGCACGAAGAGGAAGGGGGAGGGGGACGGGCCCCGGGCGTGATGCCGTCGCTGCTGTGGCCATGGCTGTTGCGCTGGCCTGGGTGCTAAGGGGGTTGAGCACCATGCGCGAGGCGGCGTTTGCGGCGGTGTGGATGGCTGTGCTGTTGGTAGAGAGCGTGGTGGCGATGGCCGCGAGGGGCGCGGTCGTGGCTGTTGAGGTTGTCTGTGCGGTGCTGGACTGGGTTGGGGCGGAGTATTGATGTTGCTTGCGGGGGGAATGGCTAGGTCGGGTCAGCGAGCTTGATGGAGGAAGGAGGTCTATGAACTATGGAGGTTGGGGGTCGTAGCGTTATGGCGGGGACTTTCGAGATCGAAGGCTGCACATTGTAGCATGACGGAGGGTGAGATTTCAGCTAGGATGACGGCGTAAGGGGTTGTGGGATATACACAGATTATGTTGAGGCCTTCTTTGGGATATGTACGATCTGTAGAAGCAGTGTAGATCCAATTTGTCCTTCCTTGTACGGCGCTCATAAATGCGTTTCTGTCATGAGAGCAGGACATGTGTATATTTGCGGCCGCTGTTGAGCGACGGTGCGTCGTAGGTCGAGATATCAGACATCAGATGCCTTAGGTCCTCTAAACAAACTGGGTTCGACACATGCAACAATGTCGTTGGCGTTGGTGCTCTTGTGGCACGTAGCCGATGAAAGTGGCTACCAGGGTGACACAGCATGGCGTCCACGTTGACTTATTCATTCCATACTATGTTGGAAAACTGGCGAAGTTCTGTGTCGCGGTGACATGGTTGTATGACCTGTTAGGAGCGACACACAAGTCGTCTGGGCTCAATACCTATCAGGCTACTAGTACTAGGTAATGTGGTAGAGAAGTAACATGTCGTGTTTGGATGATTACAGCAATGTGGTATCATAGGCGCGAAAAACAGCACGCAATGAGATAACTAGCCAGCCACGTTTCTGTCTTCGCGAACTGAAGCAAACATGGCCAATCCCGAGAGCCTTGAGCCTGTTAACGACAAGATGGCCAACAAGAGCTTGTAAGAGAGCATGGAAACGGGAGCGGAGCGTTTGCGAAGGAAAAATGTGAAGGAAAAATGTGAAGGAAAAAGGGTGGACGTAACAGCAAAAGTCATAGATTTCTTGGAGATAGGGCTCAATCGGGGATCGAACCCGAGACCTCGCACATCTTCTGCCTGTTCTCAGGCGGTGGGTTATCCACCCGAAGCGCGAATCATACCACTAGACCATTGAGCCGAATCTGTTATTGAAAAATGTGACTGAAATTGCGTTCTATGTACGGGATATTCGAATTCAATCGGCACATGATGTTTATGGCTAAACACAAAGCAACCCCGTTGGAGATTGTGCATAGAAGCAGCGACTAGGAATCGACAAATCAATCCAGTTTGACCCGGCGTAGCTGCAGCTAACGTTAATAGAGCTCCGAAGTTTTTTGATTTCGAAAGCCAAGTTATGGTGGAAACTGACTTAGTACTCGATCCAATTCACTGCAGGCTCTAAGGTGCAGGTGCTTGAATGCAGATGCTTTCTTTCTTAAGAACAGCTTAAAAATAACTAGGAAACCGAGCAGGCAATACAATGCTAGGTCTTGAAAACTTATTAGGAAGTTTCATTGACCGGATTATTAAATGCGTTTGTACCTCTTAAAGGCATCTAAAGGCGTGTTTGCTGAGCAGACTACTATCTTATGACCAATGCTCATAATGCAATGACCCTCTTAAGCCTCTATAAAGGCAAACTTTACTGTGGGTGGAAACCTATAGAAGCTGGTAGTAGAGTATGTTAAAAAACCTAAAAGTGGTCTATGCACTACTACACGCATACCTTCTATATCTGTATTAAATGCTCGGTACGTATAATATGTAGTAAGTGTGACAGTGGAACTCATCATACTATTGTTATGGTGACTGTCATTGTAGGCCAGACTCAAGGTTCTAGTAGGCAACTGACTGCATTGTAAGAATATTGAACTTACAGGAGAAAAGGAATCCTTGAAGACTGCAAGGTGTAAAGAAGTCTAAATATAGGATATAGGGCATGTACTCAGATGTGGAAGGTAGGGCACTAACTAGGTTGACTAATCATGCATGCATGCATTAGAAGCTGGGCACATAACTAAGCAATAGCCTATGCTATAGTATGGTAGGTTCCACTATCACACTAACCTTTAAATATAGAACTAACTAGTATAAGTAAGTCTAATAAAATATAAGTAAGTATAATAGTAAACTAAAATAATTCTACTTCTATAAGTATTAGAATAGCTCTTACTACATCTACTAAGGCTATTACTACTCTAGTGTAATAACTAGATGTAATTGAATAAGGTCAAGCTAGCTATTATTGTCATTCTATTTCATGAATCTAAGATTGAGAAAAGGAAAGAGAAGTTCTAAGTCAGTAGCCCAGAACATTACAAGATATTCCTAATTTGTGATAGTGAAACGCACTGACCATGATGATGATATCATTTATATGTATAATGATTCATCATCCTAAGTAATGATTTATTATACATGTTCTATTACATCATGCATACAAGCTCAGACCTACTCGCATCTTGTATTTAAAGCCTACCTTACAGTCTCGAGGATTTCTTTCCTTCTGCAAGTTCAATATTCTTACAATGCAGTCAGTTTACCACTAGAAGCTTGACCCTAGCCTTGAACGACGGCCCTCATGACATAATTTGTGGATCATATGACTAGTTATATGATTGGTGCTTCATAACAGCCATCAATTAAGGAGGTCATGAGTTCGACCCCCGCCTGGAGCGACACTCATACCAACTGTGACAATATATCAGATTGCAAACCCGGTTGATGTACTATAGCAGACAGGGGTATTATGCACGCGCATGTGGCTATAACGTACATGATAAGCGAGTGACCCAGACAAGCGAATGACCCACTCTCCACTACCCTACAAACATTATCCTCAATTATAAAACAACAAAACTATCAACCAACTACAATTACATCAGAAACGGCTGAATCAGATGCTTCTGCAACCTCCTGGCAAGTGCGGGCATTATGACCAGGCTTGCCGCATACACCACAGCACCAAACCTTCGTACGACCCCCACCAGCACCACTACCATCCAGCTGTGTTTCTTGCATTGCCTCCCCACCTATAGCCCCCTGGCTTACCACCTCCTGTGCCTCCTGCACAGTAAGTGATCCTCCAAGCCGCACACGTGTTTTTTTTGGCTCTCCGGCGCTTGCTTAGCGCCTCGTTAGCCTTGCGGAGCGAAGACACCTCTGCCTGAAGGAGGGCCACCTGGTGCATTACAGCCATCGTACCCTTGCTTCAACGGCCCAAAGCAGCCAACATCAAGTGGCTGGAGGAGGTGGGAGGAATGTGGAGGCATGCAGAGCGTGATAATGTTGTTCTGCTGGCAGTAGAGCTCGAACTCGGTCGAGTGGTGGCTTTCGTGGCCATCGAGGATCAACAGCCGGTATTTGCCCTTTGTCCGAGGCGCTGTATGGTAGTTGAAGTGCTTGATCCAATCAAGGCCTACTGTGTTGGTAGTCCAGCCGTTCTCGGTGGTTGCGATGCGCCAGTCGGCCGGGAGGTTGCACTCGGTATACCAGTTGACGAGGTGGTATTGCACGGCCAAGATGATGAACGGAGGGATAGCCTAGCCGAGAGCATTGACTCCTTGGATCACTGTTGCCCACTCGCGAGTGCCAGGCTGGGCCAGCTTAGCCTTGCTCCGGCCATCTGAGGTCGTAACAACCATACCCGTAAAGATAATGCCTATCATAAACCCGGTCTCGTCAAAGTTATAGACATCGTCATCCACAATACTATACTTGGCCTTAGTGTTCTGCACAAGCCTAAACCACTCGCGAATAACGTCTGGATCTTTGCATCTAGCCCTCTAGTAGTCGTATCTACGTGTATATCGCGTACGGAGCTCTGGCCGGCGTTTAACGAAGTTGTAAGCCCAGCGTTTGCCAACAGGGGGCGCGTCGCGTTCGCGCAGTAGTTGGTTGGCCATATCTTCCACACCATACAACCTAGGCGGGAATGCACGTGCAGATAGCTCATTGACATATTGAACTATCGCCTTCTCTTCTAGATCTGTGAGCTTGCGCGAGTTGGCTGGAAGATCGTATCGTGCAGGCTTGCCGGCGCGTCGGCGCCCCAGGGTCCTACGGTCAACCCCATAGATCTTAGCTGCGGCTCGTTCGCTTAGATTCTTGTCGTTTTGAAGAGCTTGGAGAGCCAATATTATCTGGCCTTCTTTTGAAGTAGAGGGCATTTTGGATGGTAGAGGAAATTTTGTTGTTGAGTGCAAAGATGTCGCGTCGTGTAGGAAGTGGGTCATTCGCTTGTCTGGGTCACTCGCTTATCATGTACGTTAAGCACTTGGAATAGGGTAATTCGAGGTCCCTAAATCTATGAAACTATGTAAAATGGCCCTAAAAGCCTAGAAAACGCTGTTTTAGCCAGTTTGATACGTTTTACCATATCTGTTTAGCTGCTTGACCTTTGTTGTTCTTACTTATGCTGTCAAATGCAATGCCAAGAGGACTTGGTAGTTTTCGCCTACAGTAGCACAATGCTAGTCCTTATAAGCCTAACATTACTAGAGGCGCTTCCCCTAAGCATGACAAACCAGAATCACACTCAAATACTTCAAGCTAGCTACAGGAACTCCCGCTGCGATTCCGTAATATACCCGAGGCTGAAGCCAAATGTTCCCAACTTCCAGTCAGGAAAACAACAGTGAAGTCGGAAGAGGCTCAGTTGCGCGCTTATGAGATGCCATGACGTGTCGGAAACTCCGATATCGCACACGCATAACTGGGCTGTTGGTCTAGTGGTATGATTCTCGCTTTGGGTTGCCTGATTGGATCAACCACAATTCTGCGAGAGGTCCCGGGTTCAATCCCCGGACAGCCCCTGAGTTCGGATGAATGTTTATTTTTCTGTTCTCATTACGACCGGGGCACAATTTCTTTTTCTTTGATCTCGCATGTACAGACAATAAGTACTTGACTACGCTTGCTTCCGTTCCCTCATGTCGGGCTTGCAGCAGCGCTTTGTTTGGTTGCGAGGAAAACCGCTTGGTATTTGAGTCCGTCCTTCTCTGATGCTTCCAAAATTGCAGAGGTCTAGATTACAGCCATGCTATCTGACAACTGCCGGTTATTATGTCCAGTTCACATGATGTCCTTCAATGCAGAATACGCAGCCCCTTGGCCCCTTACTCCCCGCCGATATTAGAATGCGAAGTTCCCGGCCTGCTACTCAGCTTCTTCAACTTACCCCCTGCCTTGGTGTTGAACAAGCTCTTGACCCTCCTCAGCCGCGACATCATATCCATGTCCTTCTTCTTCCTAGCCTCCTCGTCGTCCACCTTTTCCTCCTGGAGCCCATCACCACCCCTTCCCTCTTCTTCTTCCGCATCTCCAACCATTATCCTCGGCGCCCCCGCCACCGTGGTAGGCCGCGCACGCTCGGGCGTCTTCGGCTCACCGGTCGTCGCAGGGACAACACCGCTACTCTTACTCCTCCCATGCCCAGCCGCCGCATCGTTGTTCTTCTTCCTCTTAGTACTCCCCCCGTCCACCCTCTCCCGAATGAGCGCTTCATTCCTCAACCCCTGAACAAGCACCTCCCACGCAGGCAGTTCCCTCTCCCCCTTAGCAAGGGGCCTCGCGAGGCCCGGGTTACGCTGCGCCACCGCGTTCTTCCACGGACAAAAGAAGCGGTGCTCGCGTAGCGGGTCAAGGTGGTCCATAGGCGCGGGTACAAGGACCTCGTTGGTTGCCGGGTCGATCTCGCGCGATTTGAACATCCATAGCCCTAGGCGACGCAGGCAGGTGTGGCAGGAGGCGCTGTTCGGTACGGGGTTACCGAGCGTCGGATGGGTGAGTGATTGCCAGCCTAGCAGGGCGAGTGCGAGGGCCGGACGGTTGATCGGTGGTGGAGAGGACGCGGAGGTTGAGGAGGGATTCGGTGGGTTGGCTTTGTCTGGCGGTGGGGGCGGGTCGGTGAAGAAAGTAGGCGGGAGATCGCAGATGACCGTATCCAGGTCTAGTGTCGGTGGGAGCCGGAGGTTGAACTCGTATGGCAAAAACGCAGCGCGTTCGCAGAGCTCGTCGTAGCGTTGCCGCAGGCCTTGGAGGGCGAGTTTGGGGTTGGGAAGAGGCAGACGAAGGAGCGATTCTATGAAAATGTTAGTACTCGAGCACCGGTGTAAAGGGATGGCAGACGAGCATTACCTTCACACCCCTTCTTCCGCCATAGACAGTCCTCCGCATGCGCCTCAACAATTAGCTCGACGTATTTGCTCACCACCGACTCAGCAATCTCCGATGCAATCAGCACCGCGATCTCCCTGCCGTCCACCTCTTTCCGGTTCACCTTGACGACCAGCTCCCGTCCACAGAGCGTGCACTTCACGCGCTCCTTGCCCTGGCACACCCAGCCGCGCCTTGCCCACTCCACCTCGTTGACCCGGTCCGGTTTGGGCGCCCAATCGGTTATCTCCTGGAAAGTCGCCAGCCGCCTGAGAAGCTGGTCGCGATCACCTGGGCAGTACTTTGGCGGTGGTGGAAGGCCCTCCTTTCCGTCTGCCGCAGGACTGCCGGACCCGGGCGTCCATTTCCGAAGAGAAATGTTCGAGACGGAAGTCGTCGGCGGTACGGTACGTATGCTAGCTGGCGACGATCGCATTGGGCTTCCCTGTAGCATGCCGTATTTTGAGGGTGTCGAGACCGGCCCGCCGACCCGGCGCTTCTTGAAGCTGTCGAGGGTGTCATCGCTTGTCATTGTTGCCGGCGGATAGTGGGAGGAGAGCTGCGAAGCTGGGGAAGATGCGGGTTCGGCGAGGCTGCTTTCTCGGTCGGTCGGCGTTCGGTTGCCGATGCCTTGGAGGAGCACGTTGAACTTGCGCTTGACAGTGGAATTCATGATGACTAGGAATTGCGCCGCAGTTCGACTAGTATTTCATGTGTTGTACTCTGCCGGCTGTACTGCGCTCCGCCGGCGCGAGTTTAGATGCGGCGCGCAGTAACGTTAACCAAATCCAGTGTTAGGTCAGGTACCGGTAACCACGGTGATGACCCCACTGTTCTTCAAGACTGATCGGCTTCAGCTTGATGGCGTTTGAAACAAACAGTCCTGCTTTCTGCGACACGAAGTGACAAATTTACTCTGAGCTTCACAAAACCCAAAATGATCATGCATGTAGGTCCGAAAAGTTAACGATGGAGCCGTGCTGAAGCTGTTTGCTTCTTTGTTTGGGCAGTGTTCGGAGGAGTTTGGAGCTTGTTGGGGGGCGACCAGGATGTTCCAATCTATACCTCCATGGGAGGAAACCATCATTTGACGGCACAGGTAAGAACAACAAAGGCTGGGCAGTGTCACGGTCGGTATGGGTGTCGCCCCAGGCGGGGGTCGAACCCACGACCTCCCTGATTGACGGCTGTTGTGGAGCATCGGTCACATGACCCACAAATCAGGAATATCTTCGTGTAATGTTCTGGGCCACCGACTCAGAACTTCTCTTTCCTTTCCTCAACCTTAGATTCACGAAATAGAATGACAACAACAGCCGGCTTGACCCTGTTCAATTGCATCTAGTCGTCACACCTAGTCGATATACCTAATTGCAAATGTCAACGACTTACTATATCGCAGACCCTGTTGACATACTGTATCGCGAACCTAGTTAGGATAATACGCGCGTGTACATAGTATATTAGATGCGTAAATAGCTAGAATACTGTAATTCGAGGTCCTAGAATCTATAGAAATGCAATAAACCTATCAAACCCTTCAAAAATGCTCTGTTTTGGCCAGTTTGATGCGTTTTACCATATCTGTTTGGCCCGGCCATTGTTCTACCTGCCCGGCCTTTGTTGTTCTTAACCTGTGCCGTCAAATGCAATGCTAAGACGACTTGGTGGTTTCCTCCCACAGCTACGATACCCCTACGATAACGCGTGGAGAGTCCACACAGTGTGAGCTTGCTCACCAGATCAAACCCCTTCCATTCTCTCGCTCGGTCTCTTGGATCCCCAACTGGCTTGAAAGTCACCTCACATATTCACACTACAATCGAGGTGACGCCTATCCGTAAGGGTAGCCTCAGTATTCACGCTAGGGTATGAACATGCCACATGCATATCCGTACGTACTAGTACATGTACTTCCCCAAACCAGGCATTACAAACGCTACGGGTATCTATCAGTCCGCTGTGTGCAACCATCCCTCTCATGCTGCCCATCCCAATCAGTTGTCCCTAATAATCCCCTCCCTGTTGCGCTGGTAAGAAATAAAAGAATCAAAACAAGAACACCTCAATCAATCTTCCGGTGCCGATACCCAATCCCTCTCACATTCACCTTCAACGCAAGCGAGCTCAGCACCACACTAATACTGCTCAGCGCCATGGCCAGGCTAGCCCACACAGGATCGAGCCGGACATGATTCCCATGCTGATCGGTGATGGGATAGAGCGCGCCTGCCGCGACAGGCAGCGCCAGGCAGTTGTACACCACGGCCCAGCCGAAGTTGAGCTTGATCCTCCGCAGCACGACCTGTGACAGGTCGTGCAGATCCACCACGGCCCGCAGGTCGCTCTTGACCAGCACGAAGTCGGCCGTGCTGATGGCCACGTCGGCGCCGCTGCCGATCGCGATGCCGACGTCGGCCGTCGCCAGCGCGGGGCTGTCGTTGATACCGTCGCCCACCATCGCCACCATCGCCCTCCTCGTCGCAGCCTCTTGATTCCCTCCGCGGCCAGTGCGTGCTCGGACGGTGGACTGGAGATACTTGATCTTCTCAGCCTTGCCCGTCGGCAGGACGCCGGCGATGACCTGGTCTGCGGGGATGCCCAGTTGTGAGGCGACGGCCGCCGCTGTGGTCGGGTTGTCGCCGGAGAGCATCCAGACGCGGGTGCCGCGGGACTGGAGGGCACGGACGATGCCCGGTGCTTCTGGGCGGATCGGATCGGAGATGGAGAGCACTGCTGCCAGGGTCCATGTGGCGGAGACTTGCAGGGGCTTCGTGGCGACCAGGGCAACGGATTTGGCTTCGCCTTTCCAGCGCTGAAGGGTCTGGTTGGTCTCTGGCGGGATGGCAACAGAGAAGTCGGCCATGAAGGACTCGTTGCCGACGGCGAGCTCGAATGACGAGGAGGGTGTGATTCCATGGTAGACGGCTTTCATGCCTTTTCCGGGCACTTCTTGGAGGTTGTCGATGGTGGCCTTGGAGGAGGTTTGCGCGCTGCAGAAGGAGACGATGGCTTTGGCAATTGGGTGGCTGCTGTTCTCTTCGACTGCTTTCAAGGCTGCCACGAGGGAGTCTCTTTGGGCCGCGTCTTCTGGGAAAACCTCCGAGTCGGTGATTTCTGGCTCTCCGCCCATGGTCAAGGTCCCCGTTTTGTCGAACACAACACAGTCGATCCGACTGGCCTTTTCGAAGGCCTCACCGCCGCCCTTGGCTAGAATGCCGTGCTTCGCTGCGAGGCCGCTGCCCACGAAGATGGCGGTCGGGGCTGCGAGAGCGAGGCCACAGGGACATGCCACGACGAAAACTGCGATCGCGAATTGCAGCGAAAATGCGACCCAGCCACCGGAGGCGACGTCCAGATAGTGGCCCGGGATGCGGCCGCCTAGCCCGAGGGAGAGCCAGATAATCCAGGTGAGGACAGCGATGAGGGTGACGACAGGGACAAAGTAGGACGTCAACAGATCGGCAACCTGCTCGATTGGAGCTCGCTTCGTCTGACCCTCGCGGACGACGTTGACGATCTGGTCCAGAAGCGACGAACCAGCCGCACCGGTTATCTTCACCAGAACAGAGGCACCCTTGTTGACCGTGCCCGAGAACACCTCGCCGCCAGGCGCCTTCTTCACCGGCCGTGACTCGCCTGTCAGGCTAGACTCATCGAAGCTGCTTTCACCGTGGACAACCGTGCCATCAGCCGGGGGCGAAGCGCCGTGTGTGACGCGCACGACGTCGCCAAAGTCGAGCAGGTCCGCCTTTGTGACGACATCCGCCTCCTTCTCAGAGCCGTATCCTTCTATCAGGACCGCCGTCGTCGGCCGCAGCTTCCCTAGCGACTCCACGGCGTCGCCAGTCTTCGCCTTGCTGTAGCTCTCGATCAGTCTCCCCAGCAGCAGGAAGAAAGTCAGAAACACCACCGAGTCGAAGTAGAAGTTGGAGTCGTTGATCTCGTCCGGCCGGTGCGCCGCAGCAGCAATCATCTGGCTGACCGAGGAGACGTACGCGATGGTGGTGCCGAGCGACATGAGCGTGTTCATGCTGCCGAAGCGGTAGAACCGCTGGAGAAAAGGAACTCTACTCGCCGGACGCCAGATGGTTCTTATCTCCTTGACGGCGCGGCGGTGGAACAGGTCGGCGGCGAAGAAGTAGACCGGCGTGGCCATGACAAACAAAGCGATCTGCGCCCGGCTGATGCCTGATGTCCATGGCGCCATGATGAAGTGCTTCGACTCACTGTCCGGCAGCAGACTCATGTAGACGATGCCGATGGTGAAGGTGGGGATGCAGACGATGCCGGTGAAGATGACGCGCGCGAGGATCTGCATCCGGTGTCTGCGCTGGATCTGCTTGGACCGCTCCTCGAGACTCGGAGGGTGGTAGATCGAGGCGGTGAAGCCGGGGTCGCTTGCCTCGATGGCTGCCAGGATCCTCCTGATGGTGAAGGACGGCGCGTCAGGGACGTACGAGATCTTCATGATGGGCCTTTGGCGGGTCGGTTGGGTGATGACCTCCAACTGCCGCCTGAAACCCGCGAGACTCTGGGTGACTCGGTCCGGGCAATGCTCGCAGTATAGGCCGTCGATCTTTATTTCGACCGTCCGCTCGTGCTCCTCCGAAGCCTCTTGAGCCAGGCTGACCACGGCATCAAGGGCTGCGTCGTACCCAAGATCCTCGATCTCCTGCACCAGCTTGTCGGCGTTATCCCGACCGTCGAAGTCGACTGTGGCGCTGTTGGTGAGCATATTGACCGTGATATCCTTAACCCAACCCTTTTTCTTCATCTCCCTCGTGATTCCGTTGGCGCAGGACGCGCACGTCATTCCGCCGATGGCCAACGTTGCCCGCCAGGTGTCGGAGCTGCTCGCGCCCTTGCGCCTCCCCTGGCTGAGCTCGGCGACCGAGTCCAAGGTTGCTTCATACCCGAGATCCTCGATGGCTTGGACGAGCTCGTCGGCCTTGTTCCCGTCCTTCAGGTCTACCGTGACGCTGTTGCCGAGCAGGTTGACTGTGACACTGGAGATCCAGTCGTGCCTCGTCAGGCCCTCTGCGATCATGTTCGAACATGCGGAGCACGTCATGCCACCGACGGCGAGCGTGGCTCTCCAAAGCGGCTGGACTGAGGCATCTTCAGTGTTTTCGGCCACGACGAACGGCTTCGATTCCCCGCCTATCTGCGGGTTGGGACTGTTGCTCGACGCCAGGCTGACATGGGCGGATCTGTCCTCCAGAACCCGCTTCACGTCCAACACTGACCCCATGGTGCTCCGGCACTGTTCGCAGTTTTCGAGGTGGGCTCGAACCTTCTGTGCTTGAGGCGCCGGTGACCCGGACGGCATGAACCAGCGGCTGAGTGCGGACACTGGGTGATGCCTGCTGTGACTGCTGCTCTCGCCGTTCCCCTGGCTCCCACCGGCTTCCAGGTCCACGTCTACGTCAGATACGTCGCCGGCAGACGTATAGATTGCGCATACCTCGAAGCCGCTCTCCTCAAGGGCCATGCGCATTTGCTGGAGAGATGCTGCTGGGGCGTGCTCGACCGTCACCACGGAAGTGACCACATTGGGGGAGACCCAGTTGATATGTTCGCCGCAGGATTCCTGAAGGGCGCTCTTTATAGCCAAGACGCAGGTAGGACAGTGAAGGTTGGCCAAGAGGAACGAGGTTGAGATGGTGTCGGGTGGCCTGGCCGCTACGGGCCGGCGGTGGGCGGGTGCCATGGTGATATTCGGCTGGTCGGAACTCTTGAGTGTGGTACGCCTGTACACAGGACGTTCGGCTGCTCGCTGTCCAACGTGGCAGACTCGTGGGTGACCAGGGCGATTGGCGATGCTGGTCTGGCGTGTGGCACGGAAGGACGTATATTAAAGAATTTCCCTAATAGGAAATCGGGGGCAAGCAGCGCCGGGATCTCGGCTGAAGTACGCTCCCCCGTCTCGGCGGCGTGTTTGCTACGTTCTTGTGGAGACGTGGGGGCCCAACGGCTGAGAACGATTGGTAACTCAAGGCGAGGCAATGTACGGGATAAGTTGAGAAGGCACCAAGTTTGACAGGAAACAAGGCACGCGGGAGAAGCGAAGGGCGAAGGGCGATGGAATGGCTGGCTGTCACATTATTAAATAGTTGCAGTTGCTTCGCTCGCCATCCGTGGCCGCAGACTTTGTCTTGCTTGGAAGGGGAAAGAATCGGCAGGTTTCACGCACAATTCACGCAGTGGTCAGAAGTTGATCAACTAACAAAAGAATGTGTGAGGGAAGTCAGATGTCTCTGTGGGGCGATTTACAAAGTGGATCTTATTCAGCTATCAGTTCGAACAAGTGGGAACGAATGCCCTGAATATGCCGGGCATGAATTTTGGACGTCAATTGAAGCGGTTCAATACCTAAGGCATGTAAGGATAAATGATGTGTATGCCCGACAGTAAGACCACAGCCCGAGGCTCTGCAGCTGAGGTGTACAGGTGTTACGGAATACACGTAGTAAGGTACTCAAGGGCTGCAACGCTGCTCGGATGACGACATCGCTACAGGGGCCGCAGCCGACACGTGACCACTTGGCGACTACACTGTCCATGGTTCATTTAGTAGCCCTCTATCTCCAAGCACGGCCGCCTCTTAGTTGCCCAATATTCAACTATAAATCTGCCCGTTCATTTTTATCAGAAAGCTCTAAGCACCGCCGAAATGCTCGTTCAGGGTAACGGGGCAAATCAGGGCAAACTGCATTTTTCTCAGACTAAGTCGGTTTCTCTTTTGGCGTGACATCCATTATTCCATTCTCTATCTTGCTTCACAGTTCACACACATAGGAAAACGCTAAGAGTGACTTATAACTCGTGAGACATTCTCTAATGCTAACCTTAGTTGCCCTGTGGCCATTGTTGTGCAGCGTACAAGGCCAACACCGATCCAGATCGCAGGTAGACTGGACCCTCGAAGTTCGATCTCTGAATTACAATATCTTGAATATGGCACGCTTGCCCAAGCTGCCGCTGCTTCGGATTATTCAATCAAACCCCCCATACCCTGCAAGGCTCGGCCGCAATATCAACCGCAATCTTGGGGCAGTCCTAGGACACTACTGCTCAATTGGACTGTCTCGGAGCTGAAAACTGGAATGATGCCAGCGGTTATCTGATGCCTTGGCCAAGGTCCTGTAGCCACTGCCCGCTTCTAAGTCCTCGGCAATGAGCTGATCCGCAATCTTGCGTGGACCGCTATCAAGAGAATCTAGACCTAATGCGACGACGTCGCGGAAGCAAGTAGCGCATCGAGGGGACAATGGGCGGTTGAAAACGCGGAATGCTCCAGAGATATCCGTACTGTGGGTAACGGCTCTAGAGAATGAATCGTGTCCACGAGGCCATATATCCGCAATTCATCGATCTTAATCTACTAATGGAGTAGCTGAACCAAGACTTGGGCTGGAGCTGAGGCTATAGCTATACCCCTGAGCGGCTGCAAATCCATGATCACAAAGGCCCGATCCGGGTCCGACGTTGAGAAAGTGGGTTGTCCGCCGTGCCAAGACATCGCTTCCGGGCCGCCACCGCACCGGGATCGGAGCCCAAGATGTGGCACGGCACGTGCCTGCTGACAAAAGCGAGAACGCACGGGTTGTGGATACCAACCTCGCCACATCCGGTTAGCGTCAATCACGCAATCGACCTCCATCAACACGACTTCGAGTTGATGCAGCATTGGTGAGCAAGCAGTCCAGAAATTTTGCCATGCACTAATGTCCCGCGGCACTTATGGAGAAGGTCAGCCGCTGGCCGGCGCGGGTAGCCAAAAGGGCGCCCAGGTAGGAATAGGATGAACATCTCCTTATGCTGAATCTTCTCCTTGTCCACTCTTTTCCAGCCGTGCAATTCCAGCTGTTCCCGCTGGCGCAGTCGTTCCTCTCTGTTCTCGACGTCTGCAAGCGGTTTGAGGCAGGCCCAGGGTCACTTTCGTCACTCCTGCCTCGACACTTTGCGAGCCGCCGAGTCTCAGATCTTGAACACGCCTTCAAGAAGCTCCCTACTCCTGCCATTGGAGCCTTGGGCAAGTCACCCATCATGCAATTGAAGCAGGATCTGGCCACGGGGGGCGTCGCGCCCGGTTCAGATAGCCAGCGCGCTCCTGAGAGGCTCGAGAACACCGGCTTCGGGAAGCAGATAATCCCGCTTGGTGCCATTTCCGGGCCAACCTATGTCACCGGCCAGCTGCTGGTCCAGCAGACGGCGTACAAGCTCTCAGACAAGATCTTCTCATTCTCGCCCGAGACCTTCAACCTTGATGAGGCCGTTAAGGAGTGGTCTCGCGTTGGCGAGAAGAACATCCACGGCGAAACCACGACCGTAGTGCCACTGCAAACCCGAGCCGGCGCCGGCACCTTTGCGCTGGGTTACATCTTCTCCAAGGACTTCGATCTCAGCAAACGGCATATCCCCCAGTCCCTGCTGGCTCCCTCGCTGAGCCTCCGGCACCTTCGCGCTGCTCTGGACCAGCTCTCTCTCCTCTACGGCGTTGCCAGTCCCTTCGTTGCGCATATCCCAGCAGTGGACTACTCGGCCCGCGACGGCCTCATCACCGAGTACGAGAGCGCGCTACACATTGCCGAGGACCTCGGGCTGGCCCTCGTTTCCACTGCGTCCGCACATGAGGCCCAGCACATGTCCCTGCTGGCGACACTCCTGGCTACCTTGCTGCCGACTCTCCACGTCTATGACGGAATCCGCACCGCAAGGGAGACCCTGAGGGTGGTGGATGCTCTGAGCGAGACGGCCATTGCCGGCATCTACCAGAAACTTGCCAAGGCGGCCGGCGCCCTGAACAAGAGGCTGGACACTGCTGGAAAGGTGGTCGAGCTTCTGCACCTGTTCAACAACGAACTGGGCACGCGGTATGCCCCCTTCGAGTACCATGGGCACGAGGCGCCAGAGTTGGTTCTTGTCGTCTTTGGCAGCGTCGAGGCACGACTTGCCAAGCAGGTTGTGAACACGCTGGCGGCTGAGGGCAAGAAGGTGGGCGCGGTCAATATCCGCATCTACCGGCCGTTTATCGAGGAGGCGTTCCTGGAGGCCCTCCCCGAATCTGTCCGCCAGATCGCGGTGCTAGGGCAAGTTCGTGATGGCGCGGCTGTTGACGACGCGTCGATGCAGTCCGTGCTGTACTCGGATGTGCTCACCGCCGTCTCGTTCGCTGACCGCTGGTCGCACGAGCCAGCTGTTGTCGACGTCAAGTACGCGGCGTCGACTGCCCACACCCCTAGCTCGATTGCTTCAATTATTCACCGGCTCAGTAACAAGGACGCCCAAGGCGAGGTCAGCCTGGCCCTGCACTCTCTGGAGCAAGCCCTCCAGTATACGTTCTGGGACGTCGACAACTCGGCGGCCCTGGCAGCACCGTCGGCTCTTGGCAAACTTCTTGCTAGCGAAGCTCCAAACAATGTGTACATCCACGAGGTCTACGACAATCTCGTCCAAGGCGGTGCTGTTCGCACTGATGTCCGCAGTTGTGGGAAGCCGATTGAAGCGCCTTTTGCCATCGAGGAAGCTGATGTTGTCTTCGTCGGTGAGGAGAAGCTGCTCAAGGATGTCGATATCGTCAAGGGATCGAAGTCTGGTAGCAAACTCATTCTGCGGCTGCCCAACTTCAAAGAGGAGGATTTCGAAAAGCGGATCCCCGCTTCGTCAAGGAAGGAGATCCATGAGAAAGGCGTCGAGCTTTTCGTGCTGGATTCTTCCTTCTCCCCTGCCTTGGAGAAGGATGTCCAGCTGCTTACCCAGCTTGCTTTCTTGCGGGTTGCTCGTCCCGATATCACGGTGGAGGCATTCCGCAAGTTGGCTGAAGCCGCCGAGGATCAAGTGACCATGACCGAGGTTGCCGACGCCCTTCAACAAGCGCTCAAAAAGGTTGATGTCCCTGCCGCCTGGAGCGAGACTTCGCCCGAAGCCATGACAACCCCTCTTGTCCATACGCTGAAGCCCACAAGTTTTGTGGCATTCCAGAAGGACGAGCCGGAGCCTGCGCTCAAGCTCGATAACTGGCAGGAAGCGGCCAAGGGGCTCGTTTTCAAGGAGTCCTACGGGACGCAGGCCGATCTGCGTCCGGACCTCCCGGTCAAGACGTTCACCATTCACGTCAAGGAGAACCGCCGGCTAACACCGCTCACCTACGACCGGAACATCTTCCACATTGAGTTTGACCTTGGCGATTCGGGTCTCACATACAACATTGGCGAAGCCCTCGGCATCCACGCCGACAACGACCCACAGCAGGTGCTCGACTTCATTGAGTTCTACGGCCTCAATGCCGACGATCTCGTTCAGGTGCCCTCGCGCGAGGACGCTACCGTGTCGGAAACGCGAACCGTGTACCAGTCTTTGGTTCAGAACATCGACATCCTGGGCAAGCCGCCCAAGCGCTTCTTCGAGTCGCTTGCCGAGTTCGCCACGGACGAGGCCGAAAAGAAGAAGCTCGAGTTCCTCGGCGGCAAGGAAGGCGCCGACGAGTTCAAACGGCTGTCCGAGGTTGACACTGTCACCTACGTCGACGTGCTGCAAACCTTCCGCTCGGCGCACCCGGCCTTCGGCGACCTCGTGCGCATCGTCGCGCCGCTCAAGCGCCGCGAATACAGCATCGCCTCTGCGCAGGCCGTCACGCCAACCTCGGTCGCGCTCATGATCGTGGTCGTCGACTGGGTCGACACCAAGGGCCGCACGCGCTACGGCCAGGCCACGCGCTACCTCTCACAGCTCAAGCCGGGCACCGCCGTCACGGCGTCGGTCAAGCCGTCAGTCATGAAACTGCCCACCGAGGACACGGCTCCCCTGATTATGGCCGGTCTCGGCACGGGTCTCGCCCCCTTCCGCGCATTCGTTCAGTACCGCGCCATGCAGAAGGCGCAGGGCAAGGAGATCGGCGCCATCCTGCTGTACCTGGGCAGCCGCCACCAACGGGAGGAGTACCTGTACGGCGAGGAGTGGGAGGCCTACCTGGATGCCGGGGTCATCACGCTGCTGGGCGCGGCCTTCTCGCGCGACCAGCCGCAGAAGATCTACATCCAGGACCGCATGCGCCAGACTATGGCGGACATTGTCAAGGCATACATCAAGGAGCAAGGGTCCTTCTACCTGTGCGGACCGACGTGGCCGGTGCCCGATGTCACGGCTGTGTTGGAAGAGGCGATCGCGGTGGAGGCTAGGGAGAGTGGGCGCAAGGTGGATCCGAGGAAGGAGATTGAGCGGTTGAAGGAGGAGGGGAGGTATGTGTTGGAAGTATATTAGTTGGGTTAGATGGGTGGTGTTAGGGCTGGTGTTCACTATTGGCAAATTCAATAAATTACAGCATGGACGAGTTCCAAGTCGGTCATGTGTATGTTACCGTTACTTCCGCCGAGATCACTAGCTGTAGTGACTAGCGGCCTGACTGATGTCACCGCCATCGCTGCCATCGCCAAGAAATCCGGGGTTAATGCGGGTAGCCTATGAGAAGCGAGCGGGGAAACGAGCTTAATCCCGCCACGATCCACCCGCTCGGGAGTTGCTTAGCCGGAGTGTGGGGAAAGCTGGGGCTCGGTCCGAGGGGTGACGGCAATGTGCTCGGCGTGTTTCTCTGCCGCGGGAACCACGTCGTTCCTGCCTTTGAACTCAATACGAGGTTTAAACCTCACCATCTGTTAGGAACCTCCGAATCCTGAGCCACCAGAGTGTAGATAGGTTATCTCGATCACCTCAAAACATGGGAGCAGCAATTCGGATCGTGCCCAATGTAAGTCAACCGCCCTTCTCGTCTCACCCCAAACAAGGTAACTGCCACGCTCCGGTGACCAAACATTAACTTCCCGATTCACCCTTCTTACAGCGGGCGGCAAGAGCAGTAAACCTCCTACGAACCATCCAGTTCTCACATCCACCCTCTTGCCCCTGCCACTCCAACCCTAACCATCATCACCACAACCATGCTTCGCCTTCCGTTTCATCCACCATCACCCGCTTCGCGGACCGCACCAACTCCCGTCTCGTCAACACCGGGACCGGGACAGGGGCACGTGGCTACGCCACGCCGCGGGACGCCTCCCTGCAGAAGGAGTATGCCTTTGAGATGGCTGCGTCCTCTATCCGGTTTGGACCGGGCGTCACGAGGGAGGTGGGGATGGACCTCAAGAACATGGGGGCCAAGCGGGTGTGCGTGGTCACAGATGCGACGGTAGACAAGCTGGAGGCGATGAGGCAGGTGCGGGAGGCGTTGGACGGGGAAGGGGTGGAGTACAGAGTGTACACCGGGGTGAAGGTCGAGCCGAAGGATTACAGCGTCAAGGAAGCCATCGAGTGGGTCAAGCCGTACGCACCGGACGCCTTCCTGGCCGTGGGCGGGGGGTCGGTCATCGACACGGCCAAGCTGATGAACCTGTACTCGTGCTACCCGGACGCCGACTTCCTGGACTTTGTCAACGCGCCGCTCGGCAAGGGGCGGCCCATCGACCGCAAGCTGCGCCCGCTCATCGCTGTACCCACGACCGCCGGCACGGGCAGTGAGACGACGGGCACCGCCATCTTCGACCTCGCCTCGCGGCGCGCCAAGACGGGCGTCGCCCACCGCAACCTCAAGCCGACGCTGGGCATCTGCGACCCGCTCAACACGCGCACCATGCCCGCCGCCGTGAAGGCCAGCTCCGGGTTGGACGTGCTGTGCCACTCGCTCGAGTCATGGACCGCCATCCCGTTCAACGAGCGCACCCCGCGCCCGACCAACCCCATCCTCCGCCCGGCCTACCAGGGCGCCAACCCCATCAGCGACATCTTCTCGCTCAACGCGCTGCGGTCGACGGTCAAGTACCTGCCACGCTCCGTCCGTGACCCGGAGGACATGGAGGCACAGAGCGAGATGCTGCTAGCGAGCACGCTGGCGGGCGTCGGGTTCGGCAATGCGGGGGTGCATCTGTGCCATGGCATGTCGTACCCGATCTCAGGCCAGAACCCGGGCTACAAGCATGCCGGGTATGAGGTCGATGCGCCCATCATTCCGCACGGAGTTTCCGTCGCCGTGTCGGCGCCGGCCGTGTTTCGCTTCACGGGGCCGTCCAACCCGGAGCGCCATCTTGCGGCGGCGGAGGCGTTTGGCGTGGATGTCAGCAATGTGAAGAGGGAGAGTGCGGGCGAGGTGCTGGCCGAGGCACTGACCAAGTTTCTTGCGGACTTGGGCGACCAGCCGAAGGGCCTGAGGGAGCTGGGATTCGGGCGCGAGCATATCGAGGAACTGGTCGAGGGCACAATCCCGCAGGCGCGGGTGTTGGTGCTGGCGCCGGGACTGGCGAAGGAGCTGGAGCAAGAGAGGGACCAGTTGAGAAGGTTGTTTGAGGATGCGCTTGAGCATTGAATTTGAGCTGGGAATAGAGGATGGCTATGATGCTATTGTGTTATGCGCTGGTCGTGTGGCGCGAGCCGGGAGTCCGGATTAATGAATGAAGCGGCGCGCCTTCCCAATGGACTACATAGCAATGCTATCGTGGGCACGGGTTTTGGAACGACTTTCGGGCCAATTCAGTTTTGATCAAGCGTGCCGTCGCATATGAATTTGCTGAACAGAACCCCGACAGGCTTGCTTTCTCCTCCCCAAGGTTCCTTGAGGTTCAAACCGACTTCATCATCACAACTCCACAACATATCATCCCATTCCCAATACACCTCATCTACCTTTTATCCAACACTACGCCATACCATTGGCTCAATCGCCCGTTTTCATCCTATATCTCTCCAATTAAGGAACATTGCTCTAAAGACATCACCGAAAAAGACGACCGAAATTGCGTCGACACTTTGATTCCGGTGCTTGCTTCCATCGGATCTTAAGAGTCGTGACAGCCTCATCCCCCAGCAACGCACTATCAGACTTCAAAATCTCTAGTCGCTCATACGTCCAATGTCAAATATGGCTGATATCGGTTCGGATCTCCACACCGTCACGATCCGATATACGGCGCGTCAGGACTCCCCCCTGAACGCGGACCCAATGGACCACAACAGTTTGGCCCCTACAACTGGTGGCCTTTTGGCCTATGATAGCGAAGGCGAAGGCGAAGGCCAGAGCAACCATCACGACTTTGATTCTCCTTACGACGCCGACGACGAGTGGGAGAGCAGCTGGGACGCTGAAGACGACGAGGACACTTTGTCAACCACCAACAACAATCTCCCTTTTAATGCACCTGCAAATACGATTGCCGCAACACCGCTGCCCACTCTGCCGCGATCATCTTTGCCGCTCAGCGATGAAACCCTACTACCCCACTCCACTTCGGAATCCTCACTATTCTCCGCTCTGCGGGCATGGTTCGACATGCCGTCACCGTCCGACGCGGACTTCAACATCAGTGATGACACTGATTTCGATGTCCCGTCAATACTCGAAGGCATGTACACTTCATCGCCCTCCCTGTCCTCGTCTTGGCTACTTGAGGACGGCGAACAGGGGGCGGACGAGCAGCAAACCGATGATCAGGCGGACGACGAAGAGGACCCTATCTCCGATGACGATAGCAATGACGACGAAGCAATGGCCAACTTCTGGCTCAACATTTTCATGACGACCCCGGCGGGCATTGCCTTCATGGTGAATGAAGTGGACCAGGAGCTGGACGATCTCTCCGCCGAGGAGTTTGACACGCTGATGGGGTTGATAACGGATGGCGAGGTTGATGATGAGTCCAGTTCGAGGGAAAGGTGGGAGGACGAGGACGAGGATGGGGGCATGGCGGAACTCTGAACTTCGCAGGTTTGATGGCGAAGTAGACAAGAGAAGGGGGGGCTCCGTTCGTTATATAACCGCGGGCAGCACGTACTGTACAGCGCAAATCGACTTGATGCTGCTAGAGCACATCAATGCCACGTACGCCCTCAAAATCAAGAGCAACAACTCCACCCATGATCACTGTATCCAGTGTAACGCCATCAAGAAGGTTAAGGTCTACAATCCCCCCGAACTCCTTGCGTATTCGCTTCGGTTCCGCGAAGGGGTTCGACTGTCTCTGACGACCAGGAACGGGGGTAATGCGTCCGAGCATGTGTTTCAGAGCGAGGATCTGCAGAAGAAGCTTCAGGATGAGTGTCGTGGCTGGGTATGGCACCAGTCCTTACGGTGCAGGGACTTTGCGAGGCGGTTCTTGCCGACTTAAGGGGAACAAGAAGTAATTGCGGTTTGCATTATAATCGATTATACTGGGGCGGGTTGATCTAGTGGAGAACATATTCTAGGTTGGGACTCGTTTTTCGATGTTTTCCTTGCTCTTCAATATCTTTCATCAGAAAAGGGAAAGCATACCGCCGGAGTGGCAGGAGGACGGGTCGGACTACGGGGGGAGACCTTCTGTTGTTCTTCTGTTTTTCCTTATGTCCTTTGTTTTCCCTTGGCGTCGGCGGAGGAGATGGGGGGCACGAGTTGCAGAAGGCGGACAGGCTGGTTGGAGGACGGGTGATAGGGGGGAGGGGACTCTAGTAAGCTACCTAGTCTTACCGGCGTTCCTCGTTTAGGACCCTACGGCATCTCTTCTTCTTCTTTTCTTTTCTTTTTCTTTTTTTTTTTTCTTTTTTTTTTTTTTTTCTTTTGAACTCGCTTCCGTGTGCACCGTTGCGAAGAATATCTGGATGACGCACAGATAACATACCGTTTTCTGTTCTCAGGCAGACAAACCGCGTATTGGAAGAGTTAACTCGTTGGCGACCACTGGCAATTCATGTTTTGAAAACGCTCGCCTGTCGCCGACGTTATCACGTTTTTGTCAAAACTTTCCACCACAACTAGCCGCGCTCCTTTATAGGTTCAGCTCGCTAAATCAACCACGGTCCCCCGTCCTTTGAAACACGGATAGACATAACGAGAACGTATATATCGTCATCAGGGTTCTACCGAACGACGCGCTCCGGGTGTAGTACTATACTATTTGTCACGCATGCTGTGCAGCAATATACCCTACCTAACCAAGTTCCCCTCCCCAATCCCTTATAACCACGCTCATCAGTCATAAGGTAAAGGTGCCAATCACCTCCCACCAACATTGGAAAACGCCGCCTTAACTTCGGCCCGGGGCCATTCAAACAGGACATCGCCCCCATACACGTCCGTCGTGACCCGTCCAATGCGCATCTCCACATCCCCGTAGAAGCGCTCGCACTCCCTCAGCACGCGATTGACCAAGCTGCTGTTGATGCTTCCACCTCCTCCTCCTGCCCGAGCAGCGCCAGGTACGGTTAACCCACCACCACCGCCGCCACCGGAACCGCCTCCGCTTTCCTCATCCCCACCAAAGTGCTTCTCCACTCTCTTCCGTAACGCCTCAATTCCCTTCCTCACCTCGCGCGCATCATACCCGCCCAGCACCTTGTTGAACACGGTCTTGCTGTTACTGGGCTGCGCGGCGACGCCGGCGGGGCTCTTGCCGCCGGCCAGCTGCGCCTCGACATTCTCGAGGTGCTCGAGCAGCTTGCCGAGCGGGCGGCGCATGACGGCGTTCAGGTACAAGCCCATGTGCTCGGCCATCTCGCGCTGGGCGGCCTCGCGCCAGTCGTCGAGCACCTCGAGGCCGCGTGGGTTGTCGACCTCCTCGAGGAAGTGGTTCATGTTCTCGATGAACAGGATGTGGAAGTTGAGAGCCTCCTTGTCCTCCGGGTCGGCCACGGCCGAGTTGGCCGTGTGGATGGACGCCGTGGACATGGAGGGGAGGACGGCAGCGGTGCCCAGGGCCGGGTTCTCGCGCGCGATGACCTTGAGAGAGTCGAACATGGACTTGAGGATGCGGTCGTACTCGCGGTCGACCATGCGGCGGACAGGGAGGGACGGGTCGATTCCTGCGAGCATGTTCTCTACGGCGATATTGAAGTTCGGGAAGATGCGAATGAAGTGGATGACGCCCTTTCGTTTCTTGATCTTGACCTTTGTTTCTTCGATGGCGCGTATCTGCTCGTCGACGAACTTCTTGAACTTGGCTTCGAGGTTGCCATGAAGCTTCTGCAAGACGTTGTTGAGGAAGTCCTGGTTGGACTGGCTCATCTCGGCCATCTTGCGTTCGAGCGTGGCGAGGATGCCAACGCCTTGCCTGCGAAGGGAATTGTTAGGGTGATGTTGGAAAAACACGGGACGGCTAAATCGACTCACAGAGGATCCATGTGCAGCACCCAGTCCATGAGCTGCTGCAGACTTGACTCCAGGAAAACAAAGATCGACTCCATCGCCTTGGTGACCCTGCGCGCCAAATCGCGATCCGGCTCCATCAGACGGTGGCGCTTCAGATCACCCCCGCAGCGACCATGGGGTCGCGAGGCCGTCACGAGGTCGGGGAAGTCGGACTGGTCGAGCGTCGTGGCATGGAAGAAATCGACAATGAAGTTTTGTTCCATTTCCACCAGTGGGAGAAGATCGTCCAAAACACCAGCAAACACCTCGAAAGGGAGTGACCGGCCGTCTGGAGTCTTGTCGGCGAGGTTTGTCCGGCTGCCCGCGTCGCCGAGTGGAGACCGGAGACTCCTTGCCAGCGTTTGGCTGCGCTTGACGGTGAGTTTCCGTGCCGTCGTCGCCAGGCCTTCTTCCTTCTTCTCCTGATACGACGTGAATAGCAGCTCGCTCTCATCACCCGTCATCTTCCTGGCATTTTTCTTCCACGCCTCCATAGCATCCCTGAACTCGGCCTTGTAGACTGGATGACTCCGGTCCTGGTAGATCTGGAGGATGCGATTCCAGTTATCGAGGTCGACATCCCGGGCGTACAGAATCAAGGGACTGTACATCCATAGTAGGTCCCTACCGGCCTCGTGGTTGCGTGCATCCACCTTCTTCGACAGCGCTCCGCCAAGCGCGTTCTTGGTCTCGCGGAACGCTTCCGAGAACTGTCTTTCCATGAAGACGACGAGTCTCCGCATGAAAATAGCACTCTCTGCGAGGTACATCTCCTTCTTCTCCTGGACGATGCGCATCTTGCCGTAGTCACTATTGAGGCCGAGAGCTTGATCCCCATTCAGATCCTCGCTCTTGCGTGACTCGCTGTTGCCGAGTGTCGGATCGATCTTGATCATCGCTTTGTACAGCGTGACAAGGGCGGCCTCGATCTCTTCGACGCCATCCGCTGTTTCCAGGGGCGCCGCCTTGAGCGCGTCAAGGTCGGTTTCACTGATTGCACACGTCTCCAGCAGTGACTCCAGTTCTTTCCTGAGCAGCTTCTGGTTGGCCGCCTGCACTTGTAGACCTTGACCTTGGGCCTCAATATATGCAATATCATCCGAAAGAGTCTGCAACCGGTTAGAAAGAGATAGAGCATTGGCGAACACGTCGGACTTACCGATAGCTCAACACTGTACAGCGTAAGCAGGTTGTCAAGCTCGTCGCATTCGTTAATGGCGAGATCGATGCCCTTCTTGATCGCCTCGACTCTCTCGTCCTCCTCCTGAAAACGGGCGAGCCAGCCGCCGGCCTGAGCTTTACTCAGTTCCCGGTCAAGATCAGCCCGCATCTCCTCAAAGCTACGCGCCCGCATCTTCTCGCCCGGTACCCAACCGAAGTAGTCCAGCCACTTGGCAAACTCAGCCGTCCGCGTGTCCAGTATGGAAGGATCTATGCCCAGCGTCGCTAGGTACTTGGCATCGTTCCCTACGACGATCGAGCGTCGAGATTCTTCCACTGTCGACTGCTCTTCAGCCGTCTTCTCTTTAGAGTCTTTAACTGCGGGCGGCGGCTGAGCGCTGCTTGGTTTGGCAGTGGAGTCGGATTCGGTGACCTTCACCTCAGGAATGGCAGGGCCAGCGGTTCTGTCGGCTGCTTTGGGCGGTGGCTCAACCGCTGGAGCAGGCTCTGGCGGCTTTTGAACTGGTGCCGGCTTAGGCGGTGCAGGGACAACACTCGTGATGCCATCGGGCTCGTCGTTATTGACCTTGGCCGCCATCTGTCGTAGACGATCGGCTGCACCTCCGGGCCTCGGCTTGAAGGCGGTAGCCGCTGCCGCGGCCTTCCACAAGGCCCCGGCAAGATCTCCTTTCGATTTCTTTGCCTTGATCATGGGTCCAAGACCTGGCCGCTCTTCCTCCTCGGGTTCCGGCGGAGGATCGGCCGGAGGGGTGGGGGCAGGTGGTGGTGTGGGCGCCGAAACAGGGGGGACAGAAGGTGGCGTTGCGACCACCGGGCTAGACGAGTCGCCCGGCAGATCTACCTTCCTTGTGTCCTTGGGCGTTGTAACCTGCTCAGTCCTAGGTGGTGGCTCGTTCCGCCGACTTATCGAGTCCTTGCGAGGGGAGATTCTATCCACACTTCGCGGTGGGATCGCCATAGGTTCCTTGCGCATAGCCGGGCTCATGAGAGGCGCAGGTATCAGGTCTCTGTCAACCGGCAGGGGCCTAAGCGGATCCATTGGAGGCCGTCTTCGCTCCGGAGGGCTTTCCTCAACTGTAGCCGGCGCAGGCTCCGGGGGTGCATACGACGAGGTCCCGTTGACCCCATTCCTCGACCTCGGACGAAGGCTGTTCGCATCCTCGCTCCGGGCGACGGATGAGGCCTCGAATGAGTCTTGACTCTGGTTGTTACCTGATGCTAGCCTGCGCAGAGACTGCTGTTCTGGCGATGGCCGGCCTATCTCGATGCTTTGCGCAGGAGACGACTTGCCATTGGGCACCAGCGGGCTGCGCGACGCTAGTCTTTCTGGTAGCGATGCGGCCGTTGTGCCGCTGAGAGGCGGAGTGTAGGCCTTGTAGCGGGATGAGTCTGAGACATTGCTGCCGTTAGGCGCGGTGTCGAGCGGGGTGGGTCGAGGGGGTGGACGCTGCTCCAGGGGCCGTGGGGCTTGCGCACCACCGAGCACTTGGTCGAGCTCGCGCTGATCAAAGCCTGTTAGGTTGGGGGTGCGGCCACCGGTATATTTGGTATAGATCTTGATAAGGCTGGCGATGAAGAACTTCTTCTCTTTGTCAGTCTGGGCCTCCCAGTAGTATGGCTTCCCGATCGTCACAACGAAGCCCACATCTCCGGCCCATTGCTGGCTGTTCGGGTTGGCCGTCGGGCTGGTGAAAGACTCAATGGCTGTCACATCGTCGAGATACCACGTCTTGCCGATCGAAAAGCTGCCATTGGGGTTTTCCTTGGACTTGTGTATGCGCACCCGGCCAGACTTGCGCACGGCGACAATGATGACGCGAGGCTTTTCATACTGGGGCGTCCTTGCATCCGGTGGCGGGGGAGATGTCGGCGAGGTCTGGAACTCGGTGATCCTGATATGCGTGATGTATGTCTCGAGGGCTGCGACAGGTTGTGAGCAGGCTGGTGCGCCAGGGCATACTGCCGATTCCAGGCTCCAACTTACCAGATCCATCGTCGTCGCGCTTGTTGAAACAGCTGCTGATGATGCGCCTCTTCTCGTCCTCGAACAGCTCAGCCCTGCTGATATCGCGCCCACTCATGGCCATGGAGGTGACGGGGACGCGCTCCCGTCAGGCGAGTATCGCAGCTCGAGATTCATGAACGTTCAGGCAGCGACCGCAGACGGCAGCAGCGCCGTGACATCTTCGATGGGAACAGCTCGAATCTGCGCGCTGGAAGGGATCCACTCGATTCGCAAAATGCGTCGCTTGTGTGGTCGAGATGTAGACACAGGCCCGACCAGAGATGGTTTCAATGCTTATGCTATGTCGAAGCCCGGGATGCCCTTCGATCGAGATTGTACCTACACAATAAGGTGGAGTTGCGGAGGCTTGCAGCAAGCTCGTGCGTGCCCCTGCGCACTGTGGATGGAACAGGAATTCGAGGGCAACTGACAACGTTAGCCGTTGCCGGTTCGGTGGTCTGTGCAAGATCTTGAAAGTGGGGCTCTGCTTGTGGTTCGTTGGAGCGGGACATACCGCGGCCCCAAATCGCCAGGACCCTTGCTCGAATTAGTCTTGGCAAAATGCGTGCGGCAGGGACTCTGGCCCTTTCCATGGAGTTGCGAATGCAGTGTCCAAACTCAACAAGACTCCCTGGGCTTCCTGAAACAGACTGTAAACACGACGCACCACAGAACGCAGGGACGGTGGTAGGTGACATCAACGTTAGCCAGTCTTCGCCGTACAGAGTAGCTGTGCCATTTATTACCCAACAGTCAGCATTCGCTAGTATCGATACATCCGCGAGTCTCGAGTCCGAGTGCAAGCGACATTGTAAATATGCCATTGTTCGCTGTATTGCATAAACAACGAAGCATGGCAGAGCGCCTTAAGACATTTCATCGGATGGCGGTGGCCAAAGTCAATGTATTCCACTGGGCAGTCTTCCTAACTAACAAGTACCTATCTTGACAGCGCTTCCAGGTCTGCAAACGTCCTTCGTGAGCTTCCTCCTACCAACTATCCCTAACTCCGATTCCCGAGCTTCTTTAATGAGAACATGACAGTGTCTCAACCGCGCCCCTGTACAGCAGTTCGGCCACAAATCCGAGAACAACAAGCCTGGACCTCCATTTCGTATCCCTAACACCAACCCAATTACAAAGCGCAGACATGATGTTCACTTAATATTCTCCTTCGTCTTCCTCCGAATCCCACACCTCCACAGGAGGCGGAGCTCTCCTCACCTCATCAACCAGCAAACTATCGGGCGGCAACAGCATCGCCGCCTGTGGTGACGACCCAACAGGCGGCAACGGCGGCAGCAGGCTCTCGTCTCCCATGTCCGGCAGGTCGGGCAACACGGGCTCATTAGATTCCGGCAAAGGGGGTCTTGGCACCGAGGTCGCGATCACGGACGATCTTTCCGGTGACGATGCGGCAGAGCTTGAGGGAATTGAGATGTCGGATGCTGTCGTTGCTTGGGAAGGGCGCACGACGTTGGAGGTTGAGGTCGCCTTCTTAAGAGTGGAGGGGGTCTGTTGTTGTTGTTGTTGTTGTGGTAGCCGGGCGTCCCGGCTTTGTTGTTGTTGATGCTGCTGCTGGTTTAAGTTATGAATGCGTTGGCTGAAGCGCGGCGGCAGCGCTGCCGGATGGGCCGACGTGCTGTTGTCTGATTTCCGTGAAGCTCCCGAACGGGTCTTCACCGGACTCTGGCTAGCCGGGATTACGTCCTCCTCCCCGGCACGATAATGATGGCCGTCGCTCAACCGCATCTGCGTAGAGTGGACGATGTCGCTGCGAAGCTGCTCCTCCAGCTCCTGCGAGATGGTCACGTCGCCTTCACTATCCTCCTGTCTCTCCTCGCCCTCTTCGGCAAAGAGCGCGCACCGCAGGTTCGCCAACAGCTGTCCCACAATCGCCGGTGGAATGTACCTGTACTTCTGCGGCGGACCGTCTCCCAGTCCGTTGTCCGCCATATCTGCCAGTGGCACCGGATTGTTGAGCTGATATACTTGCTGCAGCTTGTGAGCGAACTTGAAGCCGGATGTGCCCGCGTTGAATTCAGCATTGCCGAGGCCGCTGTTGCTGTCGATTTGTCCGGGCTCTTGGACCGGACCGAGAGTGGCCATGTACTTCACCTCGCCAACGGGACGAGTGATATAGATCCAGCAACGGGAGACCTGAACGGGAAACTTGTAGGCACGGAATTCGTGGTCGCGGGTACCCTTTACAATCTCATCGACAATCTCGGGATGCATCGAAATGAGGATATCTGAACGATCTGTCTGCGGCCCGAGGGTACGAATGATCTCGAGAGGAACACGCTGGCTTTCAAGACCCTGGCTGTAGTACTGGGACCTCTGGGTGTGTCTCTGGTATATCGGCGAAGACTTGTTCTGTGGCTTTCTGGGAGTTTCCTTGTAGACTTCCTCGGCGGTCGACGGCGGGGGAAGTTCCATCCGAACTCTCCGGACGACCGGTGTTGGGGTGCCAGGAGCCTCGCTGTTTGACTTGCTAGACGCTGGCAGCTCAGGTGTCGTACCGCGCTCCTTTTCGGTGGACCTACCGATACGCATCGGGCTCTGGCGAGTCCCCTTCCGAAGGATGGAGGTGGGAATGCGTCCTTCCTGGGTTTTACTGAAGGGGCCTTCCTCCATGTCCTCGTCGCGATTCTGGGAGACATGCTTGAAGGTAACATGCCGGTCACTCGCCGTGCGATGTTGCGATGTGGGTTCCCGAGGAGCCGGGGTCGGTGTGCTTGGCGCCTCTTCGCTGACCATCGGCTCTTCCGGGCCCGGTGACAAGGTAGGAGGCTTGGTGGATGTCCCGCCGGACCTCACCGCGCCGTCAAGATCCGCCGACGACGCCGCCCAAAACTGGGAGGCAGTATTTGGGCTTACCTGGCTCGCCTTGGCAATACTCCCAGCCGTCTGTGATCTCGTCCTTCCCCACGTCGGAGTCGGCGTGCCGGGCTCTTCCGCTTCGCTAGCAGTAGACTCCCCGTCATCCCACACCCTGATCGCAGGCGAGTCGTTCTCCTTGTTCGACGTGCCAGAAGGCACATCGGGAGTTTCTGCAGTCTTGGGCCGAGGGGTTGAAGATTGATCGTGCTGCACCTCCAATTCCCTCGCAGCGCTTATCATCCGCCTCAAGGGCGTGTGTTTCAAGGGCGTCTGCTGCGTAGACCGCGTCTTGAAGGGTGTCGATCTGATACTCTCCAACTCGTCTTCCGAGTCCGGAATTTCCACAAACATCCTCTTCCTCCTTGTAGTTGGCGTCTCCCCAGTTGGGGTCGAACCTAGCCCAAGCTCGAGACTTGCAACAGGTATCGCCGACAGAGGCTCTCTTGAAGTCCTCCGAGACTGCATTCCCTTCTCTTTGGGTGTTTCGGCGGCTGCCGAAGACGAGGGGAGTCCTTCGCTGCTGCCCATGTTATAACTATCCTGGATAACCAGGTTCCGCGGTCGCTTCAAGATTGTCTCTACCGTTGGCGGGGGAGCGTCAAGATTGGTCGACTTTTGGGTCAGCGGCGACCTGTCTGCCGGGGGGATAGGGCTGTAGTGGCGAAACATGGGGGTAAATGGCGACGGTTGAGAGGGCGGCACCTCGTCCAAGTTGACCTTGATACGCTTGCTGCTGGGCGTGTGCGGGCTGTCCGGCGCCAGCAGCTTGGCTTTGCCGCCCTTCACCGGCTCATGTCGCTTGGCAGGCCTTGGTGAGTTACCCGGTAACAGCAGGCCGTCCTGTTCCTCTTCATCATCCACCCTCAGGCCCATCCCGTCCTCGTACTTCGGCGCCGAATTTCCCAGGAATTGCGTCAACGTCTGGGTGTGAAAACTAGACCCCTTTCTCTCCAGCCCAGGCGGAGCGGTAGGCACATCTCCCGTAGTCTTCCTCCTCTTGGATCTTCTCAGGAGTGTCCCAACGTCTTCCGACCCTGGCCCCTTCCCATCCCGTGATGGCGCAGCTTTACTCTCCTGCAGCACCTCGCTTTCTGATTCCTCGCCTTCAGGCTGTGCTGAGGACGTGACATAATCAATCTGTGTCAGCGTCTGCTGCCTGAGGCTTCTCCTCTCTCCATCGCTCCCCAACATTGTGGGAAGGGACCTGCGCTCATATGTCCTTACCACCTTCCGGCGCGGCGGGAAGGTGACTTGCTGAGGGACGGGGGTGGACTCATAGGTTCTGGAGGCGGGCGTGCTGCCTGCATTGCCTGCGCGACTCATTGTGGGTTTAGGTTTTCTTCGGGGTGCCATTTCGCTGGCTTTCCTGATCCAGGCGGTACCGTAAAGTCGATGGTGAAGGTTGATGGATTGCTGCGCGGGTGAGACGAAAGGTGACTACAGAGATGATTACAGCCAGCCGTGACAGGGATATAGGTGATTTCGTCACGACGCCTGTTCTCAGATCGGCACAGTGGGTCGGCTATCCTCGTTCCTCAGCCGAATGTAGCGCCGGTATAGTGCTGAGTCGTAGAGGCAGAGGCGGTCTATTTTGTTTCCGGTCGAATCCAATGCTGGACAGGTGGAGATTGAACCTTGGCTTTCGCTGGAGTCATTAAATGATCATTCAAGGTTGGAAGACGCGTCGGTGACGCGTTAGTGGGGCAGATGGAGCAATGAGAGGTATGTAAGGTAATGCATGTATTATACAATACCGTGCATGGGTATATCGTACGTACAGTACCGTACGGCAATCCACACATCTGTCAGTATCGTAAACATCGGCAAACACTTCAGCGACACGAAAAGCCTATGATCAGATGGAACTGAGCGGCGAAGAATCTTACGCGGTATACTCAGTATTTAACACTAACCAGGCGGCGTGATGCTGTATTTCTCGAGGTTCAATGACACGTACGACTGGATTTAAATGACATCATCGGACCCGGCAGGGTTCCTCGTTCTTCAGTTATTACTCGTGCCCGGACGTACAAGTACAATACACAATTCCTACCACAGTATAACCCAGCAGTCACTACCATATGTAAGGTACTAGGGTGAAGTACCCACCCAGGTTAAGTCAAGTAACCGCGCATCGATTCCCATCGTTTGTCAGTCTAATAAGGTGCCTAATAAGCTAGGTAAGGTAGGTAGGTAAGGTAAGGTGGAGAGAGCAATAGTTCATCGTGTCATTCCCCAACCTCCTGTCCGAAGCCTTCATGTCCACACACAACACAACACAGTAGCAACATCCTATACAACCGCCAGTTTTCCCGGTTTTCATATTTCGCTGCCCTTCACTCCCCATCCGACACTCCTTCCTTCTTCCTGCGCTTAGTACACGTGTATATCAAAAGCGAACCTGGGCTCTGGTGAAGGAAAACAGGTCAAGAACTTTAGTCGGCAGATGTTGATGACCGCCCAAGTTTTCTCCCTGCCATAAAAACTAAACTGCGCCTGAATCCCACCCACCGCGCCAGTCCATGCTGTCCCCTCCCAATTTAATCAAGGTGACGCTGTTCCCGCACGCAGAGGAGCAGGCCGCAAGGAGGTCTTTTCCGTACAAAAAAGAAAGAAAGCGAACACTCGAACTAAGTACATTGATCTTTAAGGGCAAATGCCAAGGACCCCTCGTGAGTCCCCTCAAGATAGGTGGAATGCCCCCTGGCCCTCCTTGATGGCGGTGAAAAGCCGCTTCCTCAGGATATCGATGCTCGAGTAGTCGGGCAGTTTGAGGTAGTTAACACACGTCATGACGCTAGGGAGATAATCATCTGAAGTGTATGGCGCCTCGCTCGGTTTGCAAACCACCGTGAACATCGGCGTTAGCTTCTTGAAACCTGCGAGTTTGAACTGTCAGCTATTTTATGGCCGTTGGTGAATTGAGCTGGGGAAAGGGAACCATACCGCCAATAGGGAGCTTCGGGCTACCCGTTGTGAATTGCAGGAAGTCACGGCGTTGAGTTGGAGTGAACTCGCTCATGGCCTGCAACAGATTCTTGACTGTCTTGCTGTCCATGTTGTACCCGTGGTCCGCCTTGACCGAGTCCATGAGGGCTAAGATCGGAGTCAGTACAGTTTCGGCAAATGTGGAACTACAGGACGGGACCAGCTTACTCTCGAGCGACCAATCCTCCTCCACCCGTCCAAAGAGCGTACAGAGCTCATCCGGCGTAAAGGCACTCAGTGCCGAGTATGGGAACACCTGCGAGAAGCCCGTGCGGAAGGCATCTACCTGCCGTCGAACTCCGCTTCCCAGAGTCATGTCGATAACCTTCTCCAGATAGAGATCAACGTTGTGAATGGACACCTGTGTTTGAGACCCCTTGGGGATGAGTTCAATCTCCGGGTATCCGGGCAAGGTGAAGTCAAGATACAGGTCGTCGATCCGGATCTTATCCACCACGATGTTCTCGGTATCAATAACCTTCTGTGCGGCTGTGCGGCTCGGATCCTCGTCAATGACCTTCTTCGCCAGAGCGAACTTCTTGACTGTCATGAGCGACCTCGCAATGACCGGATCCACAGACTTGACCGCACCGAGAGACGGACGCACAGCGGCAGACTCGTCGCCAATGCGGAAGAATATGGGATTGAAGTTGATATCAATGATGCGGGAGTCGATCATGGACCGAGCGACAAACTTGCCGAGTATCTTGAACAGCTGAAGGATCTTCTCCCCTTCTTCCGACGCTGCAAACTCCTCGCTGAGCGGCCGGGGGAAGAGACCGTTGGACCCAGAGACAAACTCATCGTCACCGTTGGGGTCATTGTCCCGCCAGAGCTTGAGCTTTTTCTTACAGAACTCCTTGGACACGGTCGAATAGAACTCCAGTGTAGGCCCCAGTCCAGTACCGACTTCGTCAAAATACTCGACCTCGAGGATACTCTGTGAAGCGCCATATAGGTCCATGACCTTCACGGCTGACTCCAGGATCTTCGACCGAGAAATACGGACCTTCTGGCGCTGTAGGCGGCCGAGGAAGGGCCTATCGTCTCGACGGTCCCTCCGGGCTTCCTCCTGAGACTGAGCATTCTGCCAACGACTCATGGATCTCGCATAGCCAAACGACGTGGACTGTAGGAAGAGATGGCGCGTCTCAAAGGGGAACAGGAAGGGATACAGTCTCGCCAAATCCTCACTCCAACTGGGAAGGCAGTTGCTCGCCACGATTAGCGGTTCCTCCAGCTGCCGGTTCAGCTTCGCAGTCAGCTTGGTGTTGACGAATTGCGACAAGGGCTCGACGTTGACCCTGAGCGTCTCCTTGTTCTCCACAAGGACATCGTCGATATTGGCGTTGAGATCATGCAGTTTCTTCAGCAACCGCAGAATCGACGAGGTAACGGGGAACTTGGACAGGGATACAGGGGCACCGCCATCTTCGCCCTCGGTTCCTGTATCCGCCGTGCTCCCGAAGGCCGAAGGCTCGGCGGGAGGAGGGCCTGGAACGCGCTTGAACTTGATAGGATGCACCGTTGACCAAATGTTCCGTCCAGAGCTGTCCTCGGTCGTCTTTGCAGAACTATGCACAGCTCGGTAGATGGTAGTCTCATTGGGAATGACCTTGCCGTCAATGCTGAACTCGATATGCCAATCTTGAGGGACCGACTGGATCGCCGCGGCATACGACATCGGCATTGCGGACGCCGGGGGCGTCGGCGATCCTTGCAAAGCCGCCGTCAACGCGCTTGTACGGCTAGGTAAGGCAGCCGCCGGCCGATTCTGGCTCTGAGACGGCGTTGGCACCCTCGTTCCATCCTCTTTGCGGGCCGTAACCTTGCCTCCAGCTGCAACCTCCAGGTTGACAGCAGATGGGTCAGGCGTCGGTGCGTCCGACATTCCTGCATCGACGTCACGCACCATATCGAGCGCGCTGCCATCATCCATCTCCTCATCATCCGACAGCTGCTTCTCGTCAGCACACTCCAGCGTATTCCCAACATTGTCCTCGTCGTCGGGCGGGGGACGCGAGGGGATGCCCTCCGACACCGCTTGGCGGCGCAACGACCGCCGCAGCGTCACCTTTCCCCTTGAAGACGATGCTTGCGGCGTCGCCGGAGCGTCATTACCCGGCTGCAGTTTAATCTTGTGCTTCCGCGCCGATCGGGAGCCAGATGATTGAGAAGAGGCGGCAGCAGGAGGCGGAGGAGGAGGAGGAGGAGGAGGTGCCGGGTTTGAAAAGCCCGATGGCGGTAGCGATCGCTCCATGAGCCTGGCCGCTGCAGCGCTCACGGGAAGGCCCGAGCTCGCCATGGCAGCCAACGCACGTGAAACCGCGTCCCTCTTAGAGCCACGGGGCCGGTCAGAGAGGCTGATCCGTGGCCTTAGGTAGTCGTCGAGAGACTTGAAAGTGGTGATGGCATGGATTGAGACCATGATGTTCCGGTAGTGCCAGGGAATGTCAGACTCTTCATCAGCCACCAGCTTAAGGCGAATCTGCTTCGCAAGCATGGAAGCCGCGCTGCTCCGGTTGCTGTCGAAAGAATGGTGGTGAACCGTGACAACCTCGAAGTGTTCGGACCTGCTGAGCAGATCCTGAAGCTTGTGGACCAGCACGCTCAGAGGCGTGGCGGGCGAGTCGGCCGTAGCGGTCTTGGGCTTCGACTTGACGGTGTATCCCATAAACACCTGGAGGAATGCCGACTGCGCTGCAACGGCCAGCTGTTCATCAGGGTTGCTCAAGACTTCCTCAAGAACACGCACGATGCTCGATGCGAGCAGTTCGGCGCTGGTAACACTCTCCAATACGTCCGAGTCGAAGTAAGACGCCAGTCTCTTGAAGAGCTCTACGCCGTCCTCAAGCGCATGGTGCGACGGGAAGCTGCGGAGGAGGTAGAAGTTCTCGATATCGGATGCCAGGGCTGACAGGTTGTCAAGGATCTCAGTCGCCTTCTTCTTCATAGCCGTTCCTTCCTTTTCGTTTTCGTGCACTTCGAGAAACTTCTTGGCGAATACACTAATCTTGGTCTTCATGGACGGGGGATTCAAGCCTATATGACCAGGAGGTCCCGCAACCGACATGGTTGAACCCTCAGAACTAACTGGAGAAGGCGATATACCATCCCTACTTCGGTCATCTTCGTGGTCGTCATGCTCATGTTCTTCATCTTCGTCGTCCGAAGAGTGATGAGAATGATCTCCGTCCTCTTCGTCACCATCATCGTTCTCTTCCTCGTCCTCCGCGTGGGACTCGTCGGGGTCAGAATGGCGGTCTGCCGGCTCCGCAGACGACCTGTTCTCGGCCTCCGGCTCAGCCTCGGTTTCGGGCTCACCGGTTGCTTCCGGTGACTCCTCGCCAAAAGACTTCGATTCCGGCTCCGGTTCTTGGGTTGCGAGTTTAGTGATTTCAGCAATCACGCCCTCACGGTAGAGCTGGTAACGGTACACATCTGGCAGTCGCCTCATCAGCAACTCGACGGCGTGTATAGCGAACATGACCAATGTAGGATCATCCTGTTGTAAGATAATCGAGGCCAGGAACGACGCGAAAGAGACCGGCTTCAGGGCATCAACGAGTATCTCCTTATCCAGGTTCGAGAGCATCTTGAGTTGAGCCATCAACACCTTTTGTCGGACATTTAAGTTGACAGTGCTGGAGTACGCGTCGGTGAGCGTGGGGAAGAGAATCATAGAGAACCTCCGTACTTCTTCCTTGCAGTTCTCTAAGAGCTCAATCCGCTTCTCGTTTGTCGTCTTCCGACGGGGACTCAGTGAGGATGATGTCACAGGCTCAGAGGTCGAGCTGATCTCGAGGAGATGCTCGCCGGTGGGACTCGCCGGTCTTTGAACGCTGGGAAGGAGCTCGCAGATGACGTTGAGTGTCTCGAGGATCTGATCGCGCGGCCGGTGGATAAGGGCTTGCATAATGAGCACGCTGTCGAGCTTTGAGCCGAGATCCTCGGTGCCGCTTGGGGGAGAGACCCCTGTTAGGATCTGGTAAAGCGTCTCAACGACGTTGGCCTTGAAGAGCTCAGCTGACAGGCGGGGGCTGGCACGCGCCGCAAACGCAAGCACGCGAAGGAACTGGGTGTGGATGTGAGGCCCGATAAGATTGGTCGTTCCAGGAAGGAGGAGGCGGAGAATAGCCTTCAGCAGATCGACGCTGATGAGCTCCTCAAGCTTGTGCGGGTGGAACTTGAAGCTCTCAACAATACGCGTGACGCAGAGTGAGCCTTGTTCGACAACCTTTTGGTCGTTGCTCCCAAGAACATTGAGCAAGATCGGCATGACATCTCGGACGACGGGGAAAGACTCTTGGTCGAGATTACGGCAGCAGTTCGCGGCGGTAGTGACTGCCACCCGCTGCGTGCCAGTTGCGAAGAACTCCAGGTAAGAGAGACACGCAGTTAGGCCGCCTTCACGGACGATACTCGAAGGGTACTCGATTGAGATTTTCTCCAGCGTGCTGAGCGCTTGTTCCGCAAGATCGATGAAGGAGATCTCGAGCAACTTCTGGCAGAGGATAGGGACCGCGTGACCGTAGACAACATTTGACGTGCTGGCCGGCAGGGCTTCCATTAGGTTGGCGAGACAGCGGCACGCCAAAAGCATGATCTCTGGGTTCTCCTCTCCTGTGATCTCGTTTGGCTGCATCAAGGCGACCAGCTCCTTCACCAATGCATCCGGCGAGAAATGTCCCGAGAGCGTGTCCTCGTTGGAAATCAGCAAGAGCTCCGAGAGCTCCTGCAGTGCGATGAGCTGCATTGTAGGATCATCCTTCTGTCGAAGATTGTTCAAAATCTCTCGAAGCCTGGATGCGGTGCTCGACACCATGCCAGTCAGCGTCCGGAGGGTGCTGCTGAGACCAGGTACCGGACCACCCGGACCACCGAAGCCGCTGAACGGGTCAACGTCGCCGTCATCGTACCGCTGCAATGCTTCCTCATCCTCGTCGTCATCCTCTTCATTCTCGTCACTGTCTTCCGGGTATCTATCCTCCTCGGCTGGGGGCGGCGGTGGCGGCTGAGTCGCGGAGGCCTTCTCAAGTCCCGAGGCTTTCTCATGTTCGTCAGTGCCACTCATGACAACATCCTGATCTTGGGCGTCGTTGGCCACTCGTTTCGATCGTCGACTCGAGCTGGGAGCTGCAGGGACAGAGGCTTCATCTATTGCCAGTTGAGTAAACCCCTGAACAAGGCGGCGTGGAGATGGCAAGGGCGTACCACGAGAAGTCTGGGGCTGCTTCTTGGTTCTGCTGGATCGTCGGCTAGACGATGCCGAAGGCGGAAGAGAAGGGCCAGCATGACCTGCTGGGGTTCTGCGGCGATAGTTAGCATTGGATCCAACGATAACGGGATAGCACCGGGGATCGACGTACCCTGGACTTGACATAGTCGCGGGAGCCTTGCCCAACCTGCGGCGTGATGCTGTGGACGGAGTCGGAGCTGGGTCCGCAGGTTGCTGGGGCTGCGGTGATGCCTGTGTCACTCGTTGTCGCTTTGACCTCCGGACTGATGATGGCGATTCTGTGGCAACCGGTGCCGGGCTAGCGGTATTGTTCTTGCGCTTCCGCGTACTCGGTCCCGGTGTTGGGGTCAGTGGGATCGGTGCCTGGGCTGCTGCGGAAGGCGTAGAGACCGCGGCGGCGACGGTCGGGTTGGAGGATGCTGCTTGACTCGCTGCTTGGCTCGCTGCTTGACGGGCGGACGAGCGGGTGACCCTGGACGACATGAGTAAATACTGTGTTCAAGGCCTACCAGTCATGTGGTGGAGGGAGTTGTGAAGGAAATCTTGAACGGCAAAATCATTGAAGATTTTTGTTGGCAGTCCTAGTAAGAAAGGTCGTGGCCGCCGACTTCTCGGTTGCAGAACACACAAACATTCGTCGAGCCTGTATGTGGGGCACTGCGGTCGACTCGAGCTTCACCCGTTCGTGGTGACTGACGACAAACCCAGCTGCAACGAACAACTAGCCGACGAATGGCATAAAAATGCCGCCGTAGAGTCCAGTATCTTCCTCCCTTGTTTGACTATACGTTTCTGCAAAGCCTGGTTATCCTTGGCGAGCACCCGGGTTTCGGAGCAACGGTCGGTGTGCGGCTTGGATTGCTCATCGGACACAGACGCAACAAACGGTTGAAGCCCGAGTCTCGGATTTTTATGGGTGACGCAGGTGCAGCACGGAGGTAAAAAGTAAACGGGCAGGAGGTATGCAATGAACGCAGGGAAAGGTGGTACCTTGCAGACGAGGACGGTCGAAAAGAGGCAGGAGCAGCGGTTGATGATCGGGTCGAAGGTTGGTTAAGATGTCGTTGAGAGGCAGTCGCGGCTGGTGATGACAACGGAGGCAGGCGCGCTGGGTCGTTATCGAAAGCCGATCTGGACCGCTGAATTGCAGAGCGTCGTTCTGCCATGGATTACGCCATCGGGAGGCAGGCAGGCGGCGGTTCGGATGGTAGACGGGTCGGCTGACAAAACGGATCACTCATGGAACAGATTACCGACGGCCAGATACGTTGATTGAGTGTCGGCGTTTACTGCGTTCAGATGAAGTCGACGGTGGCAAGCCTGATCAGGCAGAAGGTGCAGGCGGTTGGTTGGCTAGTGGAGATGCTTGAAGCGTTGGTGAAGCCGACGACGGACGGATTGGACGCTCTGACGCTGCATCCGCTGCTGCATTCACTCTCGGCGCCCGCTTGTGGTTGGCGGGCCATGCCCCACAGTGAAATACATGAGGTAATAACGGTACAAGTACTGTACGGTTGAATACTGTACAAGTACAGATTAGCCTACTCCATTCTTACGGAGGTTCTCTATTCAGGAAGTTACCGTCTCTTCAATGAATCGTCTAGGTAAGGTAGTGCTCTTATTCGCGGCCCCCAGATTCTATCGGTCACCAATGGCACCTAGGTAGTTATCGCATTTGGTAACTGAAAGACGATGCTATATTGATATTCGCGTGTTCGGCAGAGGGTAGTGTCATCCGTCTTTGAAAGTTGAAAGCCTTGTCCCCGAAATCATGAGTTTTCCAAGAAGATAGGGCGGATCTCTCAACTTCCGACTACTAGTAGATGGACGAAATAAGGGTTTCTACACTCCGAATCGAAGAGCTGTCAGCCGAGTTGGGCTAACAGCATACAATCCCGATTAGAATAGGAAACCCTCAATCCCTCTGAGGATTGGGCCTCCATTTCATTATATTATATCTCCTGATCTTGCCCATAGCGAAGGATTCATGCATCTGCACGGCCAAGCGCTCGCCAACCACCAAGTTCAACATCTGCAAGGGCAGCCAACATGTGAACCCAGGCCAATCCACATATGTGACTCATTGCAATTCTTACTCCGACATCCTCGCCTCCACTACAAGTTTACGCAACTACCCAGCGATACAGCGTCTGGGGCTCAGGTGCCCGCCGTCTAGGTGATTTTCGCATCACGTAGTACTTTCATTCTTTGCCATGGCGTCGTCAAAGACCTCGTCTTTATCAAGGCTTCAATCATACTTGGAACAGCTTGGGGTTGAGGTTCCGGCTCCAATCTTCGAGTCTTCCCATCCCGTCCACAACCCTAACGATATCTATCGTTCGTACATTGCAGCTGCACTCGAAAGGCTGCTTGACTGTGACCGAACTCTACTCTACGACTCTCTACAACGGACCTCCACTCCGTCCAAGGGAGACTTAGTACTCGTGCTGCCTCAGTTGAGAGTGAAGGGTACCAAACCTGATAATTTGGGTGTCTAGTTGGCTTCCAAGGTATAGGGGCTTCCCATCTTTCCAGGGCCGCCTTCTCGGCAGATCTATGGCGATACAGGGCCGTATCTGCAGTACTGTCACGCACGGCTCTGTTCCATCTCCAGGAAGGCAAAGCTTGCTGGAATCGACCCTACTGATGGGCAGATCGACTATTCTTATCTCGAGGACATCCATTCTGCTTGCTTGCTTCAGATTATAGCCCAGTACCCGGATGTGGTTAGCACCGCTTTCAAGAACTTGGAGCCATCCACGATGTTGGCCTATCTGTTTCGCCTCGCTCATCAGCTTTCTTCGAGCTATGATGTGCTTCAGGTACTCGGGGCGCCGGAAAGACATGTTGCAGCTCTGGCCCGAGCGGCGTTGTACGATAATATGCCCGTCTGGTTCTGGGCAATGGAATGCGGTTGCTCGGTACCAAACCCGTGGATAGGCAAGATTTCCCAACATGGCTCATTGTTAACAAACTACTAACAGAGATTAGGATTTGAGGTTTCCCCCGTAGTCCCAGCTCTATCAGCTTGGTGGTTGTTTGCTGTCTATGTTTCTCATCCAACTGTGCAGGACCGCAACAACGGTCATCGAATACCTATTGTACAAGTAGCATCATTTGAGGACTCGAGATTCCTGGGTTGCTCCGTTTCGCCTTTTCCAGACACGGCTTCAATCGCTACGAGGTCATTTTTCTCCCGGATCATTTAGTCCGAATGCAAACAATGTCTCTAATCATCTAATGTGCTGATCTTGGACCATTGTAGTCTCTCGAAAACTTGGGTGTTGGAACCGCGCTAAAGCACTACTATACTCAACACTCCCGAGGTAGGGCGCCATTTCGTATAGCTGCCTGTAATCATACAGAAGATCCTGACACGCACGAGATAGGTCATAGGTGCCCTTTCGTAGTACTGACCGGTATGACTTCGCCGGTGGAAATGGGGCTGGGACGCTGCAATTTTTCAAGCTGACAGTGCACACTCTCAGTGATCGCAATGCAATAACATGATGGCAAAGGCCGTAGCACGATAATGTCTGTTGTGAAATAATTGCGAGTGCATCGTCAGTCACGATTCTTGTTCTACCTACTACCTATTTTAAACCAACAAGGGCTTTATGCCATGATGGTGTTGATGGAGGGGGAATGCGGGGGGTGGAGAACCCCAGAAAAACCCCTGAGCGCCAAGAATCACTCACCCGCCGGCTTGCGTCGGCATAGGTGACGTCGTCGGCCCCCGGCATCCTTCCAGCTGACCTATCTTCGTTTCCGTGCTGACGGGACGCCCTCGGCCAACGCCTTCTCCTTCCTTCTATGGAGGCAACGGGATGAGTTGTGAAGATATACGAATTCCTCCTTGAACGTTGATTGCCCCTCCGTGTTCTCCTACCCCGAAAGAATGAAGAGGTTTCGCCTTTCTAAGCCTCGAACGGCCTTGTTGCGCTGCGACGGCCCGCAGCACGCCTCCTCTCGATCTACACTGACCGCCTTGAGATTGCCAAATTTCGCAAGCCAGCGGCAGCACACCAGACATGCCGGGTCGATCTCGCACGCAACGCCCAGACTCCAAACATGTCATGTTCCCCGGGGCGGTCAAGTCCGCCTTCAGCTACAAGATGCGCTTCGAGCAGCCGTCGACATACCCGGCATTGCCGACATACCGTGTCGTCGACCAGAATGGTGCCGTGGTAGATCCGGACTTTGTGCCCGACCTCAGCGATGAAGAGGTGATCAAGCTGTATCGCGACATGCTCACCATGTCCATCATGGACCTGATTATGTTTGACGCGCAGCGTCAGGGTCGTCTTAGTTTCTACATGGTGTCGGCCGGCGAGGAGGCTGTGTCGGTGGGGACGGCGTCGGCTCTGGCCAAGGAGGATGTTGTGTTCTGCCAGTACCGCGAGCAGGGGGTATTCAAACAGCGCGGATTCACCCTCAACGACTTTATGAACCAGTTATTTGCGAACCAGAAGGATCCGGGAAAGGGCAGGAACATGCCGGTGCACTACGGCAGTAGGGAGTTGAACATCGTAAGGCGATTTCCCAGACAAATACGACGTGATTGCGCTCGCTGACTCTGTGGTTGCAGCACACTATTTCCTCCCCGCTGGCGACTCAGCTTCCGCAGGCTTCTGGAGCTGCTTATGCGCTCAAGATCCAGAGGATGCAGGACCCCAGCATACCTCCGAGGGTGGTAGCCGCGTATTTCGGCGAGGGCGCGGCCAGCGAGGGCGACTTCCATGCCGCCTTGAACATCGCCGCGACACGGTCTTGCCCCGTCATCTTCATCTGCCGCAACAACGGTTACGCCATCTCCACACCGACGTTAGAGCAGTACCGCGGTGATGGCATTGCGAGCAGGGGTCTGGGCTACGGCATTGAGACGATACGCGTCGACGGCAACGACTTCTGGGCGGTCCGGGAAGCGATGAAGAAGGCGCGAGAGCTGGCGTTGCAGGACGGCGGCAAGCCGGTCCTCATCGAGGCGATGACCTACCGTGTCAGCCATCACAGCACGTCCGACGACTCGTTTGCCTACCGCGCGAAGGTGGAGGTGGAGGATTGGAAGAGGCGAGATAACCCCATCGCTAGGCTGCGCAAATGGATGGAGGCCAAAGGGTGTTGGGACGAAAACAAGGAGAAGGAGGCGCGGGAGAGCATCCGGCGAGATGTGCTCAAGGCCTTCTCCGAGGCCGAGCGAGAGAAGAAGCCGCCAATCCGGACCATGTTCGAAGATGTGTACGAGGAGCTGACGCCGGACTTGAGGAAGCAGATGAAGGAGCTGAAAAGTCAGATAGAAAGATACCCCGAGGAGTACGATCTGGGCGAGTTCGAGGGCGGGAAGGAGAGTTTAGACAAATAGCGAGCGAGCGAGCGAGCAACTTGATCCGGGTTAGGTGTGCGGCTTGATGCTCCGTCATGCGGCTTGATGCCCCGTAGTGCGGCTTAAACTACCTGCGACGTGTATGGCCGCACCGGAGCAGCACGCCGAGAACCTGAGCCGCCGACTTCTTCACGCATCGTGAACTTTGCTAAACTACGGAATCTGAAGGATCCCATCCTGCTTTGGTTCCGAACAAACAGCCCGCAACCTACCTGCATCAGCGCGAATAAGCGGAAAAGTACAAGGTCAACGATCCAAATCTTCATTGCCTGCGCCCAGAGACACCATGAACAGCCACTTCGTCATCGCCTTACTGGTGTTCTTGGTCCTGACTATAATTGTCATTCTGGCCTACTTCGGCATAGGTTACGTCAGAGGCGTCGCCGCCGCTAGGTCTACCGAGCAGGCTGGACGCGGTCGGGACGTCGAGCTGCAGTAAATCACCAGGTATGTAATGACTTCCGAATGGACGGTGTCGCGGCGTACCGGTGGGCCCGAGATGGGAGTTGTCCCCACGGTTGCGCGGCTTGGCGCTTCCCAGACCCGCAAACAGGGCTGAGGATGCAGGGGTGGCCGGCAAACCAAGCCACACGAAGCCACGGACAACAGCCACACTACCCCTGACGACCCGATTTTTCGGTTCCCATTCCAGACTCCAGAGCACGCATGAGCTGATATCGAATTCCCTCCAGACACGGTCCCAGAGCTGCATCGGTGCCGGGAGCTGCTCAACATGGCAGCCCGAACAGCTCTGCGAAGGGCGCTCCCATACTTGCGGAGCGCCGTAACAAACCCGGGGCAACAGCTACGACATACACGATCCCTTTCCACAACCCTTCCATATCTCACTCCGAATGTCTCTTCCTCGACGTCCTCATCCTCGTCCGCCCCGCCGGAATATGCGATCCCAGACCCGTCACGGCCAACCCACTTTGGCTTTGAAACAGTAACAGAAGGCGAGAAGCGGGAGCGTGTGGCGGGCGTCTTCACCAGCGTGGCCGAGTCATATGATCGCATGAACGACCTGATGTCCTTTGGCTGGCACCGAGTGTGGAAGTGCGTATCCCCGCTCCGCCCCCTTCCTCCCCGCCGGCCTCCCCAACCAAAGCAGCCTAGAACTGACCTCACCACCCCCCCAAGGGACCACTTCGTCGCCTCGCTCAACCCAGGCTTCTCTCCGCTCACCCCAGGACCCGACCCGCGCGGGCCCCAGCACATCCTCGACATCGCCGGCGGCACGGGCGACATCGCCTTCCGGCTGCTGCATACGGCGCATGTGGTCAACGCCAACCCGTCCGTGCGCGTGACCATCTCCGACATCAACCGCGCCATGCTCACGGTAGGCAAGCAGCGCTCGGCCTCGCTGCCGGCGTCGCAACAAGCGGCGCTGACCTTCGTGGAAGCCAACGCCGAGGACCTCACCAAGACCCGCCCGCTGCACCCGTACCCGTCCGCTTCCGAGCCGACCTCGCACGATGCGCAGGGCAAGGAAGAGCAAGCCTTCTTCGACCCGGCCACCGCCACCGCCGAGATCCCGGACAGCTCGGTCGACCTGTACACGGTGGCCTTCGGCATCCGCAACTTCAGCAACATCCCCGCCGCTCTCCGCGAGGCGCACCGCGTGCTCAAGCCGGGCGGCGTCTTCGCCTGCCTCGAGTTCAGCAAGGCCGACAAGCACCCGCTCTTCAACGCGCTCTACAAGGAGTGGTCGTTCCGGGCCATCCCGCTGATCGGCCAGCTGGTCGCGGCCGACCGGGACAGCTACCAGTACCTCGTCGAGAGCATCGAGCGGTTCCCATCGCAGGAAGAGTTCCGCGACATGATTGTCGATGCCGGGTTCGTTGTGGCGGGGCAAGGGTTTGAGGACCTGACCGGTGGTGTGGCGGCTATCCACAAGGGGATGAAGCCTAGGGCTTGATGAACCGCATCAGCACCAAGGGGTAGAAGGGCCGGTCGAAGGGATGAATGAATTTACTGGGACGAGGAACCATGTTTCCTTCCCTTCGAGAGGCAACTCTTCTCAGTCCAAGTCCAAGATGGCACTACTAGCCAGCCTCTGCTACAACACGGAGGCCGGATGGTTCCCAGCATAGAGGGCAGAAGGGGATGATGGATTGTAAAGAAGAGAAGAAACCTGTACATGTACTTTTACTTGTACCATATCTACCTATCTGGTACTACTCAGAGCTTGAGCAAGGCGTACTGCTCATTCGACGCTGGGAAACAAAGCGTCTTGATAGTAAGACGATAACCGGCAGATCGAGGCCCATTCCTGTCCCATAGTAGGTATCGATCCCTCAGGAAACGGTTCACCCACACATAAGACGGCATCAGAGAAGCAGCACTCGGTAAAAACATCTACTTCACTACCACCCTCGAGACCTGACTTCCCCCATCGAGAGTGAAGCTGAGGGATACTACCTAGCTAGTGCTGCGTAGCCGTAGTGTTGTTGTAGTTACCAGAATCGGGCAAAAGCGAACAACCAACAAAATCCCCTCTAGAACTCCCTTCCTTGCCAAAGCGCAGTATCAGATCCTGAGAAAGTCAAGACCCCCTGGATTTGCTTCTTTTCCGACCCCCGTTTGTGCATTACCTCCCAAAGCAAAAGAAGCGACCCCATCCAGATTCCGCCCTTTGCCGAGAAGAGAAGGGGAAAGTAGAAACAGGAAAAGAAAGAAAAAACAATCCCTTGCCGGAAAGAAAACCGCACGGGATATTGCGACATCGGAGCTGATTGTTGGTGTAATCGTTTCGGAGCCGGGAAGCAAGCCGGCGCTCGGGAGGTTAAATCGGTTCGTATGGTGTAGAGCGAGATCGCGGGTATTAGGCTGCTGCAGATAATGCTAGCTGGAGGAGCTAGTCGCGTCTGCAGCTGATACGCATCTCTTCCGCACCTTCAGCTCAAGTTCAAACTCGGCTCCACTAGGAGTCGACTGGAGGAGCAGGGCTTGCGCCGCCGCCTTCGCCGCCCCGACCGCCCCTCTGGCCCCGACCGCGACCGCGCTCACCACCACGTCCACCACGTCCACCTCCGCGTCCACCGCGGCGCCCGGCACCTTCGCTGTCACTGGCACCTCCGCCGCCGGCGCTCCGGTATCCGCTCTGGGCATTGCCATCTCTTCCACCCCGGCTGCTTCCCCAGTTACCCGCACCGCCCCGCGAGTACTGACGCGGGGGAGGCGGCGAGAAGACCTTGACGAGAGGCTTCGACCGATCTTCCTGCCCTGGGGCGCGGTTTTTCACTTCATCAGGCAGACGCTCCATCGCAGCGTCCCGATCCTCGGCCGTCTTGAACTCCGCCACTTTGTTCGCGCCCCACCGAATAATCTTGACAATCTTGGCCTTGTCCTCCTCAGCAAACAGATCCCGCACCTGCTCATCGCTCTGCGCATTCATAATGAACAGGCCGATTATGTTTTCAGCTGGGGTTTTAGGTGCCGGAGACGGCGCCGTCTCGGGCGCGGCAACAGCTCCGTTAGCGGCAGCAGGCGCTGATTTCTCCTCCTTGGGCGCTGGTGAAGCAGCAGACGGAGGTTGTGGGGTGGCGGGCTTGGCCGGCGCCGGAACAGGGGTCGGCACGGCGGGCTTGGCCGGCTGCGTAGGAGCAGCAGCTCTCGCGGGAGCAGCGGGAGCAGTCGCAGGAGGGGCCGTAGGACCTGTGGCAGCGGCGGGGCTAGCGCCGGAGGCGACAGGGGCGGGTGGCACGCCAACTTGCTGCTTCGCTCCTCGGTGAGAGAAGTTGAATCCCTGAGCACGCATCTCTGTACCGATTCTGCCATCCTGAATCTCCAGGACAAGCCAGCCGAAGGTTGCATCTGCAAGATTGAAGTTCCACATGTTTTTAAACGCGCTTTCGTCCACCTGGCCCAGGGCTGACCCCGACTGGCCAGCAGCCGCGCCACCAAAAGGGTTGCCGCCCGCCGCAGTCGTGGGCATTTTCTCAACAACACTTAACGCATTCTTCAGCAAAACCTGCTGAGCCTCGTTCTGCTGAATGGCCGGCTCAACCTCGCCTTTGACGGTCTCCCACACATCGTTGAAGGACGCCTTCGACGCTGCGAGCTTGCCACGGTAGTGGTCAAGGGTGGGGTTGACGCTAAATTCGTTGTACGAGCTTCCGTATCGAAAGTGAAGGCCTGCCGAAATCGAGAAATCCGCCTTGAGAGTGACCGAGAGCTGGTTCAAGATACCCTCACGAGCCGGCGAGGCGTGCGTGATGAAGATCCGGGTTTCGCTGGGGTCGTAAACGCGGTTCGCGGTATCGACGAGTTCGCCCATCTGCAACAAAGTTGTCCACATGGTTCCCTGGCCGCCAGCGATAGTTGTCCTGCCCTCACCGTTATCGAAGAGCTTGTGCATGACCACAGCACCACCCAAGCCTAGAAGGCGGAGCTTCACACCACCAACCTCCAGCAGCATAGACTGCGCTTCGTCGATGATGTACAGGTTCGGCACTTTGTACTCCTTCGATCGGAACTTTTCCAGCACCCGCACGTCCTCACAGGCACCCCACACCGTGTAGACAGGAACGTCTAGCTTCAGCTCGCCGCTGATGAGCTGGGGAAGCTCTGAGAGCGGGAGCTCGCTGGCGGGAAATCGCTGCTTGACGGGCCCGGGAACGCCTTGGGCGATGGCCTTCTTCGTGGGTTCGGAGATCAGTGGGGAGTATTGCGCGACATGTTTGAGAGTCCTAATGCGATCATGGTCAGCAGGTGTGTGTTCACAAAACAACACCAAATGCTGACTCACTTTTCGGCGATCCGATCTAGAGATGTTTCATCATAAAAGCCAAAATCGCCGGTGTGGATGATGTAGTCGGCACGCGCCAACTTTGCGAATTCGTTAAGCGACCGGAGGTTACCTATGTGCCGTCAGCAAACAGACGCTGCGTAGGCTACTGGACGCCAGCGGTTCGAACCTCGGACATCTGCGATGCAGAGAACTCTAATGGGACCGGTCTGGATAACACGTCCCTGGTTTGGGAGCAGAGGGGCGGCTCCCGGAACCGGGCCGGTTTGGTGAGGTACGGCGCCGTTAGCCATGTAGCCGGGGTGGCCGTATGAGTTACGTGATTGCTTGCATCAAGTCAGCATCTTTTGAAGATATTCTGGCTAAGCGAGACAGAGGAGCATCTCCCCCGCCAATGTGATTGTGTGATAACGATGCTGAAGCAAACTACAAATGCGACGACAGGGTGGAGGAAAAGGAGGCAAAGCTAAGCATACCGAAGCCATGCCTCGAGCTGACTAGATCCGCAAGCTGTCTGTAAGGCGGGCAGGGAATAGGAAGCCGGTATCGAGGAATTCTGGGAAGCTGAAAGAATCCAGCAGGCGCAACCAAGTTGGCAAATACAACCGAACGAGCCGGCGCGACCGGAGATGGGTATCAAAAAAGAGAAAGTGCCACTGAGGCAACTTTGAATCAAGAGGGACACGAGGAGTAGAAGTGCGCCGCCGATGCGTGGGACGGAGGAAGTGTGTTGATTAAGTCGGTTTGGTGATTGAAGATTTTCGGAGATCACCCAGCACTGCTGCACCTGCGAATCGGAATGGCTGATGGCAGCCTGAGCTCAAGAAGTGCGCCGCGCACTTGGGGAGGTTATGTGCGCTTAGCCTTTTACGGTTTAGCGCGCTCTTTGAGCCCAGACCTTACGTAGCGTACTGTGCAATGAATGGCAAACGGGCAGGGTCACCAACACTACTTACCGACAAGAAGAGGTCGTAGTATATCAGATGCGTGGGCCATATCACCGGATTGCACACAGTGTGTGAAATAACGCATGCCCACTTCCTTGGGCAGGAGCTGTCACAATCGCCACAGACGGTGCATTGGTGACCACCATATTAAAAGGCGCACAGTATGCGCCACCATACTCATGACGAAGTGGTGCTGAATGGCTTGACTTCACGCCTGGCTGGTGACAAACCAAGAACGGCGTTTCTCCTTCCATGGAGTCATCGACTGCCTTCTCCTAGGCGAGCACGTGGCGAGCCCGCCCTTCTCTGACTTCATCATCCCCGTCATCCTCTCAACCACAAGCTGCCACAGGACTCAACTGACGTAACCATATTGGTCAAATCCGTCTTCTCCTCAATAGTGCCGAACACTGGGAGGTCGATGTGGCGGGATGATTTCATCTGTTTGCCGGGCTGGTATCATGTTAGGTATCATCATCATCATCAAGGATCTTGGCATTCGCCGTCGTTTCAATTGACATACGGCTCAAAGCCCCAAAGTATCGATTTCATTATCGCCCAAGGTTAGGGGGAAGTTGGGGATCGGCTTCTCGATCACTAGGTGCTAAGGTAGAGAGAACTGACACTCGACTGAGTCGACTCTGCCGTCTGGCATCCGAGTCCTAATGACGTTACCATTCCTTAGGTCTATTTTTTAAATTGTGCTTTGCTGCTGATGAAGCGAACCCGGTTGGCGTCGACGGAGGAAGAGGAATGTCCCGCAGGGATGTAAAGCTGAGGAAGCGCTGCAGTGATCGGCTCAAGGCGAACTACAAGACGCAAAGCGGGCGCATACTGTGGATGATTTTACCGTGATATCAAACAGTACCGGTCCTAGGTTGCAAGTTACGGGACTCACGCCGAAGTAGGGCAAAGTGCACGGAGTAACGTGAGGGTAAGGAGGGTATATTAGTTGGGAGGCATTGACTCCCTTGTTGTGTAATATTAACTTGAGATACGAGTAATAATAGCAGTACTACCCATTACCCAGGCAAAAGAAGCACCTGTCTATTCCACGCATTATCCACAAACAATTCCCCTGCAAAGTGGCGCCGCGACCAACTCAGTCAGGTTGGTCCAGCAGCGACGTGCCTTCGGGCTGTGCCTCTTGGGCCGGCGAGGTCTCTACCGTTATCGTGTCCCTGAAGATATGGGAAACTGTCAGTTTCGGGCGGCGTAGAAATATATCAGTACGTAGAGAAACCAGACCTGATAAAAGTTTGCGCTGGGCTAAGGTTAGGTAGCTTCGCTTGAATTTGATACAGCTCCGCCGCCAGTTGGTCTAGTGAAGCTTGAACACGGTCAACGGCGTCTAAGACACAGTCGAGCGTGCTTCTCAGGGAGTTGAGTTTCGCCCCGATTCGCCTGGCCTCGCCTGAAACGCGGTTCAGGGCGATGACCAGCCGATGCGTCTCATCTAAGTCGACTGCGAGCGTCGTTGTGTTGGCCATACTGAACACAGAATGAGAGTTTGAATGGGCAGAGGAGAGGTCTTAGCAGTTTTGAATATGGAGGGCAGGCTAATGCTTGGGATGGCCTATGTATTGAATGTAAACCGAAGGAAGCGTCAGATCAGCAGTAATAAGCGTGACGCCCAACTTATATAGCTTGAGGCTCGGGTCTGCGCTTGGGCTTATTAAACCTGCTTCTTCATCGGACGGAAGAGTGCCACCCAGGTAGTCTTTGATGTCACGATACACGCACTTCGTGAGGTATCGACCGCCCACGCACTGTGCCAGTTCTCAGGTAAAGGAAAATGGATGGGAGAGGCTGGATAGTGTGCCCTATTGGGCTAATCAATGGATGATTCAATAGAAGTCTTACGTTCCTTGTCGTACTATCTCTTGAACGTCTTTCCATGGCCCTCCTCTGATCTGGGTTGCAGAAATGTGAACAACCATACACGAACCACAGACCGCCAAAAGCCAATGCTTGCTTCCCTCCGATCCCTGCAAAGGAGCCCATTGAAATCAGACATTCCCATCCATCCATCCCACCCAGGCCAGGCTATGCTTTCAACACCAAAACGGTACATGTACACATTCAACAAAGGAGAAAAGGAAAAGGAGCCAAGCAAAGTTGGCACATGAGACCCGAACAAGTGGAAATGAATAACCATGCTCCCGCTCCGTCCCCGCTCCAGGTAAGTTGGGGGATATATGATACAATACAGACAAATATATGTGGGTACTCGCTATGACACGCTGTGCTTACTGTGGTATGGATGTATGGGGAAAGGTGGAGAGCTGCCTAGTGCCTAATCTAGCCTGGCAAAGCAGCTGAGCTGGTGGAAGGCACACGAGAGATGAGGGCGATCCCGCAGGTTTGCCAGCTGGAGACAAATAGATTCGTAGCCAACTTGGAACGTCGCCGGCGAAGACTCAGATGAGTTGGGCGGTCGCGGCGACGGTTGCGGAGACGATGGCGGATTCAGAAACGGCGGGATCGGCGCGGGTGGCGGGGGAGACAGCGACTTCGGTAGTGAGGTTGAGATTCCGACGCCAGCCCGGGCGCGCGCGCGCCTGGGATAATGGCTCGTTCTCCCGTCGAGAACGCTGGTTGACATCGCGGATCTTGTTTGTCCTCCGGGGGGAGCCGCCCGTCCGCCTGAATGACCTGCTGCGCGCACCGAGTAACGCCCCAACGTCCTTGCCCAACAGTACACGATAGGTGTGGTGCTACCACATATCGCTGTTCTCGTGGCCATCGAATTGCTTGTTGTCATCGTCGTAGTAGTAGTGTTGCGCGCCGCCGCTGCCTTGGCGGACATGACCCTGAGCTTGGCCTTGTTCCTCCTGATCCCCGTGGCCATTGTTCTGCTGATGATCGCCATGCTCATACTCGTATATCTGGGCGTCGTCGATGTACTGGACACTGCTGTCGTGCTGGAGCGGAGCGTCACCATACTGGTTGCCAGACTGTCGGTTGGTTAGTCAAGCATACGGACATCGATGGGGCGTGACTTACGCGATGGTATTCAAAGTTGAAGCTCCCGTCCTGGGCAGCCTGCTGGGCCATCTGTTGCTCCATCTGCAGCTGTGCCTGCTCCGCTTCTCGACGTTTCCGCTCCTCTTCCAGTCTCTTCTGTTGCGGAGACGTGGGGATTTGCAGTTGCGGGTGCATCGCCTGCACCTTCGCCAGGTATGAGTACATGAAGTTGCTGAGCAGCACCTGACTGTGCAGTGGTCGCCGAGGGTTGGCAAGTTTGATGTGGGCCATCCGATAAATGGCTCGTTCCTCAATGATTGGGAACCGAGTCCAGGGGTAGTCAATATCCGGTCGGAGAGGGCGCATAGGCGGGTCCGGACTAGGCGGCCGATGATCCTTCTTTTTGTGACTCGAGTCCTTGTCGCCCTTCTTCTTTGACCCCCCGAACAAGCCGCCAAAGAAGCCTTCTCGGTCCTTCTTATTCTCGCTGGACTTCCGATTCGTCTCCTTCTTCTTGTCCTCTTGCGGCAATCCTTCAATGCTGTCGCGGTCCAGACGCAGGCTCTCTCGGCCCTTGGGGACGCTGCTATCGATAGAAGTTTGGAGGACGTCCATCCTGGCATGGTCGTGGTTCTTGTCACCAGCCTTGCCCTTGGCTCTCCTCGCTTGCTCCTCCCGCTCCTTTTCCCTTTCCCTTTCCCGTTCCCGTTCCCGTTCCCTCTCCTTCTCCTTCTCCCGCTTCTTTTTTTCCTTATCGTCGCTCTTGAACCACTTCCAACTGGAGGTCGACTTCTGCGAAACGACGCTGTCAGCGTCATCCTTGTCCTTGCTCTTCCTGTCCAGCTTTCGCTCGATGGTGTCGAACGTCGGAATAAAGGTCAGACTGCTCGTCGTCGTTCCCCCGCTTCCGGGTAGTGCCTCTGGATGACTGATCTCAGCGAGAGCGTTGCGGTTCGCAGAGGCTTGCTCCTTCACACTACTAGCTTTCGCAGAGTGCACAGGCGCCATGGAAGCCTTGCCTGGGATGGGTCGTTTACTTGACCGTGCAGGGGGGCATCCACAGGCGGCTGGTCGGTATGGGCCTGAGCCGAAGCGTTCTGGGACGATGACCTTTGGTGAAGTGGCTGAGTTGGTTGCGCATTCTCATCAGCCGGGGCCGGGTCAGTGATCTGGGGAACAGACGCAGCAGGTGCGCGTATCGCCGAGGTGGAAGACGACCTGACCGGAGGTGACTGTGTCTTTGGTGGGGAGGTGGGTGCAGCTGCGCTTGAAGCTCCCCCTTTGGCCGATTCGTCCGAGGCCGTCGGGGCAGCGGCAGCCGTGGAGAGGTCCCTTGAGAAGTTTTGTTGCCTCCGAACTGTCCGAGTGGGACGAGAATAGTTCTCGGTTATGGGCTCGGACATGACTCTGGTCAGGGGTTTCCCAATAGACGGATCTACTGTCGGAAGTGGGGGCGTTTCCTCGTTACTCTCCTTATCGGCTTGCCTCGCAGCGAGCCGCTTCGAGAAAGGGGCCTTATCTCCATAGCGTTGACTGCCACCTTTCCTGTAAGTTGTCTTTGTTGAGCGCCGCAAACCCATACCCGGGGCCATGGGAAGAATCGGACTGTCTGCCTCTCCACCCTCTTGTCTCGTCTCCTGTGCCAACTTCTGCACCGCTTTTGTTGGGTCGCTGACCAACTCGGATAGGCTGAGCTCAGGGGCGTGCTCGCTTACGGAGCCCTGACGCGCCAGCTTTTCCGCACCATCGACGTATCCCTCGGCATTCTCACCGGTGTTGACTTGCCGTGAGAGCATAGATTTCTTCCGCCTCAAGCTGCCAGAGTTATCCCGCTGCAATCCGTCGACAGAGAGAAACGAGTCACCAGATCTCCGCTTAATCGATTGTACCCGTTTCTCGAGAAAGTTCTTGAAGGCCGTTGGTTCGAGCTCTGGATGTACCCTGGCCGGAACCCAGAGCAACCTGGATGGATCCGCCTCATCGTCGTCGCCGGTGGGAGCTATTGATGGCATCTCCATCAGCGAAACGCCAGAGAACTGCAGCAGGTCGGGATCAGTGCTAGTGTTTCCAACATCCATCGACATCCGCCGCAGCGCCTGCAGGTTGCTGAACTCTTTCGCGATATCACTTGGATTGTCCATGTCTGTAAGAGATAGCTGCGAACTCGTTGCATTCTGAACATCTCGCAAAGTCAAAGTCGGCGACAGCGGGGGTAGCGGGGGAGACTTGGGATTGTCACCCGAGCCGCTTCTATCACCGGCTAACCTCACGGGGAACGTGTTGGACTTCTTGAGGCCAACCCCGCCATTGAGGCCGTTGGTTTCGGGATTCAACTGGGTCGCAGAACTTGTCTGATCGGATGTCGTGCGCAAGAGTCGCAGTCGATCGCCGGCTGGCTCGTCAGCCTTCTGAGCCTTATCCAGGTGCTCCCCTTGGTACTTGGACGCGATAAAGCTCAGCGGCCGGTTGTCCTCGGTGCCCGAGTCGTCGTCATCGCCGTACATTGTCCCTATTGCTTCGGTGACGTGGTGACTCGGGTCGGATATCGACAGCTGGCTCCCGTGACCGCGTCGGCTCGCAAAACTGCCGCCAACATCACGGGGTCGAGTTGAGGTCTGCAGCAGAGGTGGATGTTAGCCCCGTGTTGCGCTGCAACTCCTGGTCCACCAGGGACCCAGTTTTTCCCTCCATTCGAAGCGAGCTGTTTGTTCCGGGCGGTACAGGGCCCATGTCCAGGAAGGGATGTGCGACTTGCAGCCAAGAGCCAGACGGATCATCCGGGAAACCTAACAAGGCAGCGAGGGACATTCGACGCACCATCATCTAGACTTCTGTCTTGGGGCCCTGTCGGGGACTAAGTCCCAGGATCAGCGCCTCGGAATGCTCTGCGAGCTGGCGAATCGACAGCGAGGAATAACGTGATTCTGCCGTGTGATTATCATGAGCAGGAAGGCGAGATGCACTTGGGAGGACCAGGGCGCTGATTGTGTGAGTGCGGCGCCTGCGAAGGGGGAAAAGATGCGCTCGACTGGAGTCCGGGTTTGGCAACGAGTAAATATGCGCAAGTCGGAGGAGCAGCAGCGACGGTGACTCGTACGGTCGCGTTCAGTTGGCCATCAAGGAGGATAGGGAACCGTGCTGCTGGGCGGTTTCGGTGCAGTATCCCGTGGACGTCGGGGAAGCTAAGGTATGACGGCTACTCGCAGTCGAACGACAATGTTAGCTACTGTGCCACCAGTGCTGCTGCTGCGCTCCGGGGTTGCCGCGATGAAGACTAGCTGCAAAGGCGTAGGCAGTTCCTCAGACGCAGGCACAGATACAGGCTTGAGTTTATGATTGCCAGGATGTTGCCTTCTCCTGTTTGGAAAGGAAACCGCAAAATCGCGAGTCCCGCTGTGAGTGGGACGCCTAGGTTGTCGGGGTTCGGTCGGTCCAGAATCCAGATCAGGCACGCCCCTGGGTCACTCTTCCTTTTAGCAAAGCCTTCAGCGGCCACCATCACGTGCAAGGGTCGCTTTGATGCTGAAGTTAGCATTAGCTTTATCCGTCACCCTCCTCCAAATCTAATAGCAGCAACTGACTACTATGAAGCGAACCAGAATCCCTAATACAGAAACCTAGATCTGTGGTTTCCGAAGGTTCACAATGTGTCATTCCCCATCTTCTTCCTCGTCAAAAAGCGGTACGCGCTATATTTCATCCACTTCCACGAGGCACTGGGGTTTGAGATGCCCTCCGCATTCCGCGCAAGCACCTTAGCCCTCGCTGATTTTTACGGCCACCCAGTCTTCCGACTACCTACCTCGCTTACGAATACACATACAGTACATGTACATTTTCACTTAGACACTCTGTTCCCATACGGTAGTGATTGCGATTCAACTGGCGGAGCCTCGAACAGGCTAGACCTAGAGCCGTAAGACCCCCACTTCAGGAACAGGGCATGAGGTATCCGTGAAGTGAACCGCTCCTAAAGTTCATCCTTTATCAACAAGAGCCGGACACCTAAGCACGACATGACAGCTTATTTACAAGGCTCAAGGCGCCGCCCCTGTATGTATTGTGAAAGGTGGCTGGGATGTGCAATTCATGCCGCTCCCCTCCGTCATCCGGCTGCTTTAAGCGCTGGTCATGTTCACTTCGTCATGTCAACTACTCAAGACAACCAATAAAAGCGGACCCCATCCAACTCACCCTTTACCTCCCGTGCCTCCGTGCCTCCGTGCCTCCGTACTGCCGCCGACAATGGTTGCACCGGCGGGCCTAATTTGACAGCGCGCGACTTGACCATGAAGTCCGTCGAACAACCTCGAAACCGTCCGACTGACTACTGCCAAGGCGGTTTCATCTGTTAATACCTAAGTAAGGTGACAACCAGTGCAGTCGGTTTATCCCTGGCATACCTCATGCACTCGCATGCGGGGGCGAAGTCCAAGACTGGATGTGCCCGCGAGGCAGGATGGTTACAGCGCGCTTTCAGTCCTTCAAGATCAACAAGCTTAACATGAAGTTCCAGGAATGTCAGGAACCACCCGTCTACGGTATAGGAAACAGTTCCATCTTCCACGATTCAATGAACCCCTTAGTTTCATAAGTTCGAGCACTGATCACAGTTGCCTGTGACAGTTGTGTCGCATCATTCCCACCTAACCTGTCTCGAGCCTGTCTCCCATACCTAACATGCTTCTGTTCACCACCATGTCATGCTCTGCACACCCATCTAATTCCCCTCTAAGGTATATAACCACTCCGCCCCTTCTTCCTCACCTCTGCGACCACATCAACCCACACTTCCGGCCGCCTCCTCTTCTCAGCCGCAACCTCCTCCAATACTACCCCAAACCTCAACAGCTGTTCCTCAGAACACCACTCCCCCGTGGCCATCAACCCAACCGGCACATCCCCCGCCCCGTTCTTGCTCCTTCTCCCCTGCACAAACCCCGCCGGCACGCTGAGACTCGGCAACCCACAGAAGTTGGCCAGCCACACATACTCCATACTCTGCATCGTTCGATCGCCGTCATTCACGCCCCACCGCATTTCGGCGCGCTCGTCCACAATCGGCAGGCCCTCGCACGCCATCGTCGGCGTAATGATCATCATGCCCGGATGCTCCCGCCACAGCCAGGCCAGGTGTTGCATGAGCAGCCTGCGCAGCTTCTGCGCCAGGAGATAGTCCGTCGACGGCGTGACCCGCCCCAGCGCGAGGAGGATCCGGTTGGCCGGGGTCAGGTTGGATGTGTCCGGCAGGAGCGTGGCCGCGTCGGTGAGGACCGTCATGGCGTGCGCGAGCTGGCCCTCCCGCAGGAAGGGAATCGTGATGGGCACCGCCGTGTACCCGTGCTCGGCGACCAGGCGGCGGATTAGGCTGTTGCAGAGGGCTTGGATCGCCGGCGTGGCACGGGCGATCCAGGCTGATGGGATGCCTAGGACTTTGGGGTCTGAGGGGGATGGGGGCCTAAGACGTAGGGGAGAGGGCAAGGGAGGAAAGGGCGAGGTTGGGTGGGGGGCGGCGATGACTGAAAAGAGGGCTGCGAGAGAGGCTATGTCGCATGCGATGGGTCCGAGCACGGCGCAGGTTGGGCTATGGTTGGGTCCCGGGCGGAAGGAGAGGCGGCCGTGCGTGGGTTTGAGCCCGAACACGCCGCAGAGGCTGGACGGGATCCGGATGCTGCCTCCGCCGTCGCTTCCAAGACCGATGGGGATCAGGCCCGCGCTGACGGCGTACCCCGTGCCGGAAGACGAACCGCCCGTGTAGTAGTTGGGGTTGTGGGGGTTGCGCGGCGTGCCGTGGATCGGGTTGTTGCCCGTTGTGTCGAGGCCGAATTCGTGCATGGAGAGCTTGCCGAGGATGAGGGCGCCTGCGGCTTCGAGCTTTTGCACGCACCACGAGCTCTCCTGCTTGTCGCGCGGAGACGAGTAAGTGTTGCGCGAGCCGAGACAGGTGTGGTAACCCTCCACATCATACTCATCTTTCACGGCAGTCGGAACCCCATCTAGGGGCCCGAGGGAGCGGCCTTCTTTGTACCGCTGTGTAGACTCGCGTGCTGCGGCGAGCACCTTGTCGGTTCGCAACTCGAACCAGGCCTTGGAGTGCTCGGTTGGGTTGGGTATGTCACGCCGGATCAAGGGCAACAGTGCCTCGGCGACATCGGTGGGCGTCAAGGCACCCGAGAGATACAGTTCGCGGTAGTCGGCCGCTGAGTAGTACTTGGCCCCGGATAGGTCGACTGGCGGACCAGGCTTGTCTGCCTCTTCCACGGTTGTCGTCGTCGAGATACCATTGGCCCCTTTGCTTTCGGTCGCGTCCGAGAGAAGAACGACTTGAGGCTCAAACCATGGCTCATAGTCCTCGATGTATGGAATGATCTTCCTCAGCAAGTCGAATCCGGTATTATGCCAGATCATTTCCCGGAGGAACCGGAACCATTCCAAGCTAACTGCTCGTCAGGCCACGCATCTCTGCCGTCCAAGAAGACGTACTTACAGATATGCCGCCAGAACGAGCACAAAACCCCTGAGGGCCGGGTTGTTCTTTGCCGTCTCATTTGCCCCTGGAACATCTGGACTGCCATGAAGCTTAGCACAACTATTATCACGAACACATAGCTTCCACATGAGGATGCGCTATCATGGTCGTACCCTTTCATGGGCTCGGGCCCGTTGAGGAATCTGTGTGGTTGCATGACTGCATGTCGAGCGAACCCTGCTCCGTCGGGTCGTGACTGGGAACAGGGGAAGGCTTTGAGTGCAAACACTTACAGGAGGTAAGGTATGTACTAAGGTAGTACGCGAGCCAAGTGAAAGGTGCAAGTTTATTATTAAAGTAGCGCCGGTAGGCCGCGGGGACCGGGAATCCCGGGAATGCGCAGATGTGACTGCAAGTTTCACACGCACACGTGTAGTTCACATGCAAGGAAAGGTGGTGCGTTCCAAGTTCGACCCCCTGTTAGTTAACGTTAATGGGGCAACCGACCTTGTCCTGCAAGCCACCTTCACCGCTAATGACCGACAAACGAAACGCCAACTTTATCGGCTCGTGCCGTGTTTGTCTTGGGTTCCCGGTAAGTTTGGAAGATCTAGGGCAAGCAGCGGGGCCTGCGTGTCTGGGGGGCCTCGAGAACTGAGCACGGGTTGGGCTGCCGTGATGCCCGCTACCTACCTATCTGATCGATGTAGCCGGTATAGACCGTCCTGCTCCTTGAGGACACTCACGGCAGGAAAAGAGCACCACAAATGCACAGATGGTATTCAAGCCTTCCATGTTGAGAGTCAAGAGCACACGGCCACATGGTTAATAGAATCCCGTCAAGCAAGTCAGGCTACCAGCCTTTGTTGATCTTTCCAGGTGGGTCCATTTAAGCCTCGATTGTTGCATATTCTCCACCCCTAAAAGGCTTAAAGCTGATAGAAAGTTGGGGCTTGGCCACTCTCTGATGAGTGATTCTGCGTTTGCCTCAGAGGGCCCAAAAAGCGACCACCACATGATGATGCACCCATGGACCTTCACTTCGGTTTATCCTACGATGCCCCTCCTATGTCTCGGATCTATGGATAGCCAGAGCCGATCCAGGTGATTATACAGCGCACTTCTTTGATTCAGGTCCACCGAATAGGACTTTGGGTTTGACCGACAGGCTGGGGATGAGTGCCCCCCGACCGCCTGATACCGACGGAGACGTCGCCGAGCGATATCGTGAGAAGCTCCTGGTTCGTGGCCCTTTTCTTCCACTGATTCCTCCATATTCTACAACCATAGAATAGGAGTTCTTGCTAGCCCTGAGCGTTGCATTGATGCCGCCCAAGACTAGTAATAGCACCATAGACACATACGTAGTCTCATTTTACTACCCCATTCCTCACCCCACAATCAGCTGCGTGATTCTCAGCGGTAAAACAAATCACTAACGTTGCCACTTTCAGGAAGAATTTGGTTCAGTCCTGGACGAATCTCTTATCGTCCTGATTGCGAATGAGCGAGATCTCGTGAAGGATTATGACGAGATTAGGCATATTCTGTGCCAACTAGCGGAATCTGCTCGCGAAGAGGCGGCCACCGGCTTTGACCCGTCAGGATTGGGGAGCTTTGCCGACCTCGAAGAGTTTCGCCTTGACGAGACAACCAGCAGCGGCAACGGAGGAGCCGATTCGTCAGCCGGATATGCCACGACGATTTCCGTGGTCTCAGATCAATCTGAGAACCACAGACTCACCGAGCAGGTCAATCTGAGCGACGAGCAGAAGGTCCAGGAACTCAAACTTGTCTTCCAAGACAGATGGAAAGACCATACTATCAGATACGTTCTGAAGCAATGCAACGGGAACCTGGAAACAGCCTTCGACGAACTTCTTAGCCGCCAGTACCTCGAGGAGTCCGGGGAACTTCCCAAGGGAATCGATGGGTTTTGTATTCCGGACGAGGACCGACAACCCGGTAAAAGCAACGCCGGCCGTGGTCAAAAGGGCAGGAAGAGAAACAAAAAGCAGGTCGTCGCCATCACCTACGATGCGGTGTTGCCCACTGTCGACGACGCAGAACTGGAAGGGGCGAAGGACTTCCACCAAACGGCCGGCCACCGAGGCGCGGGCCTAGTTCGGCGTCTTCCGCCGCCATCCCGTCCACCTCTTTCCACAGTTAAGATAACTCCGCAATCTGGGCCGCCGTACCCACCAGCATCCCCATCTCCACTATCCACCGACTTCGGCGCCTCCAACCTGCGCACCGCCGCCGCCCTCAGACGGATGGGCCCTCTCGGGCGGCAAGGCGCCGTAGTCTACACCGAGCGGGCGAGGGAGGAGATTCGCACATTCCAAGCTCAGGCCTCCCTGATGGCCGAGACGCTTGTCGCGCAGCAGAGCACCGACAGCGTGCTCGATCTTCACGGGGTCTTCGTCATGGACGGAGTACGAATCGCCAAGCAGCGCGTCTGGGCCTGGTGGAACGGCCTCGGCGAGAACCGCAAAGCCCGGGCGAAGCAGCACGGCTTCACTGTTGTTACCGGCGTGGGGAAGCACAGTGCCGGGGGCGTATCTCGTCTGCGGCAGGCTGTCGGCGCGTACCTGAAGAACGATGGATGGAAGGCGGAGACCTTGACGGGCAGTTTCTATGTCACGGGCCGGGTATGACGTGATGTCACATCTGTTTGGGGACGGCGTTCTTGGCATCTGCGGTGTGGTGTGGCATGGTTTGAACTTGACCGGGACCGGCGTTGGATATTGGTGCGTGATGGACGATATCACTATGGAGAGATACCTTGTGTTTTCTGGATGCCATTTTCGTGTCGATCTTAGGATTCATGGGAGAGACCTGCAAGTTTACCTATGGAGGCGTACGGACATGTGCCAGAGTTCCCAAATTCATAGAAAGGAGGATTGATTTGTATACGGAGGGGAATACCTCCTCTACCAACGTGTACCAGCTATGATTAATTCATCAGGGACATGCCCGACTTTCTGCCTCCATCATTGCTCACAGCGGCCGGATGTTGCCGAAAGCAACGGTTCTTGGCAGGGGTTTGCTGCACCCCAGCCACCCCTTGGTGGGACTTGGAAGCGGCCCACCAATCACCGTTTGTTGCCCTGTGCTTCCAGCACATGACCCATGACGGCATGATGTAACATGAACGCACACATGGTTGGCGGTCAGTCCGCTGCCGCCTTGCCTGGGTCAATCTCATCAGCCCAACACATTCAGCCCTTCCCATCCACATATTATTCCCCAGCACGAGACGCCGACTGTCTGTCTCTGCACCAGCACTCTGAACATCCTACATTGGTCGAGCCGCTGAGCGGCCAGCTATCGACCATGACGAAACTCCAGAGCCTGGTCGCCTCCAGCGGGCTTTGGCTGACAACTCTGGGTGCCGCTACCGCCGCCGTCTACACACCGAAACACGAAGCGGGACGCTGCGCGATTCGAGGTCATTGCGGATCCAAGAGCTTCTTCGGTAGCCAGCTGCCCTGCGTGGACAACGGGCCAGCCGAGGAGCCGGACGCCAAGTTACGGCAGCAATTGACAGAGCTCTGCGGCCCGAAATGGGCTCAGGGTGCGGTCTGCTGCAACGCCGACCAGGTGGATGCACTCAAGTCGAACCTTGCGACGGCGAATCAGATAATATCGACATGTCCCGCGTGCAAGGACAACTTCTTCAACATGTTCTGCACTTTCACCTGCTCGCCAGACCAGTCGCTGTTCATCAACGTGACCAAGACCATGGAGAAGAACGGCAAGACACTGGTGACCGAGCTGGACCAGCTGATTTCGGAAGAGTACGGGTCGGGGTTCTACAACAGCTGCAAGGACGTCAAGTTTGGGCCGACAAACTCGAGGGCGATGGACTTGATTGGGGGCGGCGCCAAGAACTACACACAGCTGCTCCAGTTCCTGGGCAAGGAGCGCTTCGGAGGCTCGCCCTTCCAGATCAACTTCCCCGTCAGTTACTCGGAACCCGACATGAAGGCGCTACCGATGACACCGAAGAGGTGCAACGACGATGATCCGAACTTCCGCTGCGCTTGCATTGACTGTCCGGCGGTATGTCCGGAGCTTCCGGATGTCAGGGAGGCGAGATCGTGCCACGTCGGGGCGTTGCCATGCCTGTCTTTCGCGTCCATTCTGACGTACGGCGTCTTGTTGTTCCTGTGCGTTTCGGCAGTTCTTGTCCACTTCGCATGGAGCAGGCATGCCAAACGTCGGAACGAGAGGCTCAGGCTGCTTACGGATGCGGCCCCGAGTGACGACGAGGATGAGGGAGACCTTACCGAGAACGGGGCCATGTTCGATCGGCCGCAGAGCACATACGTCATCAACACCCTGTGTGATGCTGCCTTCGCACGGCTGGGTCACATTGCTGCAAGGTTCCCGGCCTTGACTATTGGGAGCACTTTCCTTGCGGTCCTTCTTCTCAGTGTCGGCTGGTACCACTTTGACATTGAGAAAGATCCGGCTCGCTTGTGGGTGAGCCCGACGTCCGCGGCGGCGCAGGAGAAAGCCTTCTTCGACTCCAATTTCGGGCCGTTCTATCGGACCGAGAAAGTTTTCCTTGTCAATGACCTGGACTTCTCGGCTCCTGGGCCGGTGCTAAGCTACGACACGCTTCTTTGGTGGATGGATGTCGAAAAGAGCGTCCGTAACCTTAAGGGCGCCAAGTATGGCAGCACCCTGCAAGACCTCTGCCTGAAGCCAACGGGCGATGCTTGTGTTGTCCAGTCTGTCGCGGCATACTTCCAGGACGATCCCGATATGGTTGACAGGGACGGCTGGAAACGCAGGCTGCGGGAGTGTGCTGACTCCCCGGTCGGGTGCCGTCCAGAATATGGTCAGCCCTTGGAGCCAAATATGATCCTTGGAGGCTACCCTGGGTCCGGCGACCCCGCCGATGCAACGGCTATGACGGTCACCTGGGTCCTCAACAACTACCCGGAGGACTCCGCGGAGGCGGACCGCGCGATGGACTGGGAAGAGGCTCTCAAGACCCGGCTGCTGGCACTCCAAGACGAGGCTAGGGAGCGAAACCTCCGTCTCTCCTTCTCGACGGAGATCAGCTTGGAGCAGGAGCTCAACAAGTCAACCAACACGGACGCGAAAATCATCGTCATCAGCTATATCATAATGTTCCTCTATGCCTCAATTGCGCTCGGCTCAACGACCCTATCATTCCGTGACTTCCTCCGCAACCCGGCGATATCGCTAGTCGAGAGCAAGTTCACCCTCGGCGTCGTGGGCATTCTCATCGTGCTCATGTCTATCACTGCTTCCATCGGTCTGTTCTCTTGGGTGGGCCTCAAAGCCACGCTCATAATCGTCGATGTTATTCCCTTCATTGTTCTGGCCGTCGGCGTCGACAACATCTTCTTGATCGTTCATGAGTTTGAGAGGGTGAATATCAGCCATCCAGATGATATGGTTGAGGTCAGGATCTCCAGAGCGCTTGGCCGGATGGGCCCCTCGATCCTTTTCTCCGCTATCACCGAGACCTTCTGCTTTGCCCTGGGCGCTTTCGTTGGCATGCCCGCGGTGCGCAACTTTGCCGTCTATGCTGCTGGCGCGGTCTTCATCAACGCTATCCTTCAGGTTACCATGTTCGTCTCGGTTCTCACACTGAACCAAATCAGGGTCGAGGATTCCCGGGCGGACTGTTTCCCTTGCGTGCAGGTCAAGTCTGCTAGGATACACCTCAGCGGCAACAGTACAGGTAACGGGACTCGATTCTACGAAGAGCCTTCCGAGAGCATGTTACAACAGTTCATCCGCAAAACGTATGCACCGAGGCTGCTAGGGAAGAAAACCAAGGCGGCCATCATTGCCATCTTCCTCGGTGTCTTTGCGGCCGCCGTAGCCTTACTTCCCGAGGTCGAGCTTGGGTTGGACCAACGTGTCGCGATTCCCGACGATTCCTACCTGATTCCGTACTTCAACGATCTGTACGACTACTTCGACGCTGGCCCGCCAGTCTACTTCGTTACGCGGGAGTTTAATGGCACGGAAAGGGTGCAGCAGCAGAAGATTTGCTCTCGCTTTACCACTTGCCAGCAGCTGTCCCTTACGAACATTCTCGAGCAGGAGCGGAAGAGGGACGATGTTTCGTACATCTCGTCGCCTACTGCGGGTTGGATTGATGACTTCTTTCAGTGGCTGAACCCGGATAACGAGGCATGCTGCGTCGACAGACGCAAGCCATGCTTTTGGAAGCGCGAGCCCGCATGGAACATCACCTTGACTGGTATGCCCGAAGGCGCCGAATTCGTGCACTACCTCAAAAGGTTTCTCACCGCCCCCACCAACGAGGATTGCCCCTTGGCCGGCCAAGCGTCATATGGCTCCGCTGTCGTTGTCGACGAGGACCGCGACACCATCCTAGCCAGCCACTTCCGTACCAGTCACTCCCCTCTCCGCAGCCAGGATGACTTCATCAAGGCTTACGCCTCCGCGCGCCGCATCGCAAACGACATCAGCGCCAGCACGGGCCTCGACGTCTTCCCCTACTCGGTCTTCTACATCTTCTTCGACCAGTACGCCAGCATCGTCTCTCTGACCGCGACGCTGCTCGGCTCAGCGGTCGCCATCGTCTTCCTTATCTCCACGATCCTGCTCGGATCGGCGCTCACCGCGGCCGTCGTCACGATCACCGTCATCATGGCGCTCGTCGACATCATCGGTGCCATGGCCCTCATGGGCGTCAGCCTCAACGCCGTCTCGCTTGTCAACCTCATCATCTGCGTCGGCATCGCCGTCGAGTTCTGCGCTCACATCGCCCGCGCCTTCATGTTTCCCTCGCGCACCTTCATGGAGAGGGCTAAGAACCGCTTCCGGGGGCGCGACGCCCGCGCGTGGACTGCGCTGGCGAACGTGGGCGGCAGCGTCTTTTCGGGCATCACGGTCACCAAGATCCTCGGTGTGACGGTGCTTGCCTTTACGCGCAGCAAGATTTTTGAGATCTATTACTTCAGGGTGTGGGTTGCGCTAGTTGGGTTCGCTGCAAGCCATGCGTTGGTGTTCCTGCCTGTTGCCTTGTCGTTGGCTGGTGGTGAAGGGTATGTGGATCCCGAGAGCGAGGGCGGGCTCGAGGAGGATCTCGCCACTAGGCGGTATCGGGCGCTCGTACCCGACGGCGATACGGACTCGGAGGAGGAGGATTAGGGTGGGACTCCATGTCCACCGAGGAGATGCTGCCTGAAGCCTCGCGTCCGGCCCCGGCTTCTAGTCAAGACTGGATCTGGAAACAAGCCGTACAATCCATCGGCGTTCTTTCCTTTCCCGGACCGTCCACCTGAGGTGCTACGTATGTCTCTGACTCCCAGAGCATTGTGGCCGGCCTCCTTTATGTCTCCCGAGAATCCAGTTAGTGAACGGTTTGCCGGCCCCGTCCAGAAGAAGATGAAGAGCAAGACAACGTTACGGAAGCGGCCGCCATTACGCACTCTAAACGAGATTCCGGAGGAGGATAGCGAGGAGATGCTTCAGAACGACATCGAGGCACACATAGGAAGGAAGATAAAGTCTGTCTAGGCTTGAGGTTGGGAAGGATACAATCAGGGAGACGGGTTCATCATTTTTTATTTCCTCCATGCAAGACATTGGCATGCAGGGGCGTACAGGGAAGAATAGGACAGCGAGAGATATGACGGAGCATATCCAGACAGGCTGGCTAGAGAGGTTACTGCAGTTTGTACTTTTGGTCTTGGGAATAAGATAGACCCGGCATGTTTCGCTTATATGATCTATGGTAGTGATCTCTAAGCTCGTGAGGAGTTATCGATTCAATCCATGCTGTATTACTACCGTCATGTTTCCTAAGGTGGTTTTTCCATAGTCCTTTTCTTCTCCTTTTAATTCCCTAGGACCTTCAATATCCGCAACCGCTACATCGAGACTTTATTCCAGCCCCTGATTCTGGTTGTTGATCTGCATCATTGGGGTTTTGGCAGTGGGCGCATTACATAAGCCGTCAGACGGTTGCCCAAGGGCCAAATCATCTGCCGAAACTCGAAAGGTTCCGAGAAACGAAACCTCACAATGCAGCGAGGCTAGCGCCACGACTCAGCAGGGCCTTCGGCACATGTTTCGACCACTCTTCGATTGCTCATCGCTTCCATGTTTTTCGCTGGAGCCGTGGCGCTGCAGAGCCAAGTGGCCGCACCGTTGCTGAGCGCGAACGCGCGAGGCCTTCTGTAGCGATGCCGAGCGCTGCCTTTGCGCGCATTGTTGCAGGTGATCTGCTTGCCAGTGGACACTTTCTATCTTCGAATGGCGGCTGCTTGGAGACGGGTTGCCGAGTGCGACAGCAGTGCTTGTAGGTTGCTTATCACTTACCCGGCACTGCACCCAAAAGCGCAGAGCATGGCACGGGTTGAGGGAGTCGACATCGCTTGCATGGGCTTCTGCGCTTCTTTTCCGCGGCTTCTGATGATATCGCATCATGGAAGTTGCCGGCACCTAACCAGACGAAAACAGCACAACCCAACTGAGGTTCGCTGCTTCAACCTAATCCTGCGGTACCATACCATACTATCGCATCTCTACAACGTCCTCTCTGGCTACGGGGTACTAATTTCAGAGCAACCTGACGGCGTCCGCCAGCTGACCAAAACTTCGAAGTGTCGGCGACTGGGCGCGACCACAACTTGATGCCAAGACCGCGGAACACGCTTGCGGGACCAGGAAGCTTAGGGTTCATATAACTGTACTAACTGCGTATGCAGAGTAGAGTACATACGAACTTACGAAGTAGTACAATTTACCAAAGCCTGGCAGCCGTGGCCAGCCCAGCGGGACTGCGGCTGTGGGAGCGATTGGACATGGCATCTGCCGATGGTTATTGGGGGGTGGATGACGGGGGCCGCCGTTGCCCCGCCCCCTCACTGATTCGAGCTGCGCTCCACGGCCCCACCATCCCTTGCGCAACCCCGGACACCGGCAATACAGTTCCAACGTCGCCTGCTCAACCACGTCAACCCAACCCAGCGTCTGGGCAGCGCCTGGGGAGGGTGCCCTGGTACGTGAGGGATGACGCAAGTTTGCCAGCCCTTTTCTGTCCTGCGCCTTGTCTGCCGAGGCGGACTGCCCCGAACACTCGTTCCCCACGGGGCTGTAGCAAGGTGGGCATGGCCCAGTTGCCTGCTTGCTTCCGAGGATGGGAAAGGGGCCGCCACTGTGTGCAGTGAAGTCGATCCTACGCCGAGCATCCGGTGTCATCCCCGTCTTTCGTCATGGGAACAGACCTGGTGGGCGGATCGGTGTCTCTCTCGGGATGTGCGCTAGAGAGAAGACGCTCGCGCTTACGCTCGCTCCTGGAACTTTGGAAGGGCGCCGCCAGCTGCGAGCAATTCCCTCCTGGGCTGCGCTAGCTCACCTTGTAATATCCTCCCGCGCCGTAGGGATCGCTCGTGCAGGACCACGAACCAGGAATCGCGCTTGTAGGCGGATTAGCTCCCGAGCCGTCTGCCCTGCCGGTCGGGTGGCTATTCGACGGCATACCCCGACCTGACCTCCGTCCAGCTCGGCACTGGCGGGAAGCCAGCCGTGGGCGATCCCTCTTACATATAGATAAAGAGCCTCGCATGCGTGCCGTAATATGGGAAATACCACGCAACCACCTCCTTCAACACACACCCTTCCGCTCACGTGGCTGGCCTGGCCTTTTCAACAAGGAAAGCCCAGACATAGCACACAATGATAACGGATCAGATAGTGCTGGTTGTCAGCCAACACTGGCTGCCCATTTCCCTCGCCGTCGTCGTTGCATGGCTGGTGAGGAACAGGTACCACAATGGCCTGAACAAGTATCCGGGCCCGTTCCTGGCCTCCTTGACAGACTGGTGGAGGTTCTTTGATGTCTACCGACGGCGGCCCGAGAGGACACACATCGAGCTTCACAGGAAGTACGGTCCTGTCGTCCGTCTCGGGCCCAACACGCTCTCGTTTTCCGATCCGGAGGCGTTGAAGACCATCTATGGGCTGAACAAAGGCTTCATCAAGGTGGGTGTGTACCTCCACCGAGTCCACTCGGACTTATACCGCGACAAGACTGACCTAACTCCTCACGCAGTCAGACTTCTATGTCGTCCAGCAGTCGGTGGTCAAGGGCCACAGCCTGCCCTCGCTGTTCAGCACGACAGACAACGATTTCCACATGCAGTTCCGCCGGTGCGTCAACTCGGCCTTTGCCATGTCGGCCCTGGTGCAGTACGAGCCGTTTGTCGACAACACGACCAAGCTGTTCCTCAAGCAGACCGAGCGGCTGCACATCGACAAGCCCAAGGCCTGCGACTTCACGCGCTGGCTGCAGTTCTACGCCTTTGACGTCATTGGCGAGATCACGTACAGCAAGCGGCACGGCTTCATCGAGAAGAATGAGGATGTCGATGGCATTGTTGCGTACCTGACGAAGCTGTTCCTCTATGTAGCGCCGGTATGTGTCTCATCAAACCGCTATGCCAACATGACTATCCCCAAAGCTCAACTGGCTGACATTATAACCCCCCTTATTAGATCGGCCAAATCCCGATCCTCGACCGCCTCTTCCTCAAAAACCCCATCTACCTCAAGCTCTCCGAATGGGGCCTGCTGGACGCCACTTTCCCCGTCGCCAAGTTCGCCCGCGCCCGCATGGCCGAGCGCCTGCCGCAGATCCAGAACGGCGAGCCCGTCCTCCCGACCTCCGAGTCCAAAGCGCTCGTCAAGTCGCCCGACCTGCTCTCCAAGTTCATCGCGGCCCGCGAGGCCCGCCCGGATTTCATGACCGACACGCTGGTCCAGACCATGGCCGTGAGCATGGCCTTTGCCGGGTCCGAGACGACCGCCATCTCGCTGTCGGCCGTGTTCTACTACCTGCTCAAGAACCCGCACGCCCTGGCCCGCCTGCGGAAGGAGCTTGATGACGCGGCGCGCGAGGGGAGGTTCTCGGACTACGAGACCGGGCTCGTGACATGGCACGAGAGCCAGACGCTTCCCTACCTGGACATGTGTGTCAAGGAGGCCTTTCGGCTGCACCCTGCCCCGGGCTTGCCTATGGAGCGGGTCGTGCCCAAGGGGGGGTTGGAGATTGCCGGGCGGAGGGTCGCGGAGGGGACTATTGTCGGGTGCTCCGCGTGGGTGCTGCACAGGGACGAAAGGATTTTCGGTCCGGACGTGGAGGAGTACAGGCCCGAGAGGTGGGAGGTCAAGGGCCCCGGGGACGAGGCGCGGGTCAAGTTGATGAATGGCACGATGCTCCAGTTTGGCATGGGCAGCCGGACGTGTATTGGGAAGAATATCAGCTTGTTGGAGATCTATAAGTTGGTGCCGACCATGTTGCGGCGGTTTGAGGTAAGCCCCCTCCCACTTTCCTTCATTGGTGTTGTGTGTTTGGTATAATAGATACTATGACTGACAAGGACTACAGATCAGCTTCGATGACCCCAACTCGGAGTGGGAGATTGTCAATGCTTGGTTTGTCAAGCAAAACAACTTCATCACGAGGTTCAGTCTCAGGGATATTGTCATGCCGGAGAAGGGGGCCAAGGCCGCGGAGAAGTGAGGTTTGCTGCATTCGATGGGGTTTATCTGCTTTAGAGGGTTGGGTTGGGTGTCACCTACATGTACATATTGCTTGGGCGATACGAATCAATCATAGTGTATTGAAATGTCAGATGGGTTGGTCGTCTTAACTCTTCAACAAATGGTTTTGGAATACCAAACATGCCCTTAAAGGTTTTCGTCCATCCTCTCGTGATCCCGCTTTTTCCAAGCTTGCTTGAATGGAGGATCGAAGAAGGTAAGAAATATTGAGATTGGGCGACCGACTTTCGCCCTGGCTGGCCATGAACTACTTGACCGAACTAAATAGAGGAGGTAAAATAGGTGCTTTTTGGGGGGAAAAGAGATGCAACTGTAAATTGAACATGTGGTCCCACAATCTCCACAGCAAGTGTGCGCACGCGGAGGATGTTAGACGATTTCTCACAGCTCAACCACTACACCACGAAGAGTTTCATGGCAAAGTGTATAATTGCGGTGGCGGTTGAAAGGACAGCCCACCATGGAAATTTATATACCTGCCATATCTTATCTGGTTCACCCCTTCACGTGTGTACTCCGGCAGTTTGCCCTCTTCTCACCGCAGTAGTCGATGTCTGAACTCCATTATCCCACAAGCCAGACACATCTTGATAGGTTCTGGGTCACGTATCAGTGAGGAGACATTCCATAACCGACTATGTGCCTGGGAAAGATGGTGGAAGACAGAAGAGCCGGGCCACAGCTGCACATCAGGCAACAAATTCGATTCCCAGGACACCTACCCTACTTTGAATCGTCTATTCCCTCCAAACGGCCACGTCATTGTCCACCTCAAAACCCTTGGGCTTTCCGTAAATGACAAGGGCTAACCGTCGACTTTGTCAGTTCATCCAGAGATTACAACATACCTAGGTAGCCAGTAGGTAATCACCTATCCCACATGCACTTCACTTCGAGGGAAAAGAATTATAGCCAGCAAGATTGGACAGCCGGTGTGAGGATACCAACAGCACGTCTTGCCCCTTTGAAAGTCGGCTTTGTCCAACTCCCCCAACCACGCCGTCTGAACAAGATTCTTCGCCAGAGCCTCCTCGCTGCTTTTCAACTTCTCTGGCCGAACAAGCCGTCATAATTAGTAGTTTTGTTTATATTCGTTCATCTCTCCCTTGTATTATTCTTTTTGTTTGACATAGTTGCCCACAGGGCGTCGAGACCCATCGCATGCTCTCTTCGAGGGACATCCAGATCCATGGGATCATCTCTGCTCAGACTCAGGCCGGGCTGGGAAAGCGTCATAGTTGGCAATTTTGTCCACATTATTCAACCTTTCTATCTCACCAATCGATCATTTTGTTCGACATAGCCAATGAGGCGTCAGCAACCTCGGCACCTCGACTTTATATGAAAAGGTAGTCAGACTTTGCCGAGAATAGTAAGGACCTTACCGGTGATTGCAACAACGACAACGTTGTGCTTCCGCCCACACTTCTTGACTCTCCGATCCAGTCTCCAACACAGACACTTCTACTACCAGGTCCTCGACCAAGATCTACTTGTGTAGCTTCTCCTGCCGGGACCCAGTACGGTGCCGTTATCGGGATAGTCCCAGGAATATATAGCTCCTTATATAGCTAAAGCGATTCACCCGCATCGGCCACGATCTGTCAGCCGACCTTCACGTCGCCCTCGCCGAAGCCCTATGGCAGGAGCCGAGGGCTTACTTACGACATTCGAGCCATCGCGGCCCAATGCAGAATTGATTTGGTGCGTTGCGAGATATGGCGTTCTCTCCCGGCACCACCCTCGTCGCCGCCGCCGCCGTCGCCGTCATCGGTCTACAATACTCGTAGTAGGCGTCGCGGCCGCCAAGGGGGTGGACAGCACAAAACGGCAGCCGCAGCGGCGAGTGGTCGACCCATCGCTGACGGAGACCCAAGTGGCGGAGATGATGTCAACTGAGATCGTATGGTCGCCGGCGGGGACGTGAACTCCCCGTCTATGCCGTGGTGATGAGAGATGCGTTCCAAGCTCGACTGAGACGTAGAGTCCCTGCTTGCTTTCGCTCGAAGCCTTGAATATCATCACTTCCCCGTCGACGGTTCACTTTTCAGACAAGACCCTGTAAGTGACAGAGTAGGGTCTCGTTTGGTGCAGTCTTCTGCTTCGCGGACGCGTATGGCATGTAGCTCAGGCCGGTAACTTGCAGATCGCCGCCATGTCGGAAGGCAGAACCTCTTCAGCACCACGCTGTACCCTGGCGTGGGACCGATTCGGTTGTGGCATCGCGCTGTGTCGTCTGGCGTGGAATACCCCAATTTCAGGATCTTGCCGAGCGTGCCTTTCTAGCGCAGCGACTGGAAACAGGCGCTGACCTAGATCCATGTCATCGTCGAGATTGATTGGCCTAGATAGTTTGGAGCCAAGCTGTAGCTGTATAAGGTAGTTAGCTGCTTCACGGCTTGGCTGCTCGCCGCGGCGGCGAACCCCTTCGCTGAGCTGGCCGTCATCGCGGGAGAAAGCGAGGTATGCTACACCACGGCAACTGGATCCCAGACCATGGTCGACGAAGTGAGCGACTGGGCGTATAAGTAGCGCGCGGAAGATGCGGCAAACGATTAAAAACCGCACACGCAGGTCAAATCTTGTTCAAGAGCCCGTCGACCGAGGCGCTGTACCATGCGGCTTCCTATCCCCGTTGTAACAAGACGACCCCGCTCATCTGCGAGGCTTTGTCTTGCCCTCTCGTATACGCGCCATCCTTGGCAGTACTCGTCATGGTCGAAATGATCATCCACCTAGACGGCAACGTTGCCCAGGACTAGGGAATGGACGATATACGAGGTTAGATGACCTCCTCGGGCGTTATAAAACGCTCATGGAGTACCATGCCGTCCCGATTATACCACCGGACTAGTAATAGAGGCTCGCCGGAAGCTAAGAATCCTTCCTAATCATCTAGGAGGAACGACGTCTCTGTTAGAGGTTCCGACTAGACAATGTAGGAGCGTGACGTAAGCGATTCTAACTACGGGCTCGCTATAATACATTCTCAGGGTCATTGGGTATGTCGTGTCTGGTTATATAGAGGAGTGAGCAAGGGCTAGGAGCCCTTGCTCCGACTCGGTAAGATCCCTGATGCGGTAGGGACGCCGGTCCCGTACTTGTTGTTGGTAGGCCTATACCCAAAGTTAGTATACCGACAAGGTGCGGTATATTAGGGCAACCTGGTCATGTCGAGACAGGGCCTTCTAGGTCCCTGCCATTCAGAAGACGTATCTCGTCCGGTAGCCCGGTCGTCAACGGGTACTGTTGTGTCTGTGAAAGGGACAGAGTGCGCTTCTATTGGTGACGAAGCTGGGGATAAGACTCGTGGGGAATAGTCAAAGAACGGGAAAATGGGAGAATGAAAAGAGCGACGAGGAAAACATTGATGTGTCCAAATTTCCCGTCTTGGCGGATAGGACCTGGTGTAAGTCAGAATCCAAATAAGTGCCTAATATGAGGGTGGTGGTGCAGGTTGGGTCGGAAGTGAACCTTGAGATCATAAAAAGCGGTTCCTTGGACCAATCATTTCATCAAGGCGCGATGGCAGAGTGGTCTAATGCGTGAGACTCGAAATCTCATCTCTTCGGAGGCGTCGGTTCAAATCCGGCTCGCGTCGTTTTTGCAACATCCCTCTCCTAAATTCACATCCAATGAAGTCCAGCTTATGTTTTTGCCCGATCGAGCTTTGTACGGAGGCATTTGATTCAGGCTTTCGCTACAACTAGGTAGTATTTGTCCCTGAGGAACGCACGTAAAATACCGATGTAACCTGAACTGGTGGTGACATCTGTTTATCATAGCGGGGATGAAAACAGCCCATCGAATCTGGTTACAAATGAATGATGGTCCCATCATCAATCCTTCCCCAGGTACCCAATTGACTACCTAGATATTGTTCGGCTGCTGTGGTAACAGCATCCAGCCAAGAAGGGTCGGCCGGAGAGAGCACCCCCATCCATACAAATGCGCATATGACCGGTTTGAAGAAAGACTAACCAGCGGCTCTAGTCCGCCTAACGCTCAAATTTATGACGTGGCCGATATCTTGCGCCACGTCTTGAATTGTTTCCATGGGCCATGCCAGCTTTGCAGAGCGAATACCTTTGAGTTATTTCACGTTGCCTCTCTTCCTGTCGCCCATGCACTTGGCTCCACGAAACCGCCTCTCAACAACAACCCCCTGTATTTATTTCTCCCCCTTCCTCCCGACCGCGCTCCCATGGGCATAAGAATAATGCCACCTCTCCCCCATCATGTCCGCCCTAATCTTATACTCCTTCTCCAGCGCCGGCACCGCCCTAAAGTCCACCTCCACAACCCTCATGACCTCCTCATTCACCCCCTCGGGACCCGCTACCCTCCCCAGCACGGGCACAACAACCTGGCTGACCCCGCCGGCGTTACAGAACACCACGACGCTCTCGCTCTCAAACGCCCGCGCAACCATGACATTATTCAGAAACAGGCTCTCACAATCCGGGTTCATCCCCCGCCGCTCCTCGTCCAGATCGCTCCCGTCCACCAGCCAGAAGCTGGGCACGACGATCAGCTCGGCGCCGTCGGCCACCAGCGCGCGGAACGCCTCGGGAAATGCCACGTCCCAGCAGATGAGCATGCCGGCGCGGATCGGCCGGTCGTTTTCCTCGGGTCCCCAGCTGAGGGGCGTGTCGAAGGCCTTGTGGGGCGTGGTCTGGGAGATGCCCGCTGTGAGATGGGGCCGTTCCGGGTGCCAGAGGTTGAGTTTCTGGTAGGAGGCGATGAGGGAGCCCGTGGGGGAGATCCAGTAGGCCATGTTGCGGATTTCTTTGTCGTCGTTGTCGTCGTCGCTTTTGTTTTTGCTTTGTGGGTTCAGTGAGGAAGAAGAAGAAGGAGGAGGAGGAGGAGCGGGGTGGACCTCGCAGATTGTGCCGGGGACGATGCTGATGTTGAGCTCCCGCGCGAGGGCCTGGTAGCGCGGGAGGTAGGTTGCTGACTCGGCGCAGGCCGAGATGAAGCCTGGGTGGTCCGGGCACCACGAGGTTAGGTGATATTCAGGCAGGACGGCGAGGTGCGCGCCTTCGGATGCCGCTTGCCGGATGAAGGCTTCGGCTCGCTTGAAGTTGTCCTCGACGGCGACATCCTGGCCGTGGGTGTTAGAAGGGTTACGGTGAGTGAGGGTGGCGGTGAGAATGAGCACTGGACACCAGGAAAACAAACTGGTTACTCCGGCCATGATAATCCGGAGTCCGGACTCCGGAGAGCCGCAGGCAAGATCTAGAAGAATGCCACTGTGAGCTCACCTTCGGCTGAAGCTGGATAACCGCAAATTTGTAAACGGGCGCCATCGGGATCTGTGGTTGCTCTGTATCACGTTCTTTTGGTTGACATCCAACGGTCCAGTGTCTGAGTGTCTTCGCAAGTAAACAGACTGACAATAAAGAGGTGTTGATCTGGGCAGGAAGCTGCTTTGCACCCGCAAGAGAGTTGGTTACGCAAGGCCCGAGCCCGGCATAGAGACATCCGCCGGTGTCCGGCTTATACCCCGCTTCGAGTGGATCTGCGGCCGCACCGAGCGGAGGTCACTGGAGGTCCTTGAAGGGGGCGTCGGCCCGAGGCGAGAGAGCACAGAGGATCCGAATGCATCTTTAGCCATTTCTCATTCGTGTTGATTTGTACCTCCGTAACTGCTGGTAATGATATCCAGCTACTTTCGTGATTCGTGGCCTGGGAAACACGTACTGTCCATTCTATGGTTAAAACAAGACCACAAGACCGCCCGTCCCTCCGATGCATGACGATCCCAAAGCCAGATCCCTTCCCGCCCAACGCCGTCTCCTCATAATGCTGTCTCCCCTCAAAGAATGGTGCCGAAACTGAGAGGTGTGTTAGTGGCAGAGACTGTGCATTGCGGAGGATACTCAACCTACCCGAAAGTCAACTTGATGCTCCGGACGTAGTATTCCAGCCAGTTCCGCTTGGTCACTTCCTCCTGACCGATGGGAACACCCGTCCACTCCACGCGCATGACCGTGACCTTGTCCACGTCGTTTTGGTCGAACTCGATCTTGAGCTTCGAGTAGTGACCCGTCGGCCACTGTTTCAGACGCCAGCTCTGAACAATCTTGCGTGGCTCCTCCAGCTCCAAGTACTCGCCCGCTACGTTTCCGTCGAACAGCTCGAATTTGCCGCCCTTCTGGGGCCCCTCGAACAGCTTCGGCGCTCCACGGGTGAATGCGGCTATCCGCTGGGGATCGGTGAACGTCTTGTACATCTCTTCAGCGGTCGTGCGGAATTCCTCCGTGTCATTCACCGTAGTCGTGTTAACGATGCTGCCGCTGTTCGTCTGCGAGCTCGTTGCTGTCGCGGGCTTGGCCGCGGCTCCTGTCGGAGGGTGGTACTTGGGCGTGGAGAACCCGCTCGACGGGTTCGACCCGGGCGCGTGCTGGATATCCTTGCCGTGCTCGGCGACAAGCGCTGGCGACAGCTTCAAGAACTCGCTCCGAAGCTGGGGGACGAGCTTGGACCGCACGAGGTCCTTAACCGGCTGCTTCTCCTTGGATTCGGAGTAGATGTCGATGTCGAACTGTCACTCTCGTTTTAGCCAGCCGCGCCGGGCAGACTCCTACATACAGGAAGCGCAAACCTACCACAAACTCGTCCTCCGCCAGGTCATGCGAGACCTCGGGAATGGTGATGGTTCCCGAGATATCATCGTCTTCGGCGATGGAGCCTGGAGAGAACTTAGCCTACGGTTCCAGAGAAGTCTACGAGGGATGCGGGCCAGGTGCCATGGGAGGAACAGGGTGATTTTATTCTATGAAAATACGTACCTGCATACTCCAAAGTTAACTTGACATCAAAGATGGTAATGACCTTCCCCTTGCGCTGCGCCACCTCGACATCCCCGTTCATGCTGATGACCTTGGTGATCTTGGCTGCCACATCCCCCTCCTTCGCCTCAAGCTTGGTGAGATTGTCCTCGAACCATTGCCGCGTCCACGCCGAGGCGTCCTTGTTCACCCAATGCCAATTGTTAGGGTTGTGCAGAACCATCTTGTCAGTTGCCGCGAGGGGTTCGACGCTGGTCTGGAGTCGATCTACGGATTCGGTCAGCAACGAGCTTAGACAAGCTGAGGCTAGAACTGAATGAAGCAGTGCTCGATCAGAGTTGGTCTGGTGGACCGCAGCATCTGTCATCAAAGGAGGGAGTACAAGTCACCCTATGACTGGTGCCAGCTGAACGATCATCAAGGAGCAATTGGCCGTCGACGGAGAGAAAACGAAGTCTATCGACATACCTGTTGTGAGTGGTGGATGATCTGGCGCCGTCGGGGATTGTTGTCGTGGAAAGGCGAGCTGAATGGGTTGGGGAATTGGGCGAGGCTTCGCCCAAATGAAGGAAAAGGGCAATTGTCAGAGAGCAGCTTGGAAAGCTCTAGAAATCACAGCAGGCTCCAATTTGGGCGGAGAGAACGGGCAGTAACCACCACCGCCTTTGGTGGGGTTGTGTTCCTGAAAGGCTGCCGTTGCTGTGGGTCTCGGATCTCGACTTTCAGCGAACACAAGAAACTGCCTTCCGCGCTGTTTCTCTGTTTTTGAATGATCGTATTACGAGTGTGTCTAGGCAGAGCATGTACATGCTTCTTACTTACGAGAACATAGGCCAGAAGCCACATAGCTGTCCAGTTATACTATCATTGGAGAGCTGAATCTACAAACACGCATTGCAAATCCATCATGGCAGCTACAGTCTGACAAAGGGACTATGAGCACTATAGTTCTCTAGCCTCTTCACTCTGCATACTAACGAGATGTCTACCACTCTCTGTACACTCTTGCTTCTCCGTCCGCATACATATAGAGTATACGGTGTGCGCGAGGTCTCCTGCGTACGACGCAAGGAGCTCTAAGGCAGCTGCCGAACGACGACCTATAGCGTCAGTCAGCAACACAACATACCATGGACCTCAGGTCGCTGCCGAGTGCCAATGCGTGGAGCAAAACACTCTCATAAGATCGAGAGTTGGAGTTCGGAACTTCGAATCGCGGCTAGTCCCTATTCTGGGCCCACCGGCTTATGTATGGAGTGCGTACCGGTTGAGTCCCGTGCCGGGAACCCCGGGCTGACCCGCAACCGCCGGTTCCCACTCTGGACGACCGGTATGGGGCGCCGAACTGGACCCGAAGAAAGCCCAAGGAAATCAACGCTGTGGTTCCAACCAACTGGGAGATGGGCGCCAAGATCCAACGGTCGGGCACGCTGTGGGCTTGTTCAGCCCGCGGACGATCCTCGGGTTCAAGCATGCAGCAATGCTCACTGAAGCCGCATTCATAAGTCGAGCCTCAACCTTCCAAGCGCCTTAGGTTACTTCCATCTTGAGGTCACACCCGGAAAACCCCCCTTCCGCTGCTCAGATGCGGCCAAGCAACAATGCAAGGCTGTCGACCTAGCTTCACCAAGGCGCCCTGGCTACCTAGTTAAAACGCCCGAGAGCGGAGCGTCGACGTTAATCACAACTATTTTGAGCTTTCTCATGGTCGTCCGGCGGGTTCAAGTGCAAAACAAAGTGAAATGTGAGTTCCTCTCGGAACGAGAGTCATCCGATGATGGCGGATTGGGTATAATGAGGACCAGCAGGGCGAATCGGCTCTCAAGTCTATGTAGTTGGCCCTGCGGAGATCCTGCTATTAATATCTGTTCCCCTTCGATCCCTGAGATCTACATAACTTAGAAGGAGTGGGGAAGAGCTGCTCAATGGCGTCTCGAGGAACGCGTGATCTCTGTCTTATTGGATGGCTACTTTTTGCCCACTTAGACCCATCGGTCTCGATTCTGGATGCGCTAGCATACTGTGTAAGTCAGATATCGATGTTTGGATGTTCTGAGGCCGATGCGAATCAGGTGTACCTCGAACTGGATCCCGCTCTGACCCGAGTCACTTCTCCGCTGTCCATGAAATTGTGGACTTGGGGCAAACGTGTGCTCGCTGTTCGGTGTACTATATACGCTCCATCTATGCCTGGCTGGTTGAAGGCAAGGGATGTGGTTGCGTTGGTTGGCTAGATGTTGGTGCTGGCCAGTTGATGGTTTGAGGTACTGTTGTTGGCGGTCAGATCTCGCGGGGGGAAGCCGATGGGCCAGAGGCAGGCTGTACGTACCCCAGCACGACTCCAAAAAAGGGCTCTTCCTCGCACTCCTGGCACGACTGCGGACGTGCATATTATGTACGACGTCTTGCACCACAAAATGGAAACATCCGCTAATGCATCATCAATCATGCGACAAGGGGAAAGTTAAGCGCCGGCAGCAGTGCATCACAACCAATGCACCTTTCCTGGCGAATCAACGCAGGCATTGTTGAATTTTGCCCGCGAACCAAGAATAGATCCTCGGCACAGACCTCGACGACCTCGCTGCCCAATCCCGTCTCCTAGGTGCCCCTGCAGATGGCTCTACTGTACCGAGTACTAACCCCCCTTGCGGAGGTACTTTCACGCCTTTGTCCACCCCGTCTTTCCAAGCTCGCCACCACGCTGTCGAGCAAATGTTCATGCTATCGGAGTCGGAGATAGCGAGGCTGGGCATCTGACGAAGGTTTACTGAGCCCTTGCTCGCCCTATGCAGGAACGCTAGCACGGGCATCTTTTAGCGTTGTCACGCACTCGAGCAAGGCGTAGCTATCCCTGAACTTTGCAACCCAAGACCGGTGTGTCTGCTCTTCCGCGTGTTTGACCCCAACAGAAACGGGGTTCGGTTCGTCCTCCTGAGACAAATTCGCTTGCTGGACGAGTACGGCAAGCAGCCGTTGGCGTCGGCTGGTAAACAACGAGACACACGTCTCTCAGGATACTAGTACAGCTAATTACTTTCCGCTGCAATTGAACGTATGACGAACGGCTCTCAACATTGGAAGACTGGGCAGTTGCATCCTAGCCTCCTACGAGTCACGACGCGACAGGTTACACCATTGCAGGGGCAGCCTGTGCGGCCTCCTCTCGAAAACTGACCACAACCCCTCCCTCGACCATTCTGCAAGTCGCCAAGGCTGCCCACCACGGACAGCCAGTCCAACATCAAGCGGGAGGGGGCTCCCGCTTTTCAATGCAGGCTCGATAGTTAATCTATCCACCGGCAGCACTCCCACACCAGGGTGCTGATAGGCTGCAGCGTCTACGGTAGCCTCTGCTTGATCTGGCTGTCGGACCGGAAGCAATCCTGTTTAACCTGCCACGCTCCCACCTCCCGCTCCGGCCTGGTAGCCCGCACCACCTTGCGCCACAGCCGCGCTTGGGAGGACGACGGCGATAGAGAAAAGCTTCGGCCGGTTCACCCGCCACAATCACCGAGATTTCAAGCGAGCGTCGCTTTGGTGGCGGGTACGACCTGACGGACGACTGCGCAAAGATATAGCCCCGACCGTGAATGGATCGGTGAACGTGTCGGCGCGGTCTGTCTCCGGTGTCGCCTTGAGACGACCTGGTGTATCAGAAGCTTCTCGCTGTCCGTTAGGGGTTTCCAGGACAGCAAGCTACGCGTCGGAGACGGGACTCGTGCCCCGAAGCCCCAGCCTCCAAAAGCCTGGCCCGCCATGATGAGTTCTTCGCGAGATCCCACCGCCCGTCTGCGCGCCGGGTTAAACCCCCTGCTAACGGCGTCGCTGGGGGCCTACCATAACCACAACGCCGCCAACACGCCAGTGTCGGCCTTGTCTGTGAGCTCCCACGGCGCCTTCTCATCCGGTCAGACTCCGCTGAGCGCCATCCAGCCGTATAATCCGCAGGAATGGATTTCTCCGCCAATGCCCGGTCCTGCTCCGGATCGGATGCCACATTTGCAACCGCAGCATGTACAGCAGTATGTACAAGCTGCTCAGCCTTTTCAGGACCCTCAAAGTAAGTTCACCTCCACGGTGCCGACGTCGTTTGACTGACAGGAGCAAAGCGCCACCGCTCCCGCCACCACCCTACTCCCCTCCGCGCAGCCGGCCGATGAGCATGGCCTTCGACCAGGCGCAAGTGGCCAACGTATCCGTTGCCAGGGCCCCTCCTCCCCCGGTTCAGCGGGCAGTCACGGAATCACCAGTCGCCAACCCATCGTTCCCCCCACCGCCCGGAACCAGAGGCGCTTCACGTGAGAGGAGGTTCGGGCTCCCGTCATTCGGGAGGAGGCGGGAAACGGAACAAACAAGTCCTCCGGCAGAGCAAGCTCCGCACTCGAGGTCTTTTAGTATGCTAACGCGGGCGACCCCCAGCCACCCGGCGCCCCTGACGCTCCAGATACCGCCCGGGGTCGAGTCGGATGCCACTCAGAGCTTGGCTCCGGGTGCAAGACGAGCAGCGTCGACTCCGGCCGTGTCCACGCCAACGTCAGCGCGGTCGCGCTCCTCGTCCCAGGTCCGATGGGACGCTCACATGCCCGTACCGCCGCCCCCGCCCGGGCCTGCACCATCGGCATCGAGGTCTCAAAGCGCCCAACGGGTTACGTTGGGAAGCGATCCGGTTGTCTCACCACCGACCCGTAGACCTCCCCCCAGCGGAGTAGCCGCGCTGGGACCGGTTCCACTTACGCCGGCAAATTGGAGGGAAGGCGACAACATGCCGGGCCCCACCCCGCCGCAGACCGAGTCGCCCAATACTGCAGCTGTACAAGGGGCAGAGACCTCCAGTGTTGGAAACTCTACCGCCGGCTCTCAGGCCGAATCCGTCCTATCTGGGAGTCCGTCGACGGGTTTGACTAGGAGCCCTGCTGTGCGAGGAGAGAAGACACTGCTGGAGAGAAGGAGCGAGAGCCGGACGAGGACGGGAACACGGGACCCAATCGATGCGGCAGCGAGACCGCAACCTCTGTCTGACATAGTGATCCCAGGGCCATCAGGATTACAGCGACGCTTGACCATCAGTCGCGGGACGCCCCGGACAGGGAGAACGAGCGAGACTCCCAGGACTGCCGAGTCGCATGAAAGCGGGCCAGAATCACGAACTCCACGTGCCGATGGTTCGATGCAGGGTCTGTCGGGCCAAGTGACGCCAACAATGTTATCGCCCAACGCAGCCGGAAAGCAACCCGAAGTCCGTCCCGCCTTCGCGCCGAAGGCCTTGCCCACCCCTCCAACGGGGAGCCGATCGTCCTCATCGCAGCGAGGGCTAGGCCCGGACACCCCGGCACACCCGCTGACGAAACAAACGGCCATTACCCAGACTACGGAGCAATTTGCCCGGGGTACCATCGAGCGCTTTACGACATTCGCCCAAAGAGAGGCAGCCGCAGTCAACGATGCAGAACGGGTTAGGTTGTTTGCCGAGTTCTTCGTCAGCGAGTCGAGGATACGGCGGGAACGGTACGGGGCAGCCATCGGCGCCATGGGTTCTGAGATACTCGACCTGACCCGTGACTTGTTCCGACCGATGGTTGCGAGACGGGAATCGACCAACTCAGCCACCAGCGGGACCGTGGAACTAACACCGGAGTCGTCCGAGCCCCGATCGCACCGCGGGTCTATCGGATCTGTGCTGGGAGCCGGAACACCGACATCCGGCCAGCATGCACCGCCATCTCCGGGGTCGCCGGCCAACCAAAACTGGCAGACGTCCAATTACATGCCGTCCCTGTCGCCGATCCTGAGCATGAGCGTCAGCGATGCAGTCGACGAGGAGGATTCTCGAGGACGGCCGGCAAGCCGCTGGTGGGAAGCCGATTCGACGGGAGCCCCGGGCCCGAGGATAGAGAGGTCAAAGAGGGAGTCCAAGTACATGGGTGTCCCAAAGGAAGGTCTCGAGGCGCTACAGTGGGTCGACGAACCGAGCTCATCACCCGCTCCCGGATCGAGCAAGCGCACGTCATATCCCCCGGAGAAGACGGGATGGCATGACCAGGACCCCGCGAGTACGCCTCAGGCTTTCTCCCGCAGCTCGCTGTCATCTTCGTCCGCACCAGCCACGCCAAACCCGGACCACCTGGACGTCTCGCGGCTCGTGACGCTGCCACCGCCGTATCCGCGCCACCATCCTGCGGTAAACAACAGCCATCCCGAACTGGCTCAGACCCGCAGCGCCGTGCGCGTGATCAGCGACATGACCGAGATAGATGAAATCAAGGAGCGATTCAAAGAGAGCAGTACCAAGCTCCGTACCGAAGCAGCCGAGGCCGCCAGGAAGCGGCGGCAAGCCCTCCGGCAGCACCTGCAGGCGCAGATCTCGTCCGGCGCCATGAGCTATGCCGACGCAGCCGCCATCGAAGCGGACGCCAAGGCCGACGAGCACACCGCCCTGAAAGACCTCGAGAAGAAAGACTTTGACACTTTCCAGACCGACGTCGTCATGCCCGTCAACGAGATCCTCCAAACCCGCATCACGAAAGCCACCGACCTCTTCTCCTCCCTCCGCAGTCGCCTCTTCGACGAAACACACGAGTCCAACCCCAATCTGCCACAAGAAGAAGGCGACGAGCAGCCCGAGCTCCTCGAGAAACTCACCCTCCTCAAGTGGATCTTCGAGGCGCGCGAAGCCCTGCACCGATGTCTCTACGACCTCCTCTCGGACCGCAACGACCGCTACCGCGACATGGTCCTGGTCCCCTACCGCCTTGCAGGGCAGGACGACAAGGTGCGCTCGGCCGAAGCCTTCTTCGTCGAAGACGCCGCCAAACGCGCACTAGCCTTCTCCGAGGAAGTGCTGCACCGCACGCAGGAGTTCCGCGACGTGGTCGAGGAAACCGTCGTCCGCGGGGTCGAGGTGCAGCTCAACGCCTTCTGGGACATCGCCCCGCCCCTGAAACGCCTGCTCGACAAGATCCCCGCCGACCATCTCGAGGGCTTCCACATCCAGATCCCCGCCGCTGAGTTCGCCGAGAACCCGAGCTACCACGACCACCCCTTGCAATACCTCTTTAGCTTACTGCTACACGCCGAGAAGAGCACGTACCAGTTCATCGAGAGCCAGACGAACCTGCTGTGTCTGCTGCACGAGGTGAAGGAGGCCTGTGTGGCGGCCAAGGCAAGGGTGATGGAGAACGACGGGCGCGATGCGGCGCGCGTCGAGGAGATGAAGGCGGAAGAGGCCCGACGGCTGACGGACGACCTGAAGGAGAAGGTGAGAGTCGTGCAGGACCAGTGGAACAGCGCGCTCGGCGAGACGGTGGGCAGCGTCAAGGAGCGGGTTGGCGGCTGGTTGTTAGAGACGGGCGGGTGGGATGAGAGTTTTGAGGAGGGCGGTGTGGGCGGTGTGTGAAGGGGGTGAAGAAGGTTCGGGTTTTGGAATTTGTCCGTGCGGTGTAGTTGTTTTACATCCTTTTCTGAGGACGAAGAGGGAACGATGTGTTGCTTTGGCTTCGCCTGTGCGGATGGGAGCAGAAATTGCTGTGTCAGGCTCGATATCCTTGATGCGGATGCTTGTCTATTGATAGATACCCTTTCATCATCCCCTGTTTTGGAGCTCATTGATAACGGTAGGATGGATCATGAAGCATATGATTGGGAAGGGTTTGTTTTGTTACTGGGAGGCTTGTTTTGAGGGAGTCAGGGACTCGATTCTTCGATTTTGAGTTTGTTTACCTAACATGGAGGGGGTAAAATGCTGTTCCAAAAGCCCAATCTCTCTGGATACCTGGGTACCTCAGGCCACTGAAAGGAGAGCATAACCGAGCAGGGGAGGTAATGGATGCTGGATATCAACATATCATCATTCTTCTCCGGTCCGGATCGAGTACATCAATAGCAGATAGGAGGAAGAAGTGGAGAGCACGCCATTGCATGTACGGTGACAGCTCATTCCCTTCTCGGTCTCCCTCTTCGCCTGGGGGCCGGTGTCAGCTGCTCCCTGCGTCACTAGCCAGGCGGCTCCTCGTGGATAACACATACCATGATAGTCAACCCATGGAAGAACTTAACCCCAATGGTGCTAGACCTTCGCCAAAACGCCGCCGTCCAGCCAACCCAGAGTCCCATTATTCATTACCCAAGCCTTCCAGACTAGTGCGTAGTACGTATGTCGTTTCCATCTCCTCCCTCGACCCCTTTAGTTAGTTCGTCCCCTACTCCCCTTCCCCTTTAACGCCGTACTCTTCAGGAAGATCCATCCCCACCCTCCGCGCCGTCAGCCGGACCCGCTCCTCCTCGTCCAAGCCCATGCCCGGGTTGTAGCGCTCGAGGAGGGTCGCATAGGTGCGTTGCGCGCGCAGGTAGGCGAGGTACTGTTCTGCTTGGGCGACTAGGAGATCTCCGCTGCTGTTGCTGCTTTCGCTGCTGGGTTGGGAGGACTCGAAATTGTCGCGCAGGCGCTGGTGCAGGGGCGCGCGGGGCGAGGAGAGGATCGGTCGTGGTGGGAGCTCGCGTAGGAAGGAGCGGTATAGTGAAAGGAGGGTTGAGCGCGTTGTTTGCGGAGTTGCCATCTTGATGGTGAGAGACACTTGGCCGGTCTTCAAAATCTGTTTTCAGGTGGTTGGACCGAAGGCGCGTCGTTGGCTGTGGAGGGTTTCTCGGGACTCAGATGCAGCGACATCAAAAACTGCGATGATTATAGTTCAGTTGAAGCTGTCCCCTAACCCTTATCTCGCGGGGCATCGCCCTCCCGCGTCCCGGCAGGCAAGATTGGCCTTTGGAATTATCTGCGATAAGATTATCGCGATCCTCAGCAGCTCTCTCAACCAACACCAGCAAAGGCGCCTTCCGAGGTCCGCATGCGCAGCCTTTGACGCCATGGCAAGCTTAAGGACACCATCACCAAGAAGCTTACTATATGTCTGCACGAGACATCCGCCAGCGCCCGGACCGTTACTCGCACAGCCCTTCTCAACCTCGGCCCCCACATTCCGCAACCCACCGGTCATTTCCAAACGGAACAGAGTCAAAGCAGAGGCCAAAGCAGAGGCCAAAGCTGCGGCCCACAGAGGCCCTGGCACAAAAGAAGGCAGCAACAAGGAAGATATCAACCGCCGCCAGGGCTTCTACTCCTACATTCCGCCGCCATCCAACGACCCATCTCCCCGCGCGATCCGCACCCCAGCCCCAGACAGCGTCTCCCTCGTTGCCGCACAGAACATCTTCGTCGCACACCCCCGACGCTTCCTCTACTCGGCGTCGCGCTTCCTCGAAATCCCGCCCAACACCCACACGCCCGAGGTCTGCCTCCTCGGCCGCTCCAACGTCGGCAAGTCGACGCTGATCAACGCGCTGGCCGGGCTCGAGGCCGCGGCGGCGGCGCGGGCCCACGGTCGCGGCGCACGTCTGCGCGGCCTGGCGCTCACGAGCAAGACCGCGGGGAGCACCACCACGATCAATGCGTATGGCTTTGGGCTGCCGTCGACACAGCAGCGGCGCGATGCGCTGGAGCGTGCTGCCGAGCATGCGCAGGGGTTGAAGGAGGGTGGCTTGTCGAGGTCAGAGAGGAGAGGGTTGCCTAGGGAACAGCCGCCGCAGCATAGGCTCATAATGGTGGATATGCCTGGGTATGGGCTGGGGTCGGAGGTTTCATGGGGGGTGGAGATCAGGAAGTATCTGGCGAGGAGGGAGATGCTGAGGGGGGCGGTGCTGCTGATTGATGCCGTGTCGGGGGTCAAGGACTCGGATCGGATGGTGTTGGGTATGTTGAGGGATGCAGAGGTGAAGACATCCGTCGTATTGACCAAGACGGATAAGTTGGGAAGGGATCGCGCTAAGGTGGAGCAGCTGTGCTTGAGCGTGTGGGAGGAGCTGAGGAAGGCGGAGCAGGAGAGCCTGACGTGGCTTGAGGGCGCCCAGAACGGGTGGCAGAATGAGATCTATGTGACGTCGGCGGGGAATCCGGACAATGACGGTTCCGGTGTCGGGGTAGTCGGGGCGAGGTGGGCAATCTGCCAGATGGCTGGGCTCGTGAAGGACGACAGGGTGCTGCAGCCCGCGCCGCCCTCGCCTGCAACCCAGAAGATTGTGTCGTTTGACCAGATCCAGTGGGCGTATTCGTCGAGCGAGCCGAAGGCGGCGGACAGCCAAGGGGAACCGGGCAGCGCAGGGCGCCAAAGTCTGTTCTGATATGTGTAAGAAGACCTGTAATTAAAGATGAAATAATACCTTGTACATCATGGTGGACAAATCAGTGGTCCGGAGTGTAGTTATTGTGTTGCTCTATTACGCCTCGTAGTGTGTGCTGGCGATATTCCCTTGAAACCGTCTATTTCTAACGAGCCGTAGCCTCTACTTCCCTTACGCCAGGTAGATTTTCCTCGCTCTCCTCCTCTTCTTCCGCCGCAACCTGGCCTCCGGCACCGGCACATGCGGGTCCCGGAACATGAAGCCCGGGACAAAGACATCTAACAAGTTATCCCATAACCCCAAGTCATACAGATTTTCCACGTCCTTCAACCTCCACACCGCCTCCCACTCCCCGACGCCGGGCAGATCCGTCCCTGGGTCCGGCGGTCTCCCGTTTTCCGTCCTCACCAACACCTGCTCCGCCTCCACAGGCCATCTCGTCCACGCCGGCTCGACCCTGATATCCTTCACCCTCCCGCTGTCCAGTCGCCTCTTGAACGCAATGCCATCGTCCATATCCATCTGCCAGTCCGACCACTTCATCGATTCATTAGTCGTTGTGCCGCAGTAGATCAGCCACAGATGATACCCCAACAGCCCCCACACCAACGGGCTCGTCATCAGCGCGAGCAGCGTCACGGCGCCAAAGGCCACGCCCCCGCCCGCTTGCATCCCCCAGCTCCATACGATGAGCCACTGGGTGAAAGACATGTCTCCACCGCGATTGTCGTGCGAGAGCCAGGGGTAGTACGACCAGCCGGGGAAGCGCAGGCGCATCTTGGCCGTCATGAGCCGCACGCCCAGCACGCCGCCGTACAGCGTCAGGACCGCCGTCGAGAGCAGCAGGAGGACGAACCAGTGATGGTTGCCCGCGCCGACGCAGTTGTTGATGAAGATGCAGTGGTGGTCCTGGCGCGCGATGCAGCGCTTGCACACGCGGCAGTGCTTGGACCGCGCCGGCTTCAGGAGGCCGCACGTCGAGCAGGCCGCGCCCGGGTGGAAGAGCGTGAAGTCGTACGGGTAGCGCGCCATCTCGGTGATGTGGTTGGCAGGCGTGACGTACCCTGGATCAGAGAAGGCAGAGAGGTAGAGGAAGAGGTAGGGAAGGAGGATGGCGACGGTGGCGGTGGCTTTCACCAGCGGGCTGAACTGCGGCCAGGCGGCGGGCAGGTAAAGCGTCTCGCCGCCGATGAGTAGGGCGAGGAAGAAGACCTAAGGTGTTTGTTATTAGCATGTACTCGAGGTTGGACGGTAAGGGCAGCGTCGTACCAATATGGTGGGATGCCGGTCATATAGAAGGTAGTTGCCGAAGCGCGAGCAGGACGTGAGAATCTTGCCTCCGCTGAGCCGCTGGTCGAGGCCCGCGGCCCCGTTGGGTATGAGAACCCATATTAGCTTGTAGAGCCATGCAACTGGCGTGTGTCTGGACGGCGTCAGAACATGGTTCTCTGTTATTGACCCTTGCGGTTGAGGGTCCGGAGTCTGGACGCGTCGTACCTCAATGCGGGCAGGCGGCCAAAGAAGGTCACAAAGATCATGAAACTTATGCCCAACACGACGAGGGCGATGGTGGCAATTGTGCCCATATTGAGCGGTTGTCGTAATATAAATCTGGCAGCAGAGGCATCCTACATCCAGCTGCACTGACGTGACAGATGCGCTGCTGGATGTTTACTCAGTACCTCAGGGGTGGTGCAGGTCGTTCGTGATGGCCAATCGGCACAATCGGAAGCCGGACACAATGATTGGAACAAGTAATGCGCAGGAAGGACGACGGAATAGTAATGACTTATACAACTGGCTTGCTCTAAGGCTAATATTGGAACCTAAATCGGTAGGGGTGATACTTTAGACTTATGACATGTGGCGAATGTGGTCTTAACGCCTTGAGCGGATAGGCCGGACTGGCCGAGTTGGTTCAGGTTGCGGCGTAACGTATTTCATATGTAAATACCAGAGGTAACATTTGAGCCTCGATGTAGTTGAAATTACCGAATACCTACATTCACCGTTATTACCGGAACTTCCGCATGACAGAGCCGTAAATTATGTAATCCCCGTGATAGCGTGACAGATTTTGCCCCACCATGCCACGCGAAGACGCGGTCAGGTTGCAACTCCCGCTTTGGCTTTCATTCCCATCTGCCTCGATTCACAGCATGCACACCCTGTGATTTGATTTGATGATCCTTGGAACTGCCTTGTTATTGGGTTTCTCAGACTACCACACGCGCAAACATCCGGACGACTTTGAGCAATCGCACGTATAGACACGCCATAGATGCGTGCTTTTGAACAAGCCGGAAGTGGCAGTCAGATCAGTCTCGCAGTACCTGTGCGATCTCACCCCTGACGGCCATCTAACACAGACAGAAGAGACTTTGGTTCCCAGCACCAAAATTCACTTGTTTATTTACCGCTCCATCTCCAACACACACATACCGAGAGTCACGTTGTATCTTCAGGGTTAGGGTGCAATTTACATCTTTCAACTTCTACTTCGCCATAATGCCACCATGCCAACTACTGTCGTGTACGAAGGAGTGAATGGCAAGTACGAGGGCACACTCTTCAACGGGGTCAAGTTCTGGGTTTCACATAGGGTTCCCGCTCGGAGCTCTGTCGTTGACAAAATCAAGGCATGCTGTCCCTCTTTCTCGGGTCCAGCTCCTCCCACATCCACCGCCATGGATCTAACGTCTTCCAGGATAATGGCGGCAAGATCGTGCTGCTGGAGAAGCACGCCGACGTGCTGATTGCGGATCATGCCAAGAAGACACTTGCCCCTGCGGGATCTGTGTCGTGGAAGTACGTTGAGGATTCGGTGGCCAAGGGCGAGCTGGCCAACATCGATGATTACCGAATACACGACGTGGAAGGGAAAAGGCCGGCCAAAGGCACGAAGGTCCCTTTTAGCGAAGAGGATGATCGGATACTTGTGACCTGGGTGCGCCAGAAAGAGAAGGCTGGCGATTACCTGGCCGGCAATAAGATTTACCAAGAGCTTGAGAAACTGGTCAGGAGTTCCTACAAGCTACTTGAACTGTGCGCCGTTGCTAACCCTTCCCAGTATCCTCACCATACATGGCACTCATGGCGGGATAGATGGGTCAAAAGGTTGGCCTTCGTCCGTGAGGAGGCCTTGCCTACCCAACTACCAGAGCTGCCCCTTTCCCGCTCGCCGCCATTTTCCGCGGAGAAAGGCGAACCAGTTAACCTCGAACATAGCAAGACACCTAATGCCGAGGTCACAACGCCGCCCAACGGCATTCGAGCCAAATTCACCAAGGAGGACGAGCAGATTCTCATTACTTGGGTGCGCCAGAAGCAGAGAGTGGGCGAGAAGCTCTCGGGCAACAAGATCTACAAAGAACTGGAGCAACTGGTAGGTGGGCACTAGCGCCTAGGGCATGCGCAACCGCTGACTTCCCTCAGCATCCGCAGCATGGCTGGCAGTCCTGGCGTGATAAATGGGTTAAACAGATGGCCTTCCTCCCTGAAGAGGGCTTGCCGGCACCCCCGCCAGACGTGCAGCGGCTTCCCACCGTTACGCCAGCCAGCACGTCTAGAACTACGCCTTCCGTCATCACAGCTGCCGCTGGCGCTGGCGCTGGCCCGTCGACTAGGCCAGCCAGCACGGCGACTCCGCCAGGCAAATCGACCACACAACCATACCGGGACCCCGGCGCTGCTGGTAACCCCCAAACACCGCCGATAAAACCAATATCACGCAGCAAAGTTGTTTCCGAGCCGCACAGTAGCCCAAAGTCAAGTGGCCCAAGACCCAGCAGGCTGCAGGAGCTGGCACGCAGACGGAAGCTGGTCCAGGCCGCGAGGACAGTCCAACGTGTTTGGAGAGGCTATGCAGTGCGGCGGGATATCCGGCAAGCAAGCGAATACATCAGGGCATTTCAGGCGATAGCTCAAGGCTACGTCACACGTCGTGTACTCGAAGGGGAGGAAACAACATGCTTCGATACGACCGAGCCGGTAGTCGTCGAAGACAACCCTCCCACACCTGTGCCTGACCGGGATCCCGAACCGCTTCGTCCTCCTGATGTTCCGTCTCCTAATCCTCGGCCGCCAGTGCAGACAAAATTCCCTACCCAAAAAGAGGATTTCTGGCGCTACTTCAACGCGTTCAACGAGGTTACCGGTGCCGCGCCTGCTCCCTGGGTGCAGATTGGTAGGCGCACCGTGGATTTATGGGACCTCTGGAGGGGCGCTACTGCGCAGCCACATCATGGATCCCGTGACTGGCAAGAAATCTGTGAAGAACTCGGTATTGACTGGGTAGCACAGCCGGATGCGCCGGTGCAGGTGAAAGGTGCTTTTGAGCAGTATCTGTTGGAATTTGAGAATGCGGTAGGAGAGTTTGAGCAATTGTCCTGGGAGGATACAGAAGACGGTACGACGAGTCAAAATGGCGGAACGGGTGAACAGGCAACCGAGGGGGACCAGGACGGCCAGGAAATGAATGTGGACACTGAGGAGGAGCCGGTTCAGGAGTCGGGGAACAGGCAGAGGGATCAAAGAACAGACGAAGAAGGGGGCGTTAAAGAAACTGTTTCACAGCTCTCAGACGACATTCCGTCCTCCGTCCCAGTATTTGGTCTGAAGAGATCTTTCGGGTTATCCGCTAGCTCATTCCTCAGCTCAGCCAGCAAAAGGCTGCGATACGACCCGAGCAGTGAGATCCCCTGCACACCCGAAGCTCGATCTGGACGGGCTGGGCAGGGGCCGGCAGGAGCCAGAGCGGCTGTTACCGTTCAGGAGACTCCGACCAGGCGAGGTCGTCCACGGCCGCCCGCTGAATCGGGGGGTCACAGCTTACCATCCCCGTCTGGACTGGACGGAGCAAACGACGATGAAGAGCTTCTAACCCCGTCCCACCAGCTGCTATCGGAAGATGATGCAGGCCCTCCTGCTAAGGGCATCTCCCGAGACGATCGGGGGATCGCGTGGACGAAACAACCACTTCTACCGTCCGTCGAGAGTGAAGACAAATCCACCGACTCGAGCGATGCCTTCGAATCCATTCTTCCGACGAGAGCTCAACCGCCCAAAGAAAATCCCCGCCGCCGAACCTTACCGCGCTCCTGGTCCACCTCCAAGGGCAAGGCACCCGCCGGCCCCAGCTCCGCCCCGGCCGCGTCACCGCCTCCAAGACCACCGATCTCAAGCAGGCAAATAGTACCCCTTTCATCCCACTCCGGCGCACCAACCACAATCTTCGTCTTCGATTCCCCCGAAAGGCGCCACACCCTCGCCGTAGCTGCACCCCCAAAGCCGCCAACGGCAATGACAGAGATACGCTCTTCCTCCCACGCCGGGGCTACAGCAGCAGCCACAATCCCTTTCTCCGCTCCGCCGGGAATGCGTACGGTTATCGACCCGCTTCCGACGATACGCCACTTCATCTCAAAGGGCTACCCCCCGCAGGACGTCGCGCTCGCCGCCAAACTCACGACGGCCCACAAGAGCAAGATGCGCGCCGTCCTCGACAGCGTGGCGCAGGGCCACGGCATCCCGTGGAGCATGGCGGGCGTCTGGACGGCGGAGGAGGACGACTTGCTCCGGGGCATCGGACAGTGGGTCGACCGGATGGGCCTGGTGGTGCCTAGGAAGGAGGACAGGGCTTGTTTTGGTAATGATGACGGCCGGAGGGCCGTGTTTTGGCGGCTTGCGGGGAAGCATGGCGGGTTTGCCGTGCTGGAGAGGTGGCCGTACTTGAGGGCTTGGGATCAGTCTTGATACATTGATGGTTTAAGATGATGGGGGGCACTGGTAAGGATGAGTAAGAGTAAAGGAGCAGGTTGTGTAGTATCTTTAGGAAGTTGGAACCAAGGGGGTCGTCGGTAAAGTCGGGCTGGGTTATGGGAAAGAGGCTGTGTTGAATACTCGGTATGGTGAGGTGATCGAATCTGTTAGGGGAGGTCGGAGCAAGGAGTTGACTAGGTACTAATAGTCCCAAAGGGGAAAATGTCAGCATGTTCCAATCACGCGCACCCAGCGGTGTCAGGCAAGATAGGTTGAGCTAACAAACGACGCAGTCGTCGATGGCAGAACGAATATCGTGGGGGGACTTTCTGACACAACTCTCAGGGGTAGAAGATCGCAGGGTTTTATGGGACTTCAGCTACAATCGTTCTATCATCAACAAAAAGCTGAGAGGCTATCGTGATGACACAACAACTGAAGTCTACTGATTTCAAGTGCGGAGAAGGCCAAGGCGGCATGTCACTAACAGGAGAGTAGGAATGCTGTTTGATGATACAGTCGAGACCTCAAATTTGCCATCTGCTTCGCTATCCACGCGGTGTAACACTTGGAACATCATTTGTAATTTCACTCAGACGGCAGCCTTGCCACCTACCTAACTTAGCGTTCACAACAATGATAGATGTGAGCGTAATTTACAGCAGGCTAGGTGTAGACTGAGCCTACTCGCACATCATATGATATTGTTTTAGTCAAGTTCAACTTCTTCAATCCAAACATCTTAGTTCCTAAAACCCCCTCCCCTCCTCACCTCCCCCTTTTGAACTCAGCCAACCCATACATCTCCTTAATCCGATCCGCAATCTTCTCCCCACTCGCATACGTCGTCGCCGTCGGCGCCGAGGTAAGCACCATGGGGCCAATAGCTCGTATCGACAACGCTCAACCCGCCGACCTCGTACACGCTCATCTCCCAATCCACCACACCGCCCGACTCCCGCTTCATCATCGTCGCCGTACAACAATAACTATGCGCACTACTACTCGGCTCCACCACCCTTCTCAGAGTACGCTTCAATTCAACGCCTCCGCATCTGCATCCGTGACATCTTCCCCGAAGGGACATCATGCCCCTCCCTCGGCCCGAGAAGTTAGAACAGCCATGCTCGGGGCTGCGCCATCACCGCCCCTGTGCTCTTGCACACCGCGGCGAGCATCATTCAGCTCCATGTCGACCGGGTCGGGCCAGCGTGTGCGGAAGTCGATCGATCAGCGGGGTGTGCTAGCGGGTTGTCGGTGCTGTTGATTGGCGACGACGACGCCCCCGGCTGAGGAGCGGGCGGAGGAAAGTAGTAGATGTGTGCTTCGGCGTCGGTGTGTTCCACGATAGCAATGTGAACGTACGTCCCCGTCGTCGGGCGGCGGCGAGAATGGATTTCCAGTGCCGGGGGTGGGGAGGGGGGTGGTGACTTCGCGCAGGGAGGGGAGGGCGAGGTTGGTTGCTCAGCCCGCGGGTGATTACGTAGGGGCCGGTCTTCTCTTCGTCGTAGAGTCTTTGTGCTTCGGCGGCGTATGTGGGGTCGGACAGGGACCCGAGGTTGGGTGAGGTGTTGTCGGTGACGTTGTAAGGGATGAGGAGGCTGGGCTGGTCGGCCACCGCGTCGATGTTCAGCTTGTCGAGGAGCGCCTTGGGCCCGACGCCGGGAAGCTGCAGGATTTGGGGCGTGTGCAGCGCGCCGGCTGCGTACGTATGATCTACGGGTCTAACACGATCGAGTACGCTGGCTCGCCGCCGTCGCCGCGAGGGTGAGCTGAGAAGTATGGCGGCTTGTTGCCAAGTCCTTTGGCGAAGACGGGAAGAGACGATAGAAGATCTCTTTGATGCGGCGAGGAACCGGGGGGCTTTGGAACCTTAGCTATGCCGGCCGGACATGTAAAACCACGTCCGCCGTCCTCAGCAGATTAGTCAGCTTGCTGCTTTGGCGACGGAGGGGACCAAGGAGCCGAGGAGGGCGCGTCTGAGGTAGGTACCCTCAGGGCCTCAGGGGCAGCGGCGCGGGGCTGCTGACTCGCCAACCGCGCGTCGACCATGTCAGAACGATAATGCCTCAAGGAGGACAAGGTGAAGATCTCCGACGAGCGAGCGAAGCTTGCATTCCGTGAAAGCGTTGATTGATATTGTTTCTTGGATACATGCTTTGTCGATTGGGAGGCGGATTGATAATATCGGCGTTTGTGATGCTATCATATCGAGGCGGGGGCGAAGGCCATTATATGTATTCGGTTGCGACGGTCGAGAGCAAGGGATTTAGGGGATAGATGGTGCTTGGGTTAGGGCTACCAACAAGAAGGACAAAGCAGACGGCATTTCCTCTCCCTTAGCGATGATTCCCTAAACGGGTGTCAATATAGATGCCTTACTTTTGTCTGTGTAAGATCGTGCTCATTCTGGTACTTAGTGCCTTAGAGAGGCTGTGCTTATTAGGGGCCGCCAACCCCTTTGCTCTGGTCGAGGCCCTGACAGGCTGCAGATTCAACTAGCCTCTTCGCTATGGACGCCTTGGAACACGCCATTCGTCCGTAAAGAGCTCTCATACTAAGCAGATATAAAAATGCATGGCAGGGTAGGCCGAAGGTGGGATTTAAATCAGTATAGCAGGGATCAAGTTTTACTGGGTTGTTTACTTTCAGGGGCTTCATTGCCGTACTTATGGAATACCTATTCGGGCTGGTTACGTCTACCTATGTCGTCGACACCTTTTGAACTTCCAAGAACGGCAACCAAAATAGTGTTCAAGTTTACGTTCAGCCTGGCTTGGAACGATATGCTGCCAAGGCGGTCCACCGCGACGGCCTGGATGCGGACCCCTGATCCGGACGGATTCCGTTGTTGCGTCCGCCAGTTCTCGAAGTTCGTTTTCTTTCCCCTGGTCGGCAATGAACCTGCACTGGCTTCTTTAAGTTCTTCCCTATCCAGTCCCTCTTCAATACGGGAAGAACTCGCCCTACCCACACTTCCGCGGCTCCAGGGGGGAAAGAGGCGGAAATGCCCGAGCTTCACGAGGTTAGCTAATCGCGAGAGGCGACCATCGCCGCTATCCGCGAGTACTACCGTTTCCTCACTCGCATGTACCTCAAAGAATGCTACGTTGCCGAACCGCCCGAAGGGGGCTGGCCCGAGGTCAACGCCGAGACCATCGGTGTGCTGGGGAAAACAGACGAAGTTATCTCGCTGCTCCGCCATCTGCCCTATATTTACTCTAGCGATGCCTCGGCCTAGGGTGCCGGCAAGTGTAAGTTTGCCGATTGGCGTCGGATTGCTTAACGCGTCGCCCGCGGCAAGCTATCCGGCGGGGGTATAGGTGTCTTAACCGAGTATGACCTCCCCCGGTATAAGTATCCGTATATATTTAGCCTTACCGAGGGCGGCTACTATAACCTAGCGTTCCTGCTCGATACTAAGCTTGGTATAGTGTACTAGTATAAGTGCTATAACGGCGTGAAGCGAAATCCGTTGCGGGAACCGATCGTAGGCAAGGAGTACGAAGGATTCGACAGCATTTGCGCGGATAAGGCCGACTGGCGCTCCGACTCTATGGCTTAGGTCATCCCCGATTTCTTCGAGCTCCTCAGGGACCTGTTTCGGCAGCTGTTCTATGTCCCTATTAGCTTGCGTAGGGTCTACTTTGCCGCTACCGAACGGCTAGGTTTGCTGGCAGACATCTATCGGGCGTACGGTTGGCCCGACCTCGAGCGCTATAACAAGCGGGATTGCATGAAAGTTGTCCAGGATTGGATGGAGGAACACAGTCCTAATTACGCCGACTACCGCGAGAAGAACGAGTAATCAATGAGACCTTCTCTCTTCGGGGTCTACAATCTCCGCCCCAGGGCTGCTTGATAGCCCGTGGGTTTGTGGGAGTGAGTTGACCTGGTCTGTATTGAGTCAGTACTTCACAGTAAGGTACATACTATCATACTACTAGGCACCTACCTATACAAGAGCAGCTGCTTGCCACCTATCGGAGTGACCGACGGACAATTTGACGTCTTCCCTGCATCGGTGAAGCTGGAAGGGGGGGTTTGCACCTCTGACTCGGCTTTACCTCCTTCAGTCTTCACCAGCTACTCCGTACCCAGAGTTTGTCGACCGGGGAATTGGAACATCGATAGAGAATATCTGGGGTTCAGTACGACACCAGACAAGCCGTTGGCACGGCAGTCGAAGATTCCAACTACAACACGCTCCGGAATTTCGCTCTTACCATTTACGAGGAGAGAGTCGCATTCGGAGGTTTCTGGCCGCCAAGATGATTGGCGCGGGTGTAAGCGCACAGGTTGCGGTCGATCGTTCCGCTAATCAAGCATCGTCACCTTGAGTACCGGTAGCATCGCCCGGCTAATTACCTTACGTATACCGCCCTCCGTGGCCACTACGAAAAGGGAGACTGGGGTGGGCTTTTGGCATTGGTCGGACGAAACACTCCATGAACATACACTAGGTTCCCCAGATCATGTGGCTTCATCAGGCGCCGTCGCCTTGACACGGCGATGGTACGCCGTACGGTACCTTGCCCTACTTTCCAAGCTTGCTGGCGTGCCTACCTCGGTACGTGGTAGCGAAGGGTAGGGTGGTGATCGGGACTCCGGTATTACGACGCGGAAAAACACACCAAGTGCCCGGGGCGGAATCAAATTTCCTCCAACTACCGTCTTCAGATTCCACCTGCTCGGGACGGCCAGTGGGATGCCATGGGTCTATAAAGGGGCAGTAGCCTGGTCCACAAGTCCACAACATATATTAGCTGTCGTTACACCTAGCAACCTGCAATCAATTAGCAGATATGTTCTCAAAGCCGAGCCTCGAACGTGCCTGGGTGTTAGCCCTAGGCCTTGCTACTACAGGCAGCCTCGTCGCCGCGGGCCCCTGCGACATCTACGCCTCGGGAGGCACGCCCTGCGTCGCTGCACACAGTACCACTCGTGCCCTGTACAACGCCTACAGCGGGCGCCTCTACCAAGTAAAACGAGACTCGGACGGCAAGACGACCGACATCTCGCCGCTTTCGGCCGGGGGCGTCGCCAATGCCGCGGCGCAGGATTCCTTCTGCGCTAGCACGACGTGCCTCATCACCATCATCTACGACCAGTCCGGTCGTGGCAACCACCTCACCCAGGCTCCGCCCGGCGGCTTCAAGGGCCCGGAAGCGAATGGCTACGACAACCTGGCCAGCGCAATAGGCGCGCCTGTCACGCTGAACGGCAAGAAGGCCTACGGTGTGTTTGTGTCGCCGGGCACCGGCTACCGCAACAACGCCGCCAGCGGCACGGCCACGGGGGATGCGGCCGAGGGCATGTACGCCGTGCTGGACGGAACGCACTACAACGGCGCGTGCTGCTTCGACTACGGCAACGCCGAGACCAACAGCCTCGACACAGGCAACGGCCATATGGAGGCTATCTACTTCGGCGACTGCACCTCGTGGGGCTCCGGCTCTGGCAGCGGGCCGTGGATCATGGCCGACCTCGAGAACGGGCTCTTCTCGGGCGTCAACCCCCGGCAGAACACGGGCGACCCGTCCGTCTCGTACCGCTTCACCACGGCCGCCATCAAGGGGCGGCCCAACCAGTGGGCCATCCGCGGCGCCAACGCCGCCTCAGCCAGCTCTATGTCGACCTTCTACAGCGGCGCGCGGCCGGCCAACGGCTACAACCCGATGCGCAAAGAAGGCGCCATCATCCTCGGCATCGGCGGCGACAACAGCAACGGCGCCCAGGGCACCTTCTACGAGGGCGCCATGACCTCGGGCTACCCGTCCGACGCGACCGAGAACGCCGTGCAGGCCGACATCGCCGCCGCCAAGTACGTCGTGACGCCGCTGACCAGCGGGCCCGCCCTGACCATCGGCTCGTCCGTCTCCCTGCGCGCCACCACGCCGGGCTACACCGACCGCTATCTCGTGCACAACAGCTCCAACGGCATCGTCACGCAGGCCGTCTCCTCCTCCTCCAGCAGCTCCGCTCTCAAGCAGCAGGCCACCTGGATCGTGCGCTCGGCACTCAACAATAATAACAATAATAATGGAAATGGAAACAGCGGCTGCGTGTCGTTCGAGTCCAAGGACCAGGCCGGGCGGTACATGCGGCACTACAACTTTGCGCTGCAGCTCGCAGCCGACGACGGGACCAAGCAGATGCGCGAGGACGCGACCTTCTGCCCGCTGGCGCCGCTCAACAACGGGCAGCAGCAGGGAGGTAGTACCCACTCGATCAGGGCGTGGAATTATCCGACGCGGTATCTGCGCCACTATGCGAATGTTGCGTACGTGGCAAGCAATGGTGGTGGGGTGCACCCCTTTGATGCGGCGGCCAGTTTCAGTGAGGATGTGAGCTGGTTTGTTGGCGCTGGGTTTGTGTGAATAATAAGGTACCTAAGGTTTGATAAGGCAGCTGGAGCGTACGGTAGGGAGTGTTGGAATTCAAGGTGGGGCAATGGATAGATTAGGAGGAGTCAAAATGAAATGTCCATACCTTATCTAGGTAGGTAAGGTAGTTATTTTGATTTGTCTGGAAAATGTCTGGATTACGTGGTGGTGAACGGTCTCGACTCTAACCCTAACCCGCACAAGTACTGTACATCCAAGTCCCATGTTGCTGCTGGAGGAAGAAATCACAGAACAAAATCCAAGACCCGGGAGAGACCCAAAATACGGCAGACCAAAATACAGGTTGGAAAACAAAACAGACGGAGCTACAATATTGATGATAACACAACGTTGAAGCGCTGTCTACCATCGATTTGGGGACATCTAAACTCTAAAGCCAAGGGCCAAAAAAGTCACACTTCTAATAAACCCCCCCCATCGCCAAAACTCGCCATGTTTCAACATACCACAAAAAAAGGGTATAGACGAATTTTTAAAAAAGTCAAGAAAGTTCCTCTAGGTCAATCCTCACAATATCTTTTAGACTACCGTAGCTACATTCCTTTCCTTTTAATGTGTGGCAGAGAGAGCTGGGTTATGGCTGCTGCTAAGTGGATCAGCATCGCGGCATCGCCATACAAATTTTGCGATACAAATCCCGGTTTGGAGTGTGATGCTCTCACCTGCCGTCCTCGCTGACCTGCTTTAGGCACCACCATGGGTGTATTACAGCTTTGCATTTGGCCTGTTCATGTACCAGACCTTCGACAACGTCGACGGTACCTTAAGTAGGCCCCCCGCACCGGCACTGTATCCGGTAAGGACCTGGCCCTGAACCCGACGCGGAACGTGGACTGGCACCCGACCTACCCGCGGCGGCTCACACAGACGCACAACATTGATCATAACACAACGTCGAAGCGTTGTCTACCATCATTTGGGGAGATCTATGAGGTAGGGACCTGGGTCACCTGGCCCTGAACCCGACGCGGAACATGGAATCACACCTACCCGCGGCAGCTCACACCGCTCCCCATGGCGCCGTTGAAACCGAGGCATCGAGAGCCCAGAGAGGGTACGGTCGCCTCGACAGCGTCGGTAGTACGTGCACGCAGGCATTCAACCGCTTTACCACAGCCCGTAATTATCGATTACAATATCATACCATACATTCATACATATAGAGGATTTTCGGATTTCCTACTCACGTCGAAGGCCATGGCTCACAACAACAAAGCCTACGAGCCGCAGGAGTTTCAACCTGCGGACCCAGACCCTTATCGCCTGTACTGGCTCCCGGAGACCAACGGCCACTGGACCCTCTACCCTCGGCGCCAGGTCGATCGATTGAATGCGCGTTGGTACCGCAGCGACGAGGGTGCTTTTTACGCCGTCCGGCTCACCGATTGAGCCCTCTCCACCATATCTCAGGATGCTTCAGGAGGAGCTTTCCACGAGGGGCGCCGTCGAGACGAACATGGTTTCCGAACCATCACGGGACTCTGCGGCGCAGGCATCGTCGGCTTGCCGGACATTGGCCCACCGCCGACCGGGATTGGATAGAGAAGCGGCGAGTATGGATTCGGCGGCGGCGGCGGTGCGGGCGGGGGGGGGGGGGGGGGGGGGGCCGCCAGATGCCCACCATTCTGTCGTACGTCGACGGCGATGAATATTACGGCCGGCGGGCCAAGAACTTCCTGGTCAGGAATCCAAGAATACAGTCGCCTATTTCCGCGACTTCCTTGGAAAAGGGTTCAAGTTGATCGACCCAGCCAGAGGCATGGAGCCATTGCCGCCGCCGCCGCCCCTCCTCACCTGCCTTGGCCATTGCTTGGGATGGAAACAGATTCCGCGCGGCGGCCGTGACGCTGCGTGAAAAGCATGGCAGCATAGCACAGACCTTGACTCGTCCTAGGATCTGGGAAGACCTGTACCAGTGGTTTGATGCCTATGACATCTGGTGGATGGGTGCATGGAATCTTTGGCGGCTGCTCCATCTCGTCTGCAACGAGAACGAGGGCATCGAGTTGGCCGAAAGGTGGCTCCCGAGGACTTGCCTTCCGTATATTATACGTCCACCTGTTCCAGCAGGACCCGTCCGCGTCCGTGGAACTGTTCTTCCCATCCCTTGAGGCCTTGACTTGATCATGGATATGATACGGACGTCGAGGATAATAAGGATGACGATGCACAATCCCCTTCATACTCTTACACCACTGCACCGCTCACCTCCTACACACCCAGAGACTATCAGTACCAACTCATCACTCAGACCTCAAGTCTCGTCTGAGAAACCATCCATCAAGCCGCACTCACTTGTCGTCCAGCGGTCAAGGAAATAGGTTCTTTGTGGCAATCTAGTATTTTAGTACTAGTCTCGAGCCAGGACATCTCACTTACACCTCACTCACCGACAACAGCGGTGTACGTCCAATTATAGTGCCATATATATACGGCGAGAGCCTAGCAGGGCCAAGACACGATCAGCACGTGAGCAGCTTGGTAAGAGACATGAGAGAATCGAGGGAAAACACTGGGTTATTTCTATTCGACGGTCCCCCGGCCCTTATTCCTACATTGACTCTTCAAAGCCCCAAGAAGGTGCACTCCGAACACATCGAACTAGTCCACCCTTCTCCGTACAGTCTCCTTCTCCCTCTGCCAACGTCCCCCGCTCCCTTATCCCACTCATCACCCCTCCCCCACTTCAAACCTTTTCTACCTCCCCGCTTGGCGATTCCGCCTCCCCCGGCCCCCCCGGCCCCCCCCCGGCCCCCCCGGCCCCCCCCCAACAAGCACCAACCCCCCAGCACCAACATGATGCCGCTAAAGTTGCCGTACAGACCGTCGTTCACGTACACCATGTAGCTGGTGGCGGACACGTTCTCGATGGTGCGGCGGGCGATGATATTGCAGGCCAGAGTGAATGCCGAGGAGGCGTAGTAGCGACCGGGCGTCGGCGATGATGTTGATGCTCCGAGTGGGCCGGGAGGTACTTACTTCCCTCCACCTCTTCGGCAGAGATTCCCCCACTTGGCGATGGGCGTTGTCGGCGAGGGCGACGACGACAATGACAGTCTCCCCTCCTTCTCCTCCTCCTCCTCCTGATTGGCGGGGATAAGCACGCAGCAACAGAGCCATGTGTGCCGAGAGGAATTGTAGTAGGCCGGGTAGACGCGCCCCGGGTTCACAAGACCTCGCAACACCTCCAAGTCGTGTCGGACGAGTTCTGCATCACCGTCGCCGCGCCCCTCGCTCTCGTCCACCTATGAAAATCTCTGATGGTAACCAGCCAAGCCCAGCGACGAGAAGCTGCAAGCTTCGTCGTCGCCGTCCCCCATCTCCCGTTCTAAGTTCAAATTCCAGACGCCGCGTCCGAACCGGCCGACGTCCCCTCGCCGCTAGCGTGGATCTGGCTGAGGAGGGAGAAGAAGGGTTGACTAAGATGGAATAGGGCGGGCGAGGCGTGGAGATAAGTGAGAAGGGTGAGTGGGAGCCCAGCGAAGGAAGAGGGTTGGGGGGTGGGGAGCCGCAGGGACGAGCACACCGGCGAGCTGAGCAGCCCCGAATCCCTGGTGTGGGCGGCGGAGGGGTGGGCACCGCGGGGACGACAGCGGCGAGGGTTGGCGATCTGGAGACAGACTGCCTTAGTGTTATGCGTAGGTGTGGGAGCGCAGCCGCCGCGGCGGTGGCGACGAGGTAGCCGAGGGTGGTGGTCGTGGCGGGGGCGCGGAGGGAGCGCCAGGGGGGTAGGCTAGCGCCACCCTGGGCCTGCACAGTTGGCAAGACGCCATCAACCAAAAGATCCCGCAAGACACCGACCTCTACCGGACGCCATGACAACAGCCCATGGCCTACTACGCCAAGGTTGTGGCGCTAGCCAACATAGCCAACACAGGGAGGATCGAAGAAGCCGACCGACATCGAGAGCTCTTCAGAGAGGCTGTCAAAAGGGTGCCGCCATCGCGCACGATCTTCAACATTGGGCCTCGCCGCGCGTGCAGCCGGGTTTGGTGAGCTGCTGAGGCGGAGGGGTAACAGGGGTTTGTTAGTTGGGTTTTGTTAGCACCGGCAACTCGTGGGCGGCGTAAGACGTGTTGGAGATGTAGTAGGGCTTGCCAGGCGGGGATGAAGAGCTCGTGTGTGAGCCGCGACGTCGGCGCTTGGGAGTGCGGACGTCGCTGGAACCAGAAGAGCGTACGTGCTTTGCCGTAGTCGTTGGATGGACAAATAGGCTTTCTCGCAACTGAGTTGTGGAAGTTGGAAGTCAGTTAGACGTTGAGGGTTCTCGGGAGGTTGGGAGTGCCGGATGGACATTCTTATATGTTAGAGCGTAGTGGTTGATTAGAGAGCCGAAAGATTCTAAGCGTAGGGGCTTGTCACTGTCGTGGGCTTGGGCGGTATAGCTTCCTATTTGCCACTGTCATGAGTTTGGCTGGTGTAGCTCCCTCCCATACAGAGGGCAAATGACTGGGAGGGGTTGCACTTGAGGAGGTACATGGACGGCTTCTGTCCAGATATTTGACACTCCCCTTCGTTAGAGGGGACGTGTCGTAGTTGGGACCCATCCTACTTTAATACGACTAGTATCGTATGACATTATACGATACTACCAAACACGAAAGGGTGACTAAGAAAATGAATGCCAGAATAGTAAATGAGGGAGCCCTTGCTAGATTCTGGTTCCGCTCTCCGTCTGTTTTACTTTCGGTGGCCCATCAGAACATAGATTCATGGTGTTAGCGAGACTTGTGAGAGGCTATCTTGCCACAGGGAGAGGGATCCCGTAACACTGCCCAATGAGACGAGCTTCGCTTCCCTCTGAGAGAGACCATTCTGCCTATGCGCTCAAGGGAATGTGATGACGCTGACACATGTCATTGTCGGTGTCGCTGAAGGGGAGACAGGGCCGTGGATCTGCTGGACCGACGGTCGGACGGTCTGACTCTGACCGTTTGATTCCGAGATTTGGTGGATAAGTACCTAGGTACCTAGGTAGGGATTCGACCTGAAGGCTTCAGGAGATCCACAAACCATGTACAAGGCGAGCTCTCAATTCCTACCGGTACTCGTCGATTCTAGCGGTGCTAGCGCCTCTGGTGATGTGGAATTCAGGACCCGGCTTACATGAAGCTTGAACTTACCTACCGCCTATGATTGATCAGGCGAGGTTCGGCGGCTCCCAATGACGAATTCCTGCACGACTGTAAGGTAATATTGCGAGGCGCATTAGTAACACCCGCAGTATATGATTAGTAATGATAGAATTGCGACTTCAGTGCCCTGCAAGTCCGAACGCCGTCACCAATATTGAATTATTGATAGTGCAGTAAGCAAGGAGAATCGTAAGATGAGTGCTATCTCAGCACCTATAATTCAGTTACTATTTAGAATCAGATCCGCGCGCTCTTCACCACGCCACACTCCACAGCAGGACAAGCACGCTCTTCGTCTTATTTAGTAGTACTTCCGAGTTCCCATTACTACTTTACCTGTAACCCAGTCCGAATTAGAAGCACGATGTCTACGAGTACGAGTACAAGTACGAACAACAAACCGGTCTTGATCGCAGGCGCCGGTCTCGCGTCCCTGCTGCTGGCGCACTCCCTGCGGCGGTCGGGGATCCCGTTCAAGATCTTCGAACGCGACGCCTCGTTCGTGTTCCGCGCGCAAGGCTACAGGTTGCGCCTCTCGTCGGAAGGCCTCGACGCCATCGAATCGGTTCTCGGCGCCGAGACCTTCCAGCGGTTCTGGGAGAAGTGCGGCAAGACGGGCGGCAGCGGCTTCGTGTCGCTCAATGCGGTGACCGGAGAAGCGATAGAGAAGGGAGAGGGGCTGCAGAACGCACTGGCTTCGAGAGGCGGCAGGGTCGTCGGCATCTCCCGGGGTGATATGCGCAAGATCTTCGCCGACGGCTGCGAGGAAGACATCGAATGGGCCAGGGAGGTGACGGGCTACGAGCTCACCGACGATGGCGTGAGGGTGGTCTTTGCCGACGGCACCAAGTCGGTCGAGGGCTCGCTGCTCGTGGGCGGAGAGGGCATCCGCTCCAGGGTCGCGCAGCAGCTGTCGGGCGGCAAGCTCAAGGTGTACGACACGGGCGCGCGGGGCATCCACGGCCAGGCGCCGCGCACGGCCTTCCGCGGCCTGGGCGAGGGCGTCTTCATGCTGCGGGACGACACGCGCGCCAACGGCGCCGTCAGCGTCATCACCAACGTCCGCCCGGACGACGAGACGGACGACCCGGACGCCCAGTTCGGCTGGACCATGGTGGGCCAGCCGGGCGTGATCCGGCCTCCGAACGAGGACTACACCGTCGTGGGCAAGCAGGCGGCCGAGATGGCCCGGTCGCTCACCCGCAACTGGTACCCGCGCTTCCAGCCGCTCTTCGACCGCATGAACGAGGCGGAGGCGGCCTTCTGGAAGATCACCTGCTCGACGCCGTCGGGCGTGCCCGAGTGGCCCAACGAGCCCCGTGTGACCGTCATCGGCGATGCCGTGCATTCCATGACGCCCGCCGGAGGTCTCGGGGCCAACACCGCTGTCCGCGACTCGGCATTGCTGGGGAGGCTGTTGCGGGAAGCAGGCGGTTACAAGCCCGGCGTCACGGCCGCCTACGAGAAGGAGATGAGGGTGTATGCCAGCGCGGCTGTGCACCAGAGCTACTCCACGGCCGTGCGCCAGATGGGTGTCAAGATCGATGCTGACACTCGTACAGTTGATGCGTAGATGCGGAGGAATTGGATATCAGGCTTGGTGAACGAAGTACAAATGCGAAGCATATTAACGTGGAACTCGGGAAGTACACGCGAATGACGAGGCTAGATGTGGAAGGTCCAATTGCGCGATGAACTGCCAAGGAAACTACCACCTAGAAACAAACCCGGTTACCGATCGCGGGTAATTTATCCGCGCCATCTGGATGCTAGTATTGCCGATATCACGGACCGACCCATCGTTCCTGGCAATTTCCCCTCACAACTACCACCTTGCTGACCCACCTATGATCAACAGAGCACTGACTGGTGGTTGTCATGGCAGAGTTATTACTCCGTACTATATGTTATATGAGGGCAAGGCAAGCCCGCGCCAATCGGCGCACCAAAGGTGCTGATGAATGAGTGTACTGTGCAATGCTAATCTCTCTCATCGAGTTGCCATCACGCCGTGTCCATTCCTATCCGGCCTCCGCTAGTCAACTATGGGCGTCAATCGACGGCTGCTGCCGCTTCTCGCGGTCACCGGCCTGACACTGGGGGCGTCGATTTCGGACTGTTCCGCCGACACCTTCGCGCAGTCTCTGCCGAGCCACGCCCGGCTCGAGTCTGTGGCACACGTGGCCCAGAACGGCAGCTACGGCGAGGGCCGCTCCAATGTCGCCTACCCCGACATCCCGACCGCGCTGCCGGAGCTGTGCGCCGTGGTCGTCAACGTGACCTCGTCGCCGTCGTCGTCTTTCCGCTTCGCGCTGTTTCTCCCCACCGAGTGGAACGCGCGCTTCCTTGAGGTCGGGAACGGCGGCTTCGCGGGCGGCATCAACTGGATGGACATGGCCGTCGGCGCTCGGTACGGCTTCGCATGCGCCAGCACCGACACGGGCCACAACTCGACGACGGCCGACGGCGCATGGGCTCTGAACCAGCCCGAGAGAATCGCGGACTGGGGCTGGCGGGCGATCCACGGCACGGCCGTCCTCGCCAAGTCCCTGACCGCGGCGTATTACAACTCGCAGGCGGCCTATTCGTACTACTCGGGCTGCTCGACCGGCGGCCGCCAAGGGCTCCGAGAGGCACAGCTGCACCCGGAGACATTCGACGGCTTGCTGGTGGGGGCTCCCGCTTGGTGGACGTCCCATCTGCAGACGTGGACGACCTGGATCGGCGCACTCAACGCCCAGGACTCGCAAGGTTCGTCGTTCCCTAGTACTAGGACCTGCCCCGCCTCCGCCTGGCTCGAGAGTGACAACAACAACAATGATGATGGTGATGATAATAACCTGCTCTCCAAAGACCACGAACGCATTGACCCTTCCCTCTTCCCGGTAATTGCGTCCGAAATAATGAAGCAATGCGACGCTGCGGACGGCGTCGAGGACGGCATCATCAGCGCGCCGGACGAGTGCAAGCTCAACTACCGCGCGCTGGAGTGCCGCGCGGGGCACAACTCCTCGTCGTCGTCCGCCTGCCTGACCCGCGCGCAGCTGTCGACTCTGCACAGCATCTACTCACCCTACGTCGTCGCCCACGGCCAGCTCGCCATGCCGGGCCTCAACAAGGGCTCCGAGGCCGAGTGGCCGGTCGTGCTGGGCGGCACGGAGCCCAACGGCCTCGGGACCGGCTACGAGCGCTACTTCCTCTTCCACGACCCGGCCTGGGACTGGCGCGACTACAACGACAGCATCGTCCGCCTGGCCGACAGCCTGGACCCGGGCCGCGCCACCGCCCACGGCTTCGCCAACATGTCGGCCGTGCGCGACCGCGGGGCCAAGATCCTCATGTACCACGGCATGGCCGACGGGCTCATCCCGACGGGGTCGTCCGAGCACTTTTATCGGCAAGTCGCAGCCGCCACTTCGAAGCGGGGCGGACTCGTGCCGCCCCTAAAGGACTGGTTCCGCTTCTTTTTCGTCCCCGGCATGGGCCACTGCGCCGGGTCGGCCGTGGGCGCGCCGTGGTACTTTGCCGGGCCCAACCAGGCGCCGCGGCTGGGCACCGACGCGCACTCGCTGCCGCCGGCGTACCGGGACCGGGCCCACGATGCCCTGCTGGCGCTGATGGCCTGGGTCGAGAGCGGCACGGCGGTCGAGAGCATTGTGGCTACGAGCTGGAAGAGCCCGTCCGATCCCGCGTCCGGGGTCGCGCGCCAGAGGCCGCTGTGTCCGTACCCGCTGAAGGCGAGGTTGCGGAAGGGAGGGGATCCCGATCAGGCGGCTTCTTGGAGTTGCCGGTAGGCCTATGTATTTTTATGTATTGGAAATACATACTAGACGGCATGTTACATACTAGTACTTAACTCCGCACTAGAGCCTAGAAGGACTGGCCGCTCTATGATGTTGTAATTAAAGAAGACGAAAGACTGCGTAATTGCTGGATTCCTGGTGAGATCGTCCGATCCTTGAACTCATACCAAGTAGTCATATACCATGTGAACCAACAAGCACTGAGAACCAACCCTTCGAGAATGTCAACCCGCTGTCTAGTTTCCTAACAGCCTTGCCGGCTGAAGCTTCTAGGTGGCTGTCGGGTCAGCAATAAGGCTCTAGCCGCTCCCCTTCTTCCTCTAACACTTCATTATTCAGGGGTTTGAGAACCTGCTCCTCGGATTTTTGATTTCTTCGGCAACACTTCCTGAACTAGTAACTCGCGAATCTCACAGAACAGAGTAAGATTCAAAACTCATTGATTCAGATACAAGAATCCGAGAAGGCTGATGTCAGACTAGAACGAAACTCTCTTTCGGGTTAAGGAGCCGACGAGCATCGTCCTTGTGACCATGTGGTACTAGCGAGCTAGAAGAGCTCACCTAACGGTACATAGGGTAAGGTATGCTTACAGCAGACTCCCAGAACATCACAAGATCACGAATCTGGCCCTATCTCGCCCTGCATGCAACTGCCCAGCGTGGCGTTTGCTCCGGTCACACGAGGTCTTCGTAAGAGCAGCTGACCAGCCTGTCATGGCCACAAGCCTTGGTAGTTATGTCCCGAGAGTCCCGTTGATAGGAGTATACCTATTTACTGTGTGGCTGTGCATAGCCTGGTTACGCGTCGCACACGTTTCTCCCAACAGTCTGCCAGCAGTTTGTTCTGCGGAACTGCAAAGATGCAAAGATGCCTACTGTTAGGCTCAAACCACGAAACACACCAACTCGGCTTATTATGCAGCCCGGTTTTGCGTTGACCTATTGTTTGGCAAGCAAAGGCTCCTAAAGTGCAGCTGCTCGTTTCAGCCCGACGAGCTGCCAGCCAGTCACCTTTGTGCTTAGTACTTGATGTGCCATGCCCGTGGGCCAATCACTTCCGCAAGATCTGATAAATGGAAGCACAACGCCCAAAGTGAGAGACTTTCATGATGGTGAGAGCCTTGAGTGTTGCCGGTGAAGAAGCCTTTTTGATGCCGTCAAACCTCAGTGCCACTCCCCCAATATGAGAACCGTGCACGCAGAGGTAAGATACCTAATAAAGTGTCTTAAAACAAGCTGCTGACCGCATGTGCACAAAATCTCCGATTCATTAGCCTGCAGTGCTCGGAGTGCATGTGTGTGTGTGCATGCAGGCTCAGGTTTCATTCGCTTGGCATTCTATCTGGCCGGTCACTTACAGAGATTTACGGATACATACCTACGTGTAACCCCCTTCGTGTCGCTGTGATCAACGCCACCCGTAAACAAGCAAGCCCCTGATAGGCTTTTGTTGACGCGAAACAACACCGACCCCGCGCGCTGTGTGTTCTTCTGACCCTGCATCGTAATGTTTGCATCCCAACCTCACCAGTGACCGGTCCTCGGTCTCAATTCCCGGGCCTACAGGACCCACACAGCTTGTCCGCCCGCGGCCGGCCGATCCAACCGGCCTATCCATCCCCAACCACCCCCCGCAAAAAGAAAAGACCCCAGAACCTCACAAACATTTACATCTGTAACACAATAACAAAGGCCTCCTCCCGTCGGGGCCCGGGCCAGGCCAAAGGGCCATGCACAGCCAATCCGACGCCCATCAGGCAGGGGGGGTGGATTCAAGGCTTCCCCCCCAGGTCTGCATGATGGGTCTGCCTTTTCGGTGGCAAAAGAAGCAAAACAACCGCAAACAGCTCGAGGGAAGAAGAGAAAAAAAAGGGCCGAGAACAGCGGTGAGCAAGAAAAGAAGAGACCTATGCATGATGGATCTGGGAATGGGACCCGGATGTCACATGGCGAACGCGATGGATTGATGCAACTTTATCCGTACTGCAAAGAAAGGAAAATTAATGTAGAAGGAAGAGAAAGCTGCAGCGGGACCAGCCGGAAGGATTCGCGAACATGTAAAAAGTGAGGGTCGGAAGTAGTAGGAATGGAATCGCGTGGACGACAAGACAACCTACGTGGCAGACGGAGAAAACACCAACGCCTCAACTCGGCACCTCCAGGCCCGCAATAGTGTATGGGACATGCTTGAGGCAAAAACGCCGAGCCAATTCACAACAGTACCTGACCATCGAGCTTGTTGCCTGGTTCCGTGGCAAACCATCCCACGTTACCCGTTAAAATGCTATCCATGAGAGTGGGGTGGATCCTCGACACAGTACATCTCGTGATCCCAGGGGCACTGTCAACAACGAGTGGGGACGAACTCAAAAGTGGTGATGGTGTCTCAAAAATGGTCATCGCCATTACACTATTACCATGCTTGACTGCCTGCCTGCCTGCCTTATCGTGATTAAACTCCCATCGAGCCCAAACAAACCATCGCCTTGTCGCCGTACGCGCCATGGTATGATGATGAATGATCATACTCGTAACCCAGAACTCCGAAGCCGAACTCACACGGGGTGTCGTGACTCCCTTCCTCATTCATAACCCAGATCTACCCACATCTACCGCATCAATGCAGCCGTCCCATAGACCGATATATGTCGCTTTTTCTAGGCAAAGGGGGAAACCACCCCTAAAAAAAACCCACCAACTCCGTCTTGGACATGTAGCAGTGCACTCAACCTGGAGTTGCTAAAGCCTCCACATCCAAATGCAGTGATGACAAAAGAAAAGCGTTCATATCGTCATGAAAAGAAACCGTAGTTCCTTGAGTTGTTTCGTTTGGTGGATCCTTCCGTTTGTATTCAGCGCGAAGCCACACCGCCAAAGACCCTGCCCAGCACGCCCCTCATCCGCTTCGCCGAGACAACACCCCCTCCCCGGCCCGACTCCTCGAGGCTCCTCAAGTCGTCGGCACTGATCTCGTAGGGGAGCATTTGCTTGGATGCAGGCTTCCTTCCGCCAAGAGTGTAGACGGGATCCTTATCCGGCACGGTCGGCCGGTCGTAGACCTCGGCCTCCACGACCGGCGAGTCACACATGCGACCCTCGGGCGCGTCATAGATGTACGGCCGGTGGGCGGTGGTGATGTCGGCTTCGCTCAACGGGGTGGTCGCGCGCGAGCTGGTGGATCCCGCGTAGGACGAGTTGCTGGAGTAGAGGCCCGGCGGGGACACGTCGCGGCTGCTACCGCGGGAGTGAGACGGGGTGTAGGCCGTCTGGCGAGAGCGGGAAGAGCCTCGCGAGGAGGGAGGGGTGGCATAGGCGATCGACTGGTTCTCAGTGTGGACCGGCGGTTGTTGAGCTTGAGGCTGCGCAAGCGCGCGCCAAAGCCTGGCCTCGTCCTCGCGCTCGCGCTGGCGAGCGAGGCGCTCCTCCTGCAGCTGGCACTCGCGCATCTCCTGCTCGTACTTCTTGCGCATGCGGCGCGCGTGCCGGGCCTCAACATCAGCGCGGATGGGGGCCAGGAAGTGGTCGAGCTCGAGGTAAAGGTCCTCCTCGGTGATGCGCAGGTCCCAGTCTAGCAGGAACAGCAGCTGCTTCTCCATCAGGTTGACCTCGGTGCGGCTGAAGCCAAAGTTGTAGACATGCGTCGAGACGACGCTGTAGTTGGCCCAGTGCTTGTTCTTGGGGCTGCTGTCATTGAGGTACTTGGCCGCCAGGATGAGGGCGGCAAGGAATATGCGGTGGGTGGTGCAGCGTAGGCCCTTGGCCATGGGCTGGAGCCGGGACTTGAGGCGCCGAAGGTAGACCAGCGACGACATGAGTGTTGGTACCTGGACGTTGGATGAGATCACCAGCTGGGTGATGAACTCTTCGACCGTGGGCAAAGCCCCATCGCTGGACCTGACCGCTCTTGGAGCTGATTCCCTTGGCGGCGACGGGTATCTCGGTCGTCCTGTCTGTGCCGGAGGGGGCATCATGGTTGGATCGCACTGGATCACATCGGCGGCGGCCTTGGCGAGGTACCTAATCATCTTCTTGTCGACAGGCTGGTAGACGAAATACTCCAGAGCCGCAGCGTTGAGCTCAGCTGGGCTGAGCGTCGGTAGCGAGACCATGGTGTTGTTGGGTGGGGTGGTATTATGTTGATGATGTTGAGTATCGCGGGGTCTGGGGCAGGATAGAGGAAGTACCCGACTTTCGCTCTCCTGCGCTAGTACGTCGGGAAGGGAAGGGTCAAGAAAAGGTTGGGTGAGGGAATGCCCCCGGAGTTATAGGGGTCAACCGACAACTGAAGAAGGTTTAGGCCAAAAGATGCGCACAGGGATGCGTGCATCAACACTTGACGACCTTTACACGAGATGCCCTGCGGCGAAGCTCATGTGGGCAATCCGTATAGATTGCCGGGGTGAAGGCCGAATCGGCCGACTCCGCAAGAGGGGCGGAAAAGGCTGAACAGACAAGCTGTTGTTCCAGTGTGGGTCCCCTGATGGGCTTCCTCTGCAGGCGGAGTCCCCTGATGCGTGTCTCAATGCCTTCCCTGGCGAATTTACCCCGGGAGGGTGACGTGCGCCGTCCACGAGGCTGAGCGCAACAGGCTTTCCAAGGGGCGGTCGAGCCAGGCGGACAGGGGTCTGCAAGGGTGCAGGGATGCGCGGACAATCTGGCAGTGTTGTGGTGGCCCGCGGTGTCGGTCGCGGCGGGTGGGGTGCGCGATCAGCGGATTCCAGGCTTTGGGACGGAATGCGACAGCGTTGGGAGGCAAATGCCAAGCCTGAACCCTGACCAATGAGTCGTGAAAAACCGTACAAAGTTGACACCTGATGGAAAACCTAAACTCTAGCTAAGCGGGCAAATGCCTCGGACAGAAACCGGACGCTGCTTCGAGAGTCAACCGGAGCTGTAAAACTCTCTGTTCGTAGGTGCCCTTTAACCGGCTTCCCCGCAAGCACCAAAAGATGCCAAGGACCGCAAAACTGATAGCGCAACTGGCAGCTGAGCCGGGGCGCTGGCGATCCCGGGAAAAGCGGGTCCGCACGCCGATTTGACAGACGGGGCTCCGGAGGTGGCTGAGGGTAGCAGATGTGAGGATCAGAGTGAATCACGCTGCTAAACGGCCGCTGAATGACTCGCTCAAGTCGCAGAACAGCGGAGACGGATGTGTTTTGGCTTGATAGTGTAATTAAACACCTGGCAATGCGAACCGAGGTGGGGGAGGATGCAAGATTGACCGCCGATTCAGGTACGAGTCAGAGCAGCCAAGCTGGTGCGAAACTCTCGGGCTAACAGGTGCCGGTCGCTGCTAGTTTGGTGAAGGCGGGCCTGGATCGTCCTGGATTCGCGGAGTCGAAGCGGTCGGGATCGGTCGACGATGCTGAAGTGTAGTGGTGGATTAGGGGCAGGGGTACAGTGTAAAAATCCGTCCAGCGGAATAGGAAGTTGCAAAGGGGACAACTGCACGAAAATCGGCCCTGCCGTAAAGTTGCAATGCTGCGTCGTGCTAGATATTTTGAATCCGGACTTCGAGGGTCCCGGGCTGGTTTTAATATAACACAACGATGCAAGCCCGCGGTAAAAAGCTGACCGGGGTATCAGTCGCGCGCCAAAGGGAAAGGCGCCGGTCGGCTGGTGCTTCGTTGCGCGGCTTGAGAAGCCCGGCGTGTTCGAGGAGTCGCCCAGTGCAACTTGTCAAGCGGCGTTTGACGATTGATTCGCTCTCCTGTTGCAGCGGCAAACAGGGGCGGAGCAGGGTGGGCCTGCTAAGTGTCCCAAGCGAATGGGTAAAAAAAGCGTCGAATGGTTGCTTGGCTATCGTGCTTCAAAACAATGAGCTTCTGTCCGTAGTTGTTGATTTGCCGGCGGTTGCTTTGAAAGGATCTTAGGGTTAGCGGTGGTCGAGATTTGTATGCTTCGCGATGCCGAATCCCTACAGTTGCAGGGAGAAGGGCGGGGAGTTGCCGGCAACTTACAAGAATGTAAGGGACAACCCAAGGGAGAGCCAAGGAGGGATGTCGTTGATAACAGCTATGCGTCCCCCTTTCCTGTTCAATTGAACCACATTTAATCGCAGGGTATACGTGTAAGAGATAAACTGTAGCACGGAGTGTTGTCAAAAAGGGAGGTGTTGCCGACTCTGCCAGGTTGTGATAATACTCTAGAACTCCCACCGCAGAAGCTAGACACTGGTTCTAAAGGGATAGTTAATAAAGTCATGCCCAGGATGCATGCGACTTTAATCATGATCATCCCGAGCCCTTTGCAGCTGGACTTGGAGGTGCACACTGCACTACGTGGCAGTCACCAGCCGAGTGATGCAGCTGCCATGCCTCACTGCTGGCAATTAGACATCAATCCTGGGCCCGAGTCGGTATTCTCTACCCTGGGAATTCTATCTCTACGTTGATTCGGGTGGCTGGCGATTTGCATTCCCAATCAGCATGCACCAGCGAAGGAGTGCATATCACGGTCGATGAATGGCATGCCAGCTCCGCATGCGAGATTTTCGAGTGCTAAAAGATCCTACGCCCGCTGGCTGTCATTGGCGGATCGCCATCCCGATGCTCTGACTTGAAACAACCTGGAAGCGAGGGGTTTGCATATTGCCAGAAGGCCCGGATAGCTTATGATGAAGGAAGAATTGAGGACAGCATTAGCGTCTTCACTGTTGAGAGCGTTTCGACCACTCCCTATCCCCCTGCAGTGAAAACGTCCAGTTCGGTTACGTACCAGGCAGATGATACAGAGGAATGACAACAAGAGGGTTGCAACTTCTCGCAGACTTTTCGCTAGCAGGTATGGAGAGTACCTTATGTACAATACAAATTATACAATACGTGAAATACAGTACATACCTGACCTACCGTTGCTGTGCTTTGTACGGAATATGCTGTCCTGTCCTAGCAATAGACGGTAATAGACCCCTGAGTGCCAAGCGTCACCTCCGCAAGCTCGACGACATGGCGATGAAACGAAACGAACAAAAGCGACGCTGACAACTGGGGTTTAAAACAGTCTCTAGTGTACAGACTGAGAAGGATTCGAGTCTCGTGTTTCTTTGTAACCAGGCTGATCACTTACTTACCACGTGAAGAGTACGAGTTACCCCAGATACCATTGAAGGGAGCTCACCTGGCATCCTATCATGTGAACGTGGGGATGTTGGGGGAGGTCAGGGAGACACAAGATGCAGGGCCCGCGTAGCCGGTCTTGTATAACCCAACCCTATAACCACATGAGCAACACCAACAACCTTCTGACTAGGGACGACCACGAAGTGAAGCAGACACGACCAATATCATAGCAACAGTGGCGTGGTCTTGCCTGGCCAAGGAGCAAAGCAGCCCTTGCATCACCGTTAGGACCTACACTGCCGTTGAGTTCCTGACGAGGAAGGCTCTGAACCGTCGGTCTAGCCAGCTTGGGTGCTTAGGGAGTCGAGGTGAACAAGTCCTAAAATGCAACAGAGCATTGGCGATATTTGGAGAATCTAGAGCTCAGGCTGCCAAGCCATGGCACATTCCGTCGAAACATCGCAACCAAACATTTGCAACGGCCCGATGTTTCAAGTGACTGTGCTCCTCGGACTTCCGTCACGTTTCTTCGGAACACTGGTGGCTAGTATCGGAGAGATTCGCCATTTGAGCCATGTGATGATGGAGACCACACCGGATGCACAGTCACTCCAGCGCAACAAGACTCCCAGTAGTGTACCGCTCGTGCCAACATATCGTACCCTTTCGATGCAGCTTCCCCTGGCTCGTGCATCGCGGCACGGCGAGATGGTTGTAATCACCGTCCGCCTAAGAGGCCAGCACAGACTGAGACCGCCACACCGCCCATTCCCATCGGCAACCCCTCACCAGCGCCAATACCCCACCCTTGCGACGGAGGAGCGACCCGGAAGAAATGCGGGAGGCCACTGAGGCACGCGTCCCCGCATCCTTTCCGAATCCGGCCTTGAGCCGACCCAGGGTTGTGTTGGGATCGAAGTCGGCGTGGCCAGTTCCGCGGCGAAAGCCGTGATTGGGCCGCTCCATGTCTTGGATGAAAACTTGATATGTCGGCCAATTGTGTTGCATACATGGGGCTGCGCTGGGAATGCGTGTGGCACTGGAACATTCTTCTCGGCAGTGTGGTTGTCATGAGAGACCAAACTGGCTCAGCTAGGTCTCTGCGAGCACATGTCGTAGCTTGTAAGGTTTGGGTCGTGCATAAGCCTCGGTTCGGTGTCGGCAGTTGATGTGCCAGCATGACCAATCTTGAAATCTCGGAAGAGGGCGCAGCTTTGAACTTGGGATTCTTGGCAGTGGCTGACAGGCCCCATCGGCTACGACGACTTTGCCCACCAGCCACACTTTCCCCTGCCGCCGCGGCGCGGAGAGGCGGAGAGCTGGTCGTCCACGAGGCCACATACTAGCATTATATAAGCGCTTGGCACATTATTAGCTAGACACCCATGATTGGTTTGATGTATCATTTAGAGAGATCTATGCATTTCCAATATACACCTCCTCCAGCATATTACACGTTAGCGTGGTACTTGCCCCACCCGACTAACCAGAGCTGGCAAAACCCCTGCAGGAGTCAAGAGAGAGTCAAGATACCACCATACACATACAATTTTCTACTGCATACAGAGTACCTAGTACATAATTCTCCCTCCTTCATTTGCAATGACCTGTCTGAGCCGTCGGGGCATTGAGTGAGCTAGTTGCCGTAAGAATTCTATGGGCACTGTATCCCAAGCCTCCTGAATAGCCCGGCGAAGCGGAGCCCGGGTTAACCGCTGAATATCATAGTTTTCCTCGATCCAATTCTTCATCCAGAACCATACATTTTCTATAGGGCTAAGGTCTGGGCTCCGTGCGGGCCATACAATGTAGTCAATCCCAAGTGCTGTCAGTAATGCCTTGGTTACGCGAGCTGCGTGGGGTGCTGCGTTATCCTGTTGGAACCACATGTCTTCAAACTCTATATAAAATGTATGGACCAAAGGGATGATGAACCGTTGATACTTCTCTGCAGTGATACCACCGTACTCCTTCTCCCAGAAGAAGCTAGGTCCTTTGCGACAGCCGGCGAATGAGCCCCAAAACATCCACCCGTGTGGCTTAGTTCGTATGAGTGCCCAGGTCTCTGGATCTTCCGTGTCGTGAATTGTGATCCATTGCTTCCACATTGGATTGTTGGTCGCCCACGTTTCATCGGAGAAGAGGACATTCTCCCAGTCTTCTTGGTACGGGCGTAATGAAAGCTGTTCGTATGCGAAGGCGAGGCGATCGGCTTTGTGTTTATCGGTAAGCTGAATGCGACGGGGTCGAATCGTCCGTTTGTATCCAAGGGCTTCGAGTGCCGTTGAGATAGCTCGCTCTCCGAAGAGCTCGAAACCTGGAATATAGTACCGCAAATCAGCCCAAGGAAGCTTGCGGTTCAGCGGATCGGACCGTAGGAACTCGATCAGTTCGTTCTTTTGCGGGGACTTGACGACAGGCCGGGGCCCAACCCTTCCTTTTTTCCTTGGGGTCAAAGGACCCTGCAGGGCAAGCTGCACTTGCCGTTGTGTTGTGCCCGTAGCCTTCGCAATAGTGGAATAGTCCCAGCCGGCATGCTTGTGTAAGGTTCGAATTTCAATCTATTAGAGAGAGAGAGAGTTAGTAAGATAGGTAGGTGGGTAGGTAATCTAGTAGGCAAGGTGCCTACCTTCTTATCACGTGATAGGTCCTGGGACCTAGTGGCCTGTTGGAACCAGTGTTTTGTACGGTTGTTGGCCTTATTTGCATGTAGTCGGTAAAAACGCTCTGCGCAGGGCGACTTGTGTAGGTCTTGGTTGTGGTTGATAATAGTGTCGATGTCCATGGTGTTCCTGATGCGCATGTAAGTCGAAGATTATGGATTTTTAGTGGGTCGGCTGAACGGATTTTGAAGGAGGTCACTTTTCTATGGAAAGTACTAGAAAAGTGACTTGTATGCTGATTTTGACGTAACTGTATGCTGAAAATGGGATAGTGGGTGGGGCAAGTACCACGCTAACGTGTAATATGCTGGAGGAGGTGTATTTTATTTCCAATAGGCAATGAAGAATATAGGACCAAACGTAGAAGACTTTTATCTAATTTAGGTTTAGCCTAATAAATCAACTGACTTTTGGTCGACTGTTTTTAGCAACTAGAGCGCTCCGTCTCTAGTGCAAATATTTTGACATTGAACTGGTAAAAAGGAATCATACCAGAGCCTCTATGTGACGAAACCACAGGCAGTCCTACCTCTAAAAGGGTTCGCCGGTTGAAGGTACTGCTGATCGGACTGTAGGTCTCGGTGAAGCCAAAAGGTTCACAACAATGCTAGTCGCAATGTCTGCACAATAGGTAGAGGCTATTGCTTGTATTGCTCACTGGAGGACTCCCAGAGCCCTCCAGAACGAATGACTATATACTTAGCCGATTCTGCTGGCTCGCCGCCGCTCGCCAGCTATCGTAATCTACCCTCGATCGCCTTGGGTAGACGGCTACCCAAGTCTATCATGATCGCTTCCGCTCGCTGGCGACCCTGAGCTACCCGGGTCGTCTTCATGCGGCCGCCTGCAGCTTCCACCCCTGCTGATTGGCTGTGTCTGCTTCTGCTGCGCCCCACCGAGTCTTGCTATATGGTTAGTTCGTGACACTCTACCCTTCCTACCCAGCTCGTTATACAGGCGTAAGTTCGACATTAGGTATTCGATAGAGCCTCCGCTAGAGTAACTAGAGGTGCCTATTAAGCCTGTTAATTTCAATCAATCAATCTTCCTATGTACTAGGGCGCTAACTAGCAACTATATAAGATGTATTACAAAACTTACCCTACTACCATAGTAGAATAAGGGTAAGTGTGATGGTGGAACGCACCGACTATGATGATGATATCATTTGTATGTATAATGATTCATCATACCAAGTGATGATTCATTATGCATGTTCCATTACATCATACATGCAAGCTTAAACCTACTCACATCCTGTATTTAAAGCCTACCTTGCAGTCTCGAGAATTTCTTTCCTCTTGCAAGTTCAATATTCTTGCAATGCAGTCAGTTTACCATTAGAGGCTTGACTCTAGCCTTGAACGATGGCCCTCGTGACAGTAAGCTTCCTAAATAAGCACTATTACTAGTTTTAAACTAACCAATATAATACTAACTATTGTATCGGCCTTAGATTTGAAATCTACTTTAGCTTAAGTGGTAAAGACTACTAAAGACAATATTTCTAAGCATCGTCGCTAATATATTATCGATTTAGGCCCTATACCTCTATCGACTTTTCAAGAAGTCTTGCTAATTATTAACAAAGAGCTACTACCTAGGTATTATTTGCTAGATAATGACCTGGTGTGACGAAACTAAGTAGTCTTGCCTTTAAAAGAGTTCGCTAGTCGAAGGTAGTCTGGTCGAGCTGTAAGTCTCAGCGAAGCCAAAATGTGACGAAATCATAGGCAGTCCTACCTCTGAAAGAGTTCGCTGGTCGAAGGTACTGTTGGTCAGACTGTAGGTCTCAGTGAAGCCAAAGGGTTCATAATAATGCAAGTCGTAATGTCTACACAGTAGGTAAAACTTATACTAGCGGTCTCGAGCTTTTAGTGCCCAAACTTGATATCTATAACGTGGTTGATAAGCGAATGTCAGACAAGCGAATATCATATGAAAATATACCCTCTCAAGTAAATTTACATTAATTCCACCAAAATAACTTAAAACCAAAGGAACTACTCAGAATTGTCTTCATCAGACATTTCCACAATTACCTGACAGGTACGTGCATTGTGGCCAGGTTTGCCGCAGGTGCCATAGCGCTGCGTACGCGTCTCGACCCTTGGCCTCCGACTACTACCCGCCCGTGTTTCCTCCTTTATTTATACCTCAACCTCTCTCTAACCCTCTAGATCCTATGTACCCTATATAGAAAGCGATTCTCCTTGCTAGAGCTATTGTCTTTTAGTCCTCCGAAGCTTGCTTAGTATCTTATTTGCTGCTTGGAGACTTTAGTTCTCTGCTCCTAATAATACTAATTGATATATAACCTTGGATGTCTCTTTCGCAAAGATATCAACCGCTCTTAAAATCTCAGTCAGAGAGCTATTTTGATGCTAGGTAATTCGATTCTTAACAAGGGTGGACTATATAGAGGCTTTAGTTAGGTTATTTAAGGTCTTAGAAACCTAGGTATAAGCACTACTAGGCCGCAAGTTCGAGGGTGTTGGCGTCTTTAGACGGATGTCAAGCTAGGATATTACCTTCTCGGGATTAAGAGGAATGAGTCTAGCACCTTTAAAACCCTCTTCAATGTTTTTGGGAGTTAGGGCGGCCTAGAAAGTAGCATAGAATGCAAGAAAGAAGTCCTCCTTAGTGATATAAGTTATGTTTGCCTATATTATACTCTCGATCTACTTGCTATATACCGTTTTAAGCGGGCTAAAATACCTAATATTAAGCGGCTAAAGGATATAAGACAAGTAGGGAGGTATATAGAGTATAATAATATTATTCTCTTTATATTAGAGCTCGAAGTTAGTCGAGTGGTGGCTATCATAGCCATCAAGGATAAGAAGGCGATAAACTCCAACTATTTAAGCTTTGGTATGCTTGTTAAAGTGCTGAATCTATTCTAAGCCTCTCTCGTTGGTTGTCCAACCGTTTTTAGATATTGCAATGACCTAGTCTTTCGGTAATAGGCTATTCTTGTACTAGGAGGAGAGGTGATAGTTACCCTTGATGATAACAAATGGCGGGATCGCCTAGCCAGCTACATTAACACTATGGATTGCCGTTGCCTACTCCCGATTACTAGGCTGCTTTAAATTTGCCCTGCTATGCCGTTCAGAGCTTATAGCAACTATTACGGTTAAGATAATACCTATTAGAAACCTAGTCTCGTCAAAGTTATAGATATCTACCTCCTAGATGCTATACTTCATGATCGTGTTCTATACAAGTGTAAACCAGCCGCGAATGATTTCTAGATCTTTATACTAGGCCTTCTAATAGTCGTATTTCTAATTAAAATATATAGTAAGCTCTAGGTGCCATTTGATAAAGTTATATACCTAATACGTTCCAATATATCTCGTGTTATATTCGGCAAGTAGTCGATTGGCTATATCTTTTATATTAGATAAGCAGGGAGGAAATCCTTTGGAATCTAGGTCGAGGATATATTAAACAATAACCGATTCTTCCAAATTGGTTAACTTCCGCGAATTAGCTAGAATATCGCATCGTGATTATATACCGCGTCGCTAGCAGCTTAGCTTCTTATAATCTATATTGTAGATCTTATCAGCCGCTCGAGCGCTTAACTTCAAATTATTTTGCATTGCCAGAAGAGCTAGTTGCATCTGAGCCTCGTCGCTTTTGTGACCTATGTTGCATTGTAAATATCACGAGGGCTGTCGTTCAAGGCTAGGGTCAAGCCTCTAGTGGTAAACTGACTGCATTGCAAGAATATTGAACTTGCAGGAGGAAAGAAATCCTCGAGACTGCAAGGTAGGCTTTAAATATAGGATGTGAGTAGGTCTAAGCTTGCATGTATGATGTAATGGAATATGTATAATGAATCATCACTTGGTATGATGAATCATTATATATACAAATGATATCATCATCATGGTCGGTGCGTTCCACCGTCACAGTAAAGGAAGATGGGAAGAAAGATATAAGACATGTTAGGGTGAATTCATGTGACATTCGCTTATCTATAACATTCGCTTATCAACCACGTTACCGGACTTATTAAACTTAAGGTTTTCGAGTATATAGACTACCTCTTTGCTAGTATTATAATCTGCTTTTCTACTATGGATGACTAGGTTTATTTATTACTATATAAGCTTGGTTTCAATTATAATAAGCTCTATATTATATACTAAAAGAACATCTAAATAAAACAATAGCTCTTCCATATAACTCAAGAAAAACGCTACGTAGAATTCTAAACGAAAGTTAATAACTTAGTAATATATACTTTACTATTAGCGGATTATCTATTAACTAATGAATTACTAGGAACCTATTAGTCGCAATATCCCTTGTCCGAAATAGCCTCCTTATAAGGTACGATGGCCTATAATTATAGAGCTCAAAGTTTCTCCTAGCTCCAATAACAAGGAGATATCGGCAGACTTAGAGGAGAGCCTAGCTAGTGCTGACGAAGCCTTCGTCGTATATAATAGTACCGCCGAGGAAGGGTCAGAGGAGTTTGTTCCTGATGATGACGATAAGGGCAGTGACGGTGGGGAGAGTGATGATTCTAGGGGTGGGGATAGAGACGAGACCTCTGATAGTAAGGAGAGTTATATCGATGACGAGGAGGACCCGGAGATGATGGATCCCGACTAATTAACCTGATGATGGACCACTTTACCACAGCTGCGGCTTAATTTCACGATGAGAGTTGCGTGGACAATCTGGGGGGGCGATGGGCATACGCGCAAGCTTCGCTCGCTCCCCTGGACAGCTGAAGCAGGGCGCCCTAAGGCTGGCGCACTTCAGCCACCCATAACGAGCGTGCGAGAGCGGGCCGCCGAGTTGCTTCTTTCCCGGGCCATCCGCATTAGATGGACTGGCATAGTGGCAACTGTTAGAATGCCGGACGCCAGAAACAACCCGAGACCACGCGCCACGGCCCGTGTCGACAACCCGTCAAGCTACTCATAGCATAGTACCTAGAGTCACAGTTTTGACTGGTTGGGTCTCCCAGACATAGACTCGACATTCGCCGTATATCGGACGGCGGTGGCGAGTACGCCGTCGAGGCCGGAAGTGCGTGGTGACGGTGCAAAGCGAAAGCGGGCTGGGGACCGCACTAGCACGACCGCGCCGGAAAGGTAATGCCAACGGCGGTATACTTCGGGCTACGTCCTTCCTCGTCGCCTACCGATTCGCTACCTGTCGACGCAATGAAGTTGCAGGACCCTGCGTTTTTGACACAGGCCGCCGCCGCTGCGCTTTTGCTGGCGACAGACTACGCTTCACACCTACAGGCGGCGCGCAACCGGATGAAGGGAAATTAGGGAATAGAATGACCTCAGTCTTCAGCGGGGAGGGCGCGGTTACAAGCGCAAGCGCCCGTCCTCGCCACGGCTGCCGCCGGAAGGACGAGGCGGGCGCTTAACGTCGCATCAGACTTCGGCCCCTGAAATTTCCCCAGATCGTTCCCTCGAGATACTATTGGCCGGCTAGCCGCATGAATGCGCTATGCTATTATGGGTAAAGTCCGTTACTCGTTATTGGCGCGCCTTCTCGGAGGAAACCGTTTTTAGCGCGACAGGCGAGATCTCGATCTGGACCCTGGAGATCTCGGACCCTTGTTGCAGCGGCTTCCTGAAGATCCGATTGCAAGCTCCCGCGCCCGTGAGCGACACCCTCCAGACAAGAGACGCCGCGACTACAGTCCCTGGCGGGATCCCGTATGCTTTTCCCAATATGAGGCCGAAGATGGATTGGGGGCCGGCAAATTCCGGAACGATCTAGCCCTCTTCAGGGACCGCATCGCATGGTTTTCCACCCCTCGTCCCAAAGGAAATGACATGCAGAACGGTTAGGTGGAAAAGATACAAATAGGACAGAATTGTCAACGTCAATACCACACGACGAAAGATCTTGGTCCGCCCGGAAGCTCTCAATCTTTTGTTTGTCGCCTTCTCCGACCCGTCGGAGATCCGACATGATTGACTGCCAGTGACGTCGATTCAACGGTCGGCCGCCATTGCCAAGCTTTGGGGGCCGACTCGCGGCACTGAGGCGGCGGGATGGCGATGCCGCGAAGCGAGAGGCACGACAAGCAAACATGGGCTCTGCTTCCAATGGAGAATCGCGTCGATGCGCTCCAGTTTCCAACAGCCCTCTGAATAGACTGAAAATCGGAGGCCTGCAAGGGGCGTCCGAGTCTCAGGATCTAAGGATACTGAGTCCGAAGTTGTGGTTGCGTTACCCAGAATGGCCGACTTCTTGCGATCCATCAGCCACGCTCCGACAGCTCTAGCTCGACGCCGGATGATAATGTCACCATCATCCGAAGTCTTGGGGTGGCGTGCGTCATCTTGGGCGGCCGCCGCCGTACGCCGCGCTGCTGCTTCATGGTAACCCAATTTCATGCTCAAAACAACCTCCCTAGGAACACACTTGGGAGGGAATGGGACAAAGACAACATGGGATTGACTTTGCCGCCGGAAATATTCGTCACCACCCCAGGGCATGTGCGGATTGTAACCAACGCCTCAGCGGTCGCCGGCTTAGCCACACGAATCCGGTGGCAAACATTGACTTCTTCGATGCCGCAGTTTCCGTTCCGCATGTGCCGGACCGCAGCCGTACGTAGGAAAACGCAATACCTCGTCATGTCGTCGACGTATGTTGGCTGAGCATGGCGAGATAAGGCACGCCTCTGAGATGCATCCATGCACACCTCGTATGTTGCATACTACTAGCCTAGGTGACTCAGTTGAAGCAGTCGAATGTGTGTTCTGGCAGCAAAGTAGGAGTGGATTGGAGGTACGACGTCAGACATGTTGACGGATGAGAGGGGACGAGCTGGATAATGCCTACCTAAGTGGTTAACCGTTATTATGTATAGCATGCAATGATGGAGGCACTGTAGGTCTTCACCTCGTTTGATGCCATCACGGCATCTTTAAAATAAAATAGGCTACGTAAAGACTATTGCGGCCCTCAGGAGTCCTTCCCCCATTGTAAAGGGGACAGAGAGCAAGTCACTCACGGACCATCGTTTTCCATTGCATTCCCTCGTCTGTGCGAGACTCTCCTCTCCACTACTCCATACATTGGTGAAGCTTGCCAGTGAATGAGGTGACAAGCTTGGCCCACTCTGTATCGCATACCGCGTGGGATGCCAGTAACGCCCAAAGACGCGACAGTTAAACAACTTCATGAACATCCCCCTATGAACCCGCCATGCAACCCCACAAGCTCAGCTGGGCTTCCTTTGCCAGTGCACACCATTCTCCTTCCCCTTTGTGCCCCTTCCAAAGCCTTCACGCTCTGCACATCATGGCCACCAATAACAAATTATGCTGGATCCCCCTCCCACTGCTAAACATCGCCGGTAAATGCCAGCCACATGCAGCTAGTAAACCCCCAATGGGCGACAAGTATCCTGAATGCGAACACTAGTGGATGCTTCAGGTTGAGTAGTAGTTGAAGTGACGCCGCGACACTCGCTCGTCCGGCTGATTCCCTCTAAAGTCTGTTCTCCAAGGGTGGCAGCATGCGCTGTCGGCCCTTTGGATGGACCGTCTTCATCGTCTTCATAGGGACCATGGGGAGCTCCCTTCCCTAGTGGTAGCTACCGCCATACGGGCCCCCCCGTAAGCGTTCACGGCCCTCATAGCTCTCGAAGTAAGGGTGGTTGCAGGCCTGCTTAGCAGAGATACGGCCGGCGGGGTCGTAGACGAGCATCATTTCGAGAAGATCCAAGCCCGCCTCATCCAGGTTCGGGATCAGAGGCACCGAGGGGTCACGCACCCACTTAGGAAAGGAAGCCTTGAAGTCGGGGTAGCTGGTCACACCGGGCCAGATGTCCTCGGTCGGGGTCCCGAGCAAGCTGTAGAGTTGAGCGTTAACCTAATGCCTGACATGTGTCTTCTGGCAGGGAAGAAAACGTACCGGAAGATCTTGAATATCTCGTCAATCTCGGAGTCACCTGGGAAGAGCGGTTTGCGGGTGCACATTTCGGCAAAGATGCAGCCGACGGACCACATGTCCACTCCGGTGGAGTATTGACGACCACCAAGTAGAATCTCGGGTGCGCGGTACCAGAGCGTAACCACTTCATGGGTGTAGGTGCGGAGAGGGACGCCGAAGGCGCGAGCCAAGCCGAAATCGGCCAGCTTCAGGTTTCCTTCGCGGTCGATGAGCAGGTTCTGCGGCTTGAGATCGCGGTGCAGCACCCGGTGGCTGTGGCAGTACCGAACGCCCTCGCACAACTGACTCATGAACTTTCGGATAATAGCATCGCCAAGTCCCAGGGTCTGTACGCGAGGACCGGTGCCTTCAGGAAGCGCCTTGCCCCTTCCGCCGTCGCTGACAGGCAGCGCCTCCATGTACTTCTTGAGGTCGCAATCGAGGAACTCGAAGACAAGGTAAAGTTTGTGGCCGTCGGCGTGGACGATGTTGTAGAGTTTCACGATATTCGGATCGCGCATTTCCTTGAGCAGCGATATCTCGCGGATGGCGGTCGAAGGAACACCTTCGTCCTCAGCCTCGAGCCGAATCTTCTTGAGCGCCACGATCCGACCGCCATTGTTCAGGTCGCGAGCCTTGTAGACGACGCCATATGTGCCTAACAAACCGTCTGTGTCAGCTTCCTTGACGCCGACAGCAACAGTGCCGACGGAACGCTGACAACACACCCTCCCCGATCTTTTCGAGTTTCTGGTAATTCTCCATGGCCATGATTCGAGCGCCGGCAGATCAATTCGGCTCGGTCTGTCAATGCAGCCTCGAAACGGGGCTTCTTGGGTAGGTTTTGGCGGAGGCGCTACACGCGTGACGTGGTTGTGGTTGGATGCGGAAACGAGGGGCAACGCTACGCCGGGAACCAAACAAAACGAGTCAAGGAGACGCCGATGGAGAATGGGGTCGAAGAACCGAAAATCGACAGGAGAGCAGGAAAAGACTGGTCAGTTGCGCCTGGCCATGGAAAGGATTTTGCTGTCTGTAATGTCAAAGGTTGTTGTAAAAGGTAAAGTCGCCACAAGTCACCTGCAGGTGAGCGGCTAGTTGCACTTTGAGATTCGATGCAGGTGCCGGATTTTGAGGTCGTCAACAAACTTTGAGGGGGTAATTGGAGGTTAATGGGTGACGCGCCGAACGCGTCGCTGCGGGTCTAGGCTGCCCCGCCAACCCGCGCCCACCATCAGCGCCACTTTTTCCGAATCAGGCTCTTTCAGTTTCACCCGCCAGGGACGCTTCAGCCCCGCAGTCTCAACCCTCAGGAGAGTGAATGACAAGCAAGCACACATCCGAACTCATACCATACTGTACTGCACGTCTTATTTCAGCCAAAACATAGGGTATATAAAGTGAGTGATTGCTTCCAGCTGTTCTTTTCATGTGAATATCGGGGTTGACGAAGGGTTAGGGTAAAGATGACAGTGGACATCAAGCACCTCGATGCACATGAGCAGCCTTCAGACGAGCTCAGGGCCAAGTGGAAAACATTCTCAAAGGCGGAACCAAAGGATTTGCTGAACAGCTCCGACATCGATGATCTAGAAGATCCAGAAAGCGCAACCGAGTTCTCCCTTGCAGGCAGCATTCCCATCGACACCCTAAACACTTCGTTCAGGCATATCTGCCCCAATAATGGCGCTGAGTTCAAGGCAACGAAGGATGCCCCAATATACTACCACCCTCTCCTCCCAGGTAAGTCCCGTACTATAAACACCACCGCCACCACACAGCTAACGATGGGCCCAGGCCTCCTTGTCGTCCCTTCCCTCGTCCCTCCCTCGGTTCAAAAGGCCCTCCTCAGACATCTGATCCACCGTGACCTGAGCCAACCGCACCACCAAACCAACCTACATCTGCACTTCAACCTCCCCTACCCCACCAGCGAAGACCCCTCCTTCTTCTCTTACCCGCCCTCATCCGCAGTGACCTTCGCCCCAAAGGACCCGTCTGTGCACAAGCCGCTGAGCATCAAGCAGGTCCTGGAGCGCAAGCTGCACTGGGTGACGCTGGGCGGGCAGTACGACTGGACGAACCGGGTGTACCCGGAGGACGGCGGCCCCGCCATGCCCGCCTTCCCGGCCGACGTCGCCAGGTTCTTGGAGACTCTGTTTCCCGAGACCAAGGCGCAGGCGGCGATTGTCAACTTTTACACGCCGGGGGACACCATGATGATGCACCGCGATGTGTCGGAGGAGACGGATAAGGGCCTGGTCAGCCTGAGTCTCGGGTGTGAGGCGTTTTTCATGATTGCGCCGAATGAGGGCGATGTGGATGCGGATGCCGCTGGTCTAGAGGAGCGAAGGGAGCACAGACCAGATGCTGAGAGTGGCGAGAAGGAGAAGGAGGAGAAGAAGAAGGAGGGGGAGAAGAAGGAGGGGGAGAAGAAGGAGGAGAAGGATGAGGAGAAGAAGGAGAAGAAGGAGAAGAAGGAGGAGAAGAAGAAGGAGTTCCTGCTGCTGAGGCTGAGGTCAGGAGATGCGATTTACATGACGAAGGAGTCCAGGGTCGCGTGGCATGGGGTGCCGAAGGTGCTGAAAGGGACGTGCCCTGAGTATCTGGAGGATTGGCCGGCTGAAGATGGGAAGTACGAGGATTGGAGAGGGTGGATGCGGAGTAAGCGTATCAACCTCAATGTGAGGCAAATGAGAGACTGAGCTGGGTACGATCAACCCAGAGGTTGCGTGGCACCTCAGTTTTGGAAAGCATGGCGGCCGCCCACTCACACATACAGGGTTTAGAGGCTGCGAACGGCGGGCAAGCTACGCCAGGAGTTCTTCCGCAGAGCCTTACAGAATAGAGCAGCTCAGCATCTGGTCCATATACCGAGGCACCGGCAGCCCACCCTTTCACTCCTTCACTGGCCGGGTCTTGGTACGTCTGGCACGCATTCCGCTCAGCCTGGAAGGATAGATACGGAGGAAACAGGTTGTTCATGCTTGATCGCAGTTCTTGCGGGGATTGCGCCATTTGCAGGGTTAAGGGTCGGTCTTCGCCCGGTCAAACAGTTAAGGGCTTAGGGTACCTCTTGGAAGGAAGGGACAGGATGAATCCAACCAGCCATCAGTTCAGGTTTCCTTTACCCATGATCAGCAGGAAGAGAAATAGCAAACTGCCAACAACGCGGGTCGCCCATCTTGCTCAACGCTCGCCCTAGCCGGGGACATCCTGGCAGCATGAGCAAGACAACAGAATGAGCCGAGGAGGGAACTGGGTACAAACATACCAATCTCGCTCGCTCCAGTGCCCGCCTACGGACAACAACGGAGCCAGAGTCGGCGGCCTGGAGAGCCGCATTTGTCGTGGGTTCCGACGCCATCCGGCCTGTATAGATCTTTTGGCCCATCTACTGGTATATAACACTCAGGAGTGTCCGTCTTTCTAACCTCGTCGTCGCTCTCATTACCTTACCCTTATCCCGCGTTGTCCTCTTTATTCTTACTCGCTGCGCCTTTACTATTTACTAGTATGGGATGACGAGCCAGATGGGAGTGGTGAGTGGGACGCCTGCTGTCCAGGAGACTGAACCTTGGAAGAAAGAAAAGCGATGCCGACCGTTGGGTTGCCGAGAGGTAGGGAACCCTCTGACAACACAACACCAACCACCAGCAGAAGAGCCTAGGCTCCTCCACTCCCTCATACTCAATCAACATATGACCTTGCTTGTTCCAAAAAAACCAGATGTAGCAGATCTTCTCGCTAGGAAGGCTAAATCTATCCAAGACCACTCCGAGACGAGGCATCGCCCCTACGGCTACTGCCCCAAGCCATAGGAAGGCACCGATGCACCGGGTGCGGCATCCCTTACCGGCAAAATCTTTGGCCCTATTCGCCATACTGTCCAAGGCGTCGCGGACGCCGATCCGGAGACGACGCGGCGTGACACCATAACCAAAAACTAGGGAGTCGATTGCTCAGCTCTCTGACTTCCCGTCCAACCCTCTCCCCGCCGGCCCCGACGGGCAACGATTCCCCAAACTTCGGGGGTGACCGCGAAGGGCAAACCCCCCAGACTCCTTCGGCTGCCCACGCCAACGGTATACCTTCCAAGCATCTGTCAACATGTCTACTGCGTCGCCGAGCGCTACGGGCTGGAGGAGCTCAAGAAGCTGGCGCTGCAGAAGCAAGGATTGCACTCCGGCATCGACATCGGCGCGATCCTCCGCAGCGCGCAATACTGTTACGCCAACGCTGCCCCGAATCGGACAGCCGCCTGCGCGCCCATTACCCGACCTGGGATGAAGACAGGACTTCCCCGGTGTCTCCGCCAAAGAATTCCGTACGACTTGTGTGTGGGGACGGTTCTCACTGGTCGATACAGCCGGTTTGCGGTTGATCGAGGTGAACTTCAGAATGGTTGGGAAGGAGGACTCCTCCTCCCTGTCGGGCTGGGCGGCGTGCTGAGCGGGCTCCTTGACGTTGCCTGTCAGCGCTTCTTTCTCAGCGCGTGCATGAACAACTTGGGGAGCCGGCTGAGGCTCTTTCTCCTTCCCCTTTCCCTTGCCAGCATTGGGAGCCACTGCAGACTGGTTCGCGGCCGTGAACTACGGCGCAACTACGGCAGGCTCCTCCGACGGGAAGGTTGAAGAATGGACAGTAATATATAATAGTCAACCCAATTGGCCGCCACGAGGGGCTCGGGTTGACTGCCTCCGCATGAGAACCACCATCCCCTCCACGTTTCTTCTTCACGAATCAAGCTGGAGACGCCGCCTGCCAAAATCCTGCTGACGACCTCTCGGCGCCGTGGACGAACCATAACCGCCTTCGCGGCCTGGTTGCTTCGCCGTCGAGGACGAACAGAACCGCCACGAGAACTCAGCCTGCGACTCTACGTCTAGACCACCGGGCATGCCGCCCATGTCAATGCCAAACATTTGTGAGAGAATATCATGGTGCGTCGCGTCGCGGGCTCGAGACGGAGCAGCGGCGGGTAAGACCTTGAGATTAGATGGCATTTTCGCTTCGCTACCTAGGTGAGCTTGCCTTCCCGACTCGAACACATTCATCTGGCATGAGAGGTCAGAGCCCACAGACAAGCCTGAGCCATTAGAAAATCACGGCCTAGTCTTCTTATGAACTTATGAAGAATGTGTAAACTGAGATAGTTTGCCGATTACGAATTTACGAGAGTGATGATCAGGAATTGTCCAAGTAATAGTGTCGACGCGCGACTATGGTCTACTTGTGGTATGTTGATCCTTATTCCTCCGCGCCTTCAGCGAACCAGTGGCTTCTTTTTGATGTGTGATAAAGTGTGGATCAAGCCCCTTTTAACTGGGAACCTCTTGCTATTCGAACTTTAGCACGAATTGTGCTGAATCAAGGCGCAAATGTGGCTGTGCTTGTTGCGGTGGGATATTTGATGGGACGACTCGGAACGTCGTCTGTCTTGACAATAATAAATAACCGTCTTAGTTGCTAGAGACATAACAGAAGCTTCCTGTGGTTGGTTGGCTCAACACCGCCGCCTACTCCAAGATGGCGTCACTTATACGTGAGTGCTGCGCTGTGCTATTAGGGTTTCTGCTGAGGGGCTGCCTTGCAGGTCCTAAAGCTTTTCTCGGCAGAAGAGGGAAAGGAAGCCGAAATGGGAATCGGTGATTAGAGAGAAGCGAGCCCGCAACCCTAATGAAAGGTGCCATCATATATACTCCGCATTTTCCACATCGAAGGCGTTGATTCGGTAGTAGTCATTTCCGTCACAATTGCCATGGTATCATTGCATTACTCAATCTCCAGTCCTTGCCCAACTCATTACATGAAAGGCGCAGCTCCTTACACCATCATTATCGCCATCAGGGCAGCAACACCAACCACCAAGCACCCTGACACAGACAATCCGGCGGCAGCCTGGGTGAACGGGCCACCAGCTAGCGTAGTTGACGGACTCGACTCCGCCCCTGTAGAGCTCGACGAAGTCGAGGTAGTCTCGGCTGTTTCCGTCGGCGTGCTGGAGGTTGAGTCGGTAGAGGTAGGGAACAGCGCATTACCACCATCGTCATCCTCTGTCGTCGTCGTCCTCGTCGTGCTCTGTCGAGTGGCGGCGAAGGGAGGAGAGGACGTGCTACGCGTCGTCGTGGTGTCGTCGTCTGTTACTGTGGTACCTCCGGAACCACCACCCCCTGAACCGCCACCCGAGCCACCACTGCCTGAGCAGGTCCGCCCGTTACGGCAGCAGGCGTTCGCTGTGCAGTAGTATCCGTCCTGAGGTAGGGGTAAAGCTTGTCAGATACTGTCGATTATCCAGGGAGCGAAGCGGAAAGGGGTGTCCTTCAAACTTACTCTGCACCACCCGCCATCTCCATCACCACAGCACACGCCGTCAGACGGGATGCAGTAGTTGGAGTCGCAGGTTACGTTCCCAGCGCCACATCCACTGCTGCCTCCTCCCCCTCCTCCTCCACCGCTGCCACCACCCCCTGAACCGCCACCGCTGCCGGTTCGGGCGCACGTGTCACGATCTGTGCAGTAGTCTAACCAGAAATGTCAGTCATATGGCCGGGTTCCTTAGGTATGTCGCGCAGAGCGATGGAGCCCTGATCACGGTTAAAGGGGTATAAACAACAGGGGCGGAACATACAGCCTGCCTCACAGTATCCGCCATCCGGGCAGCATACGGAGCCTCGGGGCATGCAGCTGGAGAGATCGTGTCAGCAGGTCACGTTTCCGGTAGTTCGGTACCGTTGGTCCGCTTACCCGGTGTTGCAGAGCTCCTTGCCGGCAGGACAATCGTCAGCGATGCCCGAGCATGTTTCGCCTTCCTTTTTGAGGGGTCAGATTCCTATTACAGATTCTTCTGCGACAATGCGGTCGGGAAATAATGCGCACCGGACAGCACCCGCTCCCGACCATGCAGTAGTAGCCTGAGTCGCAATAAGACTCCCGTCCGAGGCTGGCGCAGCACACGCCCCCGCTAGGCATGCACCCATCGCCACAGATCGCCTTACCCGGGCCGCAGGACGACTGGCGCATGAGCAGCCGGTTGGGGTTGGCTGACACCTCGTGGACTGGGATCTCGTCGAAGGGCAGCTGCGGCAGCGCGACACCTGCGAGCAGGCTCCGGGCTGCGATTTCCGCGAAGCGCATTTTAGCTGCTTTAGACCCAATAGGGCTCCAGCTTGGTCGACTCGATTTGCTGCCTTTGGTTTTAGGGGGTAGGGTCTCGTCTCAACGGTCTGTAGTCGTTTGAGCGCCCAGCAACAGGATCGGGATCAAACCAAAATCAAGAAGGAACCGAAGCAACGAAGGGTTCACCGCCAGCGCCTCATTCTTATCCCTCGCGCAAAGGATCATCCTGAGCTACCGCTGTTCTCCGTAGCTTCTTCAGCTTACTACCACACCACGCGCTATCGCGCTTGGCACATGCAGCCCGACCTCCCCCAGTGACAGCCTAATGCCTTGGGTGACATGGGTTGATCAGCTGGGACGGCGATCTACCAATAGCTGGTTAGACACGCCCGAAGCCAGCACGGATACTTATTGAGCCGGGTTGGACAACTCATGGACGGCTATTAACAACAGCCTTGGGCGCTCCGCTCTAAGAGAACCGATGTGGCACTTTGTACTCCTCCGTATTACGCATGCACCTAGCAGTGAAAAGCTGAGTGTGTTGAACGGTGATACATGATTAAGCGTTCGCTGCAAGATGTGGCGGAAACAGATCCTTCTCCCTTGTCGGGTGGGAGAAGTGGTGAGAGACGTGGGCTGTGTTGACGGGATGAAATTGAGCCGCGCTCCTCTGTGAAACCCCTGGGCTGATTTTGAGTTTTTGGGGGGACCCTTGCTGGTCTGAGCTTGGCATGCCAGCTCGCTGGGATTGCTGTATTTTCGCTGCGGGGATGTGGGTCAGCCTGGTCTTGGCATCGGCCCGGGGCCCCTTCGGCTTGTCGGTGACGAGTTGCAGGCACAGCTGTTGGACCACTGCTACTCGTCCGATACTATAGTCACATTAACGTTTTTTGGACGATGATTGGAGCTGTAGGGGCACCTAAACTAAGATCTGCTCGTGGATGCCGGGATATAGACTACACTATATAAGTTACAGTGTATTATTACGTCTACTGTGTAACCACTTCGATATGCGCCTTCTGACTAAAGGACTTACTGTATAAGTGCATTAAGTAAGCCGAGATGCCACGGGCCATTACAGAACGTAGTAAATTCAATCGTTTGGGATTAGCTGTTCACTCGCTACGTATCAAACTTTCTATCCTTTTTTCCTAGGGTTCCGTAACCATATGCTTCTAGCCTGGTTATGTAGCCGGTGCTTGATGAACTGACAGTCTGACGCCTCGTCCATTGACCAGGGTTTGAGCCTCGTGTGTGTCGTGACATTAACCAAAACCCCAAAGTTACGAAAAACTCAGGAAAATGTATACAAAAGGTACTTAGTGCTCTACCTTTGCTATGGTCGCGCTGACGGGGCAAGTCTGACGTATAAAACGCGCCCCATAGTGCGGATATCATTATCACCCCCCGGAAGACAGGCGGGTGCGCTGTGCCTCCTTCAATCTGTAGAACAGGCACAGGACCCGTGGACGGACATCACAAACACCAGATACAACCTATCGGCAGCATGTGGCAGACAGCAGGGGCGGTAAAACTGAGAACGGTGTATAGAGAAACCAGGCGGTCAATTTTGTTCATGAAGTCCCCTTTCTGAACCCCATCACCACCGACCCAAAAAAGACGAGTAGAAATCTTCCCGTCTACATTCCTGGTTGGACTCTCGGGCAGCTCTGTGTCCTATCCCAACTCCAAGGTCTCCAAAGGGCTTGTAAGCGCGCAGGGTCACATACCACTGCCACGGTTGTATCTTTATCCTCCCTCTTTCCCACGGCCAAGTGTAGGTGTAATGGGGACCCGTCACGCCCCCTTGTCCCACAGGAAATAACCACCTCGGAGGTTTGCCGCATGCTCAGGGCAGAAGTGGAAGGGGGAATGCCAAGCGACCCCAGACACGCTTATCGGTTCCAGTGGCCTTGTTTTCTTATCAACACAGCCAGTCTGGCACTGCCCAAGCTTGAGTTGCGAAGTTGCCTGGGGTTCTTGATTCTTGATCTCGTCGCATTTCGTGACCACCAGGCCACTTGCAGTCCCTGGCAGGTGTTGGGGCATCCCTGCACGGCACAGAGGTGAATTTCCAGTACGCACATCGTGGGAGAAGCTTGGTCAGTGGCTGACTCTCTTGGCGATGCTGAAGATAGGTGCTGTCGGAGTAATCTATTTGGAATACCAAAGGAGAGCGCTGAGGTGAGCCAGTCAGCAGGTGTAAGCGCTGCCTGATCGGTGCTGTTGAGCTTGCTCGGGGTTACGGTGCTGGTGGATGAGAGGTCCGTTGTGAGCGGATGCTCGACCCTTATATAGAGAACGGTTAAGCCAGGTATCCAACCGTGTAATCTAAGAGCCACGACCTGGAGGATGTAAGTTCAGAGGGACCTATGTGCTGGTGACCGTGACAGGGGTCAACTGAACGAGCATTAACATCAGACAAGGCCGTTAACACAGAACCTTCTGTTTAATGCTCGGAATGTCTCCACGTGTGCCATGTATTGACCGGCTCGGTCTGGTTCTAAGCAGAGACTCAATATGTTGCATTGGCCCATTGGGTAGGCACATGGTATTATGCTCCAGTTTACGGAGGCTGTCGACTCCCCGTTTGACTTGACTGCTGACTGATGTTGTCCTTCGGAGTTGTGCTTTTGGGTTAGTGAGATGCCGGGCTATGATGGCGGTCGCATGAATCCGCCTTTGTTCACTAATCATCTCATTAGCGTTAATAAGGACAGGTTATCTATTCAGCCTTGTAGATTCACACGGTAGACTGTGCTATCCCACGAGATACAGGGTAGCCATGAATAAGGGAAGTACTAGTATTGCCTCCAAACTTTCCCGGCTCCTGGGTTGTGAGCCTTGTGACTTTGTGCTTTCTCCGTTCGTCATACAGCTCTCCCGCGTCACTCACAGCGAGCAAAAGGCGGCAATGATACCAACACTAGCAACAATATTTCGGTCCTCCTAGCTACGCCTCGCTCAGACTGCCAAACGCGGTCTTCAAGATTCGAACAATGACATTCTTCTCTTGCCTCACCTTGATGCTGCTGGAACAATACAGTTTGCCCAAGCTTATACCACATAATCCACCCCTAAGGTACAAGACGTAGTGGTACACACACAAACTGAGCTTGGTCTTGCCAATAGCCAAACTATCAAACCCAAAATTCCGCGGGAATGGTGTGATGGAGCCTGGAGCTCCGAAACTGGATACCTATCGATGTCCAAACATGTCTGTTATTCGCATTGTTGAACGGTATCATAGATAAATGGATGGTTATGGGCAGAAGTGATCTTGGATCACGAGCACAGCCGGAACCTGAAATAGAAACATAGACAGTAGGTAGGTTTCCAGGTGGCCTGCAAGCCATGTATGCGCTGTATGATGTCTTTGTGTGGATCCCATCAGGTTCTCTTGCAATTGGTGCAATTAGTTAGAGGAGAAGCTAGGTTTGCCGCGGGGTTCAGCTCTTGGCTTACTCATGTCCTCAACTCTCAGCTATGCTTTGGAATATACCGTTGGTTGGTTATTAGCTATTAGCCAACGGGCGTTCGTTTGCCTGGTCACCGAAACATCGAACAAAGAACTTTCACACCATCTGTTACCAACTCAGCAACTAAGAGATGGCTCAAGCAAATCCTCTCGGCCACATCTCCATTGGCGTCCGCGACTACGATGTCTCCAAGGCCTTCTACACGGCCGTGCTCGCTCCCCTCGGCATGAAGTTAGTCTACGACAGCGAAGTGTCGTCACCAGGAACAGGGAAGGTTCGCACCCTAGGATACGGCATCGATCCAGAGCACGAGCTGCTCAACATATTCGAATTCGGCGAGGAAGCGGCACCGCCGGGGCCGGGGTTTCACCTGGCCTTCAACGCGCCAACCAGGGACGCCGTGGTCGAGTTCCATGCTCAAGCGATGGCGTCCGGCGGCATGGATAACGGGCTGCCGGGGGTGAGGAAACATTACGGTGGAAGCTACTTTGCAGCGTTCGTGGTGGATTCAGATGGCTGGAGGCTGGAGGCTGTTTGTAAGACTTAGAGATGACGAGTGCAGTGGTACACATTGAAAGGATGAGGGCGGGGAGGTAATCATACCTACCATAGACAGCGGATGAGAATTCAAACCTCGAGGGCAACATGTCCCCACCCTTCCTACAAACTGCGGCAGCGTGTAAGGTATCCATTCTTATTGGTAACACAGAAGGCAGACTTGGAATAGCATCACTGTCTGCCACCTGTTTCAACGGTCTTGCATTGTCATGCAAGTAGGACGTGTGCGCGAATTCGATTAGACTCGACACTAAGAAAGTCAGTACGTCCAGGCACGATGATCATCGGCAGATTTAAAGCAGTTCTTGAATGTTTAGGTAGCTTAGCTAGTAGTACATGGCCATTCTTAGCTGGGCTGTCGCAAGTAGCCCCCTGCTCCATGGCCGACTCGTGGTTGTCTTCACCATTTTCGCGACTGCGTTTTACACCCCCAAAAGGATCCTCTAGAAGTCCTCTGCATACTCTCGCAAGTCCTTCACGCTGATGATAACATCGTGGTTATCTAATCCTAGATACTCGAGGAAGAGTTGTCTGAACCCCAGTACTAAGGCACCCTTAGTGATATGATACGAGGGCGAAGTTGTCGTGCCGTCCCGTTGATCGGGATCTCTTCCCGCAAATTCGGTTGCTGTTGAAGCGCAACAGCAGCCTGGCTTCTGGTGATCATTCGTGTTACATGCGGGAAGTCCTCTTCCCATCTCTGGGTGATGATCCGTTGCTCGTTGTCGAGCAGTTTAACTAGCAGGACGATCTTGACCTGATGGTTGGATGCGGAAAACCACCATCTCATAATAGGACGGAGCTGGGTGAGGGACATTGAACAGCCGGCCCCGATCACCAGCGTTGGCTACGCATTCTCCCGTCCACGCTCTGGCACGGGCTTACCACAAGAGCGGCCTTCTCCCGCACCACCACCGGGTTGGTCACGTCGAAATGTACTAGACCCTGAAGGCCAGAAATGTTCGCCAGGATGTTTCCTTTGTTGGCGCATACGTTTGCCAACCATATGGTTGAGTTGCCGACGGGGATACTAATGCCGGCTGCTTGGAATCGTGACAATCAGGATACTCAAGTGCTCCAAGTAGTGAAAACGAACTCCACGGACATTGCGGCGGATTTCGGTGAAATGGGTAGGGGACACGACTATTCATCGAGCCAGCACCATACCTATACTGAGTATACATTGAGGCGAGGTAATATTCCTCTAACAATTAGACAATCGCACTTGTCTCTACTAGAGGCTCTCTCGATCTCCTGAGTGAGATCCTCTAGATTAAGCGAATTGCTTATTGGGGACTCCATTTCCGCATACCTATGTAAATCCTCCAAGTCCAGCGCTACCTAGGTAGTACCGAAGCGGGGGCGGTCGATGCTGCTGCGGGGGTGGAGATTGATGAGGATATTACCGTGCTTGACAGTCATGAAGATTCCATGGTGGAGTGCGATGCTGGTGTAAACGGTGGACGTTGGGGGGTTGGAGACTCGCACAGACTCAGAAAAAAAATATGGTGGCTGCAGTGCCTCGGTGAAGGATTGACGCGAGGATGGTAAACGTAAACAACCTGGTGCCTACCAGGTAGGCATGAGTAAGGCACGGGTCACGTGTCCGTGCAGCAAATCGCGATACTACTAAGATACGGATGTTAAACCCCGCAATGGGCCCGACCTCTGAACTGTGAACACGCGGGCTTGGCACGCCTGCAATTGGTTCGAGCTTGCAGTTCTGTGATACCTTGACGACTTCACTCGTCAAACTCCAACAGTTGTTTCTTATTACCGGTCCGCCGCAAGACATCAGCCTGGACACAGAGCCGAGTTTTGTACCTACAGGATACAACTGCATATTGTATGGTCACTTGGGTGGCATTGTGTGCTCTCCGATCGGCTTGCAGGCCACATGAAGGTGCGCGCCTCGAGAGATGCCCTTTCCCAATAGCTCTGTCCCGGCAGGTGGCGAGTGCCAGGAATTCGCCGGACCCAGCCTGCCAGCGTACGAGTACCGTTGGGGTTCATGTGCTCTCGAGCCAACCAACAGTTCCATCGAGCCACTTGATTCCCGGGCGAGGAACACGATAGCTAATACCCATCTCCCAGACTCTCCCCTTCTGAACACTGAACACTTGATTGCCGAGACAGACCCCTTGCGCAGCGCATCAAGCGACAAGCACAGTGTGTTCCACCGGACCGCACCGGACCACACCAACATCTGCCTCGGTGGGCGAAATGGTGGAGAAGACTTCTCAGCAACAGAATTAGACTTACTTTTGTCGCCGCCTATATTGCGCCTTTCCTCAACGACTTCTCTTCTGCCGTCGCCCCTCGAGCCGTGAACCCCTCGGGCTCAGACATCGCTGCCGCTCGCGAATTTGGCCGACCGCCCGAGCACGATCGTATCGCTTAAGCACAATATCAAAGGGCAATGGACGAGTCGTTCGAAACACACTTAGGCTCTGCCGCGGCATTTGCTGCCTCGGCCGGCCGAGCAGCGCACCCGTCCCTCTCCGGCCTGTTCACCGCAGTGGAGACGATTTCGCGTGCCACTTCACCAGGTCTTCCATGTGGCGAGCACCAGAATGAAGAGGACAAGAAGCGTTATCGACCCCGCACCTTCAGCTACTTCCGGCTGCTCCCCTTTGAGGTCGAGGACGACGCGCACCGGGATGCTGCCCTTCGCGGCATCCTTAGGAACCTCTACACATCCATAATGGCTGAGGACTTCTCCCCCGGGGCAATGCATTGGACGCGCGAGCTTCAAGGGTGGCTGAATCTCAAATTCGAAATGACAAGAGACCTCCGCGCTCGCTTGGTTCACTTGTACTACCATCTTGCTCTGGCCCCCGGTCTAGACTTCACCAGCGCGGACCGCTTTTCGCGTATGGTTATAACGCTGACCAGGTTAGATTCACGGCGTGTCCCACCAACCATGCGCACTTTTTTGGATACTGACGGGTCAAAATTCTAGGAAAAAGCATTACCTGAGACCTGGCGAAGACCTCACCCTCGACTGGCGGCCGTTATGGAAGGAGATCAAGGCTCTGGTCTTACCGCAGGAAGGTGCCTCGCACCAGTCTATGAGGAGACGAGCGCAAAAACATCTTTTGAAGTTATGTTTGCACACAAGCTCTTACTTTGATCCAGCAGAGCGGCGGGCTATTCTGGAGGAGGTGCTTCCCTATTTCAGCACCTCGGCCACCATGTCAAACGCCTACATTGTCGTCGGTGTCCTCAACGCGATGTTGCCCACCGGCCCCGCACCGCCCACTGAGCCACAATCACAGCCATCAGACTTCGTTCCGACCTTCTTCCACTTATGGTCTCTCATGACGCGGTCGAAGGTCTTCGACGTTTGTTTCATTGACATCTTCTCGCGCATGGCTCGGGACTACATGGGCTGCACCCATGTTCCCTTTACTGAACATGGCATCTTCACCCGCGAGCAGTCTGACCTTATCTTCACGGCCATCCTGAGATTGACTGAGATTCCCGTCGGCCAAGCCAATTCGCCGTACAGTAGTCTCGATTACGCTTCAGGGTTAGGTGCTTATTTTGAGAAGGATAGGAAGAAGTACCCTGTCCCGTACATGATCGCGCGCTGGATCACACACTCCATGTCACCTCTGTGCCTAGGGCGGGAGAGCTCTGTTCTGGCCAACCTCGAAGGGCTGATGGAGTCCATTGACACATTCTTCCACCCGTCGAACCAAGGGTCATGGACGGTTTTCCTGGCCCAGCTTACGTTCTTCTTGACGGACATCTTCGTCTCGCGCTGGAACCGCGAGCAGAGCGGCGAGCTGGACGTGCCCCCAGAACGCAAGATAAACGACGAGTTGAAGAAGCGTTTTGTTCTCTCCCTTAAGGAAGTGACCTTCATGGGCCTCTTCTCCAAGAGTAGCAAAGTCGTCAACTACTATTACTCGGCCCTGCAAGGGCTCGCCTACCTGGAACCAGACCTGATGCTGCCTGGCGCTCTCCAGCGGTTCTACCCCAGCCTGCAGGGGCTCGTCGAGGTCCACCGGACGACATCTAGTCTTTGCGGCCTACAGGTGGTCGCCAACATCATGTCGAAGCACAAGGGGTACCGCTGCCATATCACCGCCTTACTGGCGCTTGCGCTCCCTGGGATTGATGCGAACGATTTGGGCAAGACGCAATACACGCTCAACTTCATCCAGAGCGTGGCTTACAGCATCCCATTCGTCCCATTGGTCCATGAGGGTGATGACATCCACGACACGAGCCTTGCGATGCAATGGGTGCAGGCCGAGATGGAGAGAATGGAGCGTGAGGGGCAGGATGTCAAGATATGCTACAGGGAAGAGCTGTCAGACGAGGATGAGGCCCGGATTCTGCGCTCTTCAACTGCGGGCCTGGGCGAGTTCGTCTTGGCACTGCTGGGCAAGGTCTTCGCCTTGCTGGAGAACCTCCCGGATTCAAGCCATCTCCGCACGGGCTCCCCGGAGGACAATGTCATAAACACGCTCCCCGCAGCTCTCACGCCCCTCTTCGCTTCGCTTTCTCCAGAGCTTTTCGACATGGCCTTGGAGAAGCTGGCGGCATTCGTTTCCAGCCACGTCGTCCACCAAGCTCGTGATGCGATGGCTTGGATCTGCAACGCCCTGTGCAAGGTCAACCCTAAGAAGACCCTGAAGGTGTTCATTCCCATGCTGATCGTCAACATCCGCAACGAGATTGATTATAACGGCGCAGCATCGGACCGGAGCAGTGGCACCGAGGTGCTCCCTAGGGATCGGGCGCTTGTCTGGCACGTCAGCATGTTGAGTATGTGCGTCGTTCATGTCGGCGCGGAGGTCTTGAAGTACAAGAAGGAACTCTTCGAAATCGCGCAGTACATGCAGGAGAAGTGCCGGGGATTGCCCACGATCCATATCTCCAATTACATCCACCATCTGCTCCTCAACCTGACGCACACTTACCCTATTGACAACGGGCTCTATGAACCAGACGTCATCGCTCGCGGCCTGAGCATCCATGACTGGGGTCGCACAACGGCCCCGTCGGAGCTCACCATAAAATGGCACCGCCCGTCGCCTGCCGAGATCCTCTTCGCGGTGGAACTCTTCGAGAGTCAGACAAGAAGCGCCGTGGAGAGGCTTGAGCAACTCATGAGCGACAATCCGCCAGTCAGCAGGAAAGGGAAGAACAAGGAATGGTCGGATGAGGTATCGCGGAGTCTGACAGCCCTTCGGTTGATCATCTCCGGCGTTGCTACCCTACTCGACCCGGCCCGCGCCTCCGGGGAAAAGACCAGCCAAGCCGCAAACGGTGATAGAAGGACAGATGGAGACGGTGACGCAATGATGGAGGAGGATGACGATCCGCTCGCCGAGGTCGCGGACGACGACGAGCTCAAGCGCCAGTTCCACTATCCCGCCGGATATCTTCTGAGTCCCGAAGACCCGGTGTACGACCGTATCCATGATCTGCGTGAGGATATCGGAAGGCTCCTTTCGAGGACCCACGCCTTCCTGAATGCGAACCAGGAGGACGATGTTGCATGTTTCACCGCGCTGTATGCAGCGTGCAGAACTTGGATCACGGATGTCGGCATCGAACGTTCCGCACATCCGCTCGAGCGACTTGTCCGGTTGTACAAGGCTGATATTTCACCCTTCAAGATCAGCGGACTGCGAAAGGTGTACCCGCGCCCGCTGCTCATCAAACGGGCCGATGCATACCAACTCCAGCGAGTCAAGTATAACTCGGCCTATCGCAAGAAGAGCGAGCTGGATAAGCAGCTGCTTCTCGACCTCGCTGAGTCTTGCACATCCTCGTATGCAGACGTGCGCCGCGTAGCACAGGGCGCCCAGGAGTCCTCGCTCAAGGTGCTCCTGGGAGGCCGGCCACTCGTCATCCCCGTGATTCTGGACAGGCTGCGCAAAGCGCTCGAGAATAACGACCACGACCGCATCAAGGGAGCAATGTACACGCTGCTCTTCACGACTCTGATCAAGACGGCCATGCGGGACTGGCGATTCGCCCCAGACCTCATGCGACTGTACATCCAGACCGCGTCTGTCGACAAGGCGTCAATCCAGAACCTCGGGTCTTCCGCCCTGTATTCGCTTCTCGAGTTTGGAAAGCCCCTTGAGCGCATGATCATCTTTGACCGGGATGTCGTTGAGACTATTCACCCCGCTGAGGACTGTTCGGCCACGATCAAGCGCCGAAACGACTTCATCAAGGAACGTCGCAAAAAGGTTGAGGCGAAAAAGGCCTCCCTGGGCGTGGAGCTCACCAAGAAGGCGCGCGAGTCCCACTGGAAGATCGCAAACAGGTGCACGATATTCGCGCTGAATCTATCCTTGCGATTCGATACTCTCGCCGACCCGGAATTCGTCGACCTCGTAGCCAGGGGCGCCAACGACCAGCACCCTAGTCTGAGGTCTAATTTCTCGTCGGCCTTCTCAACCATCTTCGCGGCTGTCGACATGCGAGCCGTGTACGGTCACGACTATAAGAAGTTCCTGACCGAGGACGAGATCGACGAGAACAAGTTCGAGATCTCAGTGCCCAGTGACGACCCCCTCGTGACCGAGAAGTTCCTAGCTCAGTTCGAGAAGTATGATGACGACCCCGACTACTTTGTTGACAGCGACTACGCAGGGTGGTTGGTGTGGGGGAAAAAGATCACGGTCTTCCGCGCCAACCCCAAGCCGTTCCTAGCATACGACGAGCTCGAAGAGAAGGTGCGGGACCAACTCGGACAGATCATCACCAAGGACTGGTTCAAGACATGCTTCGGCTATCTCAAGCAGGAGCCGAGGGACGCTGGGGCGGATCGCTTCCGGATGCAGAATCTCATTCTCCTTATGAACGTTTTCGATTTGATGCACTACGGCAAGACGGTCGCCACGTTTGACGACGTTGTGGAGTTGGTCAAGGAGGTCTATGGGGACGGCAGCGATAAGCACCAGCACCGGGCGACCGCCGAGATCCTCGGGGCGTTGCTTACGGGAAGCATTGACGACCCCAAAGAGATACGGGACCGCGTCTGGGGCTTCGCCGCTCCGATGATGCTCAAAATCATCGCGGATGACCTGACCCCTGACAACCTGCCACACTGGATGACATGTTTGCATGTCATCATCGACGGGAAGGATCCCCGACGGTCCCGGGAACTGACCGAAGCGTTGGCATCGTTCCGGCTTGACAGGAACTCGAATGCGGCCTTCAAGGAGTCGTCCAAGGTACAGCTCATCGAGTTCATCATTAATGATGCCGGGTGGCATTTCCGTCACGAGAAGCCGGTGCTTGAAGACTGCCTTGCGCACCTGGACCACCCATACAAATCGGTGCGGGAGTCCATCGGTAGGATCATCGCCACCATCTACCGCACGCGGTACCACGAGTCCTTCAAGGACGTGTCGACCCTGCTTGAGCTGAACAAGGCCGAGTCCTCGATCGGCATTCGCGCCTACCAGCCTTCCGAAGAGTTCTCCGCCACCATCAGGGACGTGTTCGCCCGCCTCGAGAAGTGGCGCCAAGAGCGGACTCCAGGGCAACAAACGCCCTCCAGCTATACCTCGGGCTCGAAGACGGTGCTTATCTGGCTCGACAACATGCTATCCTCGCACGAATGCATGCAGCTCGTGCCCTTCTTCCCGGACCCATTCATCGACCAGCTCCTGCATATGATGGACGTCAAGGAAGACCCGGAGCTCATGAAGCTCGCCTACCACGTCTACCGGCACCTGCCCAACATCCCCTTCCGCTCGGGCGAAGACGACGCCTTCATCGCGGCCCTCATCCGCGTCGGCAAGACGGCTGCTTCGTGGCACCAGCGCTTGCGCGCCCTCGTCAACATGCAGGTCGTCTACTTCCGCCGCCTGTTTCTCACACAGCCGCAGCAGCGCCAGATGCTGTTCGACGCGGTCGGCGACATGCTCGGGGACCCGCAGCTCGAGGTCCGCGACTGTGCCAGCGCCACCCTGGCCGGCATGATCCGCTGCTCGCCCGCGTCCATCCGGAACCCGATCATCTACCAGCTGAAGGACCGCTTCGAGCGCGAGCTGCAGCTGAATCCGATGCCCAAAAAGAAGGTGCCAGGTACCGACACACCCGTGGACCTCCAGAAGCAGATCGTGCGGCGGCACGCCGCCGTGCTGGGGCTTGGCGCGCTCATCGAGGCCTTCCCCTACGCCACCCCGCCGCCCAAGTGGATGCCCGAGGTACTGGCGCACTTGGCGTCGCGGGCCGCGAGCGACCCGGGCGTGGTGGGCAAGGCAACCAAGGCGATTTTGGCCGAGTTCAAGAAGACGAGGCAGGATAGCTGGGGAGTGGATCAGAAGGTTTGTTCTTTGTCTTCTTACTTTCTCCAACCCGCGGTGGTTTGTGACAGAGGTTGGATGTGCTAACTACTATGTGCTTCTTCAGTACTTCACAAGTGAGCAGCTCGAGGACTTGGAGGGCGTGCTCTGGAAGAGCTACTTTGCGTAAGCAGACGATAGAGGGTATGCTAGGGTTGGGGGGTGGCGGTGTGGCAGAAGCACAGCGGACTGTCTATGCAAGGATTAGCGCTAGAGATGAATACGTTGTTGTTAGTATAGCTCAAGAACAAGGGACGGGAGCATAACCAGATGCATATATGAATGCCCTCGTTGCATCGTGGGAAGTGTTGTTCGGGTGGGTGGGATGGCTTAATGAGGGGAGAAGGTTAGAATGGAAATTGGGCATTGATGCAAGGGTAGTTCTTCAAATAGGCCTGTGTATGACTATCAGTCGGTTATGTTTCCCCGATAGATGGCGAAGGCTGGGGGTGGTGCGGTGTTGGATGGACAAGGCCTGAAGAGCATTCGAATAACAACAGAGCGTTCTGTCTGACCAGAATCCTGAATGCAGCTGGGAATACACAGAAGAGCAATATTCTACTTGTTCCGGTTTGTGTGTAGCAATTCACTCATGGGTCAGAAGCACAAGACAAAAAGGGGGGTTCGCGAAACCCATACAACCAGACCAAAAAGATGACCGACCCAGGGATCGAACCTGGCACCTTCTCGGTGGGAAGAACCCCAGTTAAATTCAACTTTTTGTGAACGAGACGTGATAACCACTACACCAGTCGGCCGTTGGCTGAACGCGTCGGACTTTGAGTCTATCGCGGGGTGACTTGCCAGCTCGCCGTCTTTGTAACAAATGAATGCAGACAGGACGGCCATACCGGATGCTTTCGAAATCGGACAAGTTTCAATTCCAGAGTGGCAACAGTGGGCTTGTGAGATGATAGCCCTTGAAATCAGTTCCTTCCCACTATAGGTACTTGACTCAACGGTAATGAATGCTTCAGGTCTGACTTCATATGCCGTCATTGGTTCCTGAACTAAACCATCACAACCGGTGTGCACATAGCTGCTGGCCCCTGAGTGAATAGTACGGTGCTGGACAATTTGAATGTCGTGGCTAATATGATAAGATGAGGGGTTGTTGCGGCTCTTTACTGGGAAACTGGCGAAGTCGTCGGGCGGCGGAAGGATGGAGCTTGGAGGATATGTGATAATGAGAGGGAGTCTGACTCTGAGGGACCTGTGAAGAGAGAGAGGAGGAACGAGAACCGCAACCCCGACATCCATTAAATATCGAAAGTGTGACGGATACTACATGTTAGTTCCACGCTAACTTCCCTCTTGCTAAGCTTATTAATGATGTTAAAGTCCAGAGTGCCAGCCGAAAAGGATCATCTAGGTGGTTTGCCCCTTTCTTCTTTGGCTAGTTTACATTTGACAACGACAACCAATGCCCTTTGAACCATCCAGTGCTTGCAAAACTCACCAAGGTTCTTTATGGCCTCCGCATTCGTGTTGTGACAAAGCTCGCTGTTCTTTCCCCGTTTGGGCCAACGATCAGGCTCAAGTGCGAGGAGTTTGAGGACGGTGTTCCAGGATAGTAGGCCAACAGTGTCTAGATTGTTCTGGGGAAAGTTGCAGACCTCGGCTAATATCGCATACTGAGCCATTGAATAAATAGAATACCTATGTAACCGCGCTTGGCCTGTGGAGTAATTCATGATTCACGAAGAGGGGGTGTGATGTAGTGATGTCAGGGTGACGGAATAACGGGGGTGGAATCAGTGGATAGCACAAAACCATCATCCCACGAGCAGTTGCGATCGTCTTGAACTGCATACCATGAAAGCGAGGGGAAACTATTGGTTTCCACTCGTGGTGTGATCAAACATCATTATTTCTATGCGCCTCTAAGCTATAACAGATACATATTATCGGTGCAACATTGCGGGGAATAAGAGAAGTCCCCCTTTCTTCCTCAGCTTTGTAACCTACTTTGTCAATAGTAGACCAACTAGGGCTCCTAAAGTCGAAACATCGTGCACCATCACACAACATGTCCAGCAAACAAGAAGTCTTGGAAGCCATCAAACAGCTCTCGGACAAGAACCTTGACACTGAAGTCCGGGCAACCGGTTTCAAGGAGGAGCTTGAAGAGGCACGTATTCCGTTCCACTTCCGATGTATACGGTCTGTCGCATAGTAAAGAGTCCTGAGTCGCAATGCTCTACCGGTTATCTAGGCAATCCGCGGACACATCCACATCGAGCTCCAGGCCTGGTTCTTCTTCCGAAAGCTCAGCAACGATTGCGGCCGGTCGAACGTGGCACTGCATGGGTTCGGCACGTACGTCTCCCTGCTGGAACCACTATCATCATGAACTACGTACTCGGTAAAACCTCGCTGACTCATGGGATCGATCCTTCAAGTCTCTGGAAGCGCTCCATGGTGGAATGCCTCGCCGACGCCAACTGGCTGGAGTCATACCTGTCCCAGCGGGGCGGCCGCTCCAGGCCCACTGCCATTGAGGCGCCGACGGTTTCCTGGCCCGACGACCCGGTAGATCCGGTGAGGCCGGTGTATGAGGCCCTGAAGGTTGAGAAGAACCTGCTTGAGGACCTGCAGCGGCTGTGCGCGACATGCAGCAAGTGGTATGTACCAAGATGGGTGTCACTCACTTATGCCATCAAGAGTTTGTCAGAAGGACAGCAGCTGACATGCCTACACATGACATGCAGCGGCGATGGTGCGGCCGAGGACGCTATCCAGACCCATTTCCTGCGTAAGGAGACGCGCCATGTGAAGGACATGGGCGATTTGCTGCAGCAGTGCGTGCGGGTGAGCAAGCAGGCCGGGCACGGACTGTACCATCTTGATAAGGAACTGAGGGAGAACAACGGGGTGGTGCCTTGGGGCATGCGAAACGACCCGGATACTCTCACCGAGGAGCTGTACAATGTGAATGTGTGATTGGAGGGGCCCGAGAGATGCAGGATCATCGGAGGTTCGGGCAGAATGGTTTTGTGTGTTCATGGCTTTTTGACCCCGAAACCATGCTAGTTTTTGAAAAGAATGTAAGTACTAGTATCGTGTATGCTGGGCAGAAGGGGAGCAACGGAAATCGAGGATTCATTCGGGACAGGAACTCGTTTGATCACTGCCTCATGCACCAGGTCTCCTAGGTTCTAAACAATCATGCCATTGTTCAGACAAATGAGACGAGAGACTGTACCAGATGTAGCCATGCAAATTGAAACCAACGGGGTCTGCTGACTTGAATATGCCGAATCCGGCGTCTCTATCAACATCTTTGTGACTTTGTCTACAATGACAGTGATAATATTCCTCAGAATGTCGGCACTCCTCCCGATGGATCAACATTGCATGCTCCCTTGACGATTTTGTATTGGAAGGAAGTAAGTCCTAAGAACGCAGCTGGCTTACAGATCGACTTCCAGTTTAGTGTTAATAAGGTAGCTGGGAGTTACGAGTTACCCCTGATACTAGTTCGACCACTAGTGGGCCATATGTATGCATTAAGCATTGCCATGACTGAGATCAAAGCTTAATTAACCACCATGAAAGCGAAGATAGAGTAAAGTCTTACCATTTTTACGTTACCCCGGGTAGAAACTGAAAATCACAGCTTGTTATCATGGTTTGAGCTCTAAGTCCGAGGTAGTCCGCCATTCTGGCTCCGGTGAGAACGATCTAAGAGCTAGAAACTAGGAGTAAATCGTTAGAAGGCTGAACTGTCATCGAGGTCTTCAGAGTTCAGAATAAACCATCACACAAGCAAAATCTCGCGTTTCGCACACTAGCAATTAATGACTTAGCAGGCCCGGGGCCAGCACTCGACCGAAGTTCTACGGTCGAGAACGCGTTCGCGTTCCCGGACCGGCGCTGCCTCCGTAACGGCTCTAAACGGCGCTGTGACGAAACCACAGGCAGTCCTGCCTCTGAAAGGGTTCGCCGGTCGAAGGTAACTGCTGGTCGGACTGTGTGTCTCGGTGAAGCCAAAAGGTTCACAACAATGCTTGCCGCAATGTCTGCATAATAGGTAGAGGCTATTGCTTGTAATTGCTCACTGAGGAAGCTAGCTATCTGAATGAGTGGCAGAATGGTAGAACTATATACAGCTTCCTCCCCTAGGTACCCCATACCTAGATCTTTGGAACATTTGGAACAATTGTTGTTCTTATTGTTCCATTTGGAACAACGTTCCTTGGCGTTGTTCCCCAGGAACAATCGTTCTTGGCATTGTTCCTGATTTCCCCAATCCTCATTGGTTCTTTCTGACTCGTAATGATTGGATACGGGCGCCGCCTGTTGACCATGCAGGTCGGCCCCCACCGGCCTCTGCAGGTTAGTTCATGACAATCTAGTATTTTAATAGGTATACTAAAGCTCGAACAGTTAGAGTTAATTGCCTCTTTATCCTTAACAGCTATAATAGCTACTATTCAACTAACTTCGAGCTCTATTATAAGGAGAATAATATTATTATACTCTATTGTTATGAACTAACCTGCAGAGGCCGGTGGGGGCCGACTTGCATGGTCGACGGGCGGCGCCCATATCTAATCATTACGAGTCAGAAAGGACCAATGAAGATTGAGGGGATTAGGAACAATGCCAAGAACGATTGTTCCTAGGGAACAACGCTAAGGAACATTGTTCCAGATAGAACAATGAGAACAATAATTGTTTCAAATGTTCCAGAGATCTAGGTACAAGATACCTAGGGGAGGAAGCTGTATATAGTTCTACCATTCTGCTACTCGTTCAGATAGCTAGCTTCCTCAGTGAGTAATTACAAGCAATAACCCCTACCTATTATGCAGATATTGTGACTAGCATTGTTGTGAACCTTTTAGCTTCACCGAGACCTATAGTCCGACTAGCAGATACCTTCGACCGGCGAACCCTTTCAGAGGCAAGACTGCCTATGGTTTCGTCACATCTATATATCTCCCTACTTATCTTATATCCTTTAGCTACTCCATATTAAGTATTTTAGCCTATTTAAGATAGTATATAGTAAGTAAACTAAGGAGTTAATATAGGTAAATATAATCTATATTACTAAGGAGAACTTCTTTCTTGAATTCTATACTATTTTCTAAGCTGCTCTAACCTCTAAAAACATTTAAGGAGGTTTTTAAGGTGCTAGACTTGCTCTTTTTAATCCTAAAAAAGTAATTTCATAGCTCGATATGACGAAACCATAGGCAGTCCTGCCTCTGAAAGGGTTCGCCGGTCGAAGGTATCTGCTGGTCGGACTATAGGTCTCGGTGAAGCCAAAAGGTTCACAACAATGCAAGTCGCAATGTCTGCACAGTAATATAGGGCTACCTTACTGCTTGTATTGCTCACTGGAGGACTCCCAGAGCCCTCCCTAACGAATGACTATATACTAGCTACTTTCCTGTGGACGCCCGTGCTCGCCGTCGTCCTCGAGCGTCCATGGTCGCTGGTGCTCGCCAGCGTCCTCGGGCGTCCATACGGTCGCTCTTGGACGCTGTCGTCCACCGGCGTCCGTGTGGGGCATCCTACGGCCTTACGCTTCCTGATTGGTAACCCCATCACCTGCATGGTCCCACTAGGTCGGGTTATATGGTTGGTTCGTAACACTCGATATCCGTCTAAAGACGCTAATGCTCTCGAACTTATAGCCTAATTATAACATAACTATAGATAGTCCTGTCTCTGAAAGAGTTCGCCGGTCGAAGGTATCTGCTAGTCAGACTATAGGTCTCAGTGAAGCTAAAAGGTTCACAACAATGCTATTCGCAATGTCTGCACAGTAAGGTAGGGCTACTCTACTGTTGTAATTGCTCACTGGAGAACTGCCAGAGTCCTCCAGAACGAGTGGCTATATACTAGCTATCTCCTTGAGTGCTCAGTGCTTCGATTTGGATGAGCACCGGGGTGCTCATCGTGATATGCCCCTGATCACTCTGATCGCTTATGTCCTGCAGAGTGCTCAGCGACATTGGCACCTTAGCGTCTTTGCCTGTCTCTGACTGGTCCGCCTGATTGTCCAAATGATTGGCTCGGGACGCCCCTGCGTCCCCACATACGGCCGTCTGCCCTGCAGCCTGCCGTTGGTTAATTCGTGACACAATTAGTGAGGTGGATCTTATCGGCAGCCGCGAAGGCCAAGCCTAGCGCCATACGCAGAGTAGTCTTGAGATATATTCCTAAAGACGATGTAAGACGTTTGACGTGATCGAATAGAGTGAGAGGGAATTGCGTGGTAACGAACATCGAGCTTAAGAACGTAACTTAAGCGAGGGTACTATGGAATATATCCTCAAGCAGTAGCAACACGGTGTCTAATGACCATAGATTGACAGCCTCTTCTCTGGAGGGAGAGAGGTCGACGCACGACGTCTCGCTATATAACGCCAAGGTTAGCGTGAGTAAGACTATTCCTATAGATGTTACATTGCAACGCGTCCGATCATCTGATGACAGGCAACCGAAAGCAAAACAGCAATGGAAGTGACATATAGTCTTGGCTCTCTGTATGGCGCTGACACATGCTCGCTGCTAAGAATCTTGCTAGCGCTGACATTCAGCCACCAGGGGAGAGCTGAGTGTGACTGGCCTGTGTGGATTATAGCTTACCGTGGTTAATTAGCCCACATCATACCCTCATTGCAAACGGGCACTTTCCCGTAGAGGCGGTTGCCCAGACAGCCCTAAAGGAGACTTGAACGTGCTTGCTTGCTAGGCACCAGCTTTCATGTCACCGGTCTAGTTGTCAGACATAGGATCTAGTCTCGGCAGACTCTGCTCAGGAACCTTTGCAGCTTCACCACTTACATTACGCGGTTTGCGAGCGTACAAGAGGAGGCGGAATGATCTAGATTTTGGTTCTTTCAGTATATCAAACCATTGGTAGAAATACCTGATGGAAGATGACCGCTTGGTTGACTAGTATCTCAATCAGGAAATTCTCCGGGTCATAGACGACGTTCTAGACCGCCGGTCACGCTGTGCCTGGAGTGTTCCCGGTCTCGTAAAGCCAAAGCTTTAAACGGCAGAAGTCCAGCTCGCTAGGGTTAGGGTGTTCTCGACTCTGGATGTCCATTGTCGGGGTTTATCTCGTACTCATTCCCCCAACGACAAAAGCGTGGGCATCTTACATATGGGGATGATGGGTGCAATTTCCTCCACCTCTCAACCTCGCGACTCGCCGAAGACCCGAAACTGCAACCCGATAAGCCATGCCTCTCGACCCTTCAGTAGCCACCCTGGTTCGGGTTCGAATCAGCAAACCCCCGACTGCGGCGATGGATTTCGAGGACATCATCGAGGAACTTGCCAAGGCAGCCAAGCCTCTCCTCGACGCTCCCGGTCACCGACAAAGCGCTTGGGGTTTGCTGCAGTCTGATCATGCCACCTTCATGCTGTGTTCATGTGAGTGCGTTCCTGCGTAGGACTTCCCTATTTCAAATTCCCAAGAACAGAGATCACTAATCATCACCCCCCGCTCCGCCAAGTCTGGGACGACCTCGCAGCCGTCAGCGGCTTCAGGACCTCGGCCGCAGCGGAGACAATGGGACACAACCTTGCCATCTTGGGAGATGACCACCCTGACGCTCCTTCGGTGGCGCTCACCACGGTAGACTTCGGAGGCAGCCTTGATTCGCAGGCAGTCTTGCGCCGCCACACTCAGATCCGCCGCGTGTACTTCCCGTCTCCGGTCTCGGACGCGGCGCGCACGGCCGTTCGGCGTCTCCCGGGACTTGTGTACCGCTATGGAGTGGGCATCTCGGGCCAGGATCGCCTTGGGAGGGATACGCAGAGGGCGTACCACAGGGTGCCGGCGGTCGGGTGGTTCGTGGCGGAGGAGATGCTGGGAGAACGTGCCGAGGAGGGGAGGGTTACAACGAAGCAATGGGACGGGAAGGAATGCGACGAGTTAGTGTGCGTTATGTTTTGGAAGGATGGGGAGCGTGAGCGGAAATTCTTGGAGGAAGAGCGGCTCCCCGTTACCGTACCCGGGAGTGAGCCAGGCACCGCGGTTTGGGTTCGCGACATGTCGTTGATGGAGGAGTGGGAGGGGAAACTGGAAGAGGCTGGTGCGGTGGGCTGGGAGGATGAATATGTGGATTTCTGTGTGGTTTGACACGGGCCAGATTTCTCTCCCTTACTTTTGTATTCCATTTTTCTGGTACTGGTTTAACATGCATGGACATTTCCTACATACACGAGGTAGGCAGGTAGTAAAGAGAGCCAAGGGCAGTACAACAGCAGTAAATTGGCGATCAAGGCAAAAGATATCGTCGTACAGAATGAGCTTCAACCGTCACCGTCCACGGTTCTCAGTCCCACTTTAGAGCAGCCTGTCAACCACACCGTTTTCATCGGGGTTAAAGTACTGGTTCCGCCGGTAGAAATACCAGGCCTGGAGGGCAAACCACGTGTACGACTCCGGGTTTCTGAGGATTCTTTGTAGCTGCGCCCTGTTTCCCCTGTTCGCGGCCCTGGCAGCACGGGTGGCAATTAGCCTCGTGTTGACGTCGCCCACAGCGTTGCCTACGGCGTTGTTGACTTGGACGTCGTCGGACTGCGCAGCGCCGAGAACAAGGTGGAACAGCCTATATGGAGGGTGTTAATGTCTTGTCCCATCGCCCACTTAAGGGTTGGTCGAATACTGTCAACTCACTCATGATACATGGTCAATGACGGAGGCGCGTAGCGCTGGAACCCGGGCCCATTCCCGCCATCGGCACCGAGACTTGCTGCTGGAGCCGACGCACCGGAGTTGAACGAGACGGGGCATAGAGTCATGGTGGCCGCATTGGGCGACTCGTCTTGGGTGGCGCCCAGGTTGCTTTCTCCGCAGTAGCTGCTAGTTCCATAGTCGAGATCGAGGACGTAGGTCCCGATCGACGCCGCGAAATAGGGGAGCAGGCCCGGGTTCTGTTGAAACCGCGTCGGGTATTGCTCCTGGATCAGCTTAAAGCGCGTACCGGTGCTCGTAGGAACCAGGATGAACGCTCCGTTCTGGTTTTGCACTGGGTTCGTCCATTGATGCTTGGCAAGCCAGGTATCGTCGCAAAATAACCAGGCTGGCTTCTGCGGATGGTCCGCGTTCTGGCCTCTGTCGAGGAAGTCACGTATGCGGCGGAATGTGTCTGGGGATCGAAACGGAAAAAAAAAATAATGTCAGTCATTCTCATATAGCTTGAGTGTGTCAGCAAGTCCGCTCCCCTATCCACTCACCAATGGCGACGCCACGATCAGCGTCGGTGAGGGCCGAGAGCCAGGTGGTGGCAGCCCGCTGAGCCTGGCCACGCTCATTTTCGCCAATGTCGGGTGTCGTCGAGATCGCGGCCCTCAGCATATTGATTGCGTCCGTGGTCATCTGATCAGCCTCGCTGAAAAAGCCGTTCAGCTGATTTATGCGGGCTTCGCAGTTGCCGCCCGTGTTGGGTCTTGCAAGATTGAAAGCTGCCCGGATGTCGACCAGAGCAAAGGACATGCATGGGAAGAAGAGGATGAGGGCGCGCAAGCACTGCCATGGCGTAAGGAAAGGTCCTGCCATCACGGCGTCTCTAGATGCGGGCCTTAGCGAGGTATCACTGGTATGTCGACAGCATGAGAGAGGAGGGAAGCCAGGGAGCTGTCATATGGCCTCGAGGATGGTCTAGTATTCCATAGTTTACGTCCGAGGTCAACTCAAGGACCTAACCTTTCTCCTATGCCGCGATGAGACGGGTTATTGCTAATCATGCCAATGTAACCCACAACTCCGACAAGTCTCGGAATGAAAAATCCTCGAGCACGACAAGATTGTCACTCATACTCAGACGAAGATGTCCCAAGACTCCCGGTCCGAATACTTTTGCATCTATTGCTTTCTGGCTTACCTGCGGATAGTAACCGCACGCAGGCTGCCACCATTCTAGCCAATAGCGAGGACAAGGACATTGTTAGTGTGCTCATGAGGCTTTGTGGCCTTACTGATCATCGACCGGCGATAGTGATTCTTCGGGTCGCTCCATGTAAGTGTTGCCTAGGGCGTCAGCGTGGGGTAGTGTCCCCTTGTCAATATCATCAGCCCAGCCGTCAGCGTTGGGTAGTAGTACCCTCCCAAAGGAACTCAGCCAAGCGCCATCTTACGGGACGCCCAGGCACGGGAAGGCTTGAACACTTAGTAACAACACTGGTCTAAACGCACCTTCTAATTTGTCGTGATCTCATTGTAGAAGAAGGAGGGTTAATTAGCTTCGCGATGCCGGGGTCGGCGGAGCAGCAATATGCGGACTAATGGATGGCCAGGTCACACCGGATGCTCGTAGTAGAATTGGTCTCCGTTGGGATGGGAGGAAAATACATCTACCAGTAGTCATGACATCACAATTGTATAAGCTGCTGTTGGACAACCTCTCGGTCAGCCACGGACGCCTTTATGAAGGCTCGGGCTGCTCACCATTCTCATCGTTTTCCAGGGAGCTAGCAATCAACCTCGCTACCCGACATGAGGCACTTCATTTTCACTGTGGCCTGCCTCGGCGCAGCTGTGAAGGCTCAAGGAAAGGTTTCACCACTCAGAATTCCAGGCATCTTTGTAAGTCATCACGGGATTCCATCGTACGTCGCCGCATTAGCTTATTAATGGACAATGGGATAGCCCCCGCCCGACTACATGGTGGACAACACCAACAACTTCCACGGAGTTGCCCCTGACAAGGGAACACTCAACGGTCCGATCGTCAACGCCACGGCGCAAGCGGACCTGCGAAACCAAAAGAGCAGTCCAAATGCCACTGCCGTGCACTTCACTACCGAGTATGCCGGAGACCTCCAGGCACGGCAGGACCACGAGTACTGGCTCGCCAACGTCCCTCACGGCATCATGCCCTACCAGAATAACCAGGGGTCCGACTACCAGTTCTACCGTAACGTCAAGGACTTTGGCGCCAAGGGCGACGGGGTGACGGACGACACCATCGCCATTAACCTGGCCGTGTCGTCGGGCAACCGCTGCGGCCTCCCGGAGAACTGCGGATCGACTACCGTCTCGGGGGCGCTCGTGTACTTCCCGCCGGGGACGTACGTGGTCAGCTCGCCCATCATCCAGTATTACTACACGCAGTTCGTCGGCGACCCACTGAACCGGCCTGTTATCAAGGGGGCGCCCGACTTCAGGGGCATTGCCCTCATTGACAGCGACGTCTACATCCCCGGCGGCAACGGTGCCGAGTGGTACATCAACCAGAACCAGTTCTACCGGCAGATCCGCAACATGGTGTTTGACCTGACAGCCATGAACGACACCAACCAGGACGGCGACCAGACGTTTGTGCCGACGGGCCTCCACTGGCAGGTGGCGCAGGCCACGTCGCTGCAGAACCTGCAGTTCATCATGCCGGACCCGCACTTCGGCCCGACCAGCACCGTCGGCATCTTCATGGAGAACGGCAGCGGCGGGTTCGTCAGCGACCTGGAGTTCATTGGCGGGAACATCGGCTTCCGGGCGGGCTCGCAGCAGTTCACGGCGCGGAACCTGCAGTTCTTCAACTGCGGCACGGCCATCAGCATGATCTGGGACTGGGGCTTCACCTGGAAGAGCGTCACCTTCACCAACTGCTTCGTGGCCATCGACTGCTCCGCGATGGGGCAGGGCCCGGACGCACAGGGGACGGGCTCCATCACGTTGCTCGACTCGTCCCTCGTTGCGGTGCCGTTCGCCGTCCCGGTCAACCCGAACTTCATCCCCAACTTCGTCATGGACAACGTCCAGATCCAGAACGTCGACTTCCTCGTCTTCCAACCAGGGTCGACCAACTACCTGGAGGGCCAGGCCGGGCCGATCACGATCCAGTCGTGGGCCATGGGCAAGCGGTATACCAGCGTCGACGGCGAGGGCGGCAGCGTCATCGGGTTTGTGTCCCCGGTGCCGGACAAGTCGCCGCTGCTGCTCGACGCAAACGGTAAGTTCTTCGAGCGCAGCAAGCCGCAGTACGAGAACTTCGGCGCCGGCAGCTTCCTGGTCGCCACCGACTTCCCCAATCTCCGCAACGACGGCACGGGCGACCAGTCCGGAGCCATCAACGGGTTTCTCGAGCTCGCGGCCAGCTCCGGGAACTTCGCCTTCTTCCCGGCCGGCGTCTACCGGGTGGAGTCCACCGTGCTTGTCCCGGCGGGTGTTGTCGTGATCGGCGAGGGCTGGTCGCAGATCATGGGCGCCGGGCCCAACTTCCAGGACGAGAACAACCCGCAGGTGGTGGTCCGCTTTGGCAATGCTGGCGACCGGGGCAGCATGGAGGTCAGCGACATGCTCTTCACGGTGGAAGGCCCCGCGCCGGGGGCCATTCTGGTCGAGTGGAACATCGCGCAGGGCGCGCAGGGCCAGGCCGCCATGTGGGACTGCCACTTCCGCGTGGGCGGCGCCATCGGGTCGCGGATGCAGCTGGAGAACTGCGCGAAGCTGAGCGGCCGGGTCCTGGACGAGTGCAAGGGCGCGTACATGCTGATGCACATCACCGAGCGGGCGTCGGGCTACTTCGAGAACATCTGGATGTGGACGGCCGACCACGACCTCGACAACCAACCGGCGGGGAGCAACACCACCGGCGCCGGCCAGATCGACATCTACACGGGCCGCGGCCTCCTCGTCGAGTCGCAGGGCCCCGTGTGGCTGTACGGCACCTCCTCCGAGCACAACATCTTCTACCAGTACCAGTTCTCCGGCGCGGCCAACATCTACTCGGGCCACATGCAGACCGAGACACCGTACTTCCAGCCCAGTCCGAATGCGCTGCAGGTCTACACGCCCACGGACTCGGACCCGTCCTTCGCCGACTGCGACAATGACGAGCACTGTGTCGAAGCCTACGCCCTGCGCGTGCTCGACTCCACGAACATCTACATCTACGGCGCCGGCTTCTACAGCTTCTTCGACTCGTACACGCAGGACTGCGTCCCGCTGGAAACGTGCCAGAACCGCCTCGTCGAGACCTCCTTCAGCGAGCGTGTTTGGCTCTACGATCTGTACACCAAAGGCTCGATCCAGGCAATCAGCCCCGCGGGCGGTGTGCCGGCGCCGGTTCTGCAGTCGGACGACGGGGTACAGCACGGGTTCACGACCGAGATCAGCGTCTGGCTGCCGCTGGCCCATGACGGCGCCGCGCAATTCGGCGCCAACCCCGACGGAGGCAGCGGCGGTGGCATCGTTTTCGTGGACCCGTCCATCTGGAACGGGACGGACCACACGGCAGCCTGCACTCCGCCGTGTCAAATCGTCCTGCCGCCGTTGAAGCTGCCGACGGCAGCGACCATCAGCTTCCCGCCGTACAGCACATCCATCAGCGAGATATGCGACGACGGGGGCGTGACGGTGCACTCAACCGTCATCAGCATTCCCCCAGTCACCACGACCAAGATCAACTACTGGAACGTCAACGTAACGACCGCGCCGACCACGTTGGTGGCCGAGTCCAGCATCCAGCAGACGCCCTTCGCCATCACGCAGGCCTGCAACGGCATGACCACGACATTCATCCCGCCGCCGTTCCCGCTCCAGACCAGCGACGCGACGAGGAACAATCCGACGGTCACTGTCACGTCCGGACCACCCGGGCCCACCTGCACCGGCGACTGCGGCGACAAGTGCCACCTCTTCTGCGACGGGCCGTGCCTCCTCTGCGCCGCCTGCCTCCCCTGCCTGCCCGGCGGATTTCCTCCCGGCGGACCTCCCGGCGGATTCCCTCCAGGTGGACCCGGAGGTGTCGGCGGCATCGAACCGTGCACCACCATCACGGCCTCGCAGTGCCACAGCGTCTGCAATCCGTCGCCGACGCCGAGCTGCAGCTCCACGTGCTCCTCGGTCCTCTCGTGCAACCCGGACGGGTCCGACGCCACCGAGACGGCCGCACCCATGGTGTCGGCGCCCATGGAGAGCTGGGGCCGCCCGGACACAGACGCTGCCGACGTCACCTCGGTGGGCGACGACATGGGCGACTTCCTCTCGTCCTTCTACGGCGCCTTCCCGCCCACAGCCACCACGACGGGCGGCGGCAGCGAGCCGACCGGCACGCCCTCGCTCGGCATCACGCTGTACTGGGTCAACCAGCTAGTGAATGGGCAGGACCTGACCTCGTACGTCATGCAGTACCGCAGCAACCCCTGCGACCGCGACCCGAACACGCTCTTCGAGCAGACCAACGTGCCTGGCTCGCCGCCGCCCAGCCAGGTCCTGGTGGGCGGCTTCGGCTTTGATCTGCCACCCAACGGGAACTCGTGTTCATGGGATAATGACAACCCCAGCGGGACGGGTGGTGTAATCTGTACGGAAGGGTCCGGCATCATCGTTCGCCATCCGTGCTTCAGGACTGCGGGCACGGGGACTTGCGGTGTGACGGGCGTGTTGGTGACGCGTTATGTGGCCCAGGTCGCGTGTTGATATGAAGAGTTTTTTTCGGAGACAAGAGATGTTGTTAGGTTTTTACTACTTCCATATCAGTGGCTTCCACGCCTATCCATTGCTGCGTCTGTTTGACGCCCTATCCCTTTACCCACTGCGACCGCAAAATCGCGGTCCACTGCCATATGCAGCGCCGTCGACCCGGCCACATCGTAGGCATCGAGATCCGGGCCCGCCTTGCGCTGGTCCAAGAGCAGGCGCAGCGCAACACGCTCTCGCGCCGGTGCAGGACGGCCAGATGCAGCGCCGACCGACGGTCGCGATCCACGTCACCAACCCGTGCACCGTATCCCAACAGCACCCGCACAACTGCTTCGTGGCCCCCAATGACGGCGTACATGAGTGCCGTCCGCCCGTCGGTATCCCGCTCGTTACAGTCCACCTGGCCCTGCTACAGCAGAAGCCGCACGACCCCGCTGGCTAAAGACATAGAGAATAGAGGCTTCGCGTTGCGAAAGCTATTACGCACCATAATACCTCTAACGGGACGCGGGACTCCTGCAACTCCCCAAGCCGCAATTCGAGTTGGTTAAAGTAATCCTGCAACAAGAAGAAAGGGCGCTCTATAACAAAGTTTTAGCATAGTACACTCGTAAAATTAACAAGGGTATTAGCTCTCGTGCTAAGATTAAGAAATAACGTATCTTATCAGCGAGCCGATCATATCAGCGAGCCGATCATATCAGCGAGCCGATCACTTTTTGCCGCAACGCGTCATTTTCACACCCAACATCAATTTTCTCTACAACCTAACATGCCTTCTCCTTCAAAAGAAGCCAGGGTAATCCTGGCACTTGAAGCTTGTCAAAACAACAAAAAACTAAGCCTCCGAGCCGCAGCTAAGCTCTACGACGTACCCTATACAACCCTCCATGACCGATCTACTGGCCGGCTTACACGACGCGATCTTCCAGCCAACTCGCATAAGCTCACCAATCTAGAAGAGAAGGCGATAGTTCAGTATGTGATTGAGCTATCTGTACGCGCATTCCCACCTAGACTAAGTAGGGTGGAAGATATGGCCAACCATCTGCTATACAAACACAGCGCACCCCCTATTGGCAAGCTCTAGGCACATCGGTTTGTTAAACGCCAGCCAGAGCTCTATATATATTATGCCCATCGATACGATTACCAGAGGGCTAAGTATGAGGATCTAAGGATTATTGGGGAGTGGTTTGCACTTGTACGAAACACTAAGGCCAAGTATAGCATTGTGGATAATAATATCTATAACTTTGACGAGACTAGGTTTATAATAGGTATGATCTGCCTAGGCATAGTAGTTATAACCTCGGATGGCCGTAGTAGGGCAAAACTAGCCCAGCCTAGTAATCGCGAATGGGCAACGGTAATCTAGGGAGTCAATACGCTTGGCTAGGCTATCCCGCCCTTCATTATCTTGGCTGCACAATACCACCTCGCCAACTAATATACCAAGTACAACCTCCCAGCAAACTAGCGCATTATAACTACCAACAACGGCTGGACTACCAATACGGCAGGCCTAGATTGGATCAAGCACTTTGACTTCTATATAATACCTTGTATAAAGGGCAAAAAGCGGTTGTTGATCCTCGACGGCTACAAAAGCCACCACTCTACCGAATTCGAGCTCTACTGCCAGGAGAATAACATTATCATATTCTACATACCTCTATATTCCTCCCATAAGCTCTAGCTACTCGATATTAGCTGTTTTAGGCTATTGAAACAGTCATATAGTCGCTAGATTAAGGACTTAATACATGTATATATCAACTACATCAGCAAGCTCGAGTTCCTCTATAGCTTTTATAAGGCCTTCTTTGCTTCTATAATAGAGAAGAATATATAGGGTAGCTTTATAGAGGCTAGCCTAGTACTATATAATCCAGAAAGGGTCCTTTCTATGCTAGACGTAAAGCTTTATATACCGACACCTCTAACCTTACAACCTAGCACTATACAATCTTGGGTCTTCCAAACACTATATAACCCCTAAGAAGCCGAATCGCAGTTAACATTTATCAAGACTCATATTGCCAACCATGAAAACAGCTCTCCAACTTTAATACTAGGTGCTATAGATTAACTTACTAAGGGTACGATAGCTATAATGCACCAGGTGGCCCTCCTTCGGTCAGAGGTCTCTTCGCTCTATAAGGCTAACGAGGCACTAAGCAAGCGCCAGAGAGCCAAAAGAACATATATATAGCTTGGAGGATCACTTACAGTATAGGATGCAAAGAATCTACTAGACCAAAAGGCCGTAGTTAGGGAGGTAGTACAAGAAACGCAGCCGGACGGTCGTGGTATAGGGGGGGGTTGTACGAAGGTTCGGTGCTATGGTGTGTGCGGCAAGCCTGGCCATAATGTACGTACGTGCCAGGAGGTTGTAGAAGGGTCTGATTCAGCTGTTTCTAATGTAATTATAGTTAGTTCCTAGTGTTAGTGTATTATAATTGAGGATAGATGTTTTGGTGTGGTGGAAATTGATCGGCTCGCTGATATAATCAGCTCGCTGATATGATCGGCTCGCTGATAAGATACGTTACGCTATTTCATTTATAGCTAACGTATATTATCAGCGAGCGGGACATATCAGCGAGCGGGACATATCAGCGAGCGGGACATATCAGCGAGCGGGACATATCAGCGAGCGGGACATATCAGCGAGCGGGACATATCAGCGAGCGGGACATATCAGCGAGCGGGACATATCAGCGAGCGGGACATATCAGCGAGCGGGACATATCAGCGAGCGGGACATATTAGCGAGCAGGACACTCTCCACTACTCTATAACAACTACTCTCAATTGCAATGCAACAACACTAAGAACTAACTACAATTACATCAGAAACAAATGAATCAGACCCTTCTGCACCCTCCTGGCAAGTGCGGGCATTATAACCAGGCTTGCCGCACATACCACAGCACCGAACCTTCGTACGATCCCCCCAGCACCACTACCATCCAGCTGTGTTTCTTGCATTACCTCCCCACCTATAGCCCCCTGGCTTACCACCTCCTATACCTCCTGCACAGTAAGTGATCCTCCAAGCCGCACACGTGTTTTTTTGGCTCTCTGGCGCTTGCTTAGCGCCTCGTTAGCCTTACGGAGCAAAGATACCTCTGCCTGAAGGAGAGCCACCTAGTGCATTACAGCTATCGTACTCTTGGTAAGCTGGTCTACAGTAGCCAACATTGAAGTCAGGGAGCTATTTTGATAGTTGGCAATGCGAGTCTTAATAAGCGTTGACTGTGACTTGGCTTCTCGAGAGTTGTATAGTGTCTGGAAGACCTAAGATTATATAGTGCCCAGCCGTAAAGTTGGGGGTATTGGTATACGAAGCTTGATATCTAGCTTCGAAAGCACCCTCTCTAGATCGTACAGTACAAGGCCAGCCCCTATAAAACCACCCTATATATTTCTCTTAGTAATAGAGGTAAAGAAGGCTATGTGAAAGGTATAAAGAAACTTGAGCTTGCTTATATAGTTGATATATACATATATTAAGTCCTCGATCTAGCGACTATACACCTACTTTAACGGCTTAAAGCAGCTAACATCAAGTGGCTGGAGGATGTAGGAGGAATATAGAGGCATATAGAGCGTGATAATATTATTCTACTAGTAGTAGAGCTTGAACTCGGTTGAATAGTGGCTTTGGTAGCTATCGAGGATTAACAACCAGTATTTGCCCTTTGTCCGAGGCGCTATATAGTAGTCGAAGTGCTTGATCTAATCAAGGCCTACTATATTAGTGGTCCAGCTATTGTTGGTGGTTACAATATACCAGTCAGCTAGGAAGTTGCACTCAGTATACCAGTTAGCAAGATAGTACTGCGCCGCTAAGATAATGAATGGAGGGATAGCCCAGCTAAGGGCATTAACGCCTTAGATCATCGTCGCCCATTCATGGTTGCCAGGCTAGGCTAGCTTCGCCTTGCTATAGCTATCCAAGGTTGTAACCACTATGCTCGAGAAAATAATGCCCATTATAAACCCAGTCTCGTCGAAGTTATAGATATCGTCATATACGATACTATACTTAGCCTTAACGTTCCGTATAAGAGCAAACTACTCGCAAATGACCTTTAGATCCTCGCACTTTACCCTCTAGTAGTCGTATCTTCGCGAATAACACGTATAGAGCTCTAGCTGGCGTTTGACAAACCGATACACCCAGAGCTTGCCGACAAAGGGCACATCACGTACACGTAATAGTTGGTTGGCCATATCTTCTATACCACTCAATTTTGATAGAAATGCTCATATAGATAACTCAATAATATATTAAACAATAGCCTCCTCTTCAGATTAGGTAAGCTTCTTCGAATTGGCTGGAAGATCGCATCGTATAGGCTAGCCGATATATCGGTAGCTAAGAGTTAAAACTAGCACGTTATAGAGCTTAGCCGCAGCTCGAAGGCTTAATTCTATATCATTTTCAAGAGCTTTGAGGGCCAAGGCTACTCTAGCTTCCTTTGAAGTAGAAGACATCTTTAGTTGTAGGAAAAACGCATTGTTAGAGATAGATAAGGAAGGATGCGTTATGCTAAGAAATTAGTATCCCGCTCGCTGATATGTCTCGCTCGCTAATAATATACATTATAATAAAGCTTTAAAGGCTCTATTATTATAGAGCTTATATCTCCTTATTAGTAATAAATTCTAATATCGAGATTAGGCTTAGGCTTAATATTAAATTAGATTAACATAGGTATATAGCAAAAGTTATATATATGCGAAAGTTACACTAAACTATACCCTCTCAACTAAATCTATATTAATTCTATCCAACTATCTTAAAACAAATGAAACTACTCGGAATCGTCTTCCTCCGACGTTTCTATAACTATCTCATAGGTACGTGTATTGTGGCCTGGTTCACTGTAGTTGCTACAACGCCGTGTATACGTCTCAATCCTCGGCTTCTGACTACTACCCGCCTACGTTTCCTCCTTTATGTGTACCTTAACCTCTCTCTGACTCTCTAAATCCTATATATCCTGTATAGAAAGCGATCCTCCTTGCTGCAGCTATTGTTTTTTAGCTCTTCGGCGTTTACTTAGCGCCTTATTTATAGCTCGGAGGTTCTAGTTCTCTGCCTATAATAATGCTAACTGATGTATGACCTTGGATATCCCTTTTATAAATATATTAACCGCCCTTAAAATCTCAGTTAGAGAGCTATTTTAATACCGGGCAATTCGATTCTTGATAAGAGTAGACTATAAGAAGGCTTCTATTAAGTTATTTAGGGTCTTAGAAACCTAGGCGTAGGTACTGCCAGGCTATAAATTTAAGGGTATTAGAGTATTTAGACGGATATCAAGCTATAAGATTATTCTCTTAGGATTAAAAGGAATAAGTCTAGCACTTTGAAAACCTCCTTGAATATTTTTAGGGGTTAGGGTGGCTTGGAAAGCAGTGTAGAATATAGGAAAGAAGTCCTCTTTAATAATATAGGTTATACTTACCTATATCTACCCCTCGATTTGCTTGCTATATACTATCTTAAGTAGGTTAAAACACCTAATATCGAGCGGCTAGAGGATGTAAGATAAGTGGGGAGGTATAGAGTATAATAATATTATTCTCCTTATAATAGAGTTCGAAGTTAGTCGAATAGTGGCTATCGTAGCCGTCGAGGACAAAGAGGCGATAAATCCTAACTGTTCGAGCTTTAGTATACCTATTAAAATACTAGGTCTATTCTAGGCCTCTTTTATTAATTATCTAACCGTTTTTAGAAGTTATAATGACCTAGTTCTTAGATAATAGGCTATTTTTATACTAAGAGAAGAGATAATACTTGCCCTTAACAATAATAAACGGTGGGATTGCCTAGCTAGTAGCATTGGCGCCCTGGATTACTATTGCCCACTTGCGATTGCCCGGCTATTTTGACTTTGCCCTCTTATACTATTCGGAGCTTATAATAACCATCGTAATCGAGATAACACCTATCTAAAACCTAGTCTCGTCAAAGTTATAGATATCTACCTCTTGGATACTATACTTCGCGATTATATTCCATATAAGCGTAAAATAACTGCAAATAATCTCTAGATCTTTATATTAGGCCCTCTGGTAATCGTATTTCCAATTAAAATATATAGTAAGCTCTAGGTACTGTTTAACGAAGGTTAAAGCTAAACGTATTCTAACGTATCCTATATCGCGTTTAGCAAGCAGTTGATTAGCTATATCTTCTATACTAGACAAGTAGGGAGGAAATCCTTTGGCGTCTAGGTCGAGGATATATTAAACAATAACAAATTCCTCTAAATTGGTCAATTTCTGAGAGTTAGCTTGAATATTGCGTCGTGACTACTAACCGCGTCGACGGCAGCTTAGCTTCATTAGGTCTATAGAGAAGATCCAAGCTATAGCTCTAAGACTTAATTTAGGATTATTCTCAAGAGCCTGGAGGGCCAAGATAATTTGGCTTTCGTCATTTTTCTAAGGCATGTTAGGTTATGGAGAAAGTAAGTATAGAAGTGAAATATTGCATTAGTGTGGTTTAGTATAACTTTCGCATGTATGTAACTTTCGCTATATACCTACGTTATAGTAGATATAACGTATCTTATCAGCGAGCCGATCATATCAGCGAGCCGATCAATTTCCACTATACCAAAACATCTATCCTCAATTACAATACACTAACACTAGGAACTAACTATAATTATATTAGAAACAGCTGAATCAGACCCTTCTACAACCTCCTAGCATGTACGTACATTATGACCAGGCTTGCCGCATATACTATAGCACCGAACCTTCGTACAACCCCTCCCTATACCACGACCGTCTGGCTGCGTTTCTTGTACTACCTCCCCAACTATGGCCTTCTAGTCTAGTAGATCCTTTGCATCCTATACTGCAAGTGATCTTCCAAGCTGTATGCGTATTCTTTTGGCTCTCCGGCGCTTGCTTAGTACCTTGTTGGCCTTACAGAGTAAAGAGACCTCTGACTGAAGGAGAGCTACCTGGTGCATTATAGCTATTGTACCCTTAGTAAGTTGATCCATAGCACCTAATATTAAAGTTAGAGAGCTGATTTAATGGTTGGCAATATAAGTCTTGATAAGTATTGACTGCGATTCGGCTTCTCGGGAGTTGTATAGTGTCTGGAAGACCCAAGATTATATAGTGCTAGGTTGTAAGATTAAAGGTATCAGTATACAAAGCTTTACGTCTAGCGTAGAAAGGACCCTCTCTAGATTGTATAGTACTAGGCTAGCCCTTGCAAAGCTACCCTATATGTTCTTCTCTATCATAGAAGTAAAGAAGGCCTTACAAAAGCCGTAGAGGAACTTGAGCTTGCTAATATAGTTAATATACATGCGTATTAAGTCCTTAATCTAGCGACCGTATAACTGTTTCAACGGCCTAAAGCAGCTAACATTGAGTGGCTGGAGCTTATAGGAGGAATATAGAGGTATATAGAGCGTGATAATATTATTCTCCTGGCAATAGAGCTCGAATTCAATAGAGTAGTGGCTTTTATAGCCGTCAAGGATCAACAACCACTTTTTGCCCTTTATACAAGGTGCTATATAGAAGTTGAAATGCTTGATCTAATCTAGGCCTGCCATATTAGTAGTCTAGCTATTATTAGTAGTTATAATATGCCAGTTTGCTAGGAGGTTGCACTTGGTATACCAGTTAGCGAGGTGGTATTGCACGGCCAAGATAATAAAGGGCGGGATAGCCCAGCCAAGCGTATTGACTCTCTAGATCACCGTTGCCCATTCGCAGTTACTAGGCTGGGCTAGTTTTGCCCTACTACAGCCATCCGAGGTTATAACTACTATGCCTGGGCAGATCATACCCATTATAAACCCGGTCTCATTAAAGTTATAGATATCATCATCTATAATGCTATACTTAGCCTTAGTGTTTCGTATAAGCGCAAACCACTCCCCAATAATCCTTGGATCCTCGTACTTAGCCCTCTGGTAATCATATCGACGGGCATAACGCGTATAGAGCTCTAGCTGGCGTTTAACAAACCGATATACTCAGAGCTTGCCAACAGGGAGCGCGCCGCGTTCGCGTAGCAGATAGTTGGCCATATCTTCCACCCCACTTAGTCTAGGTGGGAATACGCGTGCAGATAGCTCAATCATATACTGAACTATCGCCTTCTCTTCTAGATTGGTGAGCTTACGCAAGTTGGCTAGAAGATCGCGTCATGTAAGCCGGCCAGTAGATCGGTCATAGAGAGTTATATAGGGTACGTCGTAGAGCTTAGCTGCGGCTCGGAGGCTTAGTTTTTTGTTGTTTTGACAAGCTTCAAGTGCCAAGATTACCCTGGCTTCTTTTGAAGAAGGCATGTTAGGTTATAGAGAAAATTGATGTTGGGTGTGAAAATGACGTGTTGCGGCAAAAAGTGATCAGCTCGCTAATATGATTAGCTCGCTGATAAGATACGTTAGGCTATTAATTATTAAATTAAGTTACTTACTAAGGAAATTATCTAATAAATGACGAAATAGTAAATTTATATACCGCTTCCTCCCTTAGATATCCTTGTATCTAGACTTTTAAAATATTTAAAATAATTATAGTTCCCATTATTCTATCTAGAACAATTACTCTTGGCATTATTCCTAATCTCCCTAATTCTTATTAGTCCTCCTTAATCTATAATGATTAGATATAGGCGCTAGCTGCTAACTATTATAGGTCAGCCCCTACTAGCCTCTATAGGTTAATTTATAAAATTATAGCTATTAGTTTTGAACCTTTTTGAGCAGATAAACAACTTTTATAGGCAGAATCATGATTAACTGGCATAGTAGTACATAGTAAAATACTGCCACGTGACTGTATATGAGATTGTACAATGTGGGTTAATTAGCCTAGTTTCCCCAACTCGTATAGCATGACAGGGGATAGGCGGTCGGCATCCGCCACTCATAACACAGCAGAGGCTATCGCGGTCGGAAAAGCCGTTGCCTGCCGCTAGCGCACTCTATAATCCCCATTTGTAAGACCGGCTCATGAGTAAGCACAATGGTTGAATGAACTTCCATCAACGACGTCGTATCAATGCATCTTCCGTGCCATCTTTGGTCTGGGTCAAGGGAAAACGATTTTGACAAATACTGAGGTTTATTCGCTGTCGCGCCCAGGCCTGCCGTTTCTGTCAACTTAGGCAACTCGAATCTTGCTGTCGCCTCTGCTTCGTAGACCCACATCACTGATCACTCAACACAGTCAACACACCAAGAGAGCTGCAGATCACATGTTCAAGGGGCGTCCCAAACAGATCGGCCCGATGCGGTATTCTCATGGTGACCTTGCCATCCTCAGCGCCGAGGTTTACAATGACAGTCCAGCGTCTGGGCCGTTGACACGCCGAGTGGCAGCAAGACGGTCGCGCCCGTCCCCTCCGTCTTCTTCAACCTCCCCTGGCCCTGAGGAGGGTCCAAGAAAGCGTGCAAAGACAGGGCCAACAGGCCCCGCTGAGCCTGAGGAGGAGCAGAAGAAGAGGTCAAGGGGACGCCCGCGCTTGGACACCAAGGACGAGACAGCTGCTGACGTGAGTTGACCTTGGTTCCCCGCTGCGTCTCCTATCTCCACAAGACGGAGGAGGTTATCATCCGCATTGCCCGTCCATGGTCTATACTATGATGATGGTCATTCTGACACCGGCAGCAGCGGCGGCGGACCCAGATACGGCTTGCGCAAAGAGCGTACCGCAACCGCAAGGAGAATGCCATCCAGACCTTGGAACAGAGAGTCCAGCAGCTCAAGGATACCAACGAGGAGATGAGCAATGCGTTCATGCAGCTACACGACTTCGCGCTTAGCAATGGCCTGCTGGACAGGATTCCCGAGTTCGGCAGCCAACTGCGTGCCACAACGGAGAGATTCCTCTCCCTGGCACGCGAAGCAAGCGACGATGATGCCAAGGACGGCGACCCGAAGAGCGATGCCAGCAACAAACACCCTGAGTGTAGACCCGGCAGCGACGGTATCCAGTCCACCAACTCGCCCCCTCAGAGTGACAATGCGCCACCCACGGTGACAACGGCACCGGGAGAAAAGCCAACCCTCTTTGGAGGACTTATCATATCGAGCGAACCGAGTAGCCCCGGCCGAGCTGCACCTCCTTCAGCGACAGAAGCGGACTTCGGATCGATGACAGCTGCTGTGCCCATCTCCCTTTCCCAGCAACTTCCACCCTCGCCAACCTCCAACTTCAACCAGTACGAAGTCGTCACCCTCCCCACACCCGAGAACGCAAGCTTCTCCACCTTCCTCTCCTTCCCTCCCGACTTCGGCAACAGCAACAACAACACGACCAGCCTCGAAAGCGTCTTCGATCAACAGAACAACCAACAGCAGCATCTCCGTCCCACTTCCCGAACGACCGCCGCCCCATTAGCACCACCACCACCCCCATCATCATCAACATCAACATCAACCTCCTCGCCCTCACCATGGAACTATGCCCCGCCCCTCCCCAACACCTACGCACACACGCTCGAGTCCACCTTCGGCCGGCGCCTGCAGCGCTACACGCTAGAGCGCGCCTTCGTGCTCATCTCGCTGCCCCACCCGCCCGAGCACGTCGTGAGCCGCGTCTTCGGCTTCTGCCTGCTCTTCGAGTCGCGCGCGGCCATCCGGCGGCGCCTGCGCCGCGTGCTGGGCCATGACGCGCAGCAGAACCTGTCCAACTGGCAGTTCCCCTTCTTCCATCTCGGCGGGGCCGGGCGGCACAGCTTTGTTGATGTCTCGTCGTCGCCGTCGACGACGGCGGGAATGGGGATGGGGATGGGGATGGGGGGAATGAGGGTGGGGAATCAGGGGACTAGGGATGTGCTCAAGCCCGGGCAGACGGCCGGGTTTGGGGCCGGGCCGTTTACTGAGAATGTTAGTGCCGTCAGGGATGGCAGGTTGGATGGGGATATGAGGATGGAGTTGGAGGGGTTTGGCGGGGAGTACTTTGACTGTGACGAGGCCGAGATGTATCTGTATCAGAGGGGCGTGGTGATTCCCCCGGGGAGGATGTCATCACCGTGGATGTGGATGAGCGGCAGTTCAGGGACGATGATGGGTTCGAGGGCTCGTGGCACCAGCAGGCTGCTGATATGGTCGCTGCCGCGAGCGAGTTTGCTGCTACTGCTGGTGGTGGTGGTGGTGGTGGTGGTGGTTCGGGGCAGAGTAATCATTCTCCGTCGGGTGTGTCGCCTGCTTCGACCTCAACGACGACCCCGGGAAGTGGTGCAGGTGGTGCTCCCCGGTCACAGCAACAGCAGCTGCAGCAGGGGATAATCCTTGGCAACGGGTGGTGGAACGACCCGGTTGATCCGACGCTTCCAGACATGTTGTCACAGGGACAGGCATTCACAACCATGGCGGAGTCTTCATCGTCGGCGGCGGCATTTGCTCCGGCGTCTGACGGGAGCGGCATGCTTTCCTTTGGGGACGGCAGTGGCGGCTCCGGATTTGGTATGGGCGGTCCTGCCCAAGGCCCGGGGCGCCGGAGGGTCATTGTCGACGTTATGATGCTTGTGCAGGGTACGTGTTTGCGCTTCTGCTGGTCCTGTTTTGTGCTTCGGCAAGCTGACACGGTTCGTGCTCCAGAACTGACCAAGCGGGCGACCTGTCTCGGACGAACACCAGGGTTCCGGCAGAAGGATATCAACGCCGCGTTTTGGGCCTCGGTGCAGGTTGGTATAGTCTAGGGTATTGCAACCAGAACCAGAGATGGTGAACATAATGCAGTTGGTATATGTTTTACACAACAGGGCAGAGTCCTTGCCCAGGGTGATCATGCTACACGATCAGTACGTACGGGGCGTGTGCAGGCCTGCGAACCCGTCTATTGGCGGTGAGTCTGAGGGGAATCTCTTCCTTGACAGTCTTGATAGCCAGCAGCATTATGGCCTCGGTCGATGGTTGCGGCTTGACGTTATCAAGCAGTCACCGTCCTCTGTCTAACCCCAACACTTTGGGTTACAGCCTAAGCTGTCTTTGGAGTGTGTGTTTCCTCAGACTCTTCGGCTTCACCGGTTTCGCCGCCGACGCCACCCTGTTCTTTCTGCTGGTCCGTTGACTTCGTAGGTTTCCGCTTCCGTCGGGCCCAGACAGGCCGCGCCCACACCCTCAGCTGAGCCTCCTCGGGGTCCTTCCCCTCCTTCGCAAGTCGCTCCTTCTCCTCCTTCAGCGCCATGTCCTGCTCCGCCAGGACGATCTGCCACATGGCATTCGCTCTGGCAACGAGGTCCTGCCTCTCGCTCTCTGAGACCTGCATTTGGTTGACGACCGCGTCCCACAGCGTCTGCCTGTAGGTCGACTTGTCCCTCCGCCCGCCCTTTTTTACTGCCTCGGCGCCCCTCCCGCCTTTTCGAGCCAGCATTTCCGCGACCAGCTCCTCCCACTGATCCTCCGCCACGGCGGCGTCCAAGCCCTCGCCCTGCATCTCCATGATCTTGGCGATCCTCTTTTCCTTCCGCTGAGACTTTTGCCGGAGCACCCGCTCCAGGAAGCGCGGCTGCGGTTTCTTGAGCCGCAGGAACGGCACGCCCATCGTAGCGCCAAGCGTCGGCGGTTTCCGGACTCCGCTCGGAAAGGACGAGAGCGGGCGGGGCGGGGCCGCGGGGGCGTAGACAGGCGGCTCGCCGTCGGCCGATATTTTCTTGATCAGCGTCGGCCGCCCCTCGATCGGCGCGGTGGAGATGCGCTTGGACGCCTCGGCGGCGGCTTTCTCGCGGATGACCAGCACGCGGGCCTGGTTTTCGCGGAGGAAGCCGAGGACGGAGGTATGTTCCGGCGCCGATGGGTCGGCGGCGCGGGAGAGGAGGGTCAGGTAGCGGTAGCCATTCTTGAGGGCCGAGACGATCAGGCGGGGCGACGTGTCGCGCTTGTTGCGGCGGAAGCCGTTGCGGATGAGCGTCTTGATCGGGTTTGTCGGGCCCAGCGGGGAGGCGGTCGACAATTCACCTGGCAGGGGCACGCGCAGGCCCTGGCGGATGAGGGACCTGTAGAGGGCGAAGCCTGGGGATTTCGGAAGCGTGTGATTAGAGGCTGCATGGTGATTCGGGAGGGAGGACAATTCTAATTCTTACATGCTCGGCGGTGCCGCGAAGAGCGGGCGGGATTGAAGAATAACGGCATTCATCTGTTGCGAGCGCCGCACGAAATACGTCATGCGGCCCGGCCCGTTGGTTTTAGAGGTCTTACGTGAAATTTTGAGCTCGATTGCGGGCACGCGACCGGAATCAGATCTGCTGCGCGGCAGTCACGTGCCACACACCGGGCACTATCCGAAACGTGGTACGTAACTGAGTTTCTTGTAGGATATCAAGGTTATGATGAATAAGAGCAGCGTATGTGATTTGTGATAGCCAATGGGGCAGTCATTGGTAACTCCGTCCCTCTGTTGCACCTCCCTCTTCCTCCTGTGTGTGGCCGTTAACCCCATCGAGTTGCCACTGCCATAGATGTCAGCTTCAGACACGCCGGCGCAGACACAGTGGCACTACCCTCTATTGCCTTCTAAGATCTCCGATGTCTTCTGTTTCCTTCATTTGTAGACGTCGTACTTGGACCCCTCAGGGGGTTGCGGAAGTTTCTTATTTTCGTCCATGAATCTGGACTCCAGTCAGCGTCGTGCGAATCCCACTGCGACTGGAAATGCCCACTTACTTCCTTATCGCGATAAGAGCTGTCTCTAAGCTCAACGGATCCTCCTTCGGCCGGGGGTTCTTTGCCAACTCGGCCGCAATGCGGCTCCAATCTCGCAGGATGGCTACGTAGTTCTTGTCCACTTTGCCGTCGACCGGGCTTACGCCGGGGAGGTTGATCATGCTGACGAAGTGAATCTCAGGTGGCTCCTTGGGGTAGTCTGGGCCGCATTCCATCTTGAGCTCGTAGATTCGGTTCTCGTGGTTGCCCTATGTATGTTGCGGTAGGTTAGTCTAGGCGTCGTTTCAGGGCGGCGAAGGCAAGGCGCTCTGGCTTCATCACGGACATGGGGAGGGCCCCAGATGGTTCCTCGCCAGTGTGTCATATAAATGTCCTCGGGATCCTCCAGACCGTACGAGCAAGCACCTAGACACAGTCGGATTGGTCGGTCAGTAAATGCCTTGCTTACAACTCCGCGCGTGAGCCCTGTGACAAGGATAACTAGCTACCTGCGCCCATGCCCTTCTCACCCTTCTCCAGCTCGGCGAGGAGCTTGAAGTTCCGGGGAACTTGGGCAGCAGCCATGATTCCTCGTCCGCCGAGATGTTTCGTATTGCGTAAGGAACTTAAGAAGCTGCGCGGGTGTTGGCGATCAGCGCGGTAAGCAGAGTTGGACCCGACGCCTAGAATCTCTGGAACCGTTGGGCTGATGCTCGGCACCTAGGGCAGGCAGGTGGAGGGATGCGGGGCATGCAGGTCGGGCAATCCGCCAGTCAGCTGCACTGCGCAGGGCGGCTGAGATGGCGGTGTGAGATTCTGCCGTGCTTAGTCATCAGGCTCGTCCTTGGCACTGTTGGCAGTCGCTCGTTTGCAGCTGCACTTGGCAGCTGGGAATCTGCTTGGGATTCCCCTCGACAACACGCAATCGCCCATTCACGGGTAGCACCCCTGTTCTCCCGATATACACATGCCCCCGGGTTGCGATGTGATGTGAGCATCCCGACATCCATTTTGAGATGCGAATATGACCTCCCAGCTTCTGGCGTCTGAGCTCGCCAATCTCGTTCAAGAGAGCAAGCGAAAGCACAACGACCTGCGCCAGGTACGAACCCGCACTGTGCCACATATCTCCATCTCATGCTTGAAAGAGCCATCCAAGTCTCTGTGGTGTTCAGCATCACTGACGACAACAGGCCGCCGAAAAATCACTCGATGAGCTGAAGAGTATAAGGGCACCGTCAGAAGCTCAAATATCTGACGGTAATGCTGCCGTTTGCCCTATTCTTCTCTTCAGGCCCGAGCTTACACAGTGCCAGAACTCGCCCAGCGCCCAAACTTCGTCAACCCCTTTATCATTGCATGTGGCACCAAAAATGCGAAGTTCACTGGCATCGCCATCGTCTGTCTCCAGCGGCTTATTATCTCCCGGGCACTCCCACGGTCCCGATTAAGCCAGGTCCTTGAGGCGCTGCAGCAGGCAACGTCAGCAGGCCTCGATGTCCAGCTCAAAATCCTCCAAGCACTCCCTGCTTTGCTCGCCAACTATTCTGCCGATGTCAAGGGCGACCTACTGATCACCGCCTTGAACGTTTGCTTCATACTTCAGTCCAGCAAAAATGCCATCGTCAACAATACATCTGCTGCGACACTGCAGCAGCTGGTTGTCTCCGTCTTCGACAAGGTCGTGGCTGAGGACAGTGAGTGGGCCTCTCTTTCTTTCCACCGCTCCTTGTGATGTAGTTATCCTAAGACGTTCTAGAATCTGGCGTCGACTCACCTCCTGCTGGCGAAGTTCCCATGCGGAATGGCTCTGCTCCGCTCCGAGCCGCTGCCATGGATGCGTACAGGGTGAGTGTTGTCCAGGAATGAACTTGGCGGTGCTGTAAAGCTGATATCGTTAGATCTTCAACGACATCTGTCTGCTTACCGAAGGCCAACGACCTGAGTACCTCAGGTTCTCGGGGCTCGCCCAGACTTTTGGCCTAGAGTTGATAGAGTCGGTGCTGACGAACCACGCCGCGATCTTCACAACCCATGTTGAGCAGGCCGACATCCTACGTACGAGAGTGATGCCATTTGTCACCAGCGCACTCCGTAGCAGATTAAACTTCGCAACCAGCGTCCGCATCGTCCGCATACTCTACACACTCCTACGGCATCACCTCTCCATCCTGCCGTCAGAGAGCGGGGATGCCCTTGTGATCTTGACCCAGCTCCTTGACCAAGATACAACGGTCTGGAAGCGTTCGTTGTGCATGGAGGTGTTTCGGGGCATTTTCGCCGAGCACGCCCTACTTCGCCGCATTTTCATGCTCTTCGATGCGCAGGAAGGCCGGAAAAGCATCCTAAAGAACTTGACAGCCACGTTTGTCCGTGTCAGCACAGAAAAGCCATCGGTCATTGGCTTGGGTCATCAATCCACTATCCCTGTTTCCAGCTCCGGCGCTGGTCAGTCAAGCGACCAGGTAATGCTTGATGCGAGTGGCATGACTGGCATCATAGCTAGCTCGGTCAGTTCTGATGGCCACAACACCGGAATCAGCAACCATTGGAGCATCATGCGAGTTCCCTGCATCGACCAACTCGACAAAACCGAGGCCCCTACGATCCCTGAGTCTTATGTCTACAGCCTCACTCTGGCTTGTATCATGTCCCTGTCGGAAGGCCTTGCTAAGTTCATCCTTCCCCTCACTGCCCCGAGTGATGGCCGGAGAAGACGAGGCGCGAAGCAAGAGGTTGGACGCGACTCGCCTGCTCCTCAATCAGACGAAACCGCAGAAAAGCTGGAACGCTCCGCATCGTTCAAGAGGAACCCGGTGCCCGTTAACCCCTTAACACTCGAGAGCCACCCACTTTACCCAGAAGTCAGAGTCTGCGCCGGCTTCATCGACGAGTGTTGGCCCGCTATCCTCGCGACTTGCTCGACCTTCCTTTACGCTGCTCTGGATTCCGAGTACTACCATGGCCTTGTCCGGGCATTCCAAAAGTTCGCCCATGTTGCCGGTTTGCTGCAGCTGACAACTCCACGAGATGCGTTTCTGACCACTCTGGGAAAAGCCGCTGTTCCTCCAAACGTTGTGACCGCGTGCATGAATGCTGGCCCGATGCGGCCTCCGCCAAGCCCGGGAGTCACGGAAGGGACAGGAAACATCTTCAGCAATGCACGGGGATTGCTGAGCGTCGAGAGCCTCGTCAGCCCGACACTTGGGGTTGACAGGCAGAGACAGCATTCCATGGACATCAACAGTACCACCTTGAACACCCGGAACTTGCTCTGCTTGAGAGCTCTTCTGAACCTCGGCATCGCTCTAGGTCCGACGCTCTCCTCATCTTGGAGTATCGTATTGGAGACTCTACAGCAAGCCGACTTCGTCATGTTCTTTTCCGGGAAGGCCGCAGGGAGGACGCCACTGGCTGCTAAGGGTCCGGATCGCGAAGCTGAGCAGGAAGCGAGCGCCCTGCTCGCCAATTTCAACACAGAGATACGAGCGGTTGAGACGGCTGCGTCTCGTCTCTTTGAGAGCACGGTTGACTTTCCGAATGCAGCTTTTGTGGAGGTTGTAGAGGCAGTATGCAGCCTGATCCAACATAGCGAGCCAGCTTCAGAGGCGAGCAGCCGGCCCCAGTCACCGCCTTCTACACCCGGCCTTAAGATGGCTGTACTTCCCGGGAAGCGGGTGCTCAGCATCGCCTCGCCCGCTTCGGCAGGTCCAAACCAGGAGAACCAGTTTGCCTTGTCCAAGCTTGGTGACCTGGCGTCTATCAACATTGAACGGTTGCTCGCATATCCGCCCGAGGTGTCCGGTTGGACGCCATTGACGGCTGAGCTTATCAACACTCTGAGCTCAGGATTTAATACCGCTCCCGTCAGAGCGCGCGCGGCGGAAACACTCGTTCGTATTCTCCTGGAGGAAGCCAACGCTATCGCGTCTCAGCCAGAGGAAGTACGACACGAGATCCAGAGGCGGCTCCTTGAGGCATTCCGCGACTCCCTTCTTCCCCTACAGGCGCAGGACCGTGAAGCGTCTATTGCAAGCCATGCAGCGGACGTGGACATGCACAAGATTATCTTGGAAGGTCTCAAAAGTCTACTCGAGAATTGCGGCGAGTCATTAATAAGCGGCTGGGAGCTCACGTTCGAGATTATTGACACCATCTTCATTACCCGTAACCTCGGCACCGAAACCGAACGGGAGGTATCAGGTCAGAGAACTGCTGTCCTAACAAGGGCCGTCAAGCTTATACGGCCGTCGTTCGCATCACTGCAGCTGATATGCTCCGACTTTCTGCCTTCGCTGCCTAATACTTGCTTTCTCAACCTCGTCGATACCCTGTACAAATTCTGCACGCAAGATGACGAACTTAATGTGGCGTTGACAGTAGGTTTCAAAGATCAAGCGAACACATACTATCACTAACAAACCCATAGACTGTCACGTTTTTCTGGGCCATTTCGGATTTTCTCTCCGGGAAGAGCAAGTCCATGTCCATTACAGAAGAGATGATGCAGGACTCTGCAGACAACACGTTGATTCGAATTGCATCGCAGCCGTTCGAGGACGGGTCGGCCGCCGCGCTATGGATGCTTCTTCTCCTGAGGCTTACCTCTGTGGCGACGGACCAAAGACTAGAGCTCAGGAACAGTGAGTGGCCACGCTGCCTCTAGCCATATCAGAATTACGCTGACAAGATAGGCGCCATCCAAACGCTGATGCGCATAATGTCTGCGTATGGCGAAAGCCTCAGCCCGGAGGCTTGGTCGGTTTGCATGAACGCGGTCATCTTCAGCCTTCTGTCTTCGGTAGAAACCGAGTTGAATGCCCTCAGCTCGCTTCCTACGAAAGGCAAGAACCAGGATGAGTGGCAAGAGACAGCGATCGTAGTCACACAGGGGGTATCGGATTTGTTTGGGTCTTACCTCAATGTACTCGCCGCTCATCGAAGCTTCCCGGAAACCTGGCGCGATCTAATCAACCATTTCCGGACTCTACTGGACCTTGAGATTCTCGATATCAGCGCTGCTGCTTACAGCGCCCTCCGCGACATTCTCCACAGGTGTGGAGGACAAGAGAGGCCGAGCGTTGGGAGAGATAGCCTCGACCTCGCTTGGGATCTGTGGTCTCGGCGAGTGCCTGTGCCTGAGAGCTCGAGAGACGACAAGTCAGCAGACAACCAGAAATGCCTGCTAGTTTGGGTCGAGTGCTTTTTAGAGCTGTATTCCCTGATTCAGAACGACTTCAGCGTTGAGGGTGTTCCCAGCTTGCTCATCCTCCTACGCGAAGCCATGCAGCACGCAAACCCTGGGGCATATGCCAGCGACGTCGAGTATGTTACGCCGCTACAAGGCAAGATCCTGGAGGTCTTCCGCACGATGCGCACAGAATCTCAAGGTGTTCCGTCTGCTATGATCACGCAAGTTGCAGAGTTTGTCTCATTAGCCTACGATCAAGAAGACGCAGCCAAGGCAGCAGCGGAGAGGCGGACGTATGTGGCCATGTCAAAGGAGAGCATGTCCATCCTCCAGTCCTTGATCGTGAAGCACGCCTCACAACGGGACATTTACGAGACGGGAGCGTTTGCCACGGCGTTGGCCGCCCTCGCTAAACCGATCGTCCTTAAATATCAGTTCAAGATAACCACAAAGACTAATTCCCCGTGGAAGACAGCGACAGAGGCCGCCTTGGCCGTGCTTGACGCAGCACTTCCTCACCTTCACAGCATCGAACTACCTCAAGCGACAGTCCGGGAAATCTGGCAGATCATCATATCCATCGCCAACGGCATCATCAGCGCTGGCTTGGCCGCTCCTGTGACAGCCGCCACCGACATCATGGACGACCAACAGTTCGACATCATTTCATTCGGCAAACTACGCAAGCTCATCATCCCGACCCTTGGAGCCGAGGTAATTCCTGATGAAACTAGGAAAGCGTACGCCGAGGGACTGTTCCGCACATCTATCATCCACCCGCCTACTCCGGCCGAAGCCGCGGTCATCGATGGGAACAATGGGGCTGATCCGACACGTCTGAAGTCGCTGTACAAGAAACGCATCGGCCGCACCATCGATCCTCCACCAACCATGCGCGACCTCATGAGCGCGGTCTGCCTGGACGAACTTTTCTCGCTTGTCGAAGTCCAAGATGAAGAGAAGCGCACGTCGGACGCCGCAAGCGCTTCAGAGCCGATCCACGAGCTACACGTCCGCCTCGCCCGCATCGCCGCACCGTATCTCATCCTCCGCTGTGCCCTCACCCTCCGCAGCTACGTCGCCGACCAACCGCTACGGGGGCGCATGCCACAGCCGCTGTCGCAGCGCAAGGAGCTGGCCCGTATCCTGCGCAGTCTGGTTGGGTTGCGCTCAGAGCCGGACGCGATTCCGGATGCGCCGAACGTGGATAGCGAGACGCGGAAGCACCTGTTCAGGTTGTATCCGCTGCTGGTTAGTGCGGTGCAGGTCGCCGGCACGGCCGGGGATCAGATGGTGCTGGAGCTGATCAGGGAGGCGCTGGATGTGGTGGGCGGGGAGTTTGGCATTTGATGGAGTTAATTCCCTGTATTTGTGCAAGGTTCTTTTCTTGGTAGAAATACATTTGGCAACTGAGTGGTCCAATAAGTGCCCGTCTGACGCCGTGCCCTCGCTTTTTCACTTCCGGGTTTCCATGCCGACGGGACAAGTCAATAGTACAGCCAGATATGGTGTCCTTCCCCCTAACCTACCCCAGCAGCTGCCTGGTTGTGTTGCGCCTGTTGTCCAGGAGGCGCCTTGTTCATCCTATGCTTCCTTCTACGCAGCCATCTCCGGCACCGACGCATGCTTGTCATTGCTTGTCTCTCCGGTGCCACTCCCCGCCTCAATCACCTTGCCCTTCTCCAGGATATCCTTCGCCATCGTCTTCGCCTGCGCATCCCCAACCTTACCATACACGCTCAGGGCAGTAGCGATCATGCCGCCAATATCCCCCACGTTCCCGGGCACCACCACCGCCGTGCCCTCCTTCGCCAGCTTGCCAAAGGCATCAACGTATTTCTCCGCGACAGACAAGCTGACCGCCCCCTGCGCCGCGTCCTTGCCCTCGGCAATCGCCCTCGCAACCGCCTCGATCCCCGCCGCGGTCGCCCGCGCGCGCAGCAAGATGGCCTCGGCCTCACCCGCGGCCTGGTTGATCTTCTCGGCCCTCACGGCCTCGCTGGCCAGGATGGCGCTCTGCTTCTGGCCCTCGGCGATGTTGATGGCGCTCTGGCGCTGGCCCTCGCTGTCCAGGATCTCGGCGCGCTTGGACCGCTCGGCCGTCACCTGGCGGTGCATGGCCTCGACGACGGGCTTGGGCGCGTGGATGTCGCGGATCTCGTACCGCAGGCAGGTCACGCCCCACGCCTGCGCCGCCTCGTTGATGGCCGCCGTGATGTTGGTGTTGAGCGCGGCGCGCTCCTTGAGCACGTGGTCGAGCGTCAGCTGGCCGATCTCGGATCGCATCGTCGTCTGGGCGAGCTGAGAGATGGCGTACTCGGCGTCTTCGACGCCGTACGAGGCTTTGTATGCGTCGAAGACCCGTGTGTAGAGCACGCCGTCCAGCTCGAGGGTAACGTTGTCCGCGGTGATGGCTGACTGTGAGGGGATCTCGATCGCGACTTCTTTGAGCGATTTGACGTAGGCGATTCGGTCGATGAAGGGTATCAGGATGGCCAGCCCGGGTTGCAGGATGCGGTTGAACTTGCCCATGCGCTCCACGATCCAGGCTGTTTGCTGCGGCACGAAGCGGATGATGGTGTTCATGGGGAGGGAGGCGGATTTTTGGAAGTAGGTCGGCGGCATAGCCCCGGGGCCAAGGCCGCTGGGGAGGGCATTGCGTGGTGTGGTATGAAAGGTGCGGATGTGGGGGGATTCGGTTGACCTCGTTGTTGGCGCTGGTCTGGAGAGAGCGAGCATTGCTGCTGCTGCAGCTCTGGAGGATGCGCGGGGAGAACTGGAGATGCTCACCCGCACTGTGGGCACGAGAGCCCTCTGCACGGCTGTTAGCGACATCGTGGTCGGCCGACAACCTTGCACATTCGCAGTGGCGGAAGCGCGCTATTGTTGGAGATGACACGTGAAGTTGAAGGAGCTGCAGTCAGTCAGCCAGCAACTTCGACGTCAGCGAGTCCAATTGGGTCCACCGAAGCTCCGACCACACATAGAGCCCTGCTAGGCCCACACAGCCTTGCGGGTTTCTCCGCGTGACACAAACACCCCACCGTTCCATCCCCAACATACTCCTTCCTTTGGGACCCACTCTTCAACAAATTGGACACAGCTTCCGTGGCTCAGGGGTAGAGCGTCTGCCTAGTATCGGACAATCCGAGCTTTACAGCAGAAGGTCGGCGGTTCGAATCCGTCCGGAAGCACTTTCCTTTTTCGTCCGGGCTTCATTTCTCCTGTTTTGACGCTGTTGACCCTAACTAGGCCTTGCTTGGCTTTTTTTGACATGCTCATGGAGGTCACAAGCATCTCTAGGTACCTCTTTAAGTTGACCGCTGACTCGGTACGTGGAAGATTAGAGCCGGTTTAAGGCAGGAGCATCACCGGGATACATACGTACAGGCAGTGACCCTCGGCAAGCTTGTCGTGCTTGCTCCTTCCCAATCTACTAGTACCTTAGGCAGGATACTTAGGAAAGCCGCTTACAAGTCGGCTTCCGAGAACCAGTTCCGTTGCCTTCATTTTGTATGTCTGGGCCAGCAGGTTCCACATTGGTCGTCGAGATCATTACACCACTATAAGGGAGGATTAAGGGGTCATAAACATACCAACGCATTGCAAGTCGGATACTCAGGTATGAAATCATAAATTCTATTTGCTCACAGACAAATGATCCGCACAGAATACCAGTTGCACCTTGATCTCAACGCCCGAAACATAAAAGTGCCTTGTCCCTCTTCCTCCTCGCCCTCCGTGAACTTGTGTCCCCGCCCCTTTTGCTCACTTCAACCCCTTCTTTACTTCCGGCCGCTTATTTGCCAATCTCCTACTTCGCCTCTCACCTTTTTTTGTCTCCTGCTTAGAAGCAGGCTTATCCTTCTTCGACTTTGGGGCAGGCTTCTCTTGTGGCTTCGGATTATGCTTCTCCTTCTTTGTCTTCGCAGCAGGCTTCTTCTTCTGTTGAGGAGCAGCATCGCCACCATCATCACCGTCAACACCATGGTCGACTTTTGTCCTCTTCCGAGCCCTGCCCTTCTTTTCCTCCTTTTGGGTAGCAGCGTCAGATGCATCATCACCAGCATCACCATCTTCATCATCAGCCTTCCGCTTCCGCTTCGGGTATCGACCCGCAGGCTCCTTGCTGTTCTCCTTCGGGGTACTCTTCTTCGGGGTACTCTTCTTCGGGGTGCCCTTTCCCGTGGTGTTCTCCTTTGGGGCACTCTTCTTCTGGGTGCTCTTCTTCGGGTTACTTTTCTGCGGCGTGCTCTTCTCCGTGGTGCTCTTCTTCGGGGTGCTCTTCTTTGGTGTACTCTTCTTCGGGGCACTCTTCTTCGGGGCGCTTTTCTTCGGGGTAGGCGGACGCCTGACTTCAGCCTCCGCTAAAACTAGTGCCTCCGACAGCTCGTCTTCCCTCGCCCGCTTTTTCGCAGCGTCAACCTCCTTCCGCAGACGTCGACCATAGATTGGCTTGCGCGCTCCAACGGGAGCTGCCGGAGCTACCGGAGCTAGATCGCTCTCGCTCTCGTTCTCGGCGGGAGTATCGTCACCATCGTCGACTTGTGAAGCTGCCGGAGCGGGATTGCTCTCGCTCTCGTTCCCGGCGGGGGTATCATCACTATCGCCGACTTGTGACGGTGCCGGTGCCGGTGATGGGGATTCTGACCCGCGCGGGGATTTGTCTTTCTCCGGGGTATGGTCAGGATCGATTCGTTGGAGCAAATGAGACGGCATGTTGTACTTCTGTGCTGGAGAATGACCTAATAACGCTTGTACACAGTTCTCGTGGGGCGAATTCGATCCTTGGGGTCGGGTGTTTGGTGTTGTTCTTTTAAGCTCGTCGGGAGACAAATCAATCGATCGACAGCTCCCTCAAAGGGCCTCAATCTCCTCCCCAGGCAATCCCGCATCCCGTATGAAAGCTCGGAGTTTGTTAATTGAATGTAAAAGACCAACAAAGACCACCAAATTGAACCGGCCTTTTTACACCCTTATTCAGAGACCGCCTCGATCTTGACATCCGGGTTGACCGAAACTACCTATCCACTGTTATCCAGCCTCGAAGCAGATTCCGTGTTGGCCTACCCTGTGGATTCGAGTTTGATCGGGCGTGGAGTCTGACAAACATCGGGCCAGTTCACTTCATTCGCGCTGTCACACTCCCAAGTGGTACAATAGATACACCATAATCCGTCCACATCAGTTATGCTCCGATGCTGGGCCTCCCCGCCATTCTCCCAGTACTTCAGAAATACTATAGTCTAGTGCCGTAGTCGGTTCTCTTAACAGTGACATCGGAGTGGCTCGAACCGTTGTCACGGTGTCACTTTGCTGCTTCAGGTCAGACTGACCTTAGGAGCTGGGCAATATACCACGGCCGTTGTCCGCTTGGGGTATCTCCGGCCAGCGGCGATAACGCGGAAGTGAAGCGGGGTCGGCGACTGTTACTGTACATTCGAACTGTCAACGCTTGGCTTGTTGGGTGCTGCTTCGCTGTAACAGGCAGTACTTCCATTAGCAGGTATTATCAAGGATCACCGCGCGTGACACGCAAACAGTCCCTCTAGGCGAGTGGGTGCGAACGGAAAAGATGGCTGCAACACCGGTGAAGCGCAGATACACTGCCGTTGCGGGATTTTTCGAGCAAGATTACGCATCCAACAGCCTCTCCTCCAAAGAAGGGGTGAGCGTCTCTGAACTAACCTAAACTTCTGTCACTTGTTACAGCTTCCACTGATGACGGTCAGACCACCACTCTACCAGGACTTGGCTTGATTGACAGGCCCTATGACACCGACGAGGCATTCGACCCGCGCCGGGAGAAGCATGCTTGGGAGCGCTTTGCTCACTACCTAGACCATCTAAATACCACCAGCGCTGGCAAAGCTGTATACAAACTGATCTATGCCGCCCGCCACGGAGAGGGCTACCACAATGTGAAGGAGAGAGAAGTCGGAACGCGCGCCTGGGAGGTACGTACAATTACAACCCATGGCGGCGCCAAATTTTAGTATGGAAATGTACTCACTGTCGCATCACGGTGAGTAGTCCCACTGGGCGAAGCTCGACGGCGACGAGAAGACGATCTGGGCCGACGCGCACCTCACAGAGCGCGGCATCGGACAGGCGCAAGCGATGAAAACCTTCTGGGAAACCAGCGCGTCGACCCTGGGCTTGCCCCTGCCGCGGCGACACTACGCAAGCCCGCTCGCCCGCTGCCTGGAGACGTGCGAGCTGGCGTTCTCGGACTTGACAGTGTCGTCGTCGTCGTCATCATCGAACCACCACCACGGGACGGAGAAAATAGTAGTAGTGATACCGCCCTTCAAGCCGGCCATCAAGGAACTGCTGCGCGAGAGGTTGGGCGTGCATACGTGCGACCGCCGGCGGACGCGCACGTGGATTCGGGAGCACCACCCCGTCTTTGCGATCGAGGACGGCTTTGCGGAGCAGGATGAGCTGTGGAGGCCCGATGTCCGGGAGACGCTGTTGGAGCATGCCGCTAGGGTGGAGGGATTCCTGGACGACCTGTTTGCGAATGACGGCGAGACTGTCGTTTCGGTCACGGCACACTCGGGTACTATCCACGCGTTGTATGCGGCGATTGGGCATGAGGAGGTGAGGGTTGCGCCGGGGGGTATTGTTCCTGTTTTGATCAAGGCTGAGATTTGAAAGCCGTCCGTGATACGGGGGCTACATGCCTGGTATCGTGTTTCAATGGTTCAAGAGGCCGTCCTTAAAGGCTTTGTTGTAGGTAGAGGACTCGGATGATTCAAACAATGATTGCTTTGGATTAACAACTCGAGATACGACTTGAGTCCCCTCGGCCAACAGACGGCGCACTTAGTGGGCGCGCCGAAGATGCAGTGATTGTTATTTCATTTCAGGACGTAACTTCGATCTAAATCGAATATCAATGCTGCTTTCACAGTCGGAAACCCGAGCAAATCCTGTTGATGCATTTGCCATCATGGAATGTTAGGCAAAATGTCCCTTCTTAGGATTCGTTAATTGACATCCTGGAAACAGTTGGTCGGAACCACACTCGACTCCATCGGGTATGGTGTAGCGGTAACATCGTTGACTCTCACTTCTCAGGAGTGACTGCTCTCTCAACAGCCCCGGGTTCGACTCCCGGTATCCGAGTCTAGTTCTTTTTGCTACCGACCTCAAGGTCCAGGGTTAGGGGTGACGCATCGAGTCGTACGGATGTATGGATACGGAGGAGGTATATAATTACCTTCTGTAGGCTATGGATAATAGTGGGGGATCGTCTAATAAAGGAAGTTCAGAGATATTCTGTCTGGTTGAGTTGATGAGACGACATGCGGGTCAAATATCTATATGCCTTCAAGGCTTGCCTAACAGGACTTACCGCCTTCGCATTCATTTGGCTCATACCACGGGCCATTAGAGAGCAGCTACGTCTGTGAAACCGGTTGACAAAAGGCTGTGTGGAATTGTTCGTTATTACGGGGTGCTTATTAGCGGACGGAGACGACAATGGGATGAAGCAATGCAGGGCGCTACGGAGTCATCCACGCAAGACACGAATACGCTTTTCGATGACGAGAAGGTTGATCCACATGATAGGATTATGTGCAAGAAATTACTCTATGTACAAGAAAATAAACGGCAGAAGAAGGCCTGCCAGGGGCACGCAGTGCCAGATTTGTGAAAAATGTTTGCGCCCTTCTTTTCTTGCAGCAGGGCACCAACGATAGATAGCAGTCCGCTCCACACTTGCGGCCCTCCCACGACCTTTGATTTCATTTATTTAAACACCAACAGCGCTGTTGAGAACGGCCTTGTTCTTGCGCATGTTCCTCTTCTTGTTGCGCCCGGCGCAGCGGGTGGGCACGGGCTTAGCAGAGGCCTGGGTGCTGGTGGCGGCGGGAGCCGAGGTCCGCACCGAGGTGACCAGCGTGGTGGGGGCCGTAGTGGCAGCCGGAGCAGAGGTGGCGGCCGGGGCGGAGGTGGGAGTCGGGGCAGGGGCAGAACCGCCAGACGAAGCGGCGTTCCAGATGGCCGGACCGGGGATGGGGTAGCTGCTGAAGGAGCCGTACAGGTTGAAGACGATGCCTTTGTCGGAGTAGGTGTAGCCGGTGCCGAAGTCGAAGTTCTCGTCCGGCACGGCCGAGCCGCCGCTGGTCACCTCGACCTGCACACACGACGGGTAGAACTGGGCGCCGCGCGCCGGGTTGGCGTTGAAGGCCGTGTCGGACTCGTGGAGCGCGATGATCTCCTGGCGGACGAGGTACTTGCCCGGCGCGAGGGCGGACGGCAGGGTGAAGTCGTACTTGCCCTTGTTGGCCACCAGCGTCTCGACCGCCCACTTGCCGTTGGCGAATCCGTCCTCGGCAATCTTGCTCCAGATCGGCTGGGCGCCGTTGCCCTCGGTGTACGGCGCAATGTAGGTGATGATGGGGCCCTTGTGCGAGAGGTCAATGATGTCGTCGCCGCGGGAGTTGTGGTACCACTCAAACGTCAGCTTGTCGCCGGCGGCCGCCTTAACGAAGGACGGGACAGCCTTGCCGCCGTTGACGTTGCAGACAATGTCCGGGCTGGCGAGGTCCTTCACGGGCGAGTTGGAGTCGGGCGAGCGGATGTAGACGCTGCGGCCATCGCCTTGGTCGACGCCGTTGACCCAGGCCGAGAACATCATGCTGTGCGCCGACACGGTGCTGGCCAGCGCCAGCAGGGTGGTGGTAGTGAAGTACATGGTTGCTGGTGTTGTTGCTCGGTTCGAGGATGATCCAAAAGAATGGTTGTGTTTTAGATTTCTTCACGCTTGGTGTAATGTGGCCGCCGGCCTAGAGAACGTCGTGGAAAGGGAGTGTCTTGAGTAAAACAAGGGCTGCCAAAGCCGACAAGAAGCGAATGTAGCTGTGAAGAGAAACAGTGATGGATCAAAGAGAACGAGTCTGGCCACTTCGGAAGCGGTTGAGAAGGAGACAGAATCCGGCCTCTATATAAGATGTTCGTGTAGATGGACTGCCCGGTTTCAAACCCGCTTGCAATCTCGCCATTCTTCCCCACGTGCTGCAATGCACCGTCTAGCCTTGCAGCACAGTGTAGACGGTTGCCGCCGTGATGCGTGCAACCGACGATAGTGAGGCATCGCTTAGCCGTGGTCATATTGGACAGGGGCAGGGGCGGGCAGGCGCTTGAGACATCTGGGAAGTCGTAGCCGCGGCGGGATGTCAGGCGATTGGTCCGGCTCGAACCGTCCCAGATCTGGACCACGCGATGCCCAGCATGGTGGTTGGACGACGCCAGGGCTGTGATTGCAAAGGAACTGCGGGCCCTGACTTCCTAGGCGGCGGGTGGAGGCTCGAAGCCCCTGAGGGAATCCGTCCGTTTTCTTTTCGGTGGATCACCACACTGCATGCAAGTGTGACCTGAAACCCGCCAAGGTTCGGCCGTCGGACATGAACCCGCAAGCGAACTTGTGAGGGATTGGTCGTCCTCAACAATCAACCAACCCCCACGCAAAAATACTATACCTATTGCTGCTTACTCCACGTCAAGGCGATCACCAAACGCCCAGTTGCCCAGCGAGGCGCTCAGACCTGGGAAATCGAAAAGGAAGGAATCCATTCAGGATCCCGCCGACAAGACTTGGCGAAACCGGGTTCTTTCGAGCTTTTCTCTGTAATGAGCAACATTCGGGTCGACGAAGACATGTAGTCTTTATATTCTATCCCAGCAAGCAGCTAGGGAGACGAGGCAAACTCTAATAAGTGGTATCGCGTTCTATCACTCTATCAGTGTAACAACGATCTATCATGCCCTCGCCGGCGGGCGAACAATCGCCGGAAGCCCGGAAGAAGCACACCCCATGCATATCCACCGGCTCTCTTTATCAACGTTAAGTTAATTCCAAACCCCCTATCCGCCCCTACAGTTTCCTAAACACGGTGCTGAGAATCTCCCTGCTCTTCAGCAAATTCAAGACCCGCAACCGCTCATTACCCAGATGCGCTGCATCGCTGGCCTGTCCGCAGGGGAGATGCGCCGCGGGGGCGTTAAACTCCTTCTCGAGGAACCGAATCGGCGGAATGGACCCGCCCTCACGGATATAAAGCGGTTTCCTGCTCCTGGCACTCGGCCCCTTTTCGTCACCGCCATCCTCCTCTTTCTTCCCCTGTCCGCCCGCTTCCTCCTCCTCCTCCTCCTCCTCCTTCGCTGTGACAGTAGTCGTAGTGGTGGTAGTAGTAGCAGGGCCCCAAGCGCGCATAACGGCCTCCTCAAGCGTTCGGAAGATATAATTCCCCGGCACGCCGAGCCAGGGCTCCGCCCTGTTGTCGATCCTGATCGTCAGGGTGTTCTCGCTGCCGAACTTCTCATACTCCTCACGCAGGTACGCCTTGAGCTTCTCAATCACCTGCTCGACCTCCTGCCCGGGCACCAGCCGCACGCTGACGTTGGCGGTCGCGTGGCTGCTGATGAGGGAGCCGTCCGGGCCCGACACGTTGTAGCGGTGGATGGTCAGGTTGGGCTCGCGCCAGCGGGCCATGAGGCTACGCTTCAGCGTGTCGGGGGAGATGTTGGGAGAGGATGAGGATGGGTTGTTGCGCTTGATGAGGATGCGCGCGATCTCGTCGTAGCGCCGGTCCTCTTCCTCCGTCAGCGGGAGGATGCCGTCGTAGAAGCCCGGGATCTTGACATGGTTCTTGGCGTCTTTGAGTTTGCTCAGGAGGAGGGTCAGGTCGGTGAGGGGTTCTGATAGCATGTTGCTGCCGTCCACGCCCGAGTGGAGGTCGGGATGCTTTGAGTCGATGCAGATGGTCGCGTGGAGCACGCCGCGCAGGCCGTAGGTGAGGCACGGGACCTCGTCGTCCAGCCAGTAGCTGTTTGCTATAAGGACGTAGTCGATGTGGCCGATGAACTTTTTATGCTGGCGGATGGTGTCTTCGAAGCCGCGGGATCCGGATTCCTCCTCTCCTTCAATGACGAAGATGATATCGGAGTCGAGCATTTTGGCTTGGAGAAGGTCGGAGACGGCGTGCAGCGCGGCGATGATGGGGCCCTTGTTGTCACTGACACCGCGGCCATAGAGGTAGCCGTCGCGGCCCTCCAGCCTAAAGGGGTCGGTCTGCCAGTTGTCTCCCTTCATGTCGGCCGGGACGACATCGTAGTGACCGTAGAACATGATTCGCTTCCGCTTCTCCGCCGGCTCGAGCTTGCCGCTGAACTTGGCGTACACGATGGGATTGTGCAGCCTCCCGGTGCTGAGCATCTCCACCTGCGCACCTAGCCGCTTGAAGAGAGAGCCGAGATAGGTTGCGCCCTTGCGGCAGTCCTCGGTGAACTCGGGTCGCGACGAAATGGTCTTGAACGAAACGAACTCGCGCAGTGACGCAATCATCATGTTCTCCGACCCGTCAACCCCTTCGTCGCTCTGGGTTGGCATGCCATTGACACGCCACACGCGGACTCTGTTGTCGTTGGCCCCGGTGATGAACAGCTGGTCGTTCTGGTGCACGGCCACGGCCGAGGACAGGATCTTGCCGTCATGGGCCTTCCACCGGCTCAGGCAATGGTACTTCTGGCTGACATTCTGGGGCAGGCCGTTCTTGTCCCTGCCGTAATGCACTGTGCTGTGCTTCTAATCCTGTGTTAGCGTATAGTTACTTAACCAGACGAGGAATAAGCACGGATCTTACCGAAGCCGATCCCCCCGTAGCTCCGCTCCAGAGGAGGCCAAAGCTCATCCTGAGCGTGTTGACGTTTCCGTCATGAGCCTTGATGACGCGCAGCTTCTGCTTCGTGTCGAGATCCCAGAGCTCGATGATGCCCTGCAGCTTCCCAGCATACAGAAAGGAACCATCGATAGCAAGGGACAAGACGGACTCGCTATCGTCGTCACCCAGTGTCATGACTTCCTCAATGCCTCCTACCACCCCGTCGTCGTGGTCTGGCCCGTCGTCCGAGAGCCTCCACAGCTTGATTGTGCCGTCTCCGCCGCCAGAAATGAGCACCTCTTCGTCAGGGTCCCCGAGCACGGTCGGTCCCTTTGCTACCAGCATACAAAAGATCCATCCGTAGTGCGCATACTGCTGGATAGCACCGGAGTCGATCTCCAACACCGTTGCCGCCTTCGGGATGAGGGCGTAGTGTTCTTCCGTGCGCCGTGGCGTCGATGTCCCTCCAATGGCACGCGAGTCGAAGAAGCGATGTTGCCGCTTATCGGGGTGGTTCGCAGAGTCGTGCGGTACCCTCCTCGCAGGGTCCGTCAAGCTGACCCATTGTATGTCCTGGGTTTGCGTGCCGAGATACAGAATCTCTCGCTGCGGCGAATAGGCGATGCTGAAGACGTCGCCAACGTCATAGGTGCTGTAAATCTCGTAGAGACGGGTGAAGGTTCTGGGACACCATACACCGATGATGGGCTCGCACGCGCTTGAGAAAAGGTACTTGGTGTCCTCGGACAGGAGCAGGCAGAGGACGCTTCGTTTGTGTGCTTGGATCGTTTCGACTAGCTGGTATGTCCCGAGCGACCAGACCACAATCTCGCCTTTGCTCGTACCGGCGAAGATGTACTTGTCTGAAACTGCGATGGCAAGAACAGAACCATGGTGCTGGAGCTCCTGCAGCCGATCGGGCGCGCTGTCGGGGCAGTCGTCTTCAAGCTCGCGTGCCTCGGGGCCCGCCATGGTCGCCGATTTAGTTGTCTTTGCTGCAGGTAGTCAATGCCGTTAGCGCGAGCCAAATCTCGATCTTTCAATTCATCCCAGGCTCATGGTATGGGTTGTGCTAGTGGCGGAAACTGGCCATCGTATGTAATGTTTCCTAGCCGCTGATGACATTGTTGGGCCTCAGTCGCAATGCGCTGGGGTCGATCAGGGCTCGCGCTACTGCTAGAGCCTAGACCGCCGGTTACAGGGATGCCGGGTGCCCCGCGTTTTCAAGCTCCATGCCAGAAGGCCCCGCTGGAACGGGATCTAACGCACCCCGCGGGCCACGTTGTTTCCATCTGGATTTGCTCCTTCCTCAGACGGGACGTCGCCAGGCCGGGACTCGGGATGCCCGGGACGTACAGTAGGGCGCGCGTATGTGGGGGTTATACGGGAAGATCGAGGAGATCGAGACCCTATGAAAGCCACACTTCTAAGAAACAATGACACTCACGGAGGGTCGGAACGTGGGGTGACCGGGCGGGAGCCGCCCTGGTGTTGATGATCTTGCTGCATCCCTTGCAGCGCCCATCCGCCCCATTGCGGTCATCGTCGAGGTGGCTGTGACTCCAAGGGTCGAAATACGCACGGAAGGCGGGCACATCGACGATTACCATGTTGCCTTGAGTGACTTGATCCGCGCCGCTCGCTGAGATGGTGCGCCGTTGACCGTCAAAACGCCAAACAAGACTCCGTGGGCCACTGAGCGTAGGGCGGAGAGAGCTTTGGCTTTGTACTTTCTGAAACCCAGACGCTCCGGAATCATCCTCCTCCCACGATGTCCCGTCGAGACCGAGAGATGACGCGAGCCCAGGGGTGCTCTGCGCCATTGCAAGTGCCCTTATATTCCGGAGCGGACAGGTCGAAAGAAGAAGGACGGACGCATCTCACCGCTCTTGCCAGCTTCCAGGAAGCACGAGTTCAAGTGACACAAGTCAAACGACGGATCGGCAGGGGAAGTACTAGGGGCTTATCCAGGTAGGTAGGTACGTAAGAGGATGGCGTCGTTCTTCATATACCTCATAGGGACTCCGAACCGGCGGCAGAGCGAACGCCACGAAGTGTGCTGCACAAAGCCACTGCCAGACATGAGTTGGTCACTGGACGGTGCGGGTTCAAAATCCCGGCTGCATCTTGGCCCTCACAACATTATTGGACTGCTTTCTCGTCCATAGCTGCGCCTGGTTCTGTCATCTGTACACCGCATTTCACCGACGGGGAACATGTGTGGAATGTTGAGACCGAGACAGGTATCATGCAGCAAAGCGCACCAAGTTGCTACCTGACAGCGGCAAGATTGGGCTCCCAGCCCTGGCATGTCGGTGCCGAGAACATCGCGACTCTGAATCACTGGAGCGACAGTAATAGAAGCCTTCATGACACAGTTGATGTGCATGTTCCGAGTTAACTGTCACGTCTCATTAACTAAGGTACCTAGGGTTGATGTCGAGTGTCTCTAAGGTACCCGGTAGGCAGCATCCGGTACCGGGTGGGTCCGCCCGACCGTCGGACCCGCCTTGAGGGCAATGGCCCGTGCCCGGCATCCTTGTCAGCCGCAACAATTTTCTTCGGCGTTCTGAGATCATCGAGATGGACTGTCGACAGTACCGATAACGAGCTCCTCCCCACCTCGTCAACCACGATTGCCGGCGCGCCCCGTCCATCTGCGAGAGATATATTGGCCATAGACCACCTACTTTGACAATTCGCCCGATATTTGCTCATAATCTATCGACGCGCTGGGCGCGAACCGGGCCGTGATTTATCCAGAATCTCCATAACCACATACCCAGATGGATCACACGCGGGACCCCTGCCCTTGGGTCATCCTCAACGACTTCGGTGGTGCCTTTTGCATGGGTGTATGTGTCCCTCGCGAAATCTCCCCTCCCTGCATCATGGCGCAGCACAGGCGATAAGCGCATCGTCGTTGATGATTGAGGATGCCCCCTCCCATCTCCTAGCTAACAGTCGCATGACTAGGCGGTCGGCGGAACGATCTGGCACGGCGTCAAGGGTTTCAGAAACAGCCCGTATGGCGAGCGGCGGCTAGGCGCGATCACAGCGATCAAGATGCGCGCGCCAGTACTGGGAGGCAACTTCGGCGTGTGGGGCGGCATGTTCAGCACATTCGACTGCGCGGTCAAGGGCATAAGGAAAAAGGAAGATGCGTACAATGCGATTGCATGTTTCCCCGAGTTCCCATTGGCAGACACTCCAGATTCTAACAGGATACAGATTGCTGGATTCTTCACAGGCGGCGCGCTGGCGATCCGAGGCGGGTACAAAGCGGCGAGAAACGGCGCCATCAGCTGCGCTATCCTGCTCGCTGTTATCGAGGGTGTCGGCATCGGGTTCCAGAAGATGTTCGCAGGGGCAACAAAGCTGGAGGTGAGTCGGATTTGCGAAAGGGCGCTGGTTTTCGTCATGCTGACTTTCTAAGGCCCCGCAACCACCGCCGTCAAACGAGATGAAACTCGCATAGAAGCGCTTACGATCTCGGAACTCGGTGACGGTCCCTCGACAAACCCAACTCCTCTCCTCCGGCCCTTCGCGGGACTGGATGTGTATTTCTGTATGCATTCATGACGGTCAGCATTATGGTGGCGGCGTTCCCTGGGCTGTAACATAGAATCGGCTGTGTGTTTGCCATTGGGCTAATGGGAGCCCAACCCAGCGGAAACATCTGCTCAAATAATATCTATCTTGAACACAAACGCTATCTAGCACTCGAGATCTAGGTCAGTGTCTAGTTGTCTGATGTCTAACCGAGCTTCTCCCCTCGCCATGCCCGCAGGTCTTCCGGCCTGCCCTCTCCAGCATATCGATCAGTTACCTCCCGGTCCTGCCGAAATACTCGAGCAAACGCAACACCCCTCTCATCGACCCACGCTCGAAACATACCGCCACAGTTATAGTCCTGAAGAAGTTCGGAACGGGTCTCGACCACGTTACCATCCGTGTCCCTCACGACGACGCACTCAATCCCGATCATGCCCCCCTCGCCCTCGCCAGTCCTGCCCCAGCGGTCGCCAGCGCTCTTTTGCAGCTCGCCACCCGGCCCGGTGACCTTTGACAACGCCACCGCCGAAGTATTCTCGGCAAAGCGCGCAACGGAGCCGACGGTTCTCGCGGCCGCGGTTCGAAGGAAAGAGTCCCCGTTCCCAGTCCCTGACACAGCAACCGACCGCGTCGTCACTAGGCCATCGCGCCGGTCCCTAGAATAAGGGGTATACACCCCGGGCGTAGGCAAACAGTCCGCCATCAGTCCCTTCAGCGCGCCTGACAGCACCACAGCCGGCTGCCGCCTCCTCCACTCTGCGGTAGGATCCCCGTTCTCGATCCATTCCTCGGCCCAAAAGCCGGCCCCCACCGTCGGCGTATCGCCAATCCGCCCGGTCAGCTTATTCGTCAACCCGCCGGTACTAGTCGCGCAGCAGACCACCCCGTCCTCATCCAGAGCCACGGCACCGACCGTGCCCTGCGGCAGATACTCCTCCGCGCTCCACGAGCCAAACCCCCTCCCGTTCCTCTCCCTCTCCAATCCCCGGATATGCTCATCCCACCGCCGCTGCGTGAAAAAGTACCCCGGCTCCACCATCACCAACCCATACCGCTCGGCCAACTGCTCCGCTGTGGCGCCATGAAGGTGTGTGTGCCCTTGCATGGAGGGGACATCCAGAAGATCCGACCCTTCCCCTTCTCCTCCTCTTTCCCCTTCCCCCATACTATTATTCTGCCTCCCTTCCAAAGCATTAATCCTCAGCGGCGGACATAAGTCGGCATCCCCGCGAACAAGCAGCTCCCGCGCCAGCCGGATCGGGTTGCGCACCCGCCGCAGGCCGGACAGGCCGACCCCGCGCTTAGCGCGGCCCCGCGACACCATGACCGACGCCTCCAGCTCGTTGATGCCGTCGCGCGTGAACACAGCGCCGTGGCCTGCGTTGAAGAGCGGGTTGTCTTCCAGTAGGGTGACGGCGTGCGTTGCGACGTCTAACGCGGTCGGGAGGGTGCCTGTGCTGGCGGAAGGGGAAGAGGTGGGGTTGAGCATGTAGCTGTGGGTTTTTGAGACCTATAGTATATATATATATATATCGGTGATTAGGAGGCGGATGGTGGTGTGATGAGGGAAGGAGTCGAGGGAAGGTGAGCGGTCAGGGGCCTTACGATGGTCAAGAGGGCGACGCGGAATTCCTGGTAGCGGTCCGGGGTGAGTGTCGCGGGGGTGATGTTCCCTGCGCCGCCGTGAATTATGAGACGGGGTTGCAGTTTGGGGCGGGACGGCTGTTGGGGTTTGTATTCCATCTTTGCGCTTTCTTTGTCAAGAGCAACTGGGAGAAGCTGGGCGGTTGACGATAGTAATTAGGCACAGTGATGGGATAAGGTTTAGGCGGTAGCGGCATCGGGCGGTTGATAAGCCGAGCACGGTCCTTATCTGCCGACCTCCGGCCAATCAGATCCCGTGGGTTGCCGCACCTTTCACCGAGATCTAGAGCGAAGGCTTGGAAGGCATCTCATGGCCCAAGACTCCGACCAGGGCCGATGAGACAATTTCTTGTTTATTCACAATCGACGATGGCAAGTCAGACCAGGCCTACAGCTGGAGGGAAACCCTTGTACAATAGAGAACCTGATCTCATACAGTAGGTTCATTCATCCGTTTCACACCCTCCTAGGGTGGCATTGCTGCAGCGTCCTATTATCCCAAGCCAAATACATTCCAGTCATCACACTTAGATTTCCCTAGGCTCCTTTCCGTCATCCAGCGAGCCAGTTGTATCCTACAGGCCAAGTCCACTGGCCACTATACGAACAAGCCAAAACAAACCATAACCAGCCCGACCCAGAAGGCAAGCACACTGCCTCCGAGGTGGCGAGTGGCAACGTTCTCCCTGCCATCATTGTGGGTGGCGTTGCTGGCCGTCGTCAGATCAATGGGCCTCACACACGTCAAGTATGCTTCGGACTGGGAGACCAAGTTGCTGCTGCCGTTGCCAGGGAAGAAGACCGTTAAGATCGGGGTGAGGCTGAAGAGGACGTTCTCCATCACGGATGAGGCATTGTAGTCGCCCTGGAACACATGTGTCAGTCATATATCAGTGCCTGAAAATGTGGATTCAGTCAACAACCACGTACAATAGCGGTGACAGAGTCAATCAGTCGAAGGTCGTCGCTCTTTGGCAGAACTGGCCAGCAGTCTGAAGTGCTGTTTTGCTGGCCTGAGATGGGCTCAGGAGAGCCATTTCCAGAGAGGGCTGTCGCAGATACGATTAGGTTAGCTCTTCCTCTCGCCGAGTACAGTTATTGATATTGGTCCATGAAATTCACCTCTGGCAATGACGCCGCTCCATGTACTGCCATTCCCAGGGGAAGCGGTGCACTCAGAGACGACGCTCCGGGAGAAGTCTCTCTTCAGTTTGTCGCAAGCGGCCGCACAGGACAAGCCGTTGAGGTCCACTTTCTTAGCACTGTTGATCATTGCGGACATGCACGAATCCGTCAAGAGATCTTGACAGGTTCCGTCAGTGCCGTCTTCATTGGATCGAACGAGGTCGCTGACGGGGGTGAAAAGCAGCGCGCATGCTCCGGTGCTACCGAAGTCGAAGCCGCTTGGTGTGCCAAGGTAGAAACTCTGATTGAAGTTACGCACGGTGTCGTTCACATTCTCTGCGCCCACGCCTTTGACCCAGGAGAAGCCCTCAAGTCCCTTAGTCGTAGTGTCAAGGCTGACAACACCCACTACGTTGTACGTTCTATCCGCCACGGTACATGTCGCCGCTGTTGTTCCTTCCGTGATGGGGCATTCCACATCGGCGCAGCTGAGGATCTTCGCCTGGGCAAGCGGCAGTGTGACGAACACACTTGATGTGATCACATAGAAAGTTTGTTGGTGCAGCATGTTGATATCAAGCTGAGAGACAAAATGGGGATCCAGTTGATGAACAGATATGTACAAGGAAAGAGGCAGGGAATCCAACGGCAAGCAGACTCTAGGAGAATAATAAGTAGTCGGTTGAGTAAACCGGCTGAGGAAGGATTCATCATTCTGGAGCCCCAAGAACCGAGCGAGTGGTGAAGCCTGGAAGACGTGGCGGAGAAGACGATGATCATCAATCCTTCCGGCAATCAAATGAACAGGACTGATGACGCCAGGAACCTTGTTGGACACTCTAGTGTAGACTTTACACTACCATAGTACCATTCACGTTGCCCAACGGTTGCCGTGCTGGCTGGGCGCTCCCGAATTCCACTTGGCATGCTCCTGCAGCTGTGGCACCTACGTAACGGGACCTTGCCGACTTAGCCGGCCGTAAACGCTGGACTGGAGGACCACAACAAAACGCCCGTCCCATCCCAGCCTCCACCTCGCCTTTCGTCACGCCCGCCTTACCACTGCGGTGGCCCCTCCGGGGATCATTTTCTTGTCTTCGACGACATGTTTCCATTCACCCTTCCCATATCTGGCTTGGCCGACATCAGGGGGGTTGGGATTTTGCAAATACGACAAGGCATTGGTTCTATTGCTTTTCCAACTGTGGCCAGTTTGGCGAATTCAACTTACTCAGGTGTTGTGTGGATGATAGCTGTAGTGCTGTACCCATGCTAGCACGGCAAGAGTTTACTCAAGGGTCGGCTATCACATCATATTTTATGGTCATCTGCGAGTGTGCTGTGTGTTATGGGTAGCACCGCGCAGGTAGGTAAGTAAGGTACGTATGCTAGACACGCGGTCCTAGGTTGGGCAAGTATTGCTCTAGTATATATGACCGCCTCCAACCCGAGCCTATCAACTGTTCGATATCGACATACACCTTCTCATACAATACCTGGACAGACCCGCGGCCCCATAGCGCTCCTGCAACCCCTTGTACCAATCACGATCATATAGCCTATAGGCTCTAGAGCTCGTGCTCCGTGTAGTAGACGTGCGAGTAGAGCACATTGCGCTCCCCCGAGCTCGACAAGATTCTTCTCGAGCTCCTGGTTCTGCCTGACGAAGTCTTACACCGACGATACCGAGGGTGCCACGCCCGGTAAGCAATCACGTGTGCATAAAGTCATTGAGAAACCGCCGGGTGAAGCGCTTATGGGGCATGAAGGGAGTGTAGCGGAAGGCTTCAGGGCCGACCCAGAAGCCTCGTCTGCCGTGGCGGATGAGTACTCGGCCAGGGGGGATGTGGTCTGTTGGCGGATGATGGGATGGCTCGCGGGATTGATGCGACTTTGTCGTCTCCTGCATGCAGGTAGAACCAGGGTTCCCACGCTCCGTTGAAGGTTTGGGGTTGAGTCTGTTGAACTACAAAGACCTTTGTGGTCTGTGTGTTCAGTACAATGGCTTTCAAGCCCTGCCACATACAAGCCAGTTCCCTGGCTTGGCTGGGCACATCACCTTCTTCACCTTCTTCACCTTCTTCGCCTAGTATTACACTCTTTTCTCTGCCTCTGACTTCTACACACCACGCCAGGGCCAAAGGCGGGATGTCGACGGTAAGCCTGCCCGTCATGACCAGCCCGAGTGTTTGGAGAGCCCTCCATGGCTCTCTTGACGGCCGCTATTGTCTCGAGCGGCTGCGATACTCCAGCTTCGTGGCAATGCCGAGTGGGCCTGCGGTGCCTCTTGCACCATCTGCACCGATGACCCACGTCCCTCAACGGTGGGAGACGGGGCTCGGCTGGCCACGCCACCATCAAGACAACTGGCTTGGCCATGCTTGTCGTCGAGCTACTAGCAGTCTCGGGGTAGTAAAATGTCAGCTGGACAGGCTCCTTCCTCATGTACATATGGACACGGGGTATGTTGCGATGCTGGCGCAGCATGGGACAGCGGCGTCTAACATACCCAACCCCTGAATCGTAAAACTGGCCACAGCACTAATTCAACGGGCGACAAAATGATTGCTCGGTATTATTTGGACTCCCCATGTTACTGATGTCGTTGGGGCGAGCTATGAGCGTGGAGGATGGGGCCCGGGGCATGGTGGTTGCCCATGACGAGGTGTTGGCCCTTCGAAAGTGACCGTAAGGCCAGGGTGAACGCGAACGCGGAGATAAAAGTAGTGTAGGGCTAGTGTTTTCACACCTAGCTATGTCGCGTCCGGTCAAGGGTTGCCATCGCGTAGAGTCTGTTGAGATATTCTACGTATTTCAGTATATTTGCTGAAATCGGGGGCAGAGACTACAAGCCAGGCAGATACTGGAGGTACCGTTATAGTAGGAACAAGGGGGTAAAAGGCTAGGAACTAGGCTCTCTCTTTACATACGGAACCAAGGTCCGCAGAATCCTGGACTCCTTAAGCAAGCAATTACAACTTGTGTAACCCCCTAAGCTCAACAATATTCATCATCACGATAACGTGCATTATAAGCAAGCCGAACATATAAGCGAGTTGAACACTCTCCACTACACTACCAACAATATCCTCAATTACAGAACCACAACACTAGGAACTGACAATAATTACATCAGAAACAGCTGAATCTGAGGCTTCCGCAACCTCCTGGCAAGTGCGGGCATTAAGGCCAGGCTTGCCGCACACACCACAGCACCGAACCTTCGTACGAGCCCCCCTGCACCGCCACCATCCGGCTGCATTTCTTGTGCCACCTCCCCAACCATAGCCTTTTGGTTCAGTAGATCTTTTGCATCTTCCACTGCAAGTGATCCTCAAAGCTGTATACGCGTTCTTTTAGCTCTTCGGCGCTTGCTTAGTGCCTTGTTTGCCTTACAGAGCGAAGATACCTCTGCCTAAAGGAGAGCCACCTAGTGCATTATAGCCATCGTACCCTTGGTAAGCTGGTCTACAGCAGCCAACATTAAAGTCGGGGAGCTATTTTAATAGTTGGTAATACAAGTCTTAATGAGCGTTGACTGTAACTCGGCTTTTCGAGAGTTGTATAGTGTCTGGAAGACCCAAGATTATATAGTGCCCGGCTATGAGGTTGGGGGTGTTAGTATACGAAGCTAATATCTAGCTTCGAAAGCACCCTCTCTGGATCGTACAGTACAAGGCCAGCCCCTATAAAACCACCCTGTATATTCCTCTTGGTGATAGAGGCAAAGAAGGCCGTACGAAAGGCACAAAGGAACTCGAGCTTGCTTATGTGGTTGATATGTGCGCGTATTAAGTCCTCGATCTGGCGACTGTACGCCTGCTTTAACGGCCCAACGCAGCCAACATTAAGTGGCTAGAGGAGGTGGGAGGAATATAGAGGTATGCAGAGTATGATAATGTTATTCTACTGGCAGTAGAGCTCGAACTCGATCGAGTGGTGGCTTTCGTAGCCATCGAAGATCAATAACTGGTATTTGCCCTTTGTCCGAGGCGCTATATAGTAGTCGAAGTGCTTAATCCAATTAAGACCTACTATATTGGTGTGACGAAACCACAGGCAGTCCTGCCTCTGAAAGGGTTCGCCGGTCGAAGGTATCTGCTGGTCGGACTGTAGGTCTCGGTGAAGCCAAAAGGTTCACAACAATGCTAGTCGCAATGTCTGCACAATAGGTAGAAGCTATTGTTTGAATTGCTCACCGGAGAACTCCCAGAGTCCTCTAGAACGAGTGACTATATACTAGCTATCTTCCTGGGTGCTCAGTGCTTCGATCCCGATGAGCGCCTGGGTGCTCATCGTGGTGCGCTCTTGATCACCCTGGTCACTTATATCCTGCAGAGTGCTCAGTAGGCATTGGCACCTTAGCACCTCTGCCTGGTCCTGACTGGTCTGCCTTACTGTTCCACATGATTGGCTCGGAACGCCCCCGCGTCCCTACACACGGCCGTCTGCCCTGTAGCCTGCCGTTGGTTAATTCATGACACCTAGCCAAAGACATTGACGCCTTGGATCACTGTCGCCCATTCGCAGTTGCCAGGCTGGGCTAGCTTTGCCTTGCCACGGCCATCCGAGGTTATAACCACCATACCCGGGAAGATAATACCCATTATAAACCCTGTCTTATCGAAGTTAAAGATATTATCATCTACAATGCTATACTTGGCCTTGACGTTCTATACAAGGGCAAACCATTCGCCAATAACCTTCGGATCCTTACACTTGGCCCTCTGGTAGTTGTATCTACGTATATAACGCGTCTGGAGCTCTAGCTGGCATTTGACAAAGTTATACGCCCAGATCTTGCCGACAGGTAGCGCGTCGTATACGCATAGCAGTTGGTTGGCCATATCTTCCACACCATACAGTCTCGGCGGAAAAGCTCGCTTAAATAGCTCAATTATATACTGAACAAGAGCCTTCTCTTCGGAATCGGTGAGCCGGCGCGAGTTGGGCGTAGTATCGCGTCGTGCAGGTCGGCCAGCGCGCCGGTCGTAGAGGGTCGTAACTGGCACATTATAGAGCTTTGGCTACGGCTCGGAGGCTTAGTTCCTTATCGTTTTGAAGAGCTTTGAGGGCTAAAATTACCCTGGCTTCCTTTGAAGTAGAAGACATGTTGGGTTATAGAAAAACTAATGTTTAGGTGGAGGGAAGACGCATTGTGCCAAGAAGTGTTCGACTCGCTTATATGTTCGGCTCGCTTATAATGCACGTTAGGTACTGTTTGTTTACAGCATAACTTCCGCCTCTAGGACCGACCGCATGCTGAGCTCACCTCACAGCCAAACCAGAAGGAGTCCCTTCTGCACCAGTGGTATTTAGCGCTGCAGGAAGAGACACCAGACCATCCCCTGAGATTTCAAGGACCATTATATTCGTCTGATTTGGAATTTCAGATCCTATTCCGCAGTCACGTACTATAGCAAGCAATAACCCGGCGCTCGTCGCGACGAGGCCCTGACTCGATGTCATCAAACTCATGCCGACCGGCCATAGATATAGCCACTATGGTAGGGCGGCGGTATGGGGTTGTACTGCGGTGTCGTCGGCATGTTGAAGGTAGGGGCGATATGTATCGTGTTGCGCGGCTGGTTCTCGCTGAGGAACCCTTGAGCCGCCTCCGAGGCATCGCGTCCGTGTCGCTTGTTCTTCAGTTGTTTGATTCCAACCCATACCGCCGCTACTCCTGCGACGGAGCCTACCGCGCCGATGATGATGCCAGCAAGCTCGGCCGGACTAAGTCCGTTTTTATCTGTTTATCACATCCAGCGTCAGGACATGGGGGAAAACAAACTCAAGAAGAACTTGAAATCAGACTTACCACTCGACCCCGAAGGTGAGCCACCAGAAGCTGAGTTCGAGCTGCCAGATCCAGAAGTAGAGCTTCCAGATCCAGCAGACGTGTTCGACGTCGCCTCCGTCGCCGCATCAACGGTTCCTGTCGCCGAGCTGACACCGCCACTGGTCGCCGGGGATGAAGGGACGTCTGGGCTGATGCTGACGCCCATATAGGCACATGTCAAGGCTTGTGATTTCCGTATAGCTGCGGCGATGAGAAAGGATGATACATAATCAGCGTTTCACTCTATAATGACGGAATGAACGAGCTGGTCAAGTGCTTACATTTATAACTAGAGCCGCACTTGGAGGTCATGCAGCGGACATAGTCCGGGTGGTCGTACGCTTCGCACGTACAGGAACTGCATGACCCACTGACGAGGGTGAGAGTTTGCAAGCAGTCGAACTGCACGTGTCAGACACACGAATAAGGCTCGAGTTAGCTAGGCGTCCCGCGACGATCATGCGTGATATATTGGTGCACCCATCTACCCTTCGCGGGCCCTCGGGTTTGTAACGCACCTCACAATTCTGCGCAACCGCAACGCCAGCAGCGAAAATCGCCGCGAGCAACAGCTTTAGAGTCAAAAGTACCATGGTCGATTTAGGCTTTATGGTGAGACTCTGACAGTGGATGTCAATCTATACGCAGAGTGTCGCCGCTGCCTCTGCTGGGTCTGAGAATTGCCCTGGGGTGGACGGCTTCGTTTCGCGCCGGGAGCGGGAGGAGAGAGGGGCTGGAGAGCCTCGCCCGGATACTAACCACTCACCTCATGCCTTACCCATGCTCAATAAATGCGATTCGGGCCGTAGCTCACCATTTCCACCTCCCCCAAGAAAGCCAAGTGGCGTGCGCTAATGCAGGCTTGGAGTGCGGCTGAAAAAGGCTGAATAATGCAGAGATCTAGTAGCTAAGGTATTGTACGCCCCGTGACCCCATTCGGTTCCCTAATGAATGTATAGAATCTACCTAACGCAGATTTCTTGCAGTGGGCAGACTCTGATGCATGCGGTATTGCCATGTTGGGAGACCGGTTCGTGGAGGGCTCCGGCCAACAAATGGTGGGGTCCGGAGCAGGGCGGAATTGAAGCTAGAAAGGGGGCTTGGACTGGAATGTCTCCCGGTACCTAGGTACCTTACTTACCCATCGTACCGTGACAGTACTAAGAGAGATGGTTGTCGCTGCGAGGTCGGTTTGGCCCGGAATGAGCGTTCAAAACAACCGGAGTAAGAGTTATTGTCCCAAACCGTATTTCCCCTATCGTCGAGATGCAGAGACATGCTATGACGCATATCACCACTTACACCAGTTCGTGCGATAACGTTTTTGCATCGGCTTCCACACCGTGCATTTCCGTTGTCGACGCGTGATACTGTTAGTCCCTAAGGTACGGCAGTCAATGGCTCAAAATCACCTGTGATGTCTTGGATGTCCTTATCGATTGATAGCTGAGTAAGAGTTGCCTGAACAGTTGAACTGAGGATACCCAGATATTGGATGACGGCACCGGTGGAAAGGATGATTAAACATTCGGCGGTTATGTCCAGGACCCGAAACCCGATTGATAAGTTGACATGATGTTGTAAATACTTGCCTACTAGCAGTACTAGTAGTCTAAGGATTAGCACAGTGTGAATGTGCCAGTGCCAATTGGTAAAGTATAGGTACTCCCTCGGTCCCTCGTTCCAACACAATACGGATCGCACCTTCCTATAACTACGTACGCTGACGACCAACGTTCACTTGATAATCACGGAGTCGTAGTACTCGAATTAATCAAGGACATTACTTGGGACAGTTCTGTCCCGCACCGCAGTTGTGGGCGCTCCCAGACAGGCATCCATTTCAATCTAGCGTGCTTTTATACACCTCTTCTCGCTTGAAGCTCAACCCCACCGAAACAAGGCCTAGTCTCGGTTCGGCTTCCGCAACCGAGGCGGATCCAATCTCATTGGTCAGTTCGCAGGGGGCGTCTGGGGAATCGTACGATCTCGCTTCTTATCGCCGTGGGGCCCCTCAGGCCGTGTCTCGGAACCAGGGACCCGGTCCGAAGCCGTTTTGAAACACAACCTGTCATCTCAACATCAGGCTCCATCAGGGTCTGTACAACATCATCCTGTGATCATGAACGACATGTGATGCCTCTGTCCTTTGCCCGAATGCTCAGATTTTCCCAGAGTACCTCAATCGATACAGCCATAGTAGGGCGTTCGCAAAGAGCCGGGCAGTTTCCCTTAAATAAGGTAGCTATTCTGCAGGGCTCTAGTTCTGCCCGTAAGCGCCACTGTCGGCTCCATGTTCGGTTCTCGTTGGCTTTGGACGTATCTGTGTTCTCTTCCGGCAGGGACCAGTAATGGGCAATTGCGATTCGCTCCACGATCCCTGAAGAAACGGGTGGACGTTGCAGCGATCATACACATTCTTTCGACCTAGGAAACTCTGATGCACGGGTTCTTTTTTCCGGGATGGCTCTGTCCAGTGTCGAATGCTCCGGGCTTTCAAAGCATAAGAGCCGCGCGACCCCGTCTTCTTGGCAACTGGCCTACCGACCGGCACTGGCACGTTGCGCTCCCCGAGGGCGCAGCGTCATACTCTGACCTGCGCGACATGAAGTAACGTTAGGTGGTCACCCAAGGTAAGCTTCGGCTTCGAACCACTCTGCTCTCGCTGAACGCTGACTTCTCAACGCAGTGAACAGATAGGTTTTATGATTGTATAAGGTCCACACATCAAGCTTTTGGCTTATGTGTATTAACTATCTGGGCATGCGAGCCGAGTCCTTGGCCCATCGCCTTCAGACCATCCTCGGTCCCTTGCCCGGGTCGCCAAGCAGCAGCAAGGTGCATTTCACGGCGGCACGCCTTGCTTGGCAGTCGCACCTCAACTGCAACCCCTTTTCTTGGCCGACAGGACTGAAGCAAGCGATGTGATCCGACGATAACAACGCCCAGGTTTTTGAACCTGGTGTACCACTGAGGAGGTCTCAACGTCATTTAAGGTTGCCATCTGGGGATGATGAGTAACATGGCCCAAACCAGAGAAACACGGAGCCTCAACCCTGGCACGGGGCCGCGCCAAGGCGTCGAGACCGTTGGGTTAAGCTGCCCAAGGGTAAGGCCATACAAAACACCACCATTCTCCCGCTCGCTTCGTCGATCACGGATCGTGGGCATACGCTTCTCTGCTCTCATTACGTTTTCCTGTCTTACTTAGGGTCTGCGACTCTCTTCTTTTCTCTCTGCGTATTGTGTATATCTATACGGAGTACATATTACTTAATTCTGTGACCGCATTCCCTATTAACAGTTTGAGACATCTTAACTACTCGGCCGGCCCGTTCCCTCCTTTGTCTCACCTCTCTTTTACAGAATGGGTTTAACACTTCGCTCTCTGCTTCTGGCAGCCTCGGCAACGCGGGCCTTCGCATCATGTGCTCACGGGACATTCCTCCGTCCTCGTGCGGAAAACGGGACAGTGGAAGTGGGCAAGTTTGGATACAGCGGCAGCATTGTAAGCCTCTCCTCGGCTCGCCTCTCACTCCTTCTGGGAAGTCACTGTTGCTGACATAACACCAAGGGCCCGCTCAACTGGGCAGCACTTGATGCACCAGCCAACGCTGCATGCGCGACCGGTACCCGGCAGTCGCCCATCGATATGGTGGAGGGTGTGTTCACTGTGCTTCAGGGGTCGGAGATCGAGTTGACAGTCAACGATATGCCGGAGGGTGCCGAATTCGAGAACCTGGGAACCACTGTGGAGGTTATCACTCAGGGGGGCACATTGAAGGTTGGAGAGAAGCAGTTCGAGCTGCAGCAGTTTCATTTCCACCTGCCCTCGGAGCATCTGGACGCTGGCAAAAGTCAAGCGAGTACGTGAACTCGGTCCCTTCCAAAACCTCCATTCCCTTACCTTACATTCAGTGACTAACCCGCCCCAGTGGAAATGCACATGGTCTTCCAATCCGCCGGGACCCAGGAAATCGCCGTCATCGGCACCTACATCAACATCGCAGATCAAGCCGCTGCCCCAGCCACTCCTCCCGCTCCCCCCGCCGCGAAGCGTTCCCTGAGAAGCCGCATCACCCGCCGTCAAGAAGCAACACCCCCTCCCCCTCTCCCAGCCACGGCCGCCACGGGCGCGACAGCACTCTTGGAAACACTCTTCAGCGTTGTCGATCAGATCTCCACCCCAGGCACCAAAGTCAAGACCCCGCCGCTGGTCATGTCCGAGGTTGTCGACGTCCTGAAGGCCAACGCCTTCCAGATCTACTCGGGCTCGCTCACCACGCCGCCCTGCAGCGAAGGGGTCAACTGGCACGTCTCGACCGCCCGGCTCGGTGTGACGCCTGCGAGCTTCACTAAGGTGAGGGACGTGATTGGGTTCAACTCGCGGTACCCGCAGAACACGCCGGGCCAGCCGAACATTCTGATGCTCTCCGCTCTCGGGTCGGCGGCCGCTGCTGTTGCGGTTGCTGCGGCTCCTGCTGCGGCTCCTGCTGCGGCTCCTGCTGCGGCTCCTGCTGCGTGAGGAAGTAAAGAGGAAAGTGGGAAAGTGATAGAAGGGGGTTGGGTGGGGCAGAGGGTGAGGGACGGATGGCGCTAGTGATAATGGAAGAGAAAAGCCGATGTAGACAATGGATGTTGTCAAGGTTGAAGCGTGAAATCAAGCGATATGTCCGAGATACCGATGCTCCGGCAGCTGAGATTTATCCTTCCATCTATCATGATCCATCTCTATACTGTGTAAGTTGGAATACCGCGTAGCCGTGAACTGCCATGCATTGCCCCCCAAAGAGCTGCAAGCCCCCAGCCCTACATAGGAGACTTCCTTTGATCTGTCACCCCAGAACGACTTATACACTTCCAGTGCATGTACAGACAAGTGTGCGAGTGCGGTGTGGGTAATTGCAGCACAGAGCATTCCATCTCCACGGTAAACCATTTTGAAGCCTTGTCCCGCGACGATGCGTTTGCGGTTCAAAAAGGTGGCGATACATGGTCGTTCATTACTCGAAACCTCCCTAGCCTTACTTACGCGAGTGACAGGCTACCTACGCTCACCAGGCTTGTGAGGCAGTGATGCCGTTCGCAAGGGCAGGCATTTGGCGGGGTTGTGGGACGACAGACAGCCTGCCCAAAGGCCTGAGGTGGACACTCGATGACCGCACGGGGACCACGACTCACGAGGTCTACGCGATCAGAGCTGGGCGCGTCAGACATCGCACCGTCATGGTTGTGGGCCTCTGTTTCGGATTCAGTGTGGCAAGCACTGCAGGCAAAACTAGAAGTGTCCAGAAAATGTGGGAGGCACCAAAGGCTTACGGTGGGCGTGGTTGCAGGCTGCTGCTCGCTGGCTCTCCTCAAAAAGTGCGATCAGCCTCCGCAAGCAAATAAGGCGAACAACCGGAATCCGGAACACTGTGCCGGATGCGCCCCACTTGCCTTATCGGGCGCTACTGTGGATTCAGCCCCGCTGAATAAAGTTGCGGAGGTGGGTCCAGTGTGGTGGAATGGAAGTTCACGCTCCACCTGACAGAGGAAATCAACGACCATTAGCATACGTACCTGTAGGTAAGGTACGTAACACGTTGGAATATTAAGAACTTACAATCAGTCAAGCTTCATTGCGTGGAATTGCGTATATATGGTGGGGTTGGATGGTATAACTGAGCCTGTACGGTGCTCAGTGCAACCTCAGGTACTTTATACGTCGGGTAGACAGTACCTTAGTTGGTTGGAGAATTGCTCATGATGAGGGCTCAACGCCCTGACCTGTCCGTGGGCATCAAAAGGCTCGCGGTGGTGATGGTATACTACCAGGTATTTATTGCAATCAAGCTCAAAGCAATCTTAAACGTCGGGGAAGCCTTCTTCAAGTGGATGAACTGATCCCAAATCCTGACATCAACTTGTAACATGCAGGGAAACAGCACTTACATTTGCAGCAAGTCTGAACAGTGCTAAGACGTCAAACTACGTCAGACGAAGGGTGTGGGATTGCGCTCGAGCCTCCTTATTCCATTGAACTACGTACCTTACCTAGTATGGTCCACTCTGGGAGTTCATAACCAATCTCCACGTGCTCTGATTGTACAGCTTACTTGGCTATCTGGCCATGACAAGACGCGTGACCGTGACCGTGTTTGTATAGAAAACAGTGCGACTAATGGTGAGTGGCGACGCGCATGCTACACAACACACCTGATCTAGCTTTACGTCTTCAATCATTTCTACCCTCCACTCCGCCACCAAACTTCCTCCACCTGTACACTCTCACTCCATATTACTCTTTCACACCATCTGTACCCTCTCGTTTCTCGTTACACTTTCACGCAACCATCCGAGCCACTGACGCCTCCCAATATGTGCAGAGGCGTCATCCTTAACTTTTGGTGTCCGTGCACATGGTCTGGACATGAGAAGGAAACCAGATACGGAGGGCACGGGGCGTTCGGTCACAGCGTCGTCCGCCAACTAAACCTGGGAGCCTACAGATGGTGCTCTGACTATTTCCCGTCGGAACATTTCCAACTTGGGCTGTTCATACCGAACTGTCCCAAGTCGATCGACCACGACTGGCAGCATACCCGGTCAACCACGCTCTGCGACGAGTGCAAGCGACTTGGCTGCCCATTCCAGTACAAACCGCGCAGCAATTATGGGCACTTGACAGCGGAGGAGCGGAGAATACGCGACTCCCGATGGACCCCGAGAGAAAGGAAGCACTATCGAAGCAAGCGTGCGCGCAACGAGCCGGCAACCCCGCCGTTGCGGACAGTAGACGCTTCGGCAGTCGTGTTAGAGCAGCCGAAACCCACCAGAACTCCAGTGCCAAGGATGAGAACTCCGAAGTGGCCCAGTGGCCTCGGTTGGAGGCTCGTCCGGGGTGGTACGGCCGAAATGCTGGATGTTCAATGGACAAGTAAGAGCGTCTGCAACGGAAACAAGGTCTACAACAACGAGGAAGTCTCTCCATCATCGGCCAAATCAGCCGCGATTAAGCTCGACACCGAGGCAGTTAAGGCAATCACCAGTGATGTTGACAACCAGCCACAGAAAGAGCAGGGCTCGACCGACATCATTCATACGAAGACAGCGGGCGATAATTTCATGGAAGTGGCTCAGCAAGTTCGCGAAAAGTACACTCATTCGTATTCCGGAGACAGGCCAGGCGCAGGACGGCTGGGTGGTCGGGCTAGAAGCAACACCACCGCCGCCCTTGGGCCCCGGCCCGTGCTGTTTCAACAGACGGACATCCAAATCTACGATGACGATGACAATGACGATGTCGACGCCGATGTCCTTTCACTAGATGCCAACCAAGAGGGGCTCCGGTGCGAACAGGAAGCCACGGACGAGGAATGGGCGGAGCTCATCAGGGGGCTCAACTATCAGATGAGACCGGGCTCTCGTGCATCAGATAGGTCCGAGGCGTCCACACCCTCGACCGTTATCGGTAAAGATTTGGCTCAGGACATGTCTGAGGTATCTACGCCGTCAACTGTTGTCGGTTCAGAGCGTTAGAGACGATGGGCTGGAATGGTTGCGCGGCTCTTCGGCGACTCTCATGAGCAATGAGACGTTGCGGGGGGGTGGTCTCGACGGAGAGAGTTGGTTGAGGAAAGCAGAGGATACTTGCAGCTGTAGGACGTGGCAGGATATTGTCGGATCCAGGAAAGCTGGGATATCTGGGATGGGGAATTTCTTTGAGAAAGGAGTGCTTGGGAATGGAAGAAGTATGAGAAGTATTGGTGGATATTCTTGCATGCGCTTGATGCGAGATCGCCGATGTGCGAGACTGGCAAGGGGCTGCTTTGTAATGTAGCTTGGGTTTCACGGTTTAGATCTTTTTGTCCTTGCACTTGAAAGGGGCTATCGATGCCCTCATAATTCAGAGAGGTTCACTTCAAACAGAGAAACGTGCAGGTAGCGAGGCTATTGTAACTTTCTTCGTCATGCTGACACTGCATATGAGACGCGGCATAACACCGTTACCCCAATGGAATCGTCAAGGTATAATCAAGCTATCGACAAGAGTTTGAACTGTACAGTAGGCTTGTCAACTATGAACAGCGATACTATCCGCGACGGTCAGACTAGGATCCTGACCTAACCATCCTTCCTATTTGTTTCCGTCGTCAATCCAACAAACACTACCAGCACCGAAGCATATGCTGCGGTAGATGACATGACCTCCACATGGCTACTGAGATAGATGGCAGCCATCACTCCAAAGGTAGCCACGAACACCGTTGTCGACACCAAGGCCGCGTAGAGGGTGTTGTGTAGGATCATCAACCACATGGGTGCGACGAGAAAGGCGCCAGCGAGGGCCGGTAAAAGCCGTGGGCCCAGCTTCGGCGGTAGTTGTCCCGACGGGTATCACGAACTGAGGGCCGCTCGGTACCTTCATTCTCCCAATATCTGGCAGCAACTATTTCTTGGTCGTCACGCCTGTCGAGCATGTGCGCAAGCTGTTTCCGGTCAAGGTACCATTCGCCGCTCATGTAGATCGGGTCTCCAGGCAGCAAGCTCCTCTTCTCTGGTGGCGCTTTGGGCAGAAAATGGACGACAAGAGGGGGTTGAGGGGTTGCCCGGCCCAGCCACCGTATATCCATACTACTAGTAGTATGCAATGTAACATGCTGTGCTCCACATCGATTGAGAAGCTGCATTTTAGCTCTGTGCTCAATGTAAGAGGTAAGTCCTTCCATTGGCCAAGCAGCCATCTCCTCTTCAATGGGGAGAACGTTGATCGGGTGATTCAGCCAGGGGGGTGCCTGATCAGTGCATGCAGGTCAAGGTGTGTGTGCTACCTGCCAGTGAGCGATGTTGCCGGAGGGGTTATTTAACGTCTCACTATGAACTTAAAGGAGTCGGTCAGTTGCTCATTCGCTTTCTTCCACCGGCACTTCATCCCAACCTTGCGCCCAAGAGTCCTAGCTGACCCCAAAAAAGGATGTCCAGAAGGGTCGGCAAAAAACCAGATGTTCCTCATGCACAATTCAGACCATGCATGATTGATGTTGAGATCGAGACCCGTTCGACTGGGACTGAGAAGGCCGCCGATGGCGACGACAACCTCGGTCCTGACAGCAAGGCCATATCGACAACAATTCTACTTCTGTTTTCGCACAAGATCTATGCGGAGATGTACAACAAATATGCCGAGATGTGCATTTGCCGCGCCAGAGAGGCTGGTGATCCCTCCCCGAGCGCGATTACCTTTACGTACGATGGAGAAAAAGACGTCAGAATCATTATCGACTCGACCCTGCCGTTCTACCCCACCAAGTTCTCAGAACGTGTTCTTACATTCGCCACGGCTGAAGATGCCCAGCAATGGGAGAACACGACCAGGTTATGGGGAAGCTACAGCATGAGGCTCGCGCCAAACGAGCGGCGTATTCCGGATGAGCTGCGCTACCACGACTTCAGCCGCCGAATCAGTATTCCCGAAGAGTACGAGCGTCGTATACTTGCGTCCGGAACGACTGTGTATAAGGGGTCAGCCTCCGATGACTCTGGTGAATAAGGGGCCATCTTCCTATGGCGCTGCCGTCAGGAGGTCGAGGGAGCACTGGGTTGGTCTTATATGGGAATGGGTGATAGAAGTGGCGATCCGGTGCACAGCTGGGCCCTAGTCTTACCTGGAATGGATCATGTGGGAACATCCCTTCCTGGTAAGCCGTGCATATACGGATCTCACAGAAGGGGTGACGTTTGATCCCTTACTCTCGAGCAGGAACATTCTTTCTCCTGATACAAAAGGAGCACATTCTCAGGGACTCGTAAGGTCGTTGATAGGTGCCCAATGCGTTCATTCCCGACTATCACGTTTCACGGTGCCAAGGGCGCTTGAGTCAGTTACTAACCTAAAGCTGTCTAAGTACTTACCTAACTCTTCTACGCATTGGCTCAACTGTCAAGGATCGTTGCCTAGCAACCTGCTCACCCTGGTAACAATGCTATCCCGCCACCTTTTACCTCAGCCCTATCAAAGTAGAAAACGACAACAATTCAAACCACTGGAGATGTTACTTTTGTAGGTACAGGATCAAGTCTACGTTACCAGCTTTTTCATATTCCGCGCACTCAACCTATCTAGTACTAGAATATAGCAGGCACTAAGTCGGACCCCCCCCATTCCGAACACCCCACATTCCGAACACTTTGTAAGCCTTGGCATCTGAACCGCCCATCTTCTTCAACCTACTACATTACAACATCATCAACCCACCACAATACAGGAAGCATCTGAGTCGGAGCTTTCTGACCCGCTCTCTTTAATGCCAGACTCTTCAAGACGACCAGCCTCAATTTGAGCCCGGTGTACCTGTTCAATGGAAGCGAACTGCTTATTCGGATCCGGGACTACCCTCCTCCTTCTCGACGGCCGGGCTGCCTCCAACTGGACTTTCAGAGCCTCGTTTTCCTGTTGCAAGCGAGCCAATTGGAAATCCTTCTCATCAAAAGCCTTCTCAACCTTCTTGAATAGAAGCCGTCGCGTAGAAAGATCTTGCCGCCGGATGGCCAGGTTGGTTAGGTGATCCCGAAGGTCTACCTTCTTGCGTGGAGTCTGAAATTCGACCTCCTTAGCCGTAGTAGTGGGATGGCCAGGTAGCGTAGGAGCTGGGGTCTGTAGTAGGCGTAGTAGATCATCTTCGTCAGGCGCCCGGTTCGAATTTTCCAGCAAGAGAGAGCTCATCAGTGGTTTGGCTATACTAAGAGGCTATAACCCAGATGCCTTCCACCCAGCTTTGATGTTATGAGCTATAATTGACTCCCTACGAGCCTGGACAAGGCACTTTAACATCAACTGCTTGCCCAATGCAGTATATTCTGACCAGCTAGTCAAACGATTGAGGAGCTTGTAGTAGGTGTGATTGAGGGGAGAGAACACTGATAAATCCAACGTCTAGAGAACGTAGGAGGTATAGGCTGGTACAAAGAGTAGTTGGATATTGTTGTTAAAGCACTCCCATATAAATTCAGTGGTTGTATAGCTGCCATAACCGTCCAGTATTAACAGCCGCCTCTGGGAGGGATCCTGCGGCTGGGTCCGAGGGATGAAGACCTATTGCAGCCATTCCAACGCAATTACCCTATTCACCTAGCCTTTATCGGTTGCAGTGAATAGCCAGTCCTTCAGTTCGTCCTTGGCGATAGGGAACCACTGCTATTAAATGCTCTTGCCCCTGAAAATGACAGCTGGTGGGAGTGATACCCCTATCGGAGACGCACTCCAAGAAGGAGGTCCAGGCATGCGAACCAGGGACTTTCCGTTGCACTACGCGTGTATGGGCACTTCCAACTACCAAGCCGTTGATACCCTGACCTTCCATAAGGCCGAATTCGTCAAAGTTCCAGCGGTTGGCAGGTAAGATGTCCTTGATAGCTAGGATCTTTAATTATAGAAACCAGCTACGGATAACCGCGTTAGTGGCGCCGTTGATACGAGCTGAGTCGATCTTACGGCCTCTCTGGGTTCGGATAACCGGGTTTCTACGAAGAAACCGGGTTATCCAGCCCTTTCCAATGGTTATACGGGTGGCTCCCTGTGCCTATAGAACTCGGCTGGTGAACTCCCTGATCTGGGTATGGGTTGGTGGAACACCGAGAGCGGCCTGGGTCAAGACCCATCGGGTAAGATGATCTTCCTGTACCCGGCTAAGAGTCTGTTACGGTTCGGCGGCAATAGAATGGGTCTGCGAGCCGTGGAGGCGGTCGTATAAGGTAGTCATTGGGATGCCGAATTCCCGGCTGATGCTTCGCGCTAAATAGCCACCGCGACGGTACTTAGCAACCGCATCTTGTAAATCTTGTTCCGAGTAAGCCATCGTAAACTGACGATACTATTGCCCAAAATATGAAGTGATTTAACTTAGAATTGACTGAGTTGTGGTAAGTTGAACTGAGGGGGTCGAAAAAGCGGTGTGGGCTTACAAAGTGTTCGGAATGTGGGGTGTTCGGAATCGGGGGGGTCCGACTTAACTCTACTCACCTCAGTCCTTGCGACACAGCGGCCCATCAGGCCTCTCCACAAACTCCTCCGCACCCACACGCGTCGGACAGTAAAAAGCATGCTCCGGATCATACTTCCTCTTCACCGCCAAGTGGCCGTCATAGTCCGCACCATAAAAGGTCCGGATATACTCCGGATCGTGCCGGTCCCCCTCGTTCATATACCCCCCGGTATCCAGGGCGAGCCTCTTGAGCGCAGCGCCCTTGACGTTCGTGATCTGGTTGGTAACATACTCCCGTACCTCACGTGTCGCGACCTTTGGAATCCCCTGGCCCGAGATCAAAACAAAAGGGGACGTCCGCCAGGCAGGGTGCAGGCCGGATCTCGTGTCGGCAGCGTCCTGGAAGACCTGGCCGCCCGAGACGAGGAGCACCACGTTGGAGACCACCTCCTCGGGCGTGCCGCTGATGATCTCGACGGTGTCGCGCACCCTCTTGTAGTCGGAGACCGCCTTGGGGTCGATCATGCGGGAGGTCAGAATGGAGGTGTCGCCGGCCGGGTCGTGCAGGCCGGACTCGGCGTCGTAGAAGGACCAGTAATCCGGGTACTGGGTAAAAGTGGATGAGATGGATAGTTTGTCGTGGAACTTCTTCTCCTCGAGCAGCTTGAGCGTATCGGCCATGGCGTCTTCGGCCTCGGTCTAGTTCTTGCCGATGGCCCAGATGCCGTGGGTGTAGCCCGAGTGGGCCTGGCCGACGAACGGTCCCGGGAAGCGGCGGAACCAGAAGCCGTACCCGGCGTGCCCCTTGCCGTTGAGGCTGGGGAACTGCTGGAGCAGTACGGAGACGGCGTCGAGGAGGTCGGCGTTCTCCGGCGTCTGCTGCAGCAGAGCGATTGCGAGACGATGGGCTGTGACTACTACATCCACGTTGGGGTACGCCTTGATGTGCTGGCTGAGGACGATGCCGTAGCCGGGGCCACCGGCCCGGATGGCTCGGAAGAGGTCGGTGTTCTTGCAGTGGTTGGCAGTGACGATCTGGCCGTTGGCGAGCATCACCTCGGCCTCGAGGATCTGGTCGGCGCCCAGCCCGTAGTTGCGCGTCGCGGGGCCGTGTCCGCCGCCTGACGACCACCCGCCGATGGCGCCCGGAGAGAGCGAGCCGTGACCGACGGCAATGACGTTGTTCGCCTTGGCGACCTTGTACACGTCGCGCCACTGCCATGCGCCATCGATGTGCAGGGCGCTGCCCTTCCAGCCGGACTTGGTGCACTGCCGGGCTGACTTGAAGGTCTTTTGGAAGTTGATGCCGTTGCGGAAGTGGCGGAGCCAGACTTCAAGACCACCGTAGCCGTCGGAGCGGCCGAGCAGGTCGTGGCCCGTGCTAGTGACGAGACGGATGTTGTTGTGCTTGGCGAACTTCAGCGTGAGGGCAACATCCTTTCTCGTGGTTGCGTTGACGGCATACACGGGAAGGGAGCCGAGCGTGCACGCCGTGGGAGTCTCGCCTGCCGTGTAGTTCACCGGAGTGCAGGTGATGTTGTAGGGATATGGCCTGCCGACTGGGTTGCTGGTCTGGAAGTCTTGGTCTGACCACATCTGCGTCACATAGCCGCACTAGTTCAAGTCCATGCGAGCGCCATTGTAGCAGGACTCGGCAATGGGCGAGGTCCGGATGAGCTTGCCTCTGCCTAGTAGCTGTTCGAAGGACCGCCATTGGCTCTGGCTCGGCCAGCATTTGTCACCGGGTACCTGCTACAGGGAGCAAAGTGAGATTTCAGATTTTCAGTCAGCAGACCGAGGAGGCGGTCCCTTTCATTTACACATCTGCATCTGGGGTCGATTCCTTGCTCCAGGCCGACAGCAAATGAAAGACCAAACTGAAGTAACAGTACTAGTAGTTGAGGACGCATATTTCCGTCAGAAGAAGGAACCGTTACCGCTTATACGGATTACGGGGGACGAGAGTCACAAGACATGTTATAAGCCATAACTGATCCGGCCAAGCGCTGGGCCGCGCAACCACATATCCATAGTCCGGTGCGCAGGACAAATGGGGGATCCCTTACGAGCTACTAAGAGGATTACCATGGGGTTGCTGCGGGTGAGCAACGCGAATGTAACAGCTCATCTGCTTGGAATCTTGGTATTGGGTCAGCAGCCCGGGAACGCGGGCGTGGAACCGACTGAGCCGCTTGGCTGCATGCTGCGATGTGTTGTCCGAGTCAGATCAACAACGACAATGCACAGTTCTTTTGCTAGCCCACTTCATCCGTGGCCTCGACCAAAAGCGAACTTCTGGTGAGGGGGTAATATCACTGTCTAGACCTTATAGTCCTTACTCGGTGTGTACCTTAGGAAAGGGGGAGCGGCCCGCCAGACTGGAAGAATGGTATAGTTGAGCTCTGACGGCAAAAAGCAGCAAACCGGTGCTCACTACTAGTATGCAGGAACGTCCAGCGCGGCTCTCACCCGAACCTGTCAAGGATGACGATGAGCAGCCTGTGTTTGATGAGGTCTACGACCTGCTTTGGCAGGCCATTGAGCAGCACGATGTCAACATCGTCCGGCAGCTTCTCCACCGGTTCATATCGATCTACCCGTTCCTTCTGACATGGCAAGACAAGGAGGGGGCAATGCCGCGGTTGGTGACGGTAGCGGCGAGGAGCGGCGCTGTGGGAGTCCTGGAAGTGTTTCTCGAATATCACAGCTGCCGGGAATCTCCGAGCCGATCTCTTCATGATGATGACGACGTTCGGAGACCTTTCTTCACAACGCTGAATGCAGCATGCCAGGCCGCGCAGACCGGAGCCGTGCGCTATCTTCTCGACCTCGATCCGCCGTAGGATATCGAGGAAAGGGATGACTACGGAAACACCCCTCTCTTGTCTGCACTGCAGGCCGACTTCAGCCAGGCCGAGCAGAGAGACGAGACTGTCCGCCTGCTACTAAACCGCGGTGCTGATGCGACCGTCGTACTCAAGGATGACGATCAGACAGTACGCGCGACGGTGCTGACAATGGCTATGCTGTCTGGGAGCCCCCGCGTAATCAAGTGGCTCGTCGAAGCTGGTGCCAGCCTTGATGTCAAAATAGAAAGAAATTCGACTCTGCTGCACCTTGGTTGCCAGCACCACAATGCCGCCGCGGTTCGGACCCTCCTCGATCTCGGTGCCGCTTCCAATCTCACAACTCCAGACAGCGGCGGCCGATTGCCTCTTCACACGGCAGTCGATTGGGTGACCTTTCAGCAAGTAAAGTATGTGGAGCATCCTTCTCACAAACCCATATGCATGCCGTCCATCCACGAGACCGTCGCGCTGCTCCTGTCCGACGACAAGATGCGCCGCGCCACACTCAACGCAAAGGACGTCTTGGGACGCACGCCACTCCACCTCGCGGCGGGGAGCTTCCGCTATATTCCCGTCCTGCGCCAGCTCCTCGACCACGGCGCCGACCCATCCATCCGAAGCTTCGACGGCGATAGCTTGCTTCACGCCATCTTATCATCCAGCACCTGGCAGTACTCTACAGAGTCTACTTTCAATTACCGGGAGCGCGAGGTACATATCGACGAAGCACTCTTCCGCCGCTTGCTCCGCCCGCCGGTTCCAATGCACGACACCACCACCACCACCACCACAACAAACAACACCACAAACCACCCGGACGTCGACCTCCCTGACCAGGCTGACCCCATAACGACTACTACGACCCTCGTCAACGAGCCCGACAGCCAGGGCAACACACCCCTTCACCTAGCAGCCGCCGCCTGGCTAGAGCGCAGCATCGCCATCCTCCTGCACCTCGGCGCCGACCCGCGGGCGCGCAACCACGCCGGCAACACGCCAGCCCACCTAGCCGCCCAAATACCAGTACTACCACCACTACCGCCCCCACCCCACAATCACATCACCGCCGGCGACGACGAGGACGACGACAGCATCTTAACCGAGGCGCTAGCGATGCAAGACCGCGTCATGGCACTCCTCCGCCTCCCTCCCCAAACTCAAACTCAAACTCAAAGTCACCAAAGCGAGAAGGATAGCACGCTGACGCTGACGAGGGGTGGTGGTGAAAGTGAAAGTGAAAGTGAAAGTGAAAGTGAAAGTGAAACGGCGCGTGCCGTCATGCAGCGCGAGCGGGCTGTGCTGCGGCAGGCGGCGGCGGCGGCGGGCGTGTGTTTGTCAAGGCGCGGGCGCTGAGGGAGGGGGCCGCGCGGGAGCTGAGGCGGATTGACGACGACGACGACGAGGAGGAGGAGAAGGAGGAGCTGCCGGTAGAGGCGAGGCGGACGTCGAGGTGGTTTAGAGTGGGGCCTGGTTGGGGGGCGGGGAGGGATTTGTTGCGGGTTGTGGATGGGCATGTTTTTTATGGGCTGGAATCACTTGGTGGTGAGAATGAGATGGGGATAAGGACGGGGGGAGGAGGGGGGGGGGGGGGGGGGGGGCGGCGCGGATGGGGATGATGAGGTAGCGGAGATTACGAGGCGGTTGGATCGGCTGCTGCAGGAGTAGTCGTAGATGGGGCTCGTGTGTAGTATACAACAACGGCGTTTTAGATAGAGGCCGGCGAGATGGGCGTTAAGCATGATAGCCGCCACACCACAGAATCCAGAGAGACTATCAAGAACATTTCTTAGTAAGAGTAGCTGTCAATAATAGTCTATTTGTAAGCCGCAATACCATATAGTCTCTCAACCAGTCGTAGTACCTTAATATGTAATACACGCTTCCGCCCGCATCCCTCACATCCTCAACTAGCCCGCGACGACCTCTCCACGCGAAACGTCTCAGTGACCATGATCTCATTACTCCCCAGCTTATGCGCCCCCCTCTCCCCCCTTTCCCCCCTACTCTTCCCCCCAGTGTCACCCCCTTCCTCATCCGACCTCCGACCTCTACTACTACATCCCATCATCATCTGATTCCGACGGTATTCATCCCCCAGAATCTCCTCGCCCGACGAGTTATCCCCGCCCACCACTACGCTGCTCCGCTTCCCCCTTCCCACTGTCGTCCGCGTAAAGGGCCCGTTGACGCCCAGCTTCACATCGCTGAAACTGACCTCGTCCGTACTATCCTCGACGTCCTCATCCCTATCGGCATCGGCACCACCACTCCCACTCCCACTCCCACTCCCATTCCCACTATCACCCTGTGTCTTCTTACTCCTCTTGGAGACCAGCACCACAGGCTTCCCATCCGCGTCGACCAGCCCGCCGCCGATGGTGCGCAGCGGGACCGAGTTGCTGTTGTTATTATTTTGTTGCGGCTGATGGGAGTTGGATTGCTTCTGGTAGCCGCCCGAGTTGTTGTAGTACGAGGAAGCGCCGAAGAGGCGGCGGAAGGCGCGCTTGTACAGCGGCCGGCACACGGGGATGCCGATGCAGATCAGGGTGACGGCCATCTCGGCCGAGGACCAGACGATTAGGCCTACGCTGTCTTCTGTTTTTTTTTTATTGTTTTGGTTAGTGGAGATTCCAATTTCCATTTCTCTCTCTCTCTCTCTTCTTTTTGTGGTTGTTGAGGGGATAAATAAAAGGGGGGAAAGGGAGGGGGGTAGTACGTACTCAGGTAGTTCGATGTGTACAGGCCTTCGACCTCGGTCGTTCGCTTGATACCGGCTGCAGCGGCGCTGAAGGGAGTCAGTTACTGCTGGTTGGTCTTCGCGCTCCTGCGACACGGCGGAGCCAAGTCAGAGACTCACACCAGACCCAGACTCATACTACCGGCGATGGTGTACTTCTCCCGCTGCGGCATCTGGAGTGGGTAAACAATGATCCAGGGGAAGACGGCGAAGAAGAAGTCGACAGTGATAGTCGAGACTGTGTTGGTTCAAAAAAGAAAAAGCAGGGTCAGTCCGTTGCCGGTCGCTTGTCCAGTGTCAGGAGAGGGACATACTGCAGAGAATGTACGATGTTGGCCGGGTATCGATCGGGCAGTACCCGCCCGGGATGCGGCGGTCGTACACATAGTTCAAGGGGACGCACGAGAGCCAGAAGCAGAGGACTTGAGCTGTTGAACATCAGTCGGGGGAGATTTCGAAGTGCGGACTCCAATCCCTCCAGACAACGCACCGATAGACGCCAGCATGACGAGGGTCATGGCGCTCCAGATGGCAATCCTGTGCCAGGGGATGGTGACAAGACGGAGCAGGAAAAAGCCGAGCGAGGCTTTCGCGATGGCCATGCCCACGATGGCGAACCCCTGGCCAATACACTCATAGAGCGTCGCCCGCACGGCTTGGTCGATGTCCCCGATCTCGTCCATGGTCTGGCCGAAGCCGTGGTTGCCGGCGAGGGTGGTGAAGATGGTGAAGATGAGGAGGAATACAAAGGCCGTGAAGTAGACGTGGTCGTCGATGCCGTACGACGCGAGACAGACGACGCGCGTGTAAATGCGCAGCAGCAGGAAGAAGAACACCAGGCCCGCCAACAGCCACATAACGCTCAGCGCCCAGGGCGCGTCGCCCTTCAGCCCCATGCCCTTCATGATGTCGACCGCAGAACGGCGCGAGGCGAGGAATATGGGCCAGCCGTCAGCCGTCGTCGTCCTTTTGGCTCTGTGAGGTCAGATGCTGTGCCGGCTACGCTCATGAAATGTCGGAGTCAAAGTCCGCGCGGGTCCGGGTTGTTAGTGTATGGAGTGTCGACGGACCATGTATTTGAACCGCTGCCTCTGGAGTGAACATGGATGACAGACGGCAGGCAAGGACAAGGCAAGACCGGGTGCCATTGCTACGACGCTCATTCAACGGCCGGGTCGATCATCTTCGTTTCGGGAACAGGGGGATTCTGCAGCTGGTTATGAGTTGCGAGAATACTGTGCAATGCAGCGATCCTGTCTGGGGCAGGGCCAAAGCTGGTCTCGGTACGGAATACCCATGAGAGAGAGGTTTGGGTGAGGGTCGGTGTTGCCGGAAATTTCGTTCCTGCGGGACCACCACGAGTGCTCCCAGCATCTGACAGAAATTTATTTTAACGTTACGTACCCTCGAGGTACCCCATGGCCGTGATCCATGATGTTCAGTTTTCTTGGGGAGCAAGGGTCGCATTCCCCTTCCCGCATATCCCCGCGCGGAGGAGAAAAAGCAACAGCTGAAACGATCAACAAATCAACTGGCTGACACCCAGCAGGCGAGGGTCCTGGACTCGTCGTCTGCTGCTTCAAATCAGCCCGGGATGCATCTATCATGTCGCCATCGTCAAGGGCTCGAAAAGTCCTCATGATGCGGGGAGCGGTGAGAAGACAAGGCTTTTCTTTGCCACAATCCCACGAGTCGCCGGGGAAGTCAGTTCCGAAAGGCCATCATGGTTGTGCCGACTGACCGGTTGAGCCCGTCCCGCGGATCAGCATCCCGGGGATAGCGCTTGAACATTATGCCAGGGCCAGGTTTGACAGCTGCCAAGAGGCTAGGGCCAAGGAGGAGCGAGATCCTTGGGATCCCAGCGAGTGAGGGAACGATGGGCAGGGCCTGGAACGTGGGGGTTGGTTCAGAGGCTTGCGCTAGGGGGTCGCCTCGGACATTCCCCGAGTGCTTGGTTATTGCACCAGGGCTGTGCCTGGACTTTGGACAGTGGAGGTACGCTGGAATAGGTACCTCCTCAACTCCTGCTGGCTAACGTTCTGTGCCAAACCGCAGCGAACAGTTGATGATGGGACCTCTCAGAATCCAGTGGGCGTTGGCTTTGATAGCATCAACGGAAGGGTCTCAAAGAAACGCTTTATTCATGTTGAGGCGATAACCTATCGGTCAGTTTGCTTGACAGGGAGGGTTACTGTAGCCCAGTAAATTATGGTTGCAGTGCATGCCTGGGCGTGTCGACAACTCAACCGTGTTACGGAAGAGTTACCAGGGCTGGGGACTTTGGGTGGCATGGCGAGCAAGTGCCGGGGAACCGACACAAAGGACGCGAGGCAGGAGCAGGAGCTCTCCAACTACGAGCAGTGAGGCCCGAGAAGGCACCACTCAAAAGTCGAGGCTTGAATGTTGGCAAAGAGGAAACGCACATACCGTTAGCACTTGAAGGTGGCGTATTACTTCACCCTGATCGTCCAGGAGAATTGCCGTCTGCAACTGGTCCATACCAAGATTGTCCAAACCTGCATATGCGATGTGCCATCCATCATCAACCGCTAAAACACAATGGGAACAGCGAAAAGTGCTTGGGTGAACCCCACTTGCTTGCCATTGCTGTTCATAACGAGTCCCTGCTGCTGCTGCTGTTGCAATTTCCGGTCTGCTTCTGCACAGGGCAAGCTTCACCTTCCCCGTTTCCTTCCTTGCCCTTTTACCTCTCCCGCGTCCTGCGCTCCCATGGCTTCAGCCTCGCCCGCTGCCGATGGCGGCATCCCCTGGCGTGGAGGGATCCCACTGGATTTGAGCCCCGTGTTGGCCGGTATCTGGGAAAACAAGCTGGGCGTTCTCGTCCTTGCTCCTTCCGTTGCCTTTTTTCTATGGCTTTTTGTCGCCTACCAGACGTCGCCCCTGAAGAAGTACCCCGGCCCCTTTCTGGCAGGTAAGTTACCAATTATCTCACGTCAGCCCGTGTAACTACTGCACGATACATACTTCAGTTCGTACCTCAGGCCCACTGACGACCCGCCAGGATGGACCAACCTCTGGCGGCTCTGGCAAGTCATCTCGGGAGAGTATGCGCCCCGGATGAAGAAGCTGCATGAGAAGTACGGGCCGGTCGTGCGGATCGGGCCGAACCTGCTGGACCTGGACATGCCGGACCTCTACCGCGTCATCTACGGCACCGACGGCAAGTGGGTCAAGTCGGACTTCTACAAGAACAGCAGCTCCATGATCGACGGCAAGCAGGTCTTCCACATGTTCTCTGAGGTCGACCCGACCCTGCATGCCCAGATCAAGCGGCCCGTGGTGCGGCACTACTCGGTGCCGGCCGTGCTAGCCATGGAGCCGCTGATGGACTCTGTGATCACCGACTTCATCACCACGCTGCGGAAGCGCTACGTCGAAACTAAGGAGACGTGCGAGTTTGGCGACTGGTTGGGCTACTGTGAGTATGGACTGTGTTCTTTTCGGGACGATTTATTGTTCCTTCTTGAGCAGCAGCAACTTGAAGTCACCAGTCCATGAGCTGACATGCAACAAACAGACGCCTGGGACTTTCTGGGCATGGTCACCTTCAGCTCGAAGTTCGGCTACATGGAGAAGGGGTGCGACTTTGACGGCACGCTGGCCATCGCCGACAAGTCGATCGACTACTTGGGTCTCTGCGGCCAGATGCCGTGGGCGGACTACTGGCTCGACAAGAACCCCATCTACCCGATCGGGCCCCCCAACATCGGCAACGTCACCCGCATCGCCATCGAGAACCTGACCGCTCGTCTCAAGGGCGAGGACAAGAACTACACCGAAGGGAAGCCCGACTTCCTGCAGTACTTCATCGAGTCCAAGTCTACCCACCCCGATCTCGTGAACGACCAAAGTGTCATCGGCTATCTCCTCCTCAACCGTAGGCCCGAACCCCAGCCCAACCCTAGTACTAACCTACTACCTTACCCACCCACATCCCCAGAAAACATACAACCAACAACAAAACACTACTAACTCCCTCATCACCACACAGTCATCGCCGGCGCGGACACAACCGCCATCACAATGCGCGCTCTGTTCTACCACACACTCAAATCCCCGCGCATCTTCGCGAAGCTGCAGTCCGAAGTACGCGCCGCCTTCCCACGACCCTTCGAGCCCGCGCCGCACTCCAAGGCGCGCGCCCTGCCCTACCTCGAGGCCGTCGTCAAGGAGACGCTGCGCTACCACCCGGCCGTGTCCATGATCATGGAGCGCATCGTGCCGGCCGAGGGGCTTACCTTACCGGACGGCAGCGTCGTGCCGGGCGGGCAGATGGTCGGTATGAATCCTTATATTGTGGGCAGGAATAAGGGGGTGTTTGGGGAGGATGCGGACGAGTTTAATCCCGATCGGTGGCTGAGGAGGGAACAGGAGGGGGAGGAGGAGTATAAGGAGCGCATGCAGCGGTGGGGCCAGAGTATCCTTGCCTTTGGTGGGGGTTATCGCATTTGTCTCGGGAGGAATCTGAGCCAGATGGAGGTGTACAAGGTCGTGCCGACGCTGTTGGCGAGTTTTGATATTGAGTTGGAGGATCCCCAGGAGCAGTGGTGGACTTGCTCGAGGTGGTTTTATCGGACTAAGGGGGTTGTTTGTAAGCTGCGGCCACGCAGTTCGTGAGGGCAGGCTGTGGTTTGGCTCAGTAAGATAGGGCAGTTGGATCAAAGAGGTACTACCTAGGGGCTTTCGGTTGGGAGCTGAGTTGTACATACGTGGATGGGATACTTGCTTGATACAGTCCAAAGGTGGGGATATCGAGTTGAATAACGATTTCCGATGAGCGGGAGAACGCTCTTGACGGCACCGTATTCCTCCGTGATGTTCCGCTTTGTGTCCTGGATGCATTCGGTGATTGTTGTGGCAGCATGTCTGGTAGGAGGAACCTGTTTCTTGCCCGTGGTACCCAGGCGTGTGTGATGATGCCTGTGGGCTTCAAGGGGCAACTCAATGCCCCACCGCAGACGGGCATAACATTACTTCATTGTACATCCGACGGCGATGTGTTTCTCTAGGCAGTCACCTAGCTTTGTGTAGTTGCTCGGTCACAGCACCGTGAGACAGACACTCTTGTTGTCCGGACTCCGGAGGGACTCGCCAGTTCCGCGGAACCTCTCAAGCCGACCGGTCAAAGCAAACAACATAGGCTGGGTCTTCATCTTCCTTGAAAGAGATTCACCGGAATCCTTAGTTCCGAGCCAGTTGCATGTAAAGATTTCCGACCTTTGTTTAGCCATCCAAGACCTTGGCCATTGTTCATGGCGTGAAAGGACAAAGCCATTGATGAAGGTAGCCGCACGATGCTTCTGTCAGGACTATGGCTGATTGTTCAGGACAATGGGATTATGGTTATGTATTCCAAACAAAGCCACTGTGAGGCATGGAACGGAGGTATAATGCTATGAAGAAAATATATAAACAAGATCAGATCACAATATGTCCCTTTCATTTCATCAGCCTCGACAAGAGCTTCACCTCCCCTCCCTGCCCACGCCCAAGAATACCAAAGCCGTCTCACTTCCGTCATCATACCCCACCGTACAAGATGTGTGGTTACGACAAGGTCACCGAGGTCTGCATCGACTGCAACAAGACTCTCGAGGTGGCTTGGAAGGTAAAGACGCCGTGCAAGTATGTCGGCCTCTGCTTGCAGTTCGACAAGATACGCCGCCCACACGCCAATTTCCGCCGTAAGCGTAAGGTGGTGTTTCAAATAACCAGCTTTATCTCCTGTGGGTGTGACGGCGAAGGTGAGCAGGAGGGATCACCGGGATCTAAGAAGCGCAGGTTGTCTATTTGCAAGCCCCAGAGGCATAGTGAAGACAGCTGGATGCTGATTGATGCTGGGCTCGGCGTGAAGTGGTGGAGAGACCGTCACGTACCGGAGAAGGAGTTCCAAGCTTCTTCTGGTTCGTCCAAGGGGCCTGCGTCAGGTAAGTGAACTAATTGCCCAGATACAGGTCGAGGTAGCCGAGGGCAAGAATAAGGTAGGTGTATCATCACTGCAATAAAGATTAACTTGCAATCCACTGTTTTCTCATTGATGGGAGTCAAAGTCCACCATTTTACATACTACACGTGATTCAAGCACCTATGTATTGTATTTGCACTTGTAAGTGATACGGTCACAGTATGACTGACGGTAAACTCTTCTGGAAGCTGGCCAATGTTGCTTTCACGGCATGGACCATGCTGATTATAGCTGCTTTAGCCTTTGTTACATTAGTCTGGTGGTACATCGTAATCATCACTCCAGTTCTCGATTGCAGTCCTGACTTGCTACCTACCACCTACCTTAGGTACCTTCTTATGCTAATTCCTGCCTCCTGTCTCCGCTTACAGGTTAGGCATTTACTAGTATGGTGAGCACCATCATCCTGAGAAGCGTGATTCACAACACAGATCCGGCATTAGTCTAGCACTCTCACTGAGAGGGCCGGATTGTGAAGTTTTGCACAGTTCATATTCGAGATTATCATCTCAATACTTCACTCTATATTCGCACTGGATAGAATCATTGACATCATCGCCCCTTCATCTTTGGGAAGGCCCGGCGGCCCAGCCCAGTTCCTAGGATCCGGCTCGCAAGACACGCACGAAACGATAATTCCACCAGATTCCGATCGAACCCAACTTTCATCCTGGGTGCTCCTGAATATTATGCCGTGACACCCACGGAGAAATTGTCCCATCTCGGCCAAGTCGAATCAGCGCGTGGATTGGACATCACAGCCGCTGATGGGCCAAAAGTAGAATGAATTCACGGGCCAATAGCGCTGCTGAACGGCCACTGAACAGGGATTGGACAAGCAACTCCACCACGTTCAGCGCCAAATCGCACCGCGATCCTGAAAGCCACCTCGATCAACTCCTCGATTGACGAATGATTATGCAGGCTGCTAATAATGGCTCTCCTTATGCTCTCCCGCTTACGCGCGGCGCATGGCCATTGAGATCCCGCACAATCCCGGTCCCAGCAATGAATGGCCGTTTCTGGATTCCCAGCGATGCCGAAGATTCTGTCTTCATCTCCCTGCTTGGCTCGACCCACTACCACGGGTCGCGATGACATCGACCATCGTCGCGCGGGAATCCCCGCGTTCCCCGGACGTCTTCCCTCTATTTTTCCCTTCCTTTGCCTCTGCTGTTGAGCCTCTTCGACTATTTCGCGATTCTCCAGGTGCTGCTTGTCAATATTCTTGCGGAAGGCTTCGACAAGGAAAGCCGGGGATACCCCGTTAGAAGAGGTTGTTACGCGTACAGGGCATATGGGCGCCAAACTTCAGTGAAGAGCGGGTGATATCGAAGCGGATTGAGTACACCGGACACACGGGACCACCGAGGATGCCGCCCCCGAGCCCTCCCACGAGCCTGGATGGTCATACAATCACCAGAAAGCACAGGCTGTCCTCCCTGAACAGACACCGCGGACCAACAAACGAAGGATCTAGACGCGACATGGCCCAATTAGGGGTCAAGCATGTGCAACGAGAACCATTGGACAAAGATTCGCCGCCCGATACGGGAGCTCAACCCCTCTCCTGGCGCTGGGAACGTCCAGGGCATGCCACAACTGCTTTCAGGTTTCCTACTTCTACCGAACCTGGTACAAGTGTTCTGGTGGAAAGGAAGGGCAGGGAATCAAGAGAAACGGCTTGGCCCGTCGACATCTGGCATGCCATAGCAAGGTTTCTTGACGAGGTATCTACCACGGTTGGCACGGCGCACCAAGAGGACAGGAGCATGCCACAGGGGAAACCTGTGTCAGAATTCTACACGAACGGCCAACCGTCCACACACGCTCGTCAGAGCTCGGAATGGGAAACGGAAACGCTCATGGACCACCATGCTACGGTTTCATATCCTTGTCCGTTCAGGAAACGGAACCCAGCCAGGTTCAACTTTCGGGAGCACAAGAGATGCGCCATGGCTCCGTTCGGCTCCATTCTTGAGCTGAAGTGAGTCATGTAGACGCATAACCTCTGGGTAAAACGTGCTGACTTGGTCGCAGGCATCACATTGTCTCCTGTCACGGACGTAAATCAAGAGGTGCCCAGTGCCGTCGCTGCAAGTTGGAATTCGACACCGAGATCGGCCTCGAGCGCCATCTGTTGCTGCCCCGCGATCAGATGTGCGAGGTGCAGGCATCCTCCGTTGAAGATCCGGAAAGCGGGATAACGGGCGAGATTGCGGGAGTACTGATGGCGAGGGATGGAAGCGGCGAGACATGGAGCTGGGAGGGACTTTGGCGCCTAGTCTTCCCTGATGACGTGGAAGTGCCGGAGCCAGGTACGTGTCATACGCACTCATCTCGTCAATTGCGAATATCAACTCACCCACCTCCAGACTTCCAACCTATTGTCGAACTCGTCGAGGTAGAGCAGGTCTTTGAGGAGAGCCAGGAAGCCCTGAAAGCCAGCTTGCGAGAGACGCTTGGCTTGCTTCTTCCCGGTGTCACCGACAACGACTACCTCAACTTTCTTACAGGACAACTAGAGCTTGTCTTCGAAACGCACCGAGTCAACATCATGAAGCAGTCAGCGAGTCGGTGTTGGTCAGCCACAGGCGGGGAACAGCTCCAGGGCCAGGGTTCTCAGAGACGACCAGACCGCAAATCAAAACGGAACACCCTGCTCAAGTCCATACAACGCAGCACACAGGATGCCGCGACAAGTACCGCTGTCAACAAACACTTCCGCTCAAGGAGCCCTCGAGACACAGCCGCCTCGTTCAGCGAAAGGATCTCTCGACGCAACATGACACCGCAGACATATGAAGTCGTCGCATCTCACGACATAAACAACCCGACGGCGTCGACCGACGAGCAATACACCTCCAACCCTCGCGACTCCTGTGACTCAGGCATCGGCATACCCTGCGACAAGTGCACAACAGAGCAATGCAGTTGCAGGGAAACTCGGCACTCCGAGGACGATAAGGCCGGCACACATAAGCTACGCCGGGAAACAAAGGAGCCAAACGAGAAAGAACCGCAAACCCAGAGCCGTCCGAGGCTGAGTATCAGGACCGAAGGGAACTGGGTCACCGAGGTCATGGGTATGGAAGGGACGGCCGTCTCGGGCGGCCGCTTCTCGCCCGAGTCGTTCAAGCAGAGGCTGTTGAGGAAGCAGTTTACGAGCGCTTAGTGTTCTGACGCGCTGGAAAAGGTGGGGGTTTCGTGTTCCGGGTTTCTAGGTGCATTGCATTGGAGTTATAGCGGGCTGTCTAGGTACGACTGAGTGAATCAGGGGGCAGATAATTAATCATGATTAATAGGTAATCAAAAAGGGTGAAGACGTCGGTGTTGGCTGTGGCGCTTAGACGTCCGTCAGGAGAAATACCAGTGCCGAGTTGGTGAGCAGGACCAGAACTTGGGGGGGGGAGGTTATTCAGATCGTGGTCAGCATTTGATATGCATATTTCCAGTCTCCGATGCATTCCTTTTTATATCCACGTGCTTCGTCGCCTCCCCCTCTGAGTTATCGATTTTCGGATTTGGCCCCTAACAATACTTCCCCGTTTTCCTTAGCTGCAGGAACACTTCTTCTGAGACCACTTGCACACAGCGCGTGCTCAGTGTGATTCCTTTGTTGTTTCTTATTGCTTCTCCGAACCACCACTTCCGATATCATCCTAGGCTGTGAAGACCAGACAACGGTCCTATGGGAGTTCCCGCCCCCGGGATTGCATTGCAGGCTAGTAGCGACCCTTTTGAGCGCTGGAGAAGCTTTATGATTCACAACACGCTACCTATCCAGCATGACCCGTGATAACATCCTAATGCTTATCGCTCCCTCAATATACAACCCCTTAAGCATGATGAGATGCGAAAGTTGAGCATTTGATAAGGTAGGACATGTATATTTGTCTCTTCGTCAGCACCAGTGGTCACTTGGATAGTATCGATGCACCGTATAAGCGGAGTCCGCCACAGAATCCCCAGCCCAGCTCTGCACTCGCCTTGATCCACGCTTAGAGGAGCATTGTCTTATCTACCACCCCCTTCTCTCGTAGCTTGTTGATGTTCCTATCGGAAGAACACATTCTCCACGTTAATCCTGTGCCTACTGTCGGTTGTCATCGTTGTACTGCTTGTGGTTGTCCAGCTCGAGGCCCGTCTTTCAGCGCCATCAACAGCACCCGCAGTACCACCACAAGTCCGTATCCTCTCATTTATCATAATCAGGAACGTTACCGTGGTCACGATCGGCATAACGCTTGTACTCAGCCACGTCCATGTCATCGGGCTCTTGGACGAGCGCCACGGTCACAACAGGCTCGTGCTTCTCCTTCTCCTGCACGGTATTGTCGTTGTCGTCGTACTGAGCCGGGTCATACAGCTGCTGTTCGTTCTCTGGCACATGACCTCGGTGGTCATGATCGCGCATCGAGCCAGTTTCGAGGACAGACACCGCCGAGTAGCGCGTGCGAGGGGACTGGGAGAAGGGCTCGTAGCTGGCGCCGGATGAGCCGCGGAGCGAGGCGTAGTCGAACCCCTTGTCGCGTATTCTCCGCGC